>NC_090021.1:77559952-78159952 GCF_037176765.1 Anolis sagrei
AAACAAGTCATGCCAGACTAATCTGATCTCTTTCTTCGATAGAGTTACAAGCTGGGTAGATGCGGGGAATGCCGTGGATGTAGCGTACCTGGATTTCAGTAAGGCCTTCGACAAGGTCCCCCATGACCTTCTGGCAAGGAAACTAGTCCAATGTGGGCTAGGCAAAACTACGGTGAGGTGGATCTGTAATTGGTTAAGTGGACGAACACAGAGAGTGCTCACTAATGCTTCCTCCTCATCTTGGAAAGAAGTGACAAGTGGAGTGCCGCAGGGTTCCGTCCTGGGCCCGGTCCTGTTCAACAGCTTTATTAATGACTTAGATGAAGGGCTAGAAGGCATGATCATCAAGTTTGCAGACGACACCAAATTGGGAGGGATAGCCAATAGTCCAGAGGACAGGAGCAGAATTCAAAACGATCTTGACAGATTAGAGAGATGGGCCAAAACTAACAAAATGAAGTTCAACAGTGACAAATGCAAGATACTCCACTTTGGCAGAAAAAATGAAATGCAAAGATACAGAATGGGGGACGCCTGGCTCGAGAGCAGTACGTGTGAAAAAGATCTTGGAGTCCTCGTGGACAACAAGTTAAACATGAGCCAACAATGTGATGTGGCAGCAAAAAAAGCCAATGGGATTTTGGCCTGCATCAATAGGAGCATAGTGTCTAGATCTAAGGAAGTCATGCTACCCCTCTATTCTGCTTTGGTTAGACCACATCTGGAATATTGTGTCCAATTCTGGGCACCACAATTCAAGAGAGATATTGACAAGCTGGAAAGTGTCCAGAGGAGGGCGACTAAAATGATCAAGGGTCTGGAGAACAAGCCCTATGAGGAGCGGCTTAGGGAACTGGGCATGTTTAGCCTGAAGAAGAGAAGGCTGAGAGGAGATATGATAGCCATGTATAAATATGTGAGAGGAAGCCACAGGGAGGAGGGAGCAAGCTTGTTTTCTGCTTCCTTGGAGACTAGGACACGGAACAATGGCTTCAAACTACAAGAGAGGAGATTCCATCTGAACATTAGGAAGAACTTCCTGACTGTGAGAGCCGTTCAGCAGTGGAACTCTCTGCCCCGGAGTGTGGTGGAGGCTCCTTCTTTGGAAGCTTTTAAGGAGAGGCTGGATGGCCATTTGTCAGGGGTGATTTGAATGCAATATTCCTGCTTCTTGGCAGGGGGTTGGACTGGATGGCCCATGAGGTCTCTTCCAACTCTTTGATTCTATGATTCTATGATTCTATGATTCTATGGTGTTGTTGAACGCCAGATCTGTCAACGGAAAAACGACCTGGATTCAGGATTTAATCCTGGAGGAGCGGGCAGATCTGGCATGCATCACGGAGACCTGGCTGGATGAAGCGGGGGGCGTAAACCTCTCCCAGCTTTGTCCTCCAGGCTTCTCCGTGCAACACCAACCAAGAGCCGGAGGACGGGGAGGCGGTGTCGCAGTGGTCTATAGAGATTCCATCCATCTGACCAGGAGCCCCATCCCGCAGACCACAAATTTTGAATGCGTCCACCTGAGGGTGGGTGACCGGGACAGAATAGGGATTCTGCTAGTGTACCGTCCACCTCGCTGCACTACAGTCTCCCTACCTGAGCTAGCGGGGGTGGTCTCGAGCCTGGCGGTGGAGTCCCAACGGCTTCTTGTGCTGGGGGACTTCAACATCCATGCCGAGGCAACCCTCACAGGAGCGGCTCAGGACTTCATGTCCGCCATGGCAACCATGGGGCTGTCCCAACGAATAACTGGCCCCACCCACTGTGCTGGACACACATTGGACTTGGTCTTCTGCCAGGGATGGGAGCAGGGTGGCGGTGTGGAGGAGTTGTCTATCTCTCCGTTGCCATGGACCGACCACTTCCTGATTAGATTTAGGCTCACTGCGCCCCCTAACCTCCGCAAGGGTGGAGGACCCATTAAGATGGTCCGCCCCAGGAGGCTAATGGATCCGAATGGATTCCTGACGGCTCTTGGGGAGTTTCCCGCCACCTCGGTAGGTGACCATGTCGAGGCCTTGGTCGCTCTCTGGAATGGGGAGATGACCAGGGCAATTGACAGGATCGCTCCGGAACGTCCCCTCTCAAGTAACCGAGCTAAACCAGCTCCTTGGTTCACTGAGGAGCTGGCAGCGATGAAGCGAAGGAAGAGGGTTCTAGAGAGCGTGTGGCGCTCGGACCCAAGCGAGCCAAATCGAACACGGTTTGTGTCCTTTCTAAGGGCATATGCCGCGGCAATAAAAACCGCAAAGAAAACTTTCTTTGCGGCCACTATTGCGTCTGCAAAAAACCGTCCGGCGGAGTTGTTTCGGATTGTCAGAGGTCTTTTAACTCCCCCTATCTCAGGTGGGAGCCCTGACAATTCGGCAATGCGCTGTGAAGCATTTGCTCGGTTCTTTGCAGACAAAGTCGCTTTGATCCGCTCTGGGCTGGACGCCACATTAAATGCAGTCTCCGTGGATGTGACACAAGCACCTTCTTGTCCGATTTTGTTGGATTCTTTTCAGTTTGTGAAACCCGAGGATGTGGACAAGATACTTGGAGGAATGAGACCCACCACGTCCATCCTAGACCCCTGCCCATCCTGGCTTCTGAAGGAGGCCAGAGGGGGATTGGCCGAGTGGGTAACGGTGGTGGTTAATGCCTCCCTTCGGGAAGGCAAGATTCCAGCGAGCCTAAAACAGGCTGTTATAAAGCCGCTGTTGAAGAAACCATCACTTGACCCCACTAAATTTGACAACTTTCGGCCTGTTTCCAATCTTCCCTTCTTGGGCAAAGTCATGGAAAGCGTGGTGGCCTCACAACTCCAGGTATTCTTGAGAGACACGGATTATCTGGATCCGGCACAGTCTGGTTTCAGACCGGGACATGGTACCGAGACGGTCTTGGTCGCCTTAGTGGATGATCTGCGCCGGGAGCTAGACAGGGGGAGTGTGTCCCTGTTGGTGCTCCTGGACCTCTCAGCGGCCTTCGATACCGTCGACCACGGTATTCTTCTGGGGCGCCTTGCAGAAATGGGTCTTGGGGGCACTGCTTTGCAGTGGCTCCGGTCATTTCTGGAGGGTCGTACCCAGAAGGTGTTATTGGGGGACTCCTGTTCAACGCCACAGCCGTTGACCTGTGGCGTTCCTCAGGGCTCCATCTTGTCCCCCATGCTGTTTAACATCTACATGAAGCCGCTGGGTGAGATCATCCGGAGTTTCGGGGTGCGGTGTCACCTGTACGCAGATGACGTCCAACTCTGTCACTCCTTCCCACCTGCTACTAAGGAGGCCGTCGAAGTCCTGAACCGGTGCCTGGCCGCTGTAATGGTCTGGATGAGGGCGAACAAACTGAAACTAAATCCAGACAAGACAGAGGTACTCCTGGTCAGTCGCAAGGCCGAGCAGGGTATAGGGTTACAGCCTGTGCTGGACGGGGTCGCACTCCCCTTGAAGGCGCAGGTTCGCAGCTTGGGTGTGACCCTGGACTCATCGCTGAGCCTGGAGCCCCAGGTTTCAGCGGTGACCAGGGGAGCATTTGCACAGCTTAGGCTCGTGCGCCAGCTGCGCCCGTATCTTGGGAAGTCTGACTTGGCCACGGTGGTACACGCTTTGGTCACATCCCGCCTCGACTACTGCAACGCTCTCTACGTGGGGCTGCCCTTGAAGACGGCCCGGAAGCTTCAGCTAGTCCAACGCGCGGCAGCCATGTTGTTAACAGGAGCAGGGCGCAGAGAGCATACAACGCCCCTGCTGTCCCAGCTCCACTGGCTGCCGATTTGCTACCGGGCCCAATTTAAGGTGCTGGTGTTATCCTACAAAGCCCTAAACGGTTCCGGCCCAAAATACCTTGCAGACCGCATCTCGGCCTACGAGCCCACAAGGACCTTGAGATCATCTGGGGAGGCCCTTCTCTCGGTCCCGCCTGCCTCACAGGCACGTCTGGCGGGGACGAGAGAGCGGGCCTTCTCGGTGGTGGCCCCCCGGCTGTGGAACACCCTCCCTGCTGAAGTTAGACAGGCGCCCTCCTTGATGGCCTTTCGTAGGAGCCTGAAAACATGGCTCTTCGAGCAGGCCTTCAACTGAGTGTTTATCATTGGAACGATACTGGAATGGACTATGACTATGAAATCGACTATGACCCCAGGATTTGACGAAGCGGATTTTTAGCATAAGTATATGTTATGTAGTAGTAGTTTGTATGTACTGTCGTGACTTACTGTACACTGTCTTTTCTATGTTGTTGTTCACCGCCACGAGTCGCCCTAGGGCTGAGAGTGGCGGTCAATAAGTGCAAGTAATAAATAAATAAATAAATAAATAAATATTTTGCACACATATCAAATTTAAGACATTTGGTGAAATGACAGTAGCTAATAATATTGAGATGGGCTATAAAATGGATGTTATATAGAATTATATAAATTTTATGTATTTATTTAATTTACTACATTTATATGGCACTTTTCTCTCCCTAAGGGAATTCAAAACAGTTTCCAACATTGTAAAGGCAAAATTCAATGCTGTACATACATGTTAAAACCAAAAGATAATACCACGACAATAACATTTAACTATAAATTAACCAAATTAAAACATAAATATAAAAGAACATTTAAGCATAAAAATTAAACATTGATAATATAATAACATTTATATTAAAACCCACAACAAACAACATGATTTTAAAATCCTGCCATCCAAAATCAAGTCCATAGTCGTTCCATTGGTCCATTCACTATTCCTTATTATCATATTGCACTAAAAGCTTTTCTGTCTGAAAGCTTGGTCACATAACCACGTTTTTATTTTTTTCCTAAATGCCAGGAAGGAGGAGGCTGCTCTAATTTCACTACGGAGGGAGTTCCATAGCTGAGGGGGCACCACTGAGAAGGCCCTGTCTCTCATCCACACTAGTCATGTTTGCAAGGAAGGTGGAATCGAGAACAGGGTCTCCCCAGAAGATCTTAATCTCCAAGGTGGATCATAAAAGGAGATACATTCGGACAGGTAAATTTGATGTAATACAAAAAGAGAGAAAGCATGATAACAATCAAATGATATAAATACTAACCTCCTAAAACAATTTAAATGAAAATTGTAGTATTTTCTTCATAGATAGTAGTAGTAGCAGCAGCAATAATAATAATAATAATAATAATAATAATAATAATAATACTTATGGAACTTATGTCACAAGTACCACCTACCAGCAGTAAAGAATTGGTGGGATCATAAACCTGCAAAGGTAGTAGAAAATGAACACGCAAAAATACTGTGGGACTTTCGGATCCAGACTGACAAAGTTTTGAAACACAATACGCCAGACATTACGACTGTAGAAAAGAAAAAAGTTTGGATTATTGATGTCGCCATACCTGGTGACAGTCACATTGAGGAAAAACAACGGGGAAAACTCAGCCGTTAATAGGGCCTCAAAATTGAACTGCAAAGGCTCTGGCATAAACCAGTACAGGTGGTCCCAGTGGTAATCAGCACACTGGGCGCCATGCCAAAAGATCTCAGCCAGCATTTGGAAACAATAAACATTAACAAAATCATGATCTGTCAACTGCAAAAGGCCACCTTACTTGGATCTGCGCACATCATTCAAAAATATATCACACAGTCCTAGACTCTTGGGAAGTGCTCAACTTGTGATTTTTAGATACGAAATCCAGCATATAGATCTCGTTTGCTGTGACATACTGTGTTTTTGTGTCAATAATAATAATACAATTTAAGAAAAGATTTAATATGAAACAATTTGTTATGAAAAATTAAGATCAATTTTCATTGAAGAAGAACTGGAAAAGAATACATTAATATGAGGAGACAATGTGAGAAGACACAAAAAGATACAACCAATGGACTTAACATGAACATTGTTAGAATCTTCAACATTTTTTAAATGTGTGTTAAGGAAATAGAGAGGAAGACTTAGTTGTAATAATGATAATTTTGTAAAATAATTCCGCATAGCCCAACAATCCTACCCTCTTTCTTTTCTGTTTGCAACACATCAGACATTTGTAAAGATGCAACTAACCAATAACAAATATATTATCCCCATTTTTTTTCTTTTTCTCCCCTTTCCCCCCACTCTCCTAGTAATGTTCAATAATAATAATAATAATAATAATAATAATAATAATAATAATAATTTATTTATTTTTATTTATCGTGTCAGGGGCAACCAGATAATTGTATTACATTTCTAACAGAATAAAACAAACAAACGGACAGACAAAACTCAAAATTTGCAAGCTTGGTAGTTATTAAATGTCCTTTGACCAATATCTGGCCACTTGGAGTGCCTCTGGTGTTGCTGCAAGAAGGTCCTCCATTGTGCATGTAGCAGGGCTCAGGTTGCATTGCAGCAGATGGTCAGTGGTTTGCTCTTCTCCACACTCGCATGTCATGGAGTCCACTTTGTAGCCCCATTTCTTAAGATTGGCTCTGCATCTCGTGGTGCCAGAGCGCAGTCTGTTCAGCGCCTTCCAAGTCACCCAGTCTTCTGTGTGCCCAGGGGGTAGTCTCTCATTTGGTATCAGACACTGGTTGAGGTTCTGGGTTTGAGCCTGCCACTTTTGGACTCTCGCTTGCTGAGGTGTTCCAGTGAGTGTCTCTGTAGATCTTAGAAAACTATTTCTTGATTTAAGTCATTGATGTGCTGGCTGATACCCAAACAAGGGATGAGCTGGAGATGTCACTGCCTTGGTCCTTTCACTATTGGCTGCTACTTCCTGGCGGATGTCAGGTGGTGCAATACCGGCTAAACAGTGTAATTTCTCCAGTGGTGTAGGGCACAGACACCCCATGATAATGCGGCATGTCTCATTAAGAGCCACATCTATTGTTTTAGCGTGGTGAGATGTGTTCCACACTGGGCATAATAATAATAATAATAATAATAATAATAATAATAATAAATTAATAAAAATAAAATGAGTTATTCAGTATGAAACATCCTGCCTCTGCAATAGTTTTGATCCAATGTTCCCCATTATTTGATGGGTTCCCCATTATTTGCTTTAAATTCATTTCTCTATACTGTTTTGACATATCTGCTTTTCAACAGAATCTAATATTGACAAGACAGGATTCTATTAGTAAGTGTTTGCTTTGACAATATGTATGTTGAATGCTTTGGAAAGGATTCCTTGTTAGAAGGGAATGCCATTCAGGGGAAGTGTGGAGAGATGAGAAAACGTTCTGAAAATAGGCCAAATGGTGTGTAATCCATCTCTTAAACTGCCTCACTCTTTTATCAATCTATTATAACTACATATATAAACAAATGCTTCAAAAGACGTTTCTATTTATGTTGCTAAGGACAATAATCCCACTCATTTAAAAGCTCCCTCTCTCAACTTATATACATTTTTAATACTCTGGCCTTTTAGTGCCTGAATAAATGCGTTAATTCATGTGCAATTGTATTATATGGATTACTTTGTAACCAAAGTGCAAACGGATCTTGTAGCACCTTACAGACTAACTGAAAGCAGGAAGTTGGTAGCATAAGCTTTGATAGACAAAAGCTAGCTCAACACTGTACATAGAAATAATGCAGTTTACATGACTTCTCAAGTCTGTGGGAGTTATAGAGCCTCATCATAAAGCCCTGGTGAAGGGTCCTGCTTTGCTGGGCTTCTGGGAAGGAAAGAGGGAGCAGATGGATGAATCTGTTGCCCATGCACACCTCCCTCTCTGCAACATGTTCTCCATCACATGGGGTAAGTGTTGCCCTCTTGGGCAGGCCCCATGCTGGCTCCATTGAAGTCAGCACCTCCCATGTTACTGGGAAAGTGTTTGGTGGCAGACTCACATAATCCAGTTCAAATCAGATAATTAGGATGGTCTGCTTTGATAATTTGGATTATATGGCAGTGTAGAAGGGGTCTTAGGTGAACCTAGGTCTAAGGCTTAGGGTGGGGGCTGGACAAATGATCTTGGAGGGCCACACCCAGCCCGTGCACCTTAGTTTGGGGACCGTTGATCTTAGTGACTGGAAAAAAGTAGTGAGGAGGCATCAAAAAGCATCTAGCTCTATTCTTACAGCAGGAGACATGGTAGCAGATATCCTCTAAAATGTCCCAGGAGTCTTCTGAGGTCCGAATTATATTATTTCGGAAGTTATTGCTGTGCATCCAGAGAGGGGAAAATAATTGGATGTTTTTCCACTAAGTTCCTTAATCCATCAACCAGTAAATGGCCATCAGTGTGTATAAGTGTGTGTGGAGTAGGTACATGTGTTATAGCAGGTAAAAGGTATCTTTGGGGTGTGGGATTTGGTTATTGCAGGGTTATTTCTGACCTTATTAATCACCAAAAAAGTAAATTACACTGATGTAAATTGAGTTTACACTGTGTACTTCACTAAAAGGATTCAGTGCTGAATCACTATGACAGAATGAGTATGCTATTAGTGTGTATATAAGCCAGTTGAATTCAGACGGCATGTCAAATTCAGCATCTTGTAGAGCCAGCTAATAAGAGGAAGAATAAATCTTGCTAAAGTATTCTGCTTGTAGGCATTATACAGAGCATACCTCTCCACTGATATACAGTGGAGTCACCAGTTTTCACTGATATACACTATAATTTTCACCAGAAAGTGTTGTTTCATATGAATGAAGATTCTTGTGGGAAATGAGTGTCCTGTTCTGAGAAAATGCATTTCTGGTTTTTCCCCTACTCAATATGACACTCTTTAAATAACCAAACAAACTGTGGCCCCTTCTACACTGCCATATAAAATCCAGATTATCTGCTTTGAATTGGATTATTTGGTAGTGTAGACTCACATAATCCAGTTCAAATCTGATAATGTGGATGATCTGATTTGCTAATCTGTATTATATGGCAATGTAGAAAGGAATTATGTGGCTTTGGCTCACTTCTATTAACAAATTAAAACAATATAGGCTTTCCCTTTCATTCTTAGGCCACTCTAACCATTCATTTGTACTTTCAAGGGAGGATATCTGCAGCAACATCACTTCACCTGTCAGAAAATTAGGACAGTTTGAAATGGAATCTTCATCTGCTCACTATCTTAACAGGGTATGAGGGAGAGGTTTATTATTCACCATGAAGTCATCTAATTTCAGTTCCTCCTCCCACATGACCCCTGTAAAATTAAAGAATTTTTTATCGCTAATAAATAGGCATTTCCTAATAGCATATAAAAGACATTTATTTTTAGTCTCATAAAATACCATCAGCATTTTCAACTCATGTAATATATTCTGCTAATCCAGAATTTCAGCAGTAATGAAAAATCAGCAGTTCAGAAATGGAGCAGAGCAATGATAGCTCCACATGCTGTGATCTTCCAAGGTATTTAGCAGCTTAGTTCCTTTCATGGATGCATATAGAAATGCTTACTTAACACATGCCCATGGGAGAGTACAGCGTCACCTGATCTCATGTCACAAGCATCCTTTCTGGGAGAGGGGTTGGCCATGATTATCTGAGCACAAACCATTCATGGCATTGAGGAGTGAATCTAGAGATCACTACAGATAAAGTGACATGGTTCCTGAAAAAACATATTATCTGACTTGATGTGCTCTCAGCTGTTGGGGTCACTTCTCAATTTAGAGGTCCAGACTTTGGAGCTACACTAATCTTGAGTGGAAATGTTTGTAAAAGAGCAGGTAGTTCTTGGAGGCAAGGACCTCTCACAAGGCAGTCTTGTGCACTATGTTATCTGATATCTGCAGCCATTTGATGCTGGAGGCTAGTAGGTTTTTCAAAGATGGTGGGAAGTAGAAAAAGGTCACAAAATGTCCAGAATGCATGTCCATATGGTTATTGCTCTAGTGCAGTGGTTCTCAACCTGTGAGTCCCCAGATGTTTTGGCCTTCAACTCCCAGAAATCCTAATAGCTGGTAAACTGGCTGGGATATTAGGAAGTTGTAGATCGAAACACCTGGGGACCCACAGGTTGAGAACCATTGCTCTAGTGAATGCACATCATAGATGTATGACCCATAGCTCTTTCATTTTCCAATGAGGAGGTTAGGACCTGGAACAGCTCATGAGCATTCTGCTCTTCAAAGAAAAAAAATGTACCATCTGTATGTCTTAAGACACCCAACAATCTATTCATGCCCAGGAGGTCATCTTCTGTCATCTCTTGGAAAGACAAAGCTTTGAGAAGGTGA
Source organism: Anolis sagrei (assembly GCF_037176765.1). Taxonomy (NCBI): domain Eukaryota; kingdom Metazoa; phylum Chordata; class Lepidosauria; order Squamata; family Anolidae; genus Anolis; species Anolis sagrei. The sequence goes on from NC_090021.1 coordinate 77,570,112, forward strand.
ATCAATGTCAAAAACAGTCTGTTCTTCAAAAGTTTTTCTCCAGCTGGCCTGGCAATGGATGGTAAAGGCTTCCAGCCACTTGATGAAGGATGGACATGCCAATGGCTATTGGAGAAGAGAGTTCATGGAGCATATGTTCTCTAGATTGAGCAAGCCTGACCCCCAACAGGACTACATTTGCAACATGTCTGGCACATTATCACCAACTATACCTCAGTGCTTCATTACTTTAGACCTGGAGTCTCATCTGACCCTCTGAGCCTAATGATCACTACAGCAGTTTAACTGCATTTACTGCTTAATTCTTAATAGATCAGAGATACACAACTTTTGATTTTGGTGGAATCATGATTATAGTGCAGTAGTGTAACATTTGCTTTTCAGAACTGGGGAATAGAATTTGTCCTTTTAACCACTAAAGTTTCATTTTCAAAATCACCCATAAAAGTTTTTAGGTATTACTATAATATTTTAAGACATGACTATTTACATTTTCAATTTTAGCCAAAGTTGCACAATATTTATTGGGGCTGTGCATAGATCTGCTTTTCAAAATGGGATCTGGCTGGTTCGACTCTTTCAACCAGCTGTAACAGCATAGGGGCCAATGTAATGAAATATATGATATATTGTTTGAAAGGAATTGTATGAGAGCTAATGATTTTGAAGACACAATTCTAAAATACATAGAATTCTGTAAAACAACTACAATCGGGACTGTAATTAAAAATTGCTGATGGGAACTGTCACAAATTAACCATTGACATAGCTGACTTGATTAACTCTTGGTGGAAAAACAATTTGTTTACACTGCCAAAGCAATGGCTCTTTTAAGTAAGGAAGTCAACACAGTTGTTCTTAGGGAAAGAGAATGCATTTTGGAATTTAGAAGTTTTAGGAGTATTGGAAGTATTGGAAAACTGGCAGATTTGCAAGGAAGCAGTCTGACGTAGAAGATGTTTTCCATAAAGGAAGATTGGTAAAATGGTGCTGTATGCATGGTGATGGATGAATAATATGTGTGGAATGCTGAGTGGTAATGCCCCTTTGTTTGTTTGTTAGCCAATGTAATTGTAGGTTGTTTGATACAAAGAGAAAGGGTCCCAGAAGGAATGGTTTCTTAATCAAAGGGAAAGGCAAAAAGGTGAGGCAGGCCTTGGTGCTGGTGTGAGGCCAATGAGGGTGCACCTGGGCCTGAGCCAGTGGCAGATGGGGGCCAGGGGTGGTGAGGTGGTTGTGGTGGGCAAGGAAAACTGCTGCCATAACCCCCCCCCCCACACACACACACACACACTCATTATGCACCTGGTGCCGGCCCGGGCCCAGGCACACTGCCAGCCAAGGGCCAGGCACACCATCCTTGGCTGAGGCCCCAGAAGTCCCACCTGGAAGGCCCCCCCTGCAAGCCCCCCCCCTACTGGGTGTCTCTTATTTTCAAGCTAGGCACATGGCAACCCTGCCGTAGGGCTCTGTGCCAGAAGTGTTGCTGGAGAGGAGCCCAGAGGAGTCAGTTGTACATCTGACTTGTCACATAAAAAAGGCAAAGGAGCCAAAGAGGAAGTAGGGGACAGAGGGGAAACAATGTAGGAAGCAATGACAGAGACCCCGACAGTAGAAAATACAGTGAGGCAGTTTCCTACACTGCTCCACAATTTCCACCGCTGTCCCCCGTTTTACAAAGGGCCATCTGATGAGGTCCTTATACACGTCAGCTTATTCATAAGTATTGAACACTGAGCATGAGATTGTTTTGCTATTTTATTACGTATTAATGTTTTTAACCTGTTAATTGTTTAAATCGTTTTTATGTACTGTTTGTTTAATTGATTCAGGCATTGAATTGTGCCTTTGTTTGTAAGCCGCCCTGAGTCCCCCCTCGGGGGTGAGAAGGGCGGGGTAGAAGTAATTGAAATAAATAAATAAATAAATATTAGGCTTGGGCGGTTTTGTTCGTTAATTTCGTAATTCGTTATTAATTCATATTTAAATTAGCTTACGATCCAATATTGAGCCATGCAGGAATTGTGTGAGGAGTAATAAAGATTCGAAACAATTTTTCAATTTATTTCGTAATTATTTCGTAATTATTTCGAAATTATTTCGTAATTATTTTGTAATTATTTTCGCATGTCTGGTGCAAGTTTTATAGTTGTTGTTTGTTTTATCACACCAACAGTCAACAACAGAGGGAGAGGGAAGCTTCAGAAGTTCCTCCTGTCCCATTTGGAGGTTGTTTTAGCATATTGCGCAATCTCGTCCACCATTAACGAGTCGATTCGTAATTTTACGAAATTTCGTAAATTTTGAAATTTTTAAAGGAAAATTTCAGAATTATTTAAAAAAACGAAACTCAAGGGCCCCCTAAAAACAAAACGAGTCTAGAACCATTTTTTTCCGTGGTTACCCAAGCCTAATAAGTATATGCTAAGCAATATTGTTGCAGTACTTGAGTCATGAGACAATTTGATAAATTTCAGTAAGAAAGATTGGATAATCTGTTGAGAATCAAACTACCAGAAATGCTTCTGCATGCCTTTAACTATGCCTACAAAAAAGTTTTATGTCTGAAAACATGAAGTTGGAAAGATGGAAGCCACTATCCTTGGCAGTGATAAAGCAGAAGACAGAGATGAAGAATTGTGGCTTGACAAAAATGCAACAACGTGGAGACTAGTGTACAATGAATTACAAAAGCAAAAGAGGCAGACTGGGAGTGATACAGGAAATGGAAAATCAGCAAGGATAGATTTATACTTTAAGGGTTTAACTTTGAATATCATGTATTTTTCATAGAAATATTGTCACTATTCATAGGCTTCCCAATAACTTTCTTTTTCTTGAGTAGAAATGATTAATTCTAATCCTGATAACAATTTAAAAATGTTTGCATGTATAATGATCATGCTGGGGTTAAAAACAAAAGTGATAATTAAGATTCTGAAGTACAAAAGGGTAATGCACTGTATTCGTCCTCAGTAGGGAAGTTCATTAGCAGTGGAATCGTGTCATTTTCCCCTCAGTTCCTAATTGTATTCACTGCAGGAACCACAAAGGAAGTGACATCACATGGTTCTGGAAAGCATGAGCCTGTAAATCACATGCATGTATCCATCTGCAATAAGGTTTGCTTATAAATCCTAATTGAAACTTCAAGCTCATCATAGAGAGATGATCCCATCAGTTTTACATGGTTGACTGGGAGGGGAGCAGGTTGGCTGGCATGAACTCTCAGAGGGTAAAGGAAAAAAAAGGCAAGCCTGCTTCTATGCATGAGCAAGGACATATTGAAAGGATAATTATCTTTTGGCTGATTGGAGACATACCTCTTGTTTGTGTGTCCTAAGCATCGGGTGCTTAGCAGCTGCAGTAATATCAATGGGCAATTGAAACAGGCCCTCATTAGATTAGTGCTGAGCTTATTGCTTGTGCCAGTCTCATTATTATTGGTGACTAAACTGGCAGATTGTCAGGATGCCTCATGGCAAGATGAGCTTTTGCAGCTCTTTGTTTGCAGTTATAATAAACAATGAAGTTAATGCAATCCCTTGGGCACAGCCATGTCTCAGATGTTTTTTGTGAGCAGCAATCAGCTTGCTGAAGTAAACAACTTCTTATTTTAAGAAGCAATATTAATTAATTAAAGCATGAGCCATAGGACTGGGGGAGACATGCAGAGAGAGAGAGAGAGAGAGAGAGAGAGAGAGAGAGAGAGCACTCTTAATTATTTCGTGTCACCTGCCCCAGTGAAGCCAGCCAGTCAGAAAATGTTTTGTTGTGACTTAAATGAGCTTTGCCTGTCGTTTGGGCCAATGGAAAATGAGAATTTGTCAGAGCCAACAGTTTTTGACAGGGTGTAACTAAAAGTCACATCATATTCCATATGCAATTACACAGGGGTTTTTTTGTCAGCCATCCACTCAGTGACACCTAATCCTTTGCTTTTCAGCAATAGAACTGATAACATTTAGTACTGGTACCCTTGCTGCATCCACAGCAGAAACTGAGCACATGTGTGTGGTGGTGGGAGGAGGTGTTCCTGTGTTCTGTTGCAACTGAAAGGCAGGGAGGTCATTTGGTGTCACTACTTCTGATGGTGTCACCTGATGTGGACTGCACCTCCCGCACCCCTCTAGTAATACCACTAGATCCACCAGAGGCTTAAACTTTCAGCTTTGTAGACCAGAAAAGGAAGTCAGAAGTCACTCACCAAGACAAGCACCCTGACAATGGAAGCAAACAGTGATGTCCTCTCATGTCAAGCTAAACTAGGCTCCAGGCTACCCCAAGCACCAGAGACTCTAATCTCCCAATATCCCACTCCCCGTTTTTTCTACCCATCTTCCTACCACATTCAACTGCAGGCCTCCACAGTCTGATTCCAGAAGGCAAGCAGGGAGGAAGGGGTCAACTATATAAAATGTGGTTCAGGAAGGGAGGCTGAGAATTGTGAAACTGGTTGCCTATGTGCACATATTGTAAACTGTGAGTTCATTTTCAGTACCAGGAAATCATTTTGTTTCTATATCTGCAGTACTTCAATTATCCCTCAGGCCCTCTTGATTTTAGGAGCTTATTTTGGAATGAGAAAGGGACTTTTTTGTTTTTGTTTTTGTAAAAGCATTTGGACTTGATAATCCTTGCTTCAACTTGAAATCATCCAGAGATCTACTTTTAGATCTTGATCCATTTTTCCCACCTGGCCTTGCTGACAGACATTAACAAGCATTTAATCAAAACCCAGGGGTAAAATTAAGGAATGTTTGCTGAGGCACTTTTCTAAAAACTACTTCTAGGAGTGTCATCTGTTGAATGCTGTCTAGTTAGAATGCTATTTAACATTCTACAACAAAAAGGAATTTATGGATGAAATTATGCCTGTTTTCAAGTACAACTGTGTTTTATGACCTGTGCAAATATATTTGCTGATATGAATTTTGGAATTATCAACTACGTGCATGTTTTCTTACTGCTTGGACAATTGATGTTCCCAACGTTTTCACTAATTCATTGAGCAATGATAAATGTTTGTAAACTTTATTGTTTCGTCCATAAAATGAGGATAATAGTTTGCATTTAGAATATATGTGTATTTCAAGTAGATTTATTGACAGTAATGTGAAAAGTTAATGAGTGCTAACCAGTCTCCCATTTAGTCCAATAGGTGCATTATGAGAATGACTACATCTGGATTCAACCTCATATGTAGTTTGGTTTGCTTGCTTGAGTAAACCATAAAAGTCAACTTGTTCGCCAGTCATGTTTTCTTGAACATCAGTTTTCTGTCTTCAACAAATGATCTGAACTGAATGGCATGTCATGATTTTATAGTTTTCTGGAAGATAGATAGCCCTGACATGTAAAAGGCAGAATGAGGTGGACATTTGCCCAATAAACCCTAAGGATTGAATCTATAGTGCATGGTCCATTGAACTGAATGAAAATTTCCCAAGGCTACTTCCCAGGGGATAAGCTTAGCACATATTGAGAAAGGGACTTTCCCAGGTGATGCAAGATAGTGGTTTTGCAAACCATGTGCTTCTATTAATCTATGTTGAATGTACTTTCTTTTGTGATTAATCACTGAAAGGTCAATTTTCAAGTCCAACATCTGACATGTTTGAAGATAACTGAAGGAAAAATATATCAAACACAAGACACACACATTCCTCTTAACTTTTTAATTTGAACCCAAGATACCCATAGATTCAAAAAAGGCAACATCCCCTTGATGCTAAAACAAAGGGAAATATAAATCAACATAAAATGTTACTGTTGACTGCCATCTTGGTTTTTTTAAAAAAAATCCTTCTATCTTATTTCTTTTATATATTGCTTTGTATGTATGTGTATGTGGAATACACAAACAATGGTCAGAATCCAACTTCTATTCAGTGTAGAATAAATTTCACATGTTGTGGTATGTTGTGTGAGCACCATACAACCCTCATAGGGAATAGCAACAATAAACAACACATGCTAAATACTAGATGTTATTATTCAATATACAATACATAATGTTTAACCACATAATATGTAACCACAATATGCAGTGTACAATGTGATACTGCAACACCACGATCACAATTTGTAAAGACAAGACAGAACAGAATATGCTGTCTCACAACTCTGTTTCCACTGTTATCATCAAAATATTACCTTTGCATAATGATGATCTCACACAAACATGGCTCACACATACATATGTCCCTAATAGAATGTCAACCAATATGAACATATATTAATATACTATGCTTATTAATATATGTTGTCCAAGCAACAGCAGGATTATCTCTCTGTTTTATTCAAATTAACATTTTTCCTACTGCATGCAAATATCTGAACAGCTGCCCTGGAATGAATATGTTTTGATAGGCACTAATAACATTATCATCTCATTGCTTCCTTGTACCATCTTCATCCACTTGTCCTGCCAGGATCTCAGTTCCAGATTATTAAATGGACAGCCAAGCAACCACAAGTGTAATTAGGAAAGGGTGATTTATTAGATCAGCTGACTCAGAGACAGGCGCTTGTTTCTGACAAATTCATCTCTCCAGAGTCTTGTAACTTGCAATTGTTCTTAGTAGACATATCAGATTTTCAAAGCTTCTTCAACCCACACATCAGAAGTGCCGGAGAAAAATAATGAGAAGAGAAATTGAGAAAATAATTTCTAGCAAGCTGTTGGAAATTTTTCATGCCTGAATGAGGATTTGTAAATGATCTCCAGGAACAACTCACAGGTTCACAGATTCAGTCAGCTGTCAGGCTGTCTTTATTGATAATATTCAACCCACAGAGAAGATATCATAAATATTATTAATAGTTTTGCTATGCCTAGCCCTTTCAAGCAATGCACACAATGTCAGAGAGAAGAGCAAATGCATCCTCCTTCCTAACCCAGTCCCAAAATAGCAACTCCATTTATATTTGTGCTTTCCTCAAAGACAATGTAATTGCTGATATTCTACTGATGAAATTATAATTTCTACAAATGGTGAAATATGTTAATTAAGATACTATTGTACGCCAGCATCTCTGACAATAAAATGTTCTAATGTGCCACTAAGCTCTGAGACAAAGATAAGAATGCCTTCACAAGATCGTGTCTTCTTTTTTTCTAGCACAGTTTGGCAGTAAGTCACTGGATTTAGAGAAACAGTCCAATTAGCTCCAAGATTAATAAAATGACTGGCATCTTATTGGTTAGTTCCAACTGGTAGAGATGTGTGATCCATTAAAAAATGAATCAAAAGTCATTACAAAACTGGGGGGGGGGGGCACTGGTGCTTCTTTTATAAAGTGTTTATAAAGTATACTTAATGAAAATTTTGTTACTAAAATGAGAGTAATGAAATTTTGCTACTATTTCTTTGCAGTAATTGCACCTAATTAAATTACTATAATTCAAAAAAGATTCATGAGCTCCTATCTCCCTCATTTTTAAAGCTATTGGGGTGAAACTTACTACAATGCTAGACCATATCTACCACTGTTGGTCTACTAAATTTCAGGGTGTTTCATTTATCCATGGATTTTTGGAGAACTTTCAAAGTTATTATAAACAACGTTTTTTAATAATAAAGAAAATCTGTTCCTAATTTCAAAGTATTATGTCCTGTTTAATTGTGTAATCTTCATTTTTAAAGTAGTTGTTCTACTCCAGAAATTTTGTTTTTTGCGGCAGAAGCTTCATTAAATTGGTGGAGATTCAACAAAGCAAAATGTGATATAGGATGATGTCCCTTGTGCAAAGACAGTTTTTGTAGTGTAATAAACTTTTGCCATATTTTTATGACAGAACCAATTAGGATTTGTCATTTATATCCCAGGAGCAGAAATCATAGTACACCCCCTTCTTCCAGGCAATAAGGCACCATCTAAAGTCTCTTGACATCCAAATAAGAGTTGGAGGAGACCCCCAAGGGCCATCCATTTAGGTCATTATTTTTTTCCAGCCTAGCACAGAGATTGGCTTACTTATTAGAGCAAGATGTATCAGTCAGTCCTCCTCTTTACAGATTCTGGCTGCTGTTGGGGAGGGACAAACCTCTCTCTCTGCTATCCTGATTGGTGCTTTCTGATGCTGATGCAGTCTTAGAAATGTAGATTAGGGCAGGCATATGGCTCCTCGCTTCCCAAACTAATTACTATAGGGAATATTCAGGGACTCCTATCCTCTACATTTGTAAAGTTATTTGGGTGAAACTTGCTACAATGGTAGAACATATTTACTAATGTTAGTCCACCAACAGTGGCAGAAACTTCATTAAATTGGTGGAGACTCAACAAAGTAAAATGTGCTATAGGTTGATCCTTTACACAAAGAAAAGGTTTTTGAGGTGTAATAAATGTTCAATATATTTTTATGACAGAACCAATTAGGAACTGTATAGGGCTCCTCCCCTTCCCAAACAACATTTCCCAGAGTTCTGTGCTGTTCCCAAAATGCACTGCTCCCTCTTTTCACAGCTCCTAATACCGAGACTCCATTAATAACAGGCAGACAACCTTTTTGACTTAATGGCTTTGTTTCCTTGCACTGAATATGAAACTGACTTTAGGAGCCTTCTGAGATTTACAAAACTAAAACAAAAAAGTATGGGGTAAGTTTCAATTCTAAAATATTTGGCATGGGCCATGGAAATGCTTCGGATATGGTTTCCAACTTTCCAACACTTCTGATTTTTTTTGCACATGCCTGCTCAACTAGCAGAGACTGATTTAATCAATTGCTGAATTTGGAGTCAATGCAAAGTTAAATTTAAATGTGATTAACTGGTTTTGTCTAATTAGGAATATAATACATTGAGACAATGTCAGAGGTTCTTGGTCTGAATGACTTATAATTTGTTATCCAAATTCAGAGATCATCACATTACTTTCCTTTTGCTCAGCCTGTTGTTGAGCCACAATGCCCCCCCCCCCAAAGATACGTAGTTTGCCAAGGGTTTATAAAAATGTTGTTGTTGTTGTTGTTGTTGTTTACCATGACTTTTTTGAACTTTTGCTATTTCAAAGCATCAGAGGTTGGGAGCATACCGGCAGCAGACTCTTCCCCAGAAATACTTTATTGCTTTAACCCTTTAATAAAATGTATAATTTATTTTAGCTTTCTGCCTATCTCTTTATCTCTATCTATTTATATTGTATCCACTTCTTTATATAAAATGTATATGTTCCCTGTAAAATCTAGCAAGACCGAACACAGAGCAATTACCGTTTTGTAATCCTACTGAGGCATTTCCTAAGCAGGAAAGGTTGGGAGAAACCCTCTGGCCATTCTCAGCCAGCGCAATCACCTTAATCCATTGCGTGTGTGTGCAGACAGACCAGATAAGCCAACTAATATTTGTCTAGTCAAATGGTCCATTTGAGGCTGAGAGATTGCTGATCATGATAACAGAGGCTCAGGGTATGTACATTTGTTAATTTTTTTTATTGAGAACCCAAACATTGATTGTTAAGATTATCACCTTTTGTCTCATGAGTCTTACACCTTTGTTGAGTTCAGAACTGTACTGTTGAGCTAATCAAAAGCTCATTATCATTTCACTGGTATAGTCTTCACAGAGGACATCCCCTTTTAGGAGATGTCCCACCAGCCAATTGCTTCTCCGGCCGACGAATCCCTGGCTGATATCTCCCTATGAAAGGGAATCCCCCGCCTGGAGGCATCAATGTCAGCAGCACCCTCAGCCAATCAGGGTGAGGATCCAGAATGAATGCCCCAGCCTATCAAAAAGGGAAACCAGATTTTAAATAGCTGTCATGCTTAAAAGAAATCTTGCTTTTCTCTGTGTGTTTGCTTGTACATTTTGAATCACTCACTTGTATTTGGATCTTGTTCAGCCGAACTGAATAAACCACTGTGGCTTTTCTATAACTTGGTGAGTTGTTTCTCTGTCCTGGCCCATTCAATATAGTTTGTGCTTGCCAGGCATGGATCCTTTTATCCACAGTCCTAGTTATTCACAAGCTTTTCGGTGAGTCTTTTCTCTTTCTTTTCCTGTTCTCTTCTTCTGCAATTTCATATTACTTTCTAGAAGTGCTTGCTCTAAATTATTCTTGATGGTTGCTCTATCATATCTTTGCTCTATACAATCACAATGGTCTAGTCTTCTCTTTTAGCACTTGCACTGTCTTCTTCACAAACTCTAGTATTATTGCTATTCAACAAAGGCGGCTCTTTCCACTGTTTCAACTTAGATGTCACTGGCACACTTAGCTTGATGATGCTATGACATTTTAAGTACCATCTTTAAGCAACAGCCATCAACTACAGCAATAAAATAAATGATGGATACAATTTTAACAAGGAGGAGGAAGAATGTGAATTATGTACAAAATCTTCAAGATGGTTGTCATTTTTGGTTTTCCCCCTTTTGGCTTCTTTTAGTGGTTATCAATAAAAATACGATATACCCATTCACCAAGTCAAAGTTTTGACTGGTTTCAAAGAATGTTGAACAGGTTTGCCAAAAGCATAGCAGATTTCTGTGTATTTCTGACAGAATTTTCAGACTGGGAATTGACAGGAACACAAAACATGGCAAAAAAATTGTATTTGGCAGAATTGTATTATTTAAAATATTAAATGGTAAGAATAACAGAACAGTGAATAAATCCATTTAAAATTATAAAAAAATGGAGCATAAAATTCAGATTACTCCTTTGCACAAGTTTACTGGCACTCAGAGAGATCATAAGTGGTAGTGATTGTGTGTGTGTGTGTGTATTGTAGTAGGTTCCCAAATTACAAGTTCCCAGATTATATGATAGAAGACAGTGAAATATGGGACACTGTTAGTACCTAGAACCCTAATATTTGCCAACTGGATTCCATTGGATACCCAGTCCTTTTTGGTATGCCTAAACAATATTTCTAAATGCCCTACTGGTATTTTAAGTTATTAGAATTCTACAGATTTGGGAACTAAAGGAAAATTTCTCTGGGAAGGCAAGGGTTCATATTTAGGGGGTTGCCTCATTGCACATGTGGATATGTAGCTATACTGTTATTGACATACTTGTTGCATCTATACTGTAGAATTAATACTGTTTGGAACCACTTTAATTGCCATGGCTCAATGCTATGGAACACTGCAATTTGAAGTTTAGTGATGCACCAGCATTCTTTGGCAGAGAAGGCTAAAGACTTTGTAAAACTCCAACTGCTGTGATTCTATAGCATTAAGCCATAACAATTAAAGTAGTGTCAAATGGCATCAATTCTACAGTGTAGAGAAGCACCCTTAGTTCCCTTTTCTAAGCTAGATAATTTTGAAAGCTCTGGCTGATTAGCCCTGAAACAGCAATGAACTAACATTATGTTACACTGTAAGATTCCTCAAAGTATGAAAGAAATAAAAAGTTTACCTGGGAGGTTAATTAATTAGCTGATGGATACAGATAGGACAAGAGAAGATCTGTATTTCAAGTCGATCTGAACCTGAAGTTTGACAGGGTTTATCAGGAAGAATGTTAGCCTCAGGCACACATTTAGACTTTGGAGGACAAGCAATCAACTTTGTTAGAAGAATTGGCAGTCTGCCAGTGACAGGCATATATTTAACAGGAGGCATCAAGGAATTCAAGTGTAATATTTCCCCTTCATGAAAGTATAATTGGGTTTCATTTTCAAAGCTGCTCTTTAAAACACCTTTATATTTGTCAGTACAAAGGGCTGCTGTACTGTGCCACTCTCTTGCCACTTTGCACTGCAAAAACCAGTTTACATAGACTCTGCTTGTACTATCCTGAGAACCTTGCGTATTTGTAGCAGTTGAAGCAATGTTAATGCACTCGTCACTTTTCTCTACTATGGACATCACCTGCATGCACTTAATTCCATTGAAGATAATGAATTCTAGCAAATATGTATGCCATTGAAACCAATGGGGTTTCATCTCTACTTGTAGATATTTGGTCCTATCAATATGAATCATTTTAAGGACACATAACCATGGCCAGGGCCATGGTTAATCATCTACTATAATAAGTTGTGACACCCCCTCTTTTCTTTCTTTCTTTCTTTCTTTCTTCTATAAATCCCTCCATTTGGAATTTTGATATTTCAACCTGAAACTGATTGTTGAAATATGGCTGGAAATCAGGTTTCTTTTTCTGTCTCTACCAGCAAAGGCACTCATGAATTCTAAATACTGCTTCTGAATGTTTCTAATTTCTCTTGAGCAGGCTTTAGTTTGCCTAGGAAGAGAGAAGAGGTGTTGCCAACAATGCAATCCAATGCAATTAAATTGTTGAATCCTTGTCCTGATTCAGGAAAAGAACTTCTGGGACAAGATATTGGACTCAAAAAATAAATTAATAACAAAGATATACAAAAAACTGCTGGAATGGAAACTAGAAGCTAAAGGAGAAAAGAATTACAAAAGAAGGTGGAACGAAAATATCAGAAGGAACATCAGGCAGGAGGAATGGGAAAAAGTCTGGAGAGAAAAACTAAAATATTGTTATGCCACTGACTTGAAAGAAAATTGGTTAAAAACAGCACACCGTTGGTATATGACCCCTAAGAAAATTGGCAAAGGGAACAAAAACTTCAGTACAGATTGCTGGAAATGTAAGGAAGAAGAAGGGTCATATTTCCATATTTGGTGGACGTGCAAGAGGGCAAAAGAATATTGGAGAAAGGTTCAAAAAGAATTGCAAGATATCCTAAAAATTAACATACCATGGAAAGCGGAACTTTTTTATTGGGAATACATGATTTAAAAATAGAGAAAAATACAGACAAAATCCTATTTTTGATAACAACCGCCGCAAGAATCTGCTACGCCAGAAAGTGGAAACAAAAAGAGATACCGGACGAGAATGAGAGATTAACAAAAATTTTAGAAATAAAAAATATGGACAGGCTCACCTTTTTAATATCAAGAGGTAAAGGGATGAATATGAGAGAAACACACTGGGAAGAAGTAATGGACTATTTTAGACAAAAAAACAAGAAGATTCTGATCTAGAAGGAGATAAAGGGAAGAAGAGAAAGAAGAGAAGGAGAAAGAAGTTGAGGAGATAAAGAGTTCGAAATAAAGAATGGAAGAAGATCGAAAAAACCTCAAGAAGACCCCGGGAAGTCAACAACATCTATTACTCTAGTTTTTAATATGGTGATGGGCTTTTACCTTCCCCCCCCCTTCTCCCCCTTTACTATACACATCACAATCTTTTCGGGTGTTTTCTTTAAAAGTAAATTCACAAATTCACTACTTTCCTTCTTTTAAATGTATATTTGAAACCTAATAAAGATTATTTAAAAAAAAATTGTTGAATCCTTGTCTGCAGATACAGTCTAAATCCATACCTCTATTTAAATATGGTTGTCTATGTGAACCATATTTAAAAATATCTTAACAAACAATGAAACATCCTTTTGGATTTTTTATTCAGATTTACAAGATTTGAGAGGGTAGGGTACATTGAGTATCACATCCAAAAGAGAGAGGGGGGAAGGGAGATAAACATTTAAACATTACTGGTGATGAATCCTTATAATAGCAAGAGAAAACGAAAGATAACAATATCTGTTCAAATGATATACCATTTATTTTTCAACAATGCTGTGAGTTTCCAACTGAAGAACATAGTTTGAAATAAATAATGTAAAATTTCAGTCTTCTGAAAGTACTGCACCTGTGCATATCTGTCAAGACACTGCAGCCTAAAGTTGGCAAACTGAGTCGAGGCAGTTCACAGTAAACACAAAAGTAGCTTTTACAGAGTTTAAAGCAGCAGGGATTGCCAAAATTCAGTCTGAAGGTCAACAATACATGAGGCTCACGAGCTAGTGCAAACGGAGACCAAGGCCATTTACAAAGGCAGTCCAAACAAAGTAGCAGGCACAAAATGTCATGCAAGAATCCAATCTGAGGGTTAAACACAGAAACAGCTTACCCATCTCCACCATACACAATACCAGGTCCAAGGATCAAAGTAACTGGCTAAAACATCTGACTATTGCTTCCAGCAATGTCCTGTTTCCCATGCCCTTCTTTCATGCTGCCTCTCTAACAGACCGACAACTGCTTTTTCCTCTGTTGGGCTAATCTTTTTGAGTGGTGCAGCTAAATTGCATCCACCTCAGCTATAACTGGGTGGGAGCATTATGTCTTGTCCTTCCAATGGGACTTAGTTGCTACAGGGTCTGGCTCTTGCACAACAATATCATTCCCAGGCATGCCCAGGTGTTCTTCACCCATGGGCTCTGACTCGGCTGCTGGGACAAACCTCCTCATCCTCTTTTTGGCCTATTATCCTGACAATATCATGCAGTTTTAAAATCACCTTACGTTACTCTGAAATCTACTGGGGCAAAATAAAATGTATACATCCTTAACAGGATTTTGAAACACTTAAGCCTGGTGTTTCTACTGGGATCTATGTGAGAATCAAATAGGATGGTAAGAGACCATAAGGTAAAAAAGAAAAAAAAACCCAAGATAAATGTTTTTGTTGTTGTATTTGTGAAACATATGTAACCCTTTGTGAAGGTGAGGAAAAGTATAACAATGAATAAGAATAGATAGATGATAGAAAAATATAGATATAGAGATATGATTAAAGATTCCAATAATAAAAAGTTATAACAATATTACATGAGAAACTTTCAATAGGGTTTTCAACGCTGTGCTTCAACAATGCAATTGGAACATCTTACATTAAATTGTAATTTAAGATGGAATGTGCAACTCTGGTTAAATAGTAATATATGTGTATGTATGTATGTATATATATATGTATGTGTGTGTGTATATATATATATATATATATATATATATATATATATATATATACATACACACATACCAATATAAATGTATTGATAGTGGGTTCTCAATCTTTTCTGCAGATTTGTTCCAGGACCTGCCATGGATATAAAAATCCACAGATTGTTAAATCTTATTATATACAACGGTGCAGCAAGATTATATCCCTAATATAAAATGACCAAATAAAAGTTCACTTTATGAGTTTTTAAAGCATTTTTAGCCATGGATTATTGAATATATAGACACAGAATCCATGAATATTGAAGGTTGACTGTACTATTTGCTGCTTACAGGACAGATACATTTTTGGACATCCTGGAAAGGGAGGGAAGGAATCAAGGAAGCTTCTTCTAGTATCAATACCCTCAGTTACTTACGACTGTGAATGTCATGACAAGCCCCTTCAATTCAACTAATGCAATTTCTCTTAGAACAATGTTATGTCATTAATAAAGACATTGAACAGCACCGGGCTTAAGATCAAACCCTGCAGTACTCCATTAGTTTATTTCCAGGATGAAGAGGAACAGTCAGTGAGCACTCTTTTAGTTCAGTTAGTTCTTGCAATTTGTTTGCAAGAAGATAATGGGGGACCTTATCAAAGGGCTTACTGAAATCAAGATATATTACATTCACAGCATTCCCGGCATCTATCAAGCTTGTAACTTTATCGAAAAAGAGATAAAACTAGCTTGACATGACTTGTTTTTGAGAAATTAATGACTTTTAGTGATCACAGCATTTTTCTGATGTCCTTGGGAAGTAAGTTCCAGAGTCGGGGGGCCACCACCGAAGAGGCCCTCTCCCTCGTCCCCACCAATCGTGCCGGTGAAGGAGGTGGGAGCGCGAGCAGGGCCTCTCCAGATGATTGAAGAGATCATGTGGGTTCGTACACAGAAGTGCGGTCACGCAGGTAGGCGGGTCCCAAACCATTCAGGGCTTTGTAGGTAAGAACTTGCATCTTGAATTGGGACCGGAAATTGAACGGCAGCCAGTGGAGCTCCTTGAACAGGAGGGTTGACTGCTCCCTGTAAGAAGCACCGGTTAGCAACCTGGCTGCCGCCAGTTATACCAATTGAAATTTCTGGGCCATTTTCAAGGGCAGCCCCATGTAGAGCGCATTACAGTAATCCAATCTGGAGGTAACTAAGGTATGGCAAAGTCCTGCACTGACAGTAAAGCTGAAATCCACAACATGACATAAAAGCAAGGTCAGAATCTCTGTTTACTGAGCACAAGGAAAAGGGGTCAGCTTAAGAAAGCGAATTGGTTCCCATGGAGACACTTTCTAATTAACACCTGGAATCCCTCTGTTTATCTTTCAAACACCGAGAAAACCTCAGGTACCTCTGCCTGACACTATCTCACAGTAACTGATGGGTAACAATCCAGTGTCTTCCATCTCCCTCACATCTTTCCCAGGGACAGGGCTCTGGAAGCAAAGCCTCTGGCAAAGTTTCATGTGAAACATCCTCACATGATCTTTTACACCTAAAATAATTCACAGCCAGGTTGCAAGCACAGTGAAATCCATCATAAGGAATTTGATGATGTCAGAAATACATATCAAGATGCTCATATCATATACATCAAAATTGCATGGAAGGGTGATAGGTTGACTTTCCCAAGGCATAATTTCCACCAACCCCCTTTTTCCTCATCAGATTCTGTGAGTAAGCTTTGCTTTGAATGATTGAAATATGTTCAAGACCTCATTCTTTTTTTTTCTTCAAGACCTCATTCTTGAAATGCAGCACTATCATTTTCCGTATGCTGAATGGAATTAACTGTATACTTAAGAAGTGAAATATTTTTTCTGTTTCTCATATTAGAGACCACACAATGAGAAATTGTACTGCTTCTTCAATAGCAACGATGTAATATAACATTTCTTCCTTGAGAAATGTTATATTAGATTCCCACAAAATATATGGAAATATACTTAGTATCAATGCACACTTCCAATAAAAAATTGGAAAAGTATTTTTATGTTAAAAGAACTGCTTCTTGGGGGGATGTGGCATCTTTATGCCCAGAGGATAGGGAAAATTTGGAGGGATGGACGTAAGCGCCCAGGGGACCATGCCTGGCCCACAGATCTTGGTTTGCCCCTGCCTTCTCTAAAGGTACCAAATCTGATCCTAGAAGCTAAGCAGGGTCATCCTTTTCCAAGACTTGAAGGGGATATTGCTGTAGGATTTATTTAAGATGGGAAAACTTGCAAACATATCTCATTGAATTCCATGCCTAAAAAAGTCCTATGAAATTCATAGGGTTGCCATAAGTCAGTGGGTGGTTTGAAGATAAACACACATGCAGACTTTGCAACAGTGATAAGCCTAGGGACTAGGTTTTGCAACTGAGATATTTTAGGGGCTGGAGAAGTTGCCAGAAAGCCCCACCACCACCACCACCATGTGAGTAGTCCTCATCTGCTTTTTCAAAATTATTTTTAATGTTAAATAGATCTGGCAGATTCTGTAATCTGTGTAAAAAAAATTAATGATTGTTCCTGAAGGCTCCCAGAAGAGGCAGTTTATCTGGGATCAGAACATAAAAAATGCCTGGGGGTATTCTTTACTTATACCCCTATCTAGAATAACAAGGATTAACATCATTGGGGGAGACAGTATTGCAATTACATGCACAATTTCCAGCAGTTTCACATGAGGTGGGGAGGAGAGATTGCCAGAATCCCCATATGCACATGAACAAAACATGGCTCTCAGATACTCAAAATACATTATGAGAATGATTAGCCATCTTAGATATTATACTAAGCTTAGTCCTAAATCATATTTTGCTTCTAAAAATGCTTTGGCATGCAAAATATTAGAGAAGCAAAAATCACTGTTTCATTGGATGACTCCAAATTTACAGTTTTCTAGAGGAAACTGCCACCACCAGTGATGGGACTTTGTAACGTTTAACAAATAAGATAACTGGGGGGGGGGGGGGGGGGAGAGAGAGAGAGAGAGAGAGAGAGAGAGAGAGAGAGAGAGAAAGAGCTGTAGACAGATTGTAAATACATTTAATTGTCACTATTATTACTTGGAAAAGGGACTTTTGATTCCAGGAAAATTGCAGCTTTTCAAGAAAATCTGCCAGGACGTGGAAAAATGCTTTAATCATGTACTTTTTTCATTTAGGAAGCAGGTGGGGTTTGGAGGACCATTAGTTATAAACAAATCTCTTTTCCTTTTGAAATGTAGGTTTCAATGACAATATCGTTTTGACCAGCTTTGGTAGATATTTTCTTACTCTCATGTCTTGAAATTTCAAATTATCTTCAAGGAATACTCACTTGGTATATCATTATAAATAGGATAAATCATTATATTACAAATGTCATTTTACTCCAGAGAGTACAAAAGAATACAGAGGAAATCTACATGAATTTGGAGAGATTCCATATGCCTGTTGGAAATTATTTTTAAATACAATACCAGATGCATATTTACTTCCTGTTCTGTCATGTGCTATTTAAATTTCAAATTATTACATTCATTCAAAGACAGCAAAAGTTTAATCTTATCAAATGATAATTATTATAGGGTATTTAACACCACTGATTAAACAAAGAAGGAAATAGCAAGTGTTTCACTGCAAACAGGATATTTTCACAGCATTTGCATTATTTAACAGTAAGAACATGTAGAGCATGTCTACCTTTTAAAGAAAAATGACCTTGATATTCATCATATCGTTCATCATAATTATTAGGGTTGTGCAAAATTATTGTTAGTCCTGTAAGTTGTTAGTAATTCATTAGATTCGTGCAAACAAATAGCTATTAAGAAACATGCCACAAAGGGGGAGAAAAAATTAAGAACTGAAACACTTACCAATAATTTTTGTTAAGATTCTGTAACATTTGGAAGTCTCCCAAACTCAATTAAATTTTCAATATAAGCATTAAGCATAAGCAACTTTGGTAACGCCAAAGAGGCCATTGCTACAAGGCTGTTTGCCAATTGCCATAAGAAAGGACAGCTAGTTGGGCTGGGTGGGAGACACAGCATTCTGGGAAATGTAGTTTGTGAAGGTGAGGCCCTCTGTGGCAGAGAATTCAAAAGACCCTGGTCTAAACTACATTTCCCAGAATATAGTGCTCAACTTCAGAAAGTCCAGTGAGGGCTGCAGCAGTCAGTTGTTTAGAGTCAGTCTAATAATAATAAATAAAATTATTGAATCTGCAAAGAGGATTAAAGTAAGTAAGTAATAGTATAAATCTATGCTAAGTCGAAGTTCTATGGTTGATTGTGCATCATATAGACCAGGGGTCCCCAAACTACGGCCCGCGGGCCACATGCGGCCCGCCAAGGGCCTTTCTCCGGCCCGCGCGGCCTGTCCTGGCCGCGCAGAAAGCCCCTCGCCGCTTGCGTCAGCAGCGTTTCTCTCTCCCTCCCTCGGGAGCGGCAGAGCAGACCCCATTGCTCTGCAACAGAAGATCCCTGATGGCGAGGAAGGGGTCTGCGAATGTTGGAGGTGGCGCCGGGTGGGAAGCAAGCATCGCTTGGCCACGCCCACCCGGCGCCGCCGCCACCATTCACGGACACCTTCCTCGCCGTCAGCAATCTTCTCTTGCAGAGCAATGGCATCCGCTCTGCTGCGCTTCTCCCTCCACAGGCTTCTCCCTCCGGAGAAGCCTGTGGAGGGAGAAACACTCTCTGCTCTCCCGCGGAAGAGCCGAAGGCGAGGGAGGCAGGGAGCCAGGCGCACGCAGCGTGAGAGGGAGGGAGTAGGAAGGGAGGGGGAGGAGGAGGCACGCGCGGCGGCAGCGGCACTGATGGGACCCAGGCTGCGGAAGCCAGAAGTTTCCTCCCCTCCCCTTCTTCTCTCTCTCTCTCTCTCTCTCTTACCCTCTTTCTCTTCCTGGCTGTCAGTCAGGAGGGAAACGGGCCAGGGAAGGAAGAGAAAGAGGGTAAGAGAGAGAGAGAGAGAGAGAGAGAGAAGAAGGGGAGGGGAGGAAACTTCTGGCTTCCGCAGCCTGGATCCCGTCTGTGCCGCCGCTGCCGCGCGGGCCTCCTCCTCCCCCTCCCTTCCTACCCCCTCCCTCTCACGCTGTGTGCGCCTGGAGCCCCACCTCCCTCGCCTTCGGCGGTTGCTGCTGCTGTTCGGAGGGGGGGAGGCGTCGTTGAGAGCGCGCGGGAGGGGCCACCCCACTCCACAGTTTCCCCCCTCCCCTCCCAGAGGTCCCACGCGCACTCACTCCCTCACTTGCTGCGGGCGCAAGGAGGGAGGGCAGCAGCCAGGACGCCGTGGGGCCCTTCTGGAGAGACACCTTCCTCGCTTTCCAGTATTTTCTATTGTTCATGTGAGTTTTGTGTACCAAGACTGGTTCAATTCCATCATTGGTGGAGCTTAGAATGCTCTTTGATTGCAGGTGAACTATAAATCCCAGCAAACACAACCCCCAAACACCACCAGTGTTCACATTTGGGCATATTGAGTATCAGTGCCAAGTTTGATCCAGATCCATCATTGTTTGAGTCCACAATGATCTCTGGACGTAGGAGAACTACAACTCTAAAACCAAAGGACACTGCCCACCAAACCTTTCCAGTATTTTCTTTTGGTCATGGGAGAACTCTGAGTCAAGTTTGGTTCAATTCCATTGTTGATGGGGTTCAGAATGTTCTTTGATTATAGGTAAACTATAAATCCCAGCAAATACAACCCCCAAACGCCACCAGTGTTCACATTTGGGCATATTGAGTATCAGTGCCAAGTTTGGTCCAGATCCATCATTGTTTGAGTCCACAGTGATCTCTGGATGTAGGTGAACTACAACTCTAAAACCAAAGGACACTGCCCACCAAACCCTTCCAGTATTTTATGTTGGTCATGGGAGAACTCTATGTCAAGTTTGATCCAGATCCATCATTGTTTGAGTCCACAATGATCTCTGGACGTAGGAGAACTACAACTCTAAAACCAAAGGACACTGCCCACCAAACCTTTCCAGTATTTTCTTTTGGTCATGGGAGAACTCTGAGTCAAGTTTGGTTCAATTCCATTGTTGATGGGGTTCAGAATGTTCTTTGGTTATAGGTAAACTATAAATCCCAGCAAATACAACCCCCAAACGCCACCAGTGTTCACATTTGGGCATATTGAGTATCAGTGCCAAGTTTGGTCCAGATCCATCATTGTTTGAGTCCACAGTGATCTCTGGATGTAGGTGAACTACAACTCTAAAACCAAAGGACACTGCCCACCAAACCCTTCCAGTATTTTATGTTGGTCATGGGAGAACTCTATGTCAAGTTTGGTTCAATTCCATCGTTGATGGGGTTCAGAATGTTCTTTGATTATAGGTAAACTATAAATCCCAGCAACTACAACTCCCAAATGACAAAATCAATTTTTTTTGAGTGAAGGACATACATTGTTAGGTGTCCAGTGGTTTTTGAGTTCTGTTAATCCCACAAACAAACATTACATTTTTATTTATGTAGATTTATTTCCTATATTTATACCCTGCCCTTCTCCCCCTGAAAGGGGACTCATGCTTACATATTCCAAAAAGCACTTTCAAAAAGACAGAAATAGAATGTTTTCCTCATTTTAATTGGAACTATTTTATCTTCAGAAATGCTAAAACTATGCTTTATGTTCAGATTGTAACAATAAAAATACATCCTGCATATCAGATATTTACATTACGATTCATAACAGTAGTAAAATAGGACATGTGCAGTGTGCATAGGAATTTGGTCATTGTTTTTTAAAAAAAACTATAGTCCGGCCCTCCAACGGTCTGGGGGACAGTAATCCGGCCCCCCGTTTAAAAAGTTTGAGGACCCCTGATATAGACACACAGTTAGACAGACATTCAAGGGGATTGCTGTTGTGGCTTTTGGGGAATAAATGTTTTTGTCTAAACTTTTAAAAATTAACAGATATGTGAGTATTTCAGAAACTTCTGGGAATTGATATCCTGGTTATCTTGTACATTGTATATAAAATCCAAATAGATAGCTTTTGATTTTTTTTAATTGTCTGTCAAAAAATTTAAACATTCAAACATTAGTGGATGAGTGTAACATTTTAAAATTTGGTGGGCTATAGTTACAGGAAGTTTAATCATGTTTGCTCTAAAAATGAGGGAGAAGTGAGCCCCTGAAGTTTCCCCACTTGCTCAATTACTTAACAAAAAAGTAACAAAACATTTGTTACTTGGTTATAGTTACAAAAAAATAGGTCCATAATTTTGGAAAAACTCTCAAAAACAACCCCCCCCCCCGCCCAAATTTCATAATATTGGATCTGCACGCATCATTTGAAAATACATCACACAGTCCTAGACACTTGGGAAGTGTTTGACTTGTGATTTTGTGATATGAAATCCAGCATATAGATCTCGTTTGCTGTGACATACTGTGCTTTTGTGTCAATAATAGTAGTAGTAGTAGTAGTAGTAGTAGTAATAATAATAATAATAACAATAATAATAATAATGTATACCGTGCCTTGATTCCCTGTGGGATTTAAACATAATATATACACTTAAAATATCCAATACTCAAAGCCCCCCCCCCCCCCCCCAATCCCAATCGTACTTCCCCAGCAGCATACCCTTTATCCTTCTCCAATGGCCTGCTGGCAGAATATCTGCCAGCAATGTAAACAATGTATAATGTACATACCTGTCCCTTCTGAAGCTCATGAAAAGGTCCCAAACAAGGGCTGCCAAAATGCTCCAAGTGCATGGCTGGCTAGCAGGGAACTGATCAACTGGGATGATCCCAAGCAGACATGAATATGTGCATCAGCACATCTCAGTAGGTTGGTTAAGAAAAAACCTCAGCATTTTCCAATAGCTGTCTAATCACAGAGACCACAGTTCCAGGATTCCATTGCAATCCACAATCAGCAGATACTATGGCCACTGTCCCAGCCTTGAACTGGTTCCTGGAATGTTTCTCTTGGTGCTGCACAGGAAAACATTCGTTTTAATTCACTTCCAAACTGGATTATAGTATCTGTGTAGAACAGGACTCAGTGCTTAGTGTCATTATATTTCCCCTTCTTCTTCTTTTAGGTTTTTCTCTTCTTTCTGTTTTTTTCTTTTCTCAAATATATATTACTTTAATTATGAATTGTACTGTGTTAAATTTAATACATTAATTAACAAATAAGATTTTAAAAAGTAAAATGGCCCCTAAAGCAGACAAATGAAACTGGATTTCTCTATTGATTCTTAGTAAAGTAAAACAATGAATTAACTGTAGTCATTGACATTTCCTTTTCATTAATGTGCTTTCTACACTGCCATATAAAATCCAGATTATCTTCTTTAAATCTGATTATGTGGCAGTGTAGACTCAGATAATCCAGTTCAAAGTAGATAATCTGGATTATATGGCAGTGTAGAAGGGGCCTAGAAGATATAAGCAACATTATCCCAATGCATAGTAATCTTCCAGAAATACTAAGACATGTAGTTTAGTTAATCTGGAACTTTGAACTAAGTTCAAATGCATGTTTTGAAACTGTTGAGTACATATCAAGGGTTTTGATGAATAGCTTGGTTTGTACCACCAAAATAGCAGGTAAGAGTATTCATATATCTCATTGAAATCATTAGGATGTCATCATAGAATTTAATCCTGGGTGTAATATCAGAACCTTTTTAATCAGACAGAAATGAATAGCTCTTGAAATTCTTGATCAGCACTCAACCACTCCAAATTGCCCATGAAAAAAGTCTTCTTTCCATTAGGATGTTAGATAATGATGAAGGGCTGTAGCTATGTTTTCATTCCTAGATAGATGATCTTGGTGGATAGATATTTCCTGGAAATAACAAATGTTTGTAGCTAAGGAGATATGACAGATTATAATACATCTGCAGTCTAGGATAGTAGTGTTTTATTTGGTTCAGGATGCTTGAGGGCTTCCATTTTTACGAATATTGGTGTGAAATGACCTCTTTCATTTACATGCTGATTAGAACTTAATTATCTTTCAGCTTTCACACCTCTTTAATCTTCTTGGATCAAAATGCATCAAATTGTATTTTAAAATGCATATTTTGAGGGAAAATACATTTAGAAATGTGTATTAGGAGGGAAAATTTACTTGAAACACTTATTTAATTACATATGTGAAGATAAAATGTATAGATTTGTTTACTAAATCTCTACTTAATAAAGGAATTGGGTGGAACAGACGTATAACCAACATAGAGCAGCAATAGTTTCATTCATTCATCACTAGCAGTAACATAGCCACAGTTTTAAATTATATCAGTGGGAGCGTAGATGTTCCTGCTTTGAGCATCTATTTTGAATACTATGAAATGAATTGCCTTATATAAACTAGTATGAATGGAATACAACTTTATATTGTTGTAAAGATTATTGATAGAATCTTCATTCTGTAGTAAATGAATCAAGCACTTGGGCACCTTTCTACTAGAGAAATAATACATTGGATAAGTCTTCTATACCTAAACTTAGCATTGCTCTGAGCCATCATTTCTTCATATTTCAAAGGCAGAGTATACAAAATGGACCTCCATGCATGGGATCATATGCTATTTCATATCTAGTGGGGAAGAACATACCTGTTTACTCCTTGAGCTGTAGAATGTCATTCCTTGACTAGGAGAATGAGTGAACCAGGCCTATGCATTATTACAGACATTGGCAAAGTGAAAGAACAGGAAAATATTTTGAGAGAAGAAGGGAATTCCTTTGGCTTCAATATTTTAGAAATTTTTGTTTGATGTCAGGGTCAAGTATATACTATCCTGGCATAACTAATGAATGCACAAAACGTGCCACTATGGAATGCTCAGAAACAGAGAATAACAGATAACATAGTTTTGCTATTGCTGTAGAAAAGACTACATTAAAGCTCGAAAGAGATTTTCACTGGCTTTCCCACCTGCCTATTTGGAAGTCTCAAGCAGATGAAGGAAAAGATGAGAGACATGAATGACAATTATTTCAGAAAGAAAATAAAGTTGCCATCAACCAAGGAATGTCTGCAGTTACTTCCTTAGGGTAAACTTGGTGTGGTTCTGTTATATCTTATTTCAATAGCAGCTAGCATAAAGAGGGGCTAAAAAGAGCCTTGGAGAAATGTGAGAAGGAGAGAGAGATTTAATCAGACTTACTGACAAAGTTAATATATATTCTCCATGAAAGAGGACTCTCAAGGGGTCATGGCTTCAGTGTTGAACAAGAACTCTAGAAAGTTTAGAGTGCTGGACTGAGTCAAAATTGATTTTTCTCTGTTTACTGCATTCCCTGGGTGAAAAGTTAATGAACCAAGGCTAAAGGATAAAAAAGACAGGTTATTTAAAGGGCTGTGATAAAAATATCATACAGGTAGATATTACTGAACACTTTCAAGAATCTCGGTAGGGGCCTTAGTCACTGCAGACATGTAGAAATGACGCAAAGAGAATATCTTTGCCATTATACTCTATACTTAAGAATGAATAGAAGCTGTGGGCAGAGTATCATAGAGAATTATATTGTCCTTGTTCTGAGCTAAATCCTCTGCAGGTTTGAAATTCAATTGGCGGGCATCATTAATTCACTCCACCACCCCATTGTTTAGAAGAGTCCCTGGGTCACAAACAAGATAGATTCTATGAGTTTGTTCTTAAGTTGTATGTAAGTTGAAACAGGCATAATTTCAAGTGTAACTCCAGTCATACATACACACTCACACACATGCAAACGCACACATGTATATGTACACACACACATATTAGGGGTGCACACATCTTTAAAAACTGCTTCACTTGTCTTAAAATTTGTGCGAGCCCTGTTTTGGTTCCAAAGTTCTGAAAAAATCATAAGAGATCTGTGTTGGATCTATTATGGAGATCCGAAAACATTACATTATTTGCCCATATGCACCAATGGAGACACTAACAGGGATCCTCCCTCCCTCGGTTTTAGGGCTATCGTGATGAAAATTGCAACAGTTATAGCACACATTGACCACTGTAACCTCTCCCCCCCCCCCACAAAGTTTCAGCACATTTAGCTCATCCACTGATTTTTAGGAAGCTTTTTGAATTTTCTACAAACAACATTTGTTTAAACAAAATTACAAGAGCTAGATCCTTTAATTGCTTTACAACAACACAACATAACAAGGGCATCATTCCCTCCAAGTTTCAGAAAGATTCATACATCCACTGATTTTTAGGGAATTGTTTAAAGTTTCACCCATTTTTAAAAAAAAAACAAAGAAATATAAAAGAGGTACCCCCCCCCCCCTCCGGAATTTCTCCTCAATGACAGAAGAGGAGCAGGGCATCATTCCTGGCATCTTTCAGAAAGATCCACTCATCCGCTGATTTTAGGACATTTTTAATGTTTTACAAATGAAAACAACAAGAATAATATGAAATAATAAAACCATAAAAAAGAAAATGGACCCTAGATGGACCACACACACACACACACATGAAGAAAATAAATTTAATAGCCTGGCTGAGGCACTCCTAAAAGGAATCGCTTGCAAGAAAAGCCTTCCTTGACAGACACATTCAGGTGCTAGTCGCCCTCATGGCTGCTGTACTGGGAACACCAGGAGCAACTCCTCCCTTTTCCTCAGTCCTGATAGCATGTGACCTAACATGTTTGTCTGCATTTCCCAGTACAGTTTGCTTGTGCTCAAAGTAGAAGCAGACTCACAGGGACATACAACAGTTATGATGTTCTTACGACAACTGCATACTGGACATTTTCATTCGTTTCATTCGGTACAATGTACAGTTTTCATTAATCCAGTCATAAGTACAGATCTAATGAAGCTCTTACAACTTTCGACCCCCTTACGACAGCCCTAATGTACATATCTTTAGTTTTGGATAGCATATGGAAAGGTCCTAACCCAGTTCTAACTAGGAGTTGTATGTGAGGTTCCTTCTACACTTACCTAAAACTTGGAGGAAGCGGGTTAAAATAATCTGCTTCCTACCAGATTTCAGTCTCCACCCCTTTCCACAACCCCAGGCTTTCTCTCAGCAGGTGGCTAGATGCCAATCTCTAGCCCAACATTCCCCCCAAAGAACCTTACCAGAGGGGCCTGCTGGCAGGTTCCACCAATAAGTATTTTTTGGGGGAAATGGGGGGCAGGGGATGGTTGGGTGTCCTCCTGTTCCTTCGGGCTCCAGGAGTCTGAAGAACTAGAATGGCTCTGGGGATTGACCCTTGGGACTGCTTCAATCCCCACAGGGCCCACACTGGATATTTCCAGGTGTTTAATTAATATGGAGCACACTGGGAAAACCCAGTTTTCTCTACATTAATTTGCTTTTACCTGGGGTGCACAAACCGAGGGGGGGGGGTACTTAAATGTTGACTTCCAATTTTCCTACAAATAGTATATATGATTATAATTTTTACTCCCCCTATATTCATAATACTTCATACTTCTTCTTCTATGCAGTTTAAAGAGGAGCCCCCGGTGGTGCAGTGGGTTAAACCCCTGTGCCGGCAGGACTGACAACCGACAGGTCGCATGTTCGAATCTGGGGAGAGGCGGATGAGCTCCCTCTATCAGCTCCAGCTCCTCATGCGGGGACATGAGAGAAGCCTCCCACAAGGATGATAAAACATCAAATCATCCAGGCATCCCCTGGGCAACGTCCTTGCAGACAGCCAATTCTCTCACACCAGAAGTGACTTGCAGATTCTCAAGTCTCTCCTGACATGACAAAAAAAATGCAGTCTAAACTACTAATCCTCTTTCTCATTAAAAAAAGTGAGTGGCTCCTAATCTTTTATTAAAAATTCCCAATAATTTTTCTCTTTTAAATTAGAAAAATTGTCCATTTCAGCCAGTTCAAACACTTTCATCATTGAAATTTTCATGAGATTGATTTTTTATTTTCTTCTATTGCATCTTGGATTTTGTAATCTTCTCATTTCTCATTTAAGTTAGAATGGAGATGAGGACTACTAATAAAATATTCTAAGCATAGTTCTCAACATTATTATTATTATTATTATTATTATTATTATTATCTTTATTTGTACCCCGCTAGCATCTCCCGAAGGACTCGATGTGGCTTACAAAGGCCAAGGCCTCAAAACACAACACAACAATACAACACCTAAAGCAAAATTAAAAACAGTTAAAGCAATATTAACGACATGCAATAAACAATACATCAAGACACTATGAAAACTGGGCCAGGCCATAGTAAGGGGTACAGGATTAAAAGTGCTGATGTGATAGTTGGTATGTGAGGATTGTAGGGCAAGTGCAGTGTGCAGCAATCTTAGTTCTACTAAAGTACTTCTGGGACATCCTACATGAAGCCTGATATTCACATTTCATCATGAATTGGAAAAGGCTAAAATATTGTAAAGGACATTGTCCTCTCCCCACTACAGGAATCCTGTCTCACATTCTGAGTATTGTAGAGAATGATATCATACAAAATTGTTCATCTCTAGAACTTATGTTTGCTGTTTTCACATTCCCTGGTCACTTTGCCTGCTGGTTTTCCTTAGATGCTTAAACATGTCATAGGAAGTTTCATATGGTTGGTGGTGGTGGTGGTGGGGGGGGGGGGGTATCATTTTTGTTCCCATCTCCATTACTTCACACTTGTGATTGGTTAATTAGGGAAGTGGGCCTCATTGTATGAACCTCATTGTATAAGCAATGAGGTTCACATGTCCAGTAGGATGTCTGATCTATAATTTTCAAATCTGATTGAAGACAATGCTATGTTTGTTTCTTTTGGCCATCCAACCAAATTTTGTACATGTTTGCTCCTTGAAAATGGCTCCTGGGATTTTCAATGATGTTAGCATATACAGAACGGTAGCCTTGAAAACCTGCAATTGCAATAATATTTCCCTGAGCATTTGCTCCATTGAAAACAGTGGCCATTTACTTCACAGTCAACATGGAGAACTATGGGATCTGGAGCCAAATCCAGCCACATTCTGAACTTCAGATGACAATTCCCGCTTCCCCTTAACATTATTATTATGCAGTTTCTTAGTCCTCTGGGCCATTCCTCCATTCCAAAAGGTCAGAATGTCTTATGTTCAAGGAGAGCCTTAACCTACTGGAATACACCTCTGAAAGGTTCTATGAAATCAAATTGAGTCTTCAGACTAAGAGAGGTTTCCATTTTCACTAGATGTGTTTGGTATTACGAGCCACAGAACTTGGCATGTTTTAATTCATTTTCATTTTCAGGAAGCCTTTCTAGTGAGTAAGGCTTTCTCTAAATAATCATGCTTTTGATTATTTGAAAGCCAGTATATTGATAATTGACTTCATGATGTCATTGTCAAGCCTTTGTTCTGCCACAAGCACCCTGCTCAACCAATCAGCATGTACCCTTTCTCCAAGCTATTTTCTGCGACACTGGTGTTATTGGAAATGGAAGAATTCTTTAATCATCTCAAATTGAATGTCTGCCAACAGTGAATTTTATTGACTGTTAAACAGCTTCTGTTTAGAAGAAATGCTACCTGCATCAATATTTTCCAAGGAGGGTTTATAGGAGCTGTTTCTTTCCATTGGAGCCAAAATGATTAATCAAATGAAAATGCAATAAAATGCACAATTACTGTTCACTGAAATAATGTACCCAATACAATGTCCACACAATCAAGATGAAGATGTTTATTGGCTAAGTGGAATGGGGCTTCATAATGAATGAAATGGAGTATCAGAGTATCTTTGCATTCTAGAGAATAAATGTCACAATTTGCGAGTAACAACTTGACCTGGAGCATTTTACTTTAGGTGATAATGTTTTGGGGGGCTGTAATACAATGACTTGAAGCATGTCACTATTTACTTGATACTTCTATAACATTTTGGGAGATTGGTGGTAAACAAAACTGGGATTGATGAGTAAGTTTCTATAAAATTAAGAACAAAACAAAAAGCAATAACTAAATAATGAATAACATTAACAGATTACTAACCCCCCCACCCCCATATGATCAGTTTTAGTTCAAATATCAAACATTCAGCAGATGAGATCACATTTAGCAATGCTTTATATAAGAACACCATGAAATGAATAAGTAAACAATAAATGAAAAGAATAATAATTACAGTTTTTTTCCTAAACATTTCTTTTGAGGACAGGCATCTCCTAGCTTTCTATAAAGATGGTGGTGATGATGATGATGGTTATTATTATTATTATTATTATTATTATTTGTATGCCACTTTTTCTCTTAACAGAGCACAGTACAACAGATTCTCAGTATCAAATATATTGCAGAGCAGTTACCATTTGGTATGGTGATACTTAAAAATTTTGTCTCTAGAATGAAGCAATTTTTTTGCCGGTTCTCAATTTTTCTGAAAACATTTCAGTACAATCAAAAGTGGGTCACATCTTAAGCCCTGACTAAAAATTACTCACAGTTATCATTATGTCCCTGCCATGCCTTAAAAAGTGGATGATAAAACAACTGATTTCCATTCCACTGTCAAAAATATGTAATTCATGAGCAAAGTAAAGAAAACCAACTCATCCAGTTATTTTTCTTTCCATTGGACCACTGTAAGCAGTAAGACTTCCACACAGTTAACTTTCATGCCATTGACAGTTTGAGAAGTAAAACAGGAGGGAGAAATACATGTGTTTATTATTTGGTTATTAATTTTATTTCTATCCTCTATTTCTACAAATAGAGCCAACATGGTGCAGTGATTTGAATGTTGAACTAAGACTCTGAGAGACTCTGAGAGACCAAGGTTTTAATTCCCATTTAGTCATAGAAATCCACTGGGTGACCATGAACAAGACACACACTCTCAGCCTCAGAGCAAGACAATAACAAACCCTTTACAAATAAATCTTGCCAAGAAAAGTTAGTGTTAGGTTCTTCTTGTAGCCTCTTTAGAGTCACCAGAAGTCAGAAGTAAATTGAAGGCACACAAAACAACAAATTACTAGAGATAGCAATGGGGAAAAAGCTCACCATTATGGGAATAATAGAAATTGCATTGTGTGAAAACACAGGTCTGCTGTGGGAAGATTAGAAAAAAGAACAATGGGGGGAAATAACAAGAAAAAGGCAGTAGCCTATGTTTTTAGAAGAGCTATAAAAGGGACAGATGGACTTGACATGCCAAGGCTTATCTAATTTTTTTAAGTATTTAGCAGAAAGGAGGGGATATTGAGGGCTTTTTTGTTAAAGGAATTTGAAATATGGAAAAAAGAATTCCATATTTTGGATAAAGACAAGTGATAGCTCCTGAAAAGACATTCTTGAGTTCCCATCAAATGTTCTCATGGCCAAAGGAACAGTCTCTCTGGAAAATATGAACACCCGGACAGAACAATATAAGAAAATGTGGTTTGTCAAGTAGCATGGTTTATAATAGTCCTATGTCAGGGCTAAGATGTAAAGAATTACACATGGTACTGTTGCCCAAAAGTAGTTACTCTCTGCATGAGATTGTGGCTAAGTAATTCTTAAAAGCAATATAACAGGTAAGAACAAAATTATGTTATTGGTCTCATAAGTGACGATTTCTAGTGATTAAGAAAAAGGCATTTTAGAGCCATTTTATGTCACTCTTTTTTAAAAAAAGAAAGAAAGAAGTGAAACAATGACATGTAGTGTAACAAGGCATGTGATACATTCCATTTCTGATGAGTAATAAGAACTGGTTACTTGATAAACATAATTAGAGGTGTGCGAAATGCTAAAAATCAGCTTTGTTTGTATTACAAAATTCAGGCAACCCCCGTTTTTTTTCTAAAGTGCTTTGCAAATTTCGCAAGGGGTCAATTTTGTTTCTAATACGAAGTTCTGAATTTTTTATTTTTTAGCTATAAAAATGAGGGAGTAAGGAGCCCCTGAAATTTCCCCAGTTGTGCAATTTCTATACTAAAAAGGTAAATTTTCATCACTCTCATTATAGTAACAAAATTTTCACTAACATCATTTTAGAAATACTTTAGAAACAAAACTCTGGTAGCCCCTAATTTTGTAATAACATTTGAAACTTTTTATTGATTGCACAGCCCTAATGATTATCTATCATTCACATAGGACATACACATGATAAATATTCTTACATAAATGTATATATCTATAGTATCAACCATCATGAAGCAAGTCCACCACATATGATAAAAGATTCCAGCCATTTGTTTACAGGATTTTTTTATGATCAACATTTGTTTAAACAAAATTACAAAAGGTACCCCCTTGAATTTCTCTACAATAACTCAATATAACCAGAGCAGCCCCCCCCCCCCAGTTTCAGAAAGAATCACACATCTAAAGATTTTTAAGGAATTTTTAAAGTTTTGCCCAGAACAACAACACTAGCCACACCCCCTGGCATCTTGGGAATTTAGAAAATAAAGCACACAGTGCAGTTTGCAGAATTGAATTATACCTTTAAAACCAATACAAAAAAGGCAACATACTTGGTAGTACTACAAATCGCCCCACAATATGGGGAAGAAATGGAACAGGTTGGTTCAGGCCCGTAGCCAGGATTTCGTTTCGGGGGGGGGGGGGCTGAGTTTCAGGGGGGCTGAGTCTGAGTGAAAGAAGGTCTACCCTAGCAAACCTTTTGTATCATTACCCCAATACCCCCATGCATATGGGATATATTGAGTATGGTGATCAGACCATGATATGAATAAACATAACAGTTTAAATAATGCACCAGTAAGGCCTTTTCGCGAACCACCATGAGAATTTCGGGGGGGGGGTGAAGCCCCTCAAGCCCCCCCCCCCCCCACCCGGCTACATGCCTGGGTTGGTTTGATTGGTCAGTGATACTAGAATAGAATTCTTCTTCTCACTTGGGCTCATTCCCATGTAACCCACTCCGAGTCCCTTGGGGAAATGGAGACACAATACAAAAATAAAGTTATTATTATTATATAACTTGACCTCAAAATATATGTTTGTTTGCGGTTTGTATGGATATTGGCCCTGCAGCTGCAGCAGGAGCAGCAACATCCCCCCCCCCCCCCTCCCCAGCAACTTGGAATTTTAGAAAATAAAGCATTGCACTTTGCAGAATTGAATTATACCTTTAAAACTAATAGAAAGAAAAGCAAGAAGACTAGACTAGAATTAAAATAGAAGTAAAATGGAATCAAACTAGACTAGAAAATAAATAAAGCAGTTTGTAGAAAGAAATCCAAAGGGGGAAAAATAGACCCCCCACACAAAAAAAAATGAATACTAAATGGAAAACCCCTCCACATGCAAAGAAAAAGGATCCTGAAAGGATCCTAAGCTCAGCTATAGCAATCTTAAATTCTTGCATGGAACATGCAAAAGCATTTGAGAATAGACAAATTCAGCTCCTGAGCTACCCTTGATCTCCCTCCCAGCTGTCTCTCAGCTCCCTCGCACAAATGGCAACAGAAGCAATGTGGCTCTTGCATTTAAAGGAAATGCCAGCAGTGCCTCCTCCCTTCCACTCTCCCCCAGCCCTGACAGGCAGAAGAGATCATGTAACATACCAAGTTTTGTTGCACCACCCAGGAGAGTTTGCTTGCACTGAAAAAGAAGCTGACTCACTGCTGCCCCATAAATGGTTGTTTTGATCAATCTGTGTTGGGGAGGGGGTTTGGCTTTGGCTTCATAAAGTGCGTTGTAAATACGGATTTACCAAAACATGACTTACGACCTGCAGCCAAAAATTTTAACAGCCCTAATTGTAATGCATAACAGAAAGATTTTTTTTCAAACATTCTGGGCTCTGCAGCTCACACCAATATAACATACATTATACAAAATATTGTAATTATAATACACAAAATGAAGGAACAACCATTCTTGCTTCGTGATGTACTTGTTTCTATTTATATGATGTAGTTATGTAGGGGAGCATTCAGTAATGGTAGTTTGAGGTTGTACAGCCGCTCCAATCATATCTGTCTAATACCTCTGTCCCTCACAGGGAGGCTACGTATGTGATAAGCCTGAGAGGCTAACCTCTTGATGGTTGAAATTCAAGACCTGGTTCCTTAGAAATAATTTTTTTTGGAAAAAAAGTATGATATATATTTGATTGTGAAACTGCCTTACAGAATCAAGCAATAACTGGAATATATATTTCCCTTCTCACATTTGTCTTCTCAGTGGGACAATTCTGGGAAGTTCATTTGACTTTTTTATTTCAACTGACTTATAATACTTATTATCTTTCAACCCAGTTCAGTGCCTGCCCCAGTAGTATGTAGGATTAACCTTCTAGATATAGTCCACTGACTTTAATGGAGCTGGGACTGAGCACAGATCCACAAGAACACTGGAGGCTATAGAGCTGAGGCTTAGGTGTATAGCTTTAGTTCAAATCTTATGAATTTAATTATTTTTAATAAGCAAAATCTCATTGTAGTAAATGAGCCCTTTGCACAATTTCACCCCAAGCAATTTTGCATTATAAAAATAATTCCTCTGAGAACACCTTGCACAAATAGAATCATTTTATATATTTTCATATTTTCATCTATGGGTGCAGGCCAACAAACCCCTCCCTTTCCTAAATCCCTAACTAAAGAAACTTGGCATTTGCATAGCAAATTTATCTCTATCTGAAAGGCCAGTGTTATTGTTTGATTCCTGATTAAGCTGAGGGAAAATGCATATCTACCTGCCAATATTTCACAGTTGAGCATGTGGCCAAGCAATTCTCAAGTGTGATCAAGATGACAGAAGTTATTAATGAGGAAGGATACAAAAAGTAAGAGAGGCTGCAGCAGTTTGCTTTTGCTTGAGCCTAATTTAGAGTAAATTACTTTTGCACTTTAAACTCAGTTTGAAGCAACTGGACATAGCTGGGGACAAAGGGTGGAAGAAACAGAGGCATTTTCAAAGCAGTTGAACACATGGAATAGTAGAGGATTAATCAGAAATGTCTCTGTAAAAACAGGATAGTTGGAGGTTTTTTGTTGGTTTTTTTTTTTGCAGTTTTGCCATGGAGCCCACCAACTCCCATCACATACCAGAAAACTGTTTTCATGGTGGTTCTGTGGCAAAAGTGCTAAAAAGCCCTGCTGCTGTCAAAATTAACCAGTGGGACACGATGAGAGGTTTCCCATTTTTCCATAGAGAAAGATGGGTTGAGCTGGCTTCCTGAGGCTTTCCCCCATGTGATGAGGTAGGGGTGAAGTGGGGACAGTGCGGGACATGAGGTGATTGATAACATGGCATTAAAAACAGAGTAAGTTGTCTCTCATTTAAACCTAAAAAGTTGTTTGTTTTCCCAACTCTGAAAAAAAATCATATGGGCTCAGCATATTTTGTGATGTATATATATTGGATGAACTTATGATGGAAAATATAGATTTACAAACTATGTATCGTATAGATGCTATATTCCAGCAATGACTCAGAAATCTCATAAAATTGTAATGGATCATAGCCTAAGACGGATCATTAGCATGATGTTGTTGCAAAAAGGCTAATGTGGTTGTTGGCATTATTAACAGGGCCATCGTATACAAGACACAGGGGGTGATAACACTTCTCTACTTGAAGCTAATCAGGGCTCAGCTGGAGTTGTGTTTACACTTTTAGTCGCAACATTTTAGAGGGACACAAACAAGCTGGAGGAAACTGAAAAGAAGATCAACAATTTAGAATGTAAGTCTTCAATTACCACTGAAATAAATAGAAGGTCACTGTTTTCAGTAGACGTCCTGTGCCTTCAGTGATTGTTAGACAGGCAGAAATTCAACAAATGCAACATTTCTCATACTGCCATTAAGAAAACTATATCTAACGTATATCTTTGGGCACATCTACACTGACCACTTAGAGTGAAGGGTTGCCATATGAGCCCTGTGGTCTCTAAATGCCACATGGAGCTGATCCGGGTTAACATGGGGAAAACCTGGTTAACATGACTATAGCCCCTTCTACACCGCCATATAAAATCTAGATGATCTGCTTTTGACTGGATTATATAGGAATTAAAAGTCATATCCAGTTCAAAGCAGATAATGTGGATTATCTGCTTTGATAATCTGGATTCTATGGTAGTGTAGAAGGGGCCTTTGAATGACTGTAACCAAGATCATGGGTTGCTTTGAATTCTGCTCCAGAATCTGGAGCAAATTGTGACTTTGACCCATATAAATACTTGGGCTGGTTCCAAAATGTAAATGTCCACAACTGAAGAAACAAGGCATGATTTTGTGCTTGACCTGTAAGTGTGAGGCATCTGGTTATGTTTAGTTCTTTAAAAACCAATTCAAAAATCAACAATTTTAATCAATACAAAACTGTGTTACAACTTAATATGGTGTGCCATGGGGCAAAATCTGGTCTTCAGTGAAACTGGGGCATTAGACTCCTGACTCCAAACCGTGTATCTTTAGGAAACTCAGGGATAAAGGATGCCAGATGACAGTCATGAATGAGGTCTGCTTCATCCCCAGGGAGCAGAAAACTGCATGGCGGTGCGGTGCATCTGAGTGATTTTTCAGTTGCCATCTCAATGTTTGTTTCTTATTTTGGGTTAGGAGGCAAGTATCTCACCTGCTTTGGATCATTCAGTTAGTGGCTAGGGCTCCTGGATCTTTGCCTCATGTGAAGCCAACCTATACAGCTTAATTAATGTTGAGGCCAGTTTTTCCCCCCAAAGGAGTGGTTTGTGCCTCCTAGTTCCATACTGCCCATCACTAGGCTTATGAAAATAATGCACTGCTATAGAAAGAACAGTTGTGATCCACTCATTCTTTCCATGTGTTAATTGTCTTTGTCCATGATGTCTGGAACAAAGTTGGTGTCTACCCCAAGTCCAATTTAAAGAGGAAAAAAAACCCATAAAGTTCAAGAGAGCTTGAATCTGAACACCACCACTTATCAACTCCCCAACAGTAGACTAAGCAGGCATGGAGCTCACCTGTTCACAGTCTTCCCTACTAGAGAAGAGGTAGGGATATTCTTTACAGAAAATACTTTGACTTTGTTAGATGTTTTCCCTTTCTATTTAAATAGTAATTTCTACAAATATAGACAGATTTTGAGCTTATCTTTCTCGTTACCATCCTTTGTTGTTGTTTCCAGTGATGTGTAAATAGTGACCCTATGCAGGAGCCTTTCCTGGCATGATCTGACTGTGCAAAGGATTTATCATAGATAAAGCATGTCCTTCTCTACTGAGGTGGGGTCTTTTTGCAACAGCTTAGGAAAATAGAATTTCTTGCATTAAATCTGTATTCTATAATGGTCCATTCATAAATGCAATTCATCACTTGGTACTTTCACCAGAAGGTGATGAATATGTATATGTGAAGCAGGCCTTGATGACTGGCAGCTGAAAGTGTGAACTTGAAAGATATACCTCCCCCCCATCTCTACCCCATTTGAAGTATATTTAAAGAAAATGAAAAATAGATTGTACATCAGGTTAGCATTTTGAATTAGCTGCTAAAGAAGTTTATTTTTCTCCATTTAATCGTAAACTAGAATGCCACTGAAATTCACTGGACACTCAGTAAAAGCACAAAAATGCAATATTACAGGCAGACTATTCTTGACAGCTTTGCACACTAACTCAGCAGTAGTCCTATGGAGTATATTTATTGAGATGTGATTTTGAGTAAATATAAAAAGATTAGTTGCAATGGTGAGTTGAGGATTTTGCCCTCCTTGTTTTTGTCTTCACTGTCCTTATGCTACAAAAATTCAATGAAGACCCCCATTGAGATACCTGAGATATCTTTTGCTTGGTGACTATTGGGGAAAATACTTCTCCATGAAGGCATTCAACAGTGGTGAGTGTCCTCTTCATGGAGGTGACAATTTTAATGTCTTTTCAGTGACAGATAAAAATTTCCTGCAGGCATTGTAATCTAATCTATTCTGTCTCTGCCTCAATTCTTTTAAAAATTGTTTAGTGTTTGAATTACTTCTGCTTTTCTACTGTCCATTTAAACTGAACCTTATTATTATTTTCTATTTGTTTTATTGTGAATTTGATTCCTGATGTCTGAATCCAGTTGAAATTTGCAGAACCCTTGTTATGTGCCATTCAAATTGACAATAAAGACTCATGTGTGCTGCATAAATTTGTGATCACATAATACTCCATTAGTCAGAAGACTCTGGCATCTTCTGTCTGTCTGTCTGTCTGTCTGTCTGTCTGTCTGTCTATCTATCTATCTATCTAGAAGAGCACAGGCATTTTTCTGCTTTGGGATGCCTGCATTCAGGTCCATGTTGCAGAAGAGTGTCTTTTCCTCTCTCCAGGGTTCTTTTTGCTAGAAATGAATACTAGTTCTAATGTACCTGTCACAGTAGGCCATACTATCTTCTTCAAAGAACTCTCAGATGTGTCAAATCATCCCAGAAATGAGACTGCTTAATCTCTGCTCCTCAGTAATGAGGATGATGTGGAACATGTTTAAGAGGAAATGGAAGAGATTCTGTGATCCAACTTTTAACATATTTATCTTTTACCTTGCAGCATAAAACTGCTATGATCTCCTTGGTAAATGATCTCTGTCTCGACCCTGACAGGGGGAATGTGTCCCTGTTGGTGCTCCTATAACTCTCATTGGCCTTTGATACCATCAACCATGGTATCCTTCTGGAATGTCTGGGGGAGGGGGGATCTATGGGACTATGGTATTGGTGCAATGTTTAATATGTCGTGTGGCGTTTTAAAATGTTTAATATGTGTTAATGGTTTTACTCATATTTATATATCTATTGACATTTAGTTAATTACGTTATGCATTGCTTTCTTTATAT
Source organism: Anolis sagrei (assembly GCF_037176765.1). NCBI lineage: Eukaryota > Metazoa > Chordata > Lepidosauria > Squamata > Anolidae > Anolis > Anolis sagrei. The sequence goes on from NC_090021.1 coordinate 77,608,615, forward strand.
ACAATGTGGCACTGAATTTTGTAAGCCACTCTGAATGCCTCTCAGGATGAGATAGAGTGGGATAGAAATAAAGTAAATAAATAGAGGCATTGTGCTAAAGTGATTCCAGTCATGCCTCTCAGACAGGTTCCAGATGATGGTGCTTGGGGATAGCTGCTCCTTAAAAAATTAGCTGTAATGTGGTGTCTCACAAGGTGCCATTCTATCCCCAATGCTCTTTAATATTAACCTGAAGCTGCTGGATCATCTGTAGGCATGGGGTGGGGAGTAATGGGGTGAGGAGCTGATGATATATTTCTTCTTGCCATAAAAAATCAACTTCAACCAAGGATAGTATGTCTCTTTTGAATGAATCTTGGAAGAGTAATGGGCCGGATGGGAAAAAACAAATTGAAACTGAATCCAGACAAAACAGAGGTGCTTGCCATCAGGGGTCCTAATCTGGGGGTGGAGGTGTGTCAACCAGTTCTAGATGGGGTTACATTTCCCATTAAAAACTGTGTTCACAGCTTGGGAGTGCTCCTGGATCCATCTCTCCAAATGTAATTCCAGATAGATGTGATGGTCAGGAGTGCTTAGTAACAGCTTTGGTTGATATGCCAGCTGCACCCCTTTCTAGAGTTGGAAGACCTTAAGATGGTAGTACATGCATTGGACTTCTGCAATGTGCTCAAAGTTGGATTTCTGAATTGTGCTTTACATTGGGTCACCTTTGTACCAAGTTCGGAAGCACCAGTTTTTTCAAAAGATTGGTTACAGGAACATCTAGGAGTGAGCATATTACACCTATCCTAAAGTCACACCACTGGTTGCCAATTAGTTCCTGGGCAAAGTATATAGTGTTGGTTTTAAAACCCTACATGGTTTGGGTCCAGGTTACCTAAAAAGATCCCCTTCTCCCATACAATCTGCCCTGAACATTTAGGTCATCTGGGGGGGGGGGGGCAATTACTCCAACCAACCAGAACCCAACTGGCAACCATCACCCAGAGGACCGTTTTATTGGCTGCCTCAAGACTGTGGAACAACTTGACAGAAGAGCTCTAATGAGCTAAATGAGCTGTTGGAATCACAAAACCATCTAAAGATCTATCCAGCAGGCCTATCCAGCTACTTTTTAAGCATGAATTTTAAACTTGTGTTATTTGTTTAATCTCTTTTATATGTTTTATAGAAATATGTTTTAATGTTTATCTTTTATAGAAATACACTTTATTTGTGTATTTGTGGTACTTTTACAATGTTTATGTGTTTTAATTATTCTGTAACCTGCTTCGAGGAGAGGCAGGTAGGAAATAAACAACTTTTTCTTCTTCTTCTTCTTCTTCACCTTCTTAGTTTTAGTATTAGTATTATTAAAAGCCATACTACAAAGCATAAACATATGCAAAAAAAGTCGATGAGAAACATGGAAGAATGTGAAAGAAGTTGATGACAACAAAAGAAATACAACCAAAAGGAGAGAGTTAAATAATAGATATCTGAGGATAGAGTCAGTTATCTGACACAATCATTTGATTCCCAAAAATGTTTAGGCTTCATAATGTTATAAAAACATTAGAAACATCAAAATCCATCTCTTTCTTTGGAGTCTTTGCAGTTCCAATTTTCTGGAATTAATTCTATACCACCAGATGACACAAAAACCCATAATGTCTAGAATTTATATTTCTTTTATATATTCATTCAGATAAATATTTAAGTGTATAAATACCTTATACACTCCTCATATGGGAGACAATTTAGATAACATGAATAGCTTGTCAACTATTCACAACTTCCACTCTATGCTTGTATCCACTATTTTGGCATTATAAAAACTAGGGCTGTACAAATTTTTCGTAACTCATCGTAAATCAGATTAAATTTTGTTAGATTCATACTTACGATGCGATAGATGTGCAGCAGCTGTTATCCATGCCAAAAAATTAAGAATCAAAACTTTAGCCTAGTATTTTTTTCGTAAGTTGCATAAATGTCGTAACTCTCTGTGAAGCAGTTTAAATTCACAGAGCAACCAAGTACTACTGGGAGGCGAAGCCAAAGAGTTGCCATGGCTCTCAGCCAATCAGGGCTGGGGGAGAGGAGGCCACTGGGGGAGAGGGAAGCTTTGCACAAGACACTGAGTCAGGCACTGGCAGACAAGGGTTTTTTTTCTTGGGATGGGTGGGCACCTTTTACAATTGTTTTATATTTTATTTTTGCTGCAGTTTAGAGAATCTTTTAGGGTTACTGCGCTACATTGCTCTCTGTGTGCTTAATCCAGCCAAAAAGCACACATGTCGTATTTTCACCCAGCCACAGCTTGCCTTAGCTGTGCTAGTGTGTTCTCTGTGTGTGTATTTTGGCTGCCTGCTCTCTTGCTTTTCCTGCTCCTGGCCTCGAGATAGACTGAAGCATGCCTCACCAGAGGAGGAGGTGGAAGAAGAGGGGGAAAGGGCAGGAGCAGCCCCCCCCCCAGCACCTCATTTAGTTTGACAAATGTTCTGAAAGTTTATTGGCTTGCTTGCAGTGGCAAATGTGTTCTGCCCTCCAAGTATGGCCAGTAGCCACCACCCCACCCCACTCCAGCCAGCCATAGCGACTGAAAATAGGTTTTTGACAAAAAAAATTCCCCCCAAATTAGGGAATGGGCTAATATTTCTGAAACTTGGGGGAAATTATGCCCTGGTTATGTTGTGTAATTGTAGAGAATTTCAAGGACATAGCTCTTAGTTTAATTTTTTAAAAATGTTTTTGGTAAAAAAAAACCCAACATTTCCCCCCAAAGTCTATATATGGGTGAAACATTCTGAAACTTGGGGGTTGAGATTACAGTGTCATAAGAATTCTACAATTGTAGCAAGTTTCACCTCAGTAGCTCTAAAAATGTGAAAGCGGCCCCAGAAGCCCCACCTCCATGAGCACAATTACTTTAATGAAATAGCAATGACATTTTGTTACTCTCGCTATAGTAACAAAATTTTTACTAATGATACTTTAGAAACACTTTAGAAATGGAACACCCATGCCCCCTAATTTTGTACTAACTTTAAAAACTTTTTTATCAATTGCACAAACATCTTACACATATTTCATAAAGATTTTACAGGCAAGAAATTACATTTTATACAATATTGAAACAACCCATATTTTATCTGTGGAGGAAACTATACTTCCTAAAACAACCATCTGTTATACATGGTTAATAGACATCCCTGTATATATTAAAGATACATATTGTCTTGTGGGGTTCCTCAGGGCTCAATATTGTCTCCCATGTTGTTTAACATCTACATGAAGCCGCTGGGAGAGATCATCCGGAGTTTCGGGGTACGGTGTCATCTGTATGCGGATGATGTCCAACTCTGTCACTCCTTTCCACCTGCTACTAAGGAGGCTGTCCAGGTCCTGAACCGGTGCTTGGCTGCTGTGACGGTCTGGATGAGGGCGAACAAATTGAAATTGAATCCAGACAAGACAGAGGTACTCCTGGTCAGTCGCAAGGCCGAACAGGGCATAGGGTTACAGCCTGTGTTGGATGGGGCCGCACTCCCCCTGAAGATGCAGGTTCGCAGCTTGGGTGTGACCCTGGACTCATCGCTGAGCCTGGAATCCCAGGTTTTGGCGGTGACCAGGGGAGCATTCGCACAGCTAACGCTTGTACGCCAGCTGCGCCCGTACCTTGGGAAGTCTGACTTGGCCACGGTAGTCCACGCTCTGGTTACATCCCGTTTAGACTACTGCAACGCTCTCTACATGGGGTTGCCTTTGAAGACAGCTCGGAAGCTCCAACTAGTCCAACGCTCGGCAGCCATGATTTTAACAGGAGCGGAGCGCAGGGAGCATACAACCCCCCTGTTGCGCCAACTCCACTGGCTACCGATCTGCTACCGGGCTGAATTCAAAGTGCTGGCGTTGGCCTTTAAAGCCCTAAACGGTTCCGGCCCATGCTACCTATCCGACCACATCTCTGCCTATGAACCCACCAGGACTTTGAGATTTCCAGGGAGACCCTGCTCTTGATTCCGCCTGCTTCTCAAGCTCGGCTGGTGGGGACGAGAGATAGGGCCTTTTCGGTGGTGGCTCCTCGGCTGTGGAACGCCCTTCCTACGGACATTAGACTAGCACCATCTCTAATGGTATTCCACAAAAAGGTGAAGACCTGGCTGTTTGAGCAGGCGTTCGAATAATTAGTGCAATGATTGGTTAATGAACACTGGAATGGAACAATGGATGATGAATCTGGAACATGTTTTTGATGATGAGACGACAGTGAATGGGTATTGTAGTAACTGTTTATTAATTGTGTAATGTGTTAGGTTGTTAACTGTTTCTATACTGTAGCACTGAATTTTTGCTGTTCGTATTTGTTGTGAACCGCTGTGAGTCGCCTTCGGACTGAGAACAGCGGTATATAAGTAAGGTAAATAAATAAATATGGCATCTTAGCCAGAGATATAGTAAACCCAAGGTTGTGGAGAAAATACAGTACTTTCATTGTTATAACATTTTGAGCCTAAATATACATTTTGTTGGGTTCCAGAATTGCTTATCTTTTTTACTTTTAGGGGGGTAGCGGGTGGGGAAGGGGGAGCATTCAGATAATACTATGAACAGAGGCATTCTATCTATTTATAGAGCTCATGTCCAGGTTGTTTGCACTTCCTCTCTGATAGTAGTTTAGGGTATCTGGAGATCTGGCACCACTACCAATAAAATAAGACTGGTCTCTTGTCATGAGTCAGTTTGACAAGACTTATACTAATCTAATTATTCAATTTCATCCACTAGTCAATTAGAAATGATATTTCACTGACTTTTCAACATAGACCAATTTGACACATAACTTTAAAGGGTAACCATTATTCTGGCTATCTGCTGTTAGATGATTGCATAATGTGTCTCTCATCATGATTGAGAACTATTATATTAATCAAGCACATTTTAAAAAGTTTTTTTCTGGAAAAATTCTTCTGTATCTCTGTTATATGGATATTCATTGTTGATATGTAGGTGGCTGGATGCCCAGATCTGGCTTCATTATATGTTGTTATCTCTGAAGACAGTAGTTGCAGAGTATAAGCTTCTGCTCTCAAATTTTGCCAAATATACGCCAAATATAATGTTCAACCTGTAACAACAAGATCCTGCTATGCCAACAGACTTTTTTCTCAGTATAGAACATATTATAACAAAAAGTGGTGTGCTTGTGCTGGAGGAATGGTCTACACCAAAGCCAAATCTTTGGGTTCTTTTTATGCCAATACCGATAATTACTGGAGAACCTAAAATCATATGCTTTAACACTTCCCCATAAATGACAGAAAGTAGCTACTTGCACTTATAAAAATGGCTCATAGATCTCTCAGTTTGGTACTGTACAGTGTGGGATGAAATTGTTTGTGACACCCCCAGATAAACATTTCTCTCTTTGTAAAGAAATCTAATAGAAACCCTAATTTTGGAAAATGTCTATTATTCAGGCAAAGAAACACATAATGATTTCCCTAGCACACTCGGTTTTTTTAAAAAAATAAGTAAAAAGTAAAACCTCAATTGTAAAGAAGAAATAAAGAAAATGCAAAAACTCACTATGGGAATAGTTATGTACATATAAAGTATTTTAGATGAAGTTAAACTGAAGAGATTAGTCTAAAATAAGAAACACATAAAAAGACATCAAGATCATATATTAAATAAGAGTGGTATTTCTTATTTACTTCTTGTAATACAGTACCAGGGGCAATACAATCTATTTCTATACATGGTACAACACGATAATATACAAAACCATAATGATGTTGTTTAATACATTCCATTAACTAATTCTTCTTTATATGGGCAAAAGTGTATGGAGTAAAACTAGGAGGAAAATGTTTATAACATACCAAGCAGTTCAATCTAGGGAAGTATGTGTTAACACCACATTTCTTAACTGATTATTTTTAGTCTAATTAAATTTCCTAAAAGACCCAGGTCTAATGGGGTATGGAGCCTATGGGGACTGGCTGACAGGACTGCTTCCGCAGTTCTAGGGGTCAGCCCCTGCAGTGCATCTCAGTTCTTCAGATTCTATAAGCCTGGAGAACTGATGAGGACACCACCCTCCACCTCCCCACCCCCACAAAGCCCTAAAATTAAAAAAACTTACCGGACTGCTATACCGCTCCTCTGGTAAGCCTCCTTGTGCATACAAATGATGCGCCAGGTGGTGGGAGAAAGGGGGAAAATCATTCCTGGTCCCCCCTGTCTTCTGCCGTGTCATTTCAACACACCAGGAGGCCTGCTGGAAGAGCGGTAAGTTTTTCTTTATTTTAAGTGCTGGGGGTGGAGTGGCCTCTTGTCTGTGCAATAGTTACCATGCTGGCATGGGGACACACACCCCAGGAACGCCCAGGTTTTTGGGAAGGGTGTGGGGGCTAAACCCACAATTAAGTGGCTTTCTTAAACATGCTTCATTGTGAGATAAGCCCAGTCTGGAAGCACCCTAAGACTATTCGACACAGCAAGCATACCCAGAACCATCAGTGCCTGTAAAAGAGACAAATGAGACACAGCAAAGAAGGGGTTGGTTCACTTTCCTATGTGGGCAAGAGTCCTCTGCAAGACTAAGCATACACCATTTTTTTTCACGGCACTTACAAGATAACATGCATGTTCCTTCTCCTAGATTCTCCTAGCTTACATGAGAATCTTTTCTTGATGCTCTCACCATGTGAAACACTTTTCCTCTTGAAATAAGGTAGTCTTCAATTGTTGGATGTTTCTACTGTCCACTAATGATCTGTCTGTGTACTTAGGTATTTTTTTCTCATTGTTTCTCTGAGTGTTAATACCATCAGTTACCTCTGGTTCCTGTTGAATTGTTCTTAATGGGTCATTGTTTCTGTTTTATCATTTTCAGTGCTGGCATTTTAAAAATCAATTTTATTGTAAATTACATTCAACTGAGATCATTCTCCATAAAAAAGAAGTCAAAGTATCAACTTTTATGTAGCGGAATTGCCTCATGTCCTACCAGGTAGATGGGAAGCTAGGCAGATATCTACCACTAAGGGGGTCATCAGTCATATGAGTCCACGAACTTGTTATTGATGCTTGTATCTTGGTTAATAAACATCACAGGCATAAGAGATATCCTATCTTTGTACAAGTTTGCACATTTCAGATCATCTGAATTGATGAGAAACCCCTATATACACTTGGGTGGGGAATCTGCCCCCTTTTGGACATTTACAAAACAATGTACAACTCAAAAATGTATAAAAAGAAAACAAATTGATGTCAGGGGAAAATGCCTATAGAAATATGCCAGCTAGAGCAACTGTATACAAAATGTATATATTAGAGAAAAATCACATTAAAATATGTATAAATATAACTGTATGCAAAAAGAAAAAAGATACAAGCACAGATCCATCATGTCAAAGCCCAAAAGTAGATGAAAGGTTTTCCTTCTATCACAACTGCCACTGGCACAGCCCAAGAAAAACAGAAGGGCCAGGCACATTTCCATCATGTCAAGGCCGAAAAGTAGATGAAAGGCTGCCACTGTGATAGCCCCAGAAGGAGATAAGGACAAGCAAACATAGCTCTATCATACTGAGGCCTACAAGCATATGAAAGGCTCTCACTCTATTCCAACTGCCACCGACCTGACCTAAAGAAGAAGAAACTGTATCAGAAGGCATTAATCCCATCTTCTACTGCTGTCCCCTTTTTCTTTTGTATCATGTCTAAATTAGATTGTAAGCATGAGAGCAGGGAAATGTTTTGTTGTTCTTTTACTTGTAAACCACGACAACCACGACATACAGTGATGGTGTCAAATGAATGAATGAATGTGCACTGATGTGAATGTGGGCTAAAAGAAATTGCATTCAGAGAAACAAAAAATTCAAGAATTTGTCAAGGCACCCATCTTTAATAGAATCTCTCACATGAGGAAGCCCAGCTGAGATGAGGAGAGATCTTTGCCAGCCACCTGAGATAGATACTGTGATAGTGGGGATAATAGCTGGGTCCAGAGAGCATGGCGCTAGATGCAGAAACAAATAAATTGAGCCAAATGTATATGATATCAGTATGGAGTAAGGAAACTTGGCTTTTGCTGGTTCAGTTAAGCAGACAATCACTGGGAGGTAGGTGGCAGAGGGTTGAAGGAACAGAGGTCATGCACACCCTTAGACATCTAGTTGCTGAAAGAGATGGCATGGGTGTGGCAGGAGAAGGTGTCCCCCTTTGAGAACTGGCTGGGAGCCCTGTCAAAATAGTGCCGGGCACACAGAGTTCAGCTGTTTTGCTCAAGAGTTTTAGAGAAGGTAAAGTAGGAATCTTCTTCAGCTGGAAAGCATGTTAGGCTTCTCCCCTGCACATCATTAGGGATAAAGTTGAATATAAAGAAATTTAATAAAGTCACCCTTTAGTATCCCCCTCTGATATCTGGTCCCATTATTTCCTAGTGAATCAGAAATGCAAAGGCTAATCCTGTTTATTGGACTAACAGGCTCATGAAGGGTGCTGGTTTCATGGATATTATCTTACTTCTTTTTTGTACTTCTTGTCTTCTGGGACCAACAAGGCATGGAGCATGAATGAATGCCATCATATCCATTTTGCCAAGTCACCATCAAGCAGACATGTGAAAGGAAAAGGTAATCAGCTTATTAGAAAGCAACAAGATGTTTATGATGACAAGAAAGGGAATAATTTCAAACCTTCAAATTGCACACCACAAAACATATGTTGTGGTTTATTTTTTCTCTATAGGACATTGTATGAAAGTGTCAAAAACTAGTATTAAGGCACTGAGATTTTCATTAAAAAGCTGTCACTCCCATATGTGCTTAAAATTAGGACACAACATAAAATCTTCACAATTCAGCGGACCAGTAACACAATCTGATTGCTTTGGAGTTTGTCCCATTTCTTTTTTCATGGCCTATTATTAAAAACAAGCTCAAAAAGAGCATTTGATGGCTCATACACTATTTAGATTTAAGTAATGCCTATTTATGTATTAAAAGGGTAATTGAGAGAATGAACATAAAAGAAGGATACAAATATTTCCAGACATAACTCATAAGGGGGTTCACCCTACACCACGCCACCCCAGGTAAGCTTACCTTACTTTTCTAAATTGTTTAATCCCATTCACTATCAACACAATAATCTTCTACCCATTAGCTCAAAGCAAAGTCCCATTGTTTTCAATAGAATGTACTCCAAATTAAGTTTATCTATGATTTCAACCAGAGTAAAGTATGAGATCATCCTGGAATCAAATCTCAAAACATCATTAATACAGTTCTTTTCTTAAAACCAGGTAACTAGGAAGAACCATGTTCTCTTCCTGGAACTAACATAAACTTGGACAAAAGGATCTATGTTTTCACAGTTCACCTTCTAAACTTTGTAGGTCTGTCTTGCCAAAGGCGGTCTTCTTCAACACTATTCCCCATTTATTCTTCATCACATAGAACCTGCACTGTGTAAAGTAGCACAACTTTATTTAAAAACCTATTTGTGTGAGTTAATGCAATTATCATTATTTGTTTTAAAAATAAAATTCATGTAGAGAGTATCCCTTGTTTCCAGGAAATTAACAGGATCCTCATAAGTCAACAGATAATTTGAATGTATAGATACACTACGCACATACAATTTTGCAGAACAGAATTTCTTTGTAATATAAGAAAACATCATTCTATAGATGGCAGGGGATGGCGTGCTACCATTTTCACTTGATAGTACAGTAATCAATAAATCTTCTACTGGGGACATATTTGCTGTCCCTCAGTGACCCAGTTTAAAGCAGTTTTTCCACTAGCAGATCCTCACTGGTAACTCATTTATAGGTTTCATTATATGTAATGAGCAGTTATGTGAATTTTCCATTATTTTTTAAAGCCATATCAATATACAACTGTCTGAAATTAGAAACGGAAAACTTATGAGGATAGATTGCTTAACCCTTATCTTTCCAGCTGTTTCTCAAGCCAAAATCCTGACCTGCCAATATATAGATCAACCCATGGAAGAAATGTGTAGAGAGAATTGCTGACTGGAATGGGTTGATTGTACTATTTTAGAAAGCTTATGTTTTAACACACATCCAGGCTTACAAGAGAGGCAGATATCTCTTGCAATGTGGGGAAAACAGTTTTCTGTCTTGGAGACTTCCAGGCAAAGCAATTCATCCTGTTTACCCACCATGTTTTATATAGTGCCTGTTCACACTACACAATTATTGCTGCACAATTCCATCTGTAGAGCCAGAGTGGTATAAGTGATTTGAGTGTTGTACTAGGGGCCTCATTACAAAGGCCAGGCATAGCATCCCACTTCACTTGGCTTCCAGAAAAAAAAAAGAGAGGCAGCAGTGTGAATCTGTCACCCCAAACACAGTTTCCTCTTGGCGATGCTTTCTCCATCACACTGTGGAGGCATCTCATGAGCACCGAGGATCAATGCTGGCTCCATTGGAAGCCACCCATGTTGAAAGCGAGGCCTCCGCTGATGCTTTCACTCTGGTTGGGGGCAGGGCCTCAGCTGGAAGTCACACAACATCATGTGATGGCCAGTGTGGGGATCCATCCCCAAGTCAGAGTGGAAGTGCCCTAGAATGCTGTTCAAGATAAGTTTGATGAGACTGTAGAGGACTCTGAAAGACCGGAGCAAAAATTCCTACTCAGCCGTGGAAATCCACTGAGTGACCTTGGGCAAGACACAATCTCTTAGCTTCAGAGGAATACATTGACAAACCCTGAAGAAATCTTGCCCAAAAAATCCCTATGATAGGTTCACCTTCGGGTTATCAGAAGTTGGAAATATCTTGAAGGCACATAGCAAGATACATTCCATTTTAATTGCCATAGTAGCAACACTACAAAATTCTAAGAGGGGCATTTAGAGGCCAAGACCCTCTAGTAGAGGCTAGGAACCTCTAGTAGCTCAAACTATAAGAGATTCTGTAGAATGTTGCAATGACATTTGAAATAGAACAATAGTGTTATAGTGTTATAACTGTGGAGTTTGAAGGAAGCCAAGGACTTTTGCCCAATTGGCTTTCAGAATATAGTATAATCAGCATTTTGACTGGAGGAATTGAAAAGAATTAAAATCCTAATAATATATGGTGAGGATCAGAACTATGGCCACATCTGTCATAAAGCAAAATTAGGTTGCTATCGCAGGCAGGAAATTTTAAATGTTGTTAGAGCAGGCATGGGCAAACTTCAGCCTTCCAGGTATTATGGATTTCAACTCCCACAAATCCAAACTGCCTACGGGCTATTAGGAATTGTAGAAGTCCAACACGCATGGAGGGCCGAAGTTTGCCCATGCCTGTCTTAGAGGATATATGCCATTTCAGGTATTATTGTATATCATTGTCACTTGTATTTTCTACATTTGATACTAACAGTTCTTGATCCTAATGAAAAATTGAGTGTATCATACCCTAATCAATTATTGTGATTGGTGAAAGGTAACTCCCAACATTTGTTAAAGAGAATATGGAGGTAGTCTGAATTTATTTTACACCATGAACCAGAGCAGCTCTAGGTAAGCTTTTGTAATTTGTAATTTTCCCTGTTTTGTCCTCATAATTTCTTCAGAAATTGGTATATTTTCATTTCAGAACATTTCTCTTCATGAAATCTCTAGCCTTTTTTCTGTCATTACTAGTATGTGTAGCTAAATTCTAATTGGATAATAAATGCAAATTAAAATCTCCCAGCAGTCTTTGCTTCTATTAACATATCTACATTGTTTTCATCCCCTCCTTCCCCGTTTTTCAGTGGTATCTATTATCTCTTCTGATTTGAAATCCAAGTGCACTAAAGATAATGTAATGTCCGTATGATAATAGCAATAGAGCAGCAGTACTCTGAAGAGACATTTTGGGTCACATGCCCAGCAACTCCAATTTCCTAAGAGAGTGAAAAGAGAATACAAATATGAGCACAGCATTCTGCATTGTGTTCTTATTCACTGCAGATTTCTTTTTTTAGACCTCACTGCAGTTCCTGGAAGAAGCTGTGTGACTTTCCCACCTTGCATCCATTTATATGTGTCAAAAAAAAGAAGAAGAAAATGTACAGTAGTCAGCATTAGTTATTGTGATCTATCATAAAAGAATAGAGTGGAGAACATCAATTAAATCACACAATCATTAATCCAGGAGTAGAAAACTGGTATAAAGGTGAAGAGGATAGTATACAATTTTGTCATTTTTATTAAGGGGTATGGTTCTTTGTTTTGACATATTCTAAACCAGTTATTTTGCACTAAAAAATCTCATATCTAAGCACTGGTCATGTTGGCATACATAGAGTATGATGCCTAAAGTAATGGGAGGGAACAGTCCTGTCAATGCCTTTCCTAAGCTATGGTTGTTTTTTTAAACATGTTAAAATAAGATTATTGGTAAATGAGGAAGAATATTAAATAATTAAATATTTATACTGGATTTTAAAAATGTATATGTAAAGATAGAAGATAAAATAAAAGAATTATAGGAAAAGGAGAAATAGACATAGTAGATGAATATATGTGAGTCCTATAGATTAATGTAAGAAGAACATAGAGTTTAAATAATTACTTAAATAATGTTGAATATACATGAATGTGTGGCTGAAGCAGCATGATGTTCTGGCCACTGAATAATAGATGATGAATTATCTTCTAGTCTTGGAATATTGAGCCTTTTGCTTTCAGTAAGAGCATGCGTGATACAAGCATGTTAGCTGTATTTCCAGAGATGAGGAAATATTTTAAAGGTATAAAACATTCCTATGCAAAAGCAATCCCCACATATTTCTATTTGGCTTGTTCCCAGGTAAATAGATACCAGTTTGTAGATTAAGATTTTCCGGGGGGGGGGGGGAGTCTTGCTCTTGGTCCCACTGGCCTCACAGGTGTGGCTGGTGGGGACGGGGGACAGGGTCTTCTCGGTTGTGGCCCCAAGGCTGTGGAACTCCCTCCCGAGTGAGATTAGTTCACCCCCCTCCCTCCTGACCTTTAGGAGTCAGCTAAAGATTTGGCTATGGAACCAAGCGTTCAGCCCTTCATAGGAAACAAAACAAACAGTACAAAGCAAAGTTTATTGATTAATCCACTGACCGTATCAACATTAAAAAAAAAAGTACACAAATAGACAATAATCACTATCCTAAGACTCCCATAGTAGTGAACTAACATACATTCAAACTTGATTAAGTTAAAAGATAATTAAAAATATCATCATTAAAATGCCAAGGTAAAATTTCAAACCACAAAAATTAAAAATGAAGGTTAAAACAAAGGTTAAAATAGACCAGCTATTTCACAATCCCAAGCCACTTCAGATATCTACATCATCCCTACAGTTTACCCCAATCTCCTCCAGATACGCAGTTCTCAGCTGCGTTGCTTTATGAAGGAAAAGGGCTGTTTGGTGTGTTATCTTAGCATTCTGGCCAGCCATTAAGAATGTAGTTTTGATATGGGGATCCCAATGAGTCTTCTGTGTAATGAATGGCCCGAGGTATTGATTTCTCTGTTGTAAAAAATACAACTAAACAGTACATGTGTAATATCCTCTACCTCTGTCGCCCCACAGATACAGAAACGTCATTATATGGAACTTGGTTAAACCTTCAATTTTTAACCATTGTATCTGTCTGTTCAAATCTGGTTCTAGTGAATACCCTCCTTAGATGTTTAGGCATTTCTGTCTTTAGGTATTCGTCTGTTTGAAAAGTATGTTTGAAGCGACTTAACCATTTCAGTGAGCCGGCTTTACTAAGGGTGGCAATGTCTTTCTGAGCCTCTATATCCTGTACTCGTTGTGCCACCGTTTTTGGATCTAATTCTTTTAGGAGATTTGGATATATAATTGGAAGTCCACAACTCCTGATGTATTTTGTCAGTTGCACTAGCCAAGAGGACTGATGTTGGTTTTTGGTCTGCTCTAACAAGCACAATTTTGGTAGCCTATCATTTACCATGGCATTTAGTTTTATCCAATATTTATATGCCTTAATTTTGGATAAACCATTCACTGTATATACTCCCATTTCTGCTCTCACTGCTGCAGCTGAGGTCCTTTTATCCACTCCTAGAAAGTTATGCAGGTGTTGTGCTTGAGATTGCTCTAGTAATGATACCTGGTTTGCGCCCCAGGTATCATTACTAGAGCAATGCTCCATACAGGAGTATGGGGGAAACCTTGGCCTTGTATACTTTAAGAAGCAGGTCTAAGGCACCTGGTTGGCTATGGTTTGTTAATTTTAGCAGTTGGTTTGCTCATGCTCTTGCTCTGGCTGAGCTCCTTTGATGATGTGGGAGCCAAGAACCGGTCTCGGAGAACACGACACCTAGGTATGTAAAAGTGCAAACTTGCTCTATTGGTTCACCATCCAGAAGCCATCTATGTCTATTGGGTCATTTGCCAAATACCATTATTTTTTGACTTCGATTTGTTGATAATTAGGGAGTTCTTATGACAATAGAAATTAAATCTTCTCAGCAACCTACATAGCCCAACTTGCGAATATGACAGTAATATCATGTCATCAGCATATAACAGGATGTTAATAGGGGTTTTTAAACAACTGAGGCATATATACCTCTGGGTCCTTCAACTGTTCAGGTAGGTAATTTACATATAACGTAAATAACAGTGGTGCTAATATGCAGCCTTGTCTGACCCCTTTATGTGTCTCAACACTGTTTGTCATGGCTCCTTGCATCCCAAATCGCACTTTCAGGTGGGTGTTTGTGTAAAGTGCTTTGATCAGTGCCAGCAGTCTGGGTTCCATATTGAGATCAGTTAATTTCATCCATAACATCTCTCTATTTACAGTATTGAATGCTGCACTAAGATCTATGAAGGCATCATACAGTTGTTTCCCTTTGTTAGCATAGTTAGCAAATGTCAATAGCTGATCTACTCTGCCTGAAGCTGGCCTGTTCTTCAACAAGGATGCATTTTTCTTTTTCCCAGCCCTCAACTCTGCTCAGGATGTATCTGGCATATATTTTGGCCACAATATCAATTAAACTAATTGGACGATAAGAACTAGGATCTTTTTTAGTTTCCTTTTTTGTATATGGGAACAACTATTGCCATCTTCCAACCAACTGGGATTTGGCAGGTGTTATTTATGTGTGTAAATAGGCCTGCTAATATAGGGGCCCACAAGTCCAGGTGTTTTTTGAATAGCTCAGCAGGTAGATAGTCTTCCCCTGGGGCTTTATTGGTCTTTAGGTCGTTTATGATACATCTGATCTCATATTCTGTTACTGGGGGCCAATGGGGCAGGGCTTCTTGTTGGGGTTCAGCCTGAGTTTGAACTTGAACCTGATTCTCTGTTTGTTCCTCCTGATGCTTATGAAAATATATTTACTGATGCTAATGGAAATGTACCTTTTGATGCCAATGCTCCTGAAATTAGTGAGGAAGAAACTGCTGTAGGTTTGGAAAATGCCAATGTTCCTGAAATTAGTGAGGAAGGAACTTCTGTAGATTTGGAAAATGAAAGTACCAGTGTTCATGAGAATGTTTCAGAGGGAAGCCTTGAACTTTCCCTCCCTTCTGCACCTGTTAACTGTAACGACAACAGAAGGGGCCAAATTTGGCAAGATAGAAATAAATCACTCAGCTTGCGTCGATCCTCTCGTTCTTGTGCATTTAAATTCATGTTTGCTGATTTTGCTGTGGCTTTTGACTTGCATTTTTCCTTTATTTTGTAACCATTTTTTCTTCAATAAAAAAGGATTGTTTTTCACAGTCAAGTGTGGTGGATAGTTATCTTAGGGCCTCGTTCCCTGTTCTGGATTGCAACACTTCTATTAGTAATTATTATTATTATTATTATTATTATTAAACTTTATTTGTACCCCGCTAGCATCTCCCGAAGGACTCGATGCGGCTTACAAAGGCCAAGGCCTCAACACAACAACAGCAAACAATAACAATACAATACAAAGCAAATTAAAAACATAAGCAATAACAAAACATTACACCATTACGCAATAAAAACCAGGGCCGGGCCAATGATGGGTACAGGTTAAAAAGTGCTGGGTGTGACAGGTGGTAAGTCTTTAACTGGAGGCTGTGTCACTGTGGGTTCTGACGGAGCAAACAAGTGGGTATAGTAAATTTCCCAGTCCTCTGCAAGGATAGGTATATCAAATGAAAATTTCTTTTCCTTCAAAATTCCAGCTACTGCATGCCAAAAGATAGCCGAGTTATTACTCTTAGCTGAACATCAAACCAGATTGATACTGTATGGTTTTTCCTTTTTGTTTTAATAAGTTTCTTGTATTCCCATCACAGGGTCAACATTTCGGCTTGCAAATGTGCAGAATGTTGTCCCTGAGCACGCCTCATTGCTGTCCTCGTCTTTGTTCTCAGAAGCTGGCATTCTTTGTCAAACCAGGGTGCTCTGCTCATGTGAGGGCCTTTAGGAAAGGCTTTTGTAACAAGATGTTCTTTTAGGCTACCACAAATATTTGTGAATGCATTTGAGACTGTCTGCCACTCAGTTGAGGGTGACTGCATTAGTAAGGCCCATTTTGTTATATCCTTGGATTTTAGGGTATTCGCTATTGCTACCATGTCTACTTTGGTCCAAGCAAGTCTTTTACTTTGTATCACCTCAGTGTTGGCCGTAATCCATTTATCATTCCTATTGTTTGGCCTTAAATCTGAAGGGCCCAAAAATTTTACACACACTGGTTGGTGATCACTTTCTCCCCTCAAAAGCACATTGATCTGTGAGAAAAGATTAGCCTTATCTGCTAAAACACATATAAAATCTAAGGCACAGCTTGTGTGGCCCATCATAGGAATATTTAATGATAAAATGAAAGTTGAAAGTGCAATGACCCAGGACTGCTTAAGGACAACAACTATGTCTTTGTGTAACATGAAATGTTATTTTATGTGATGTGTTCAATAATATTTAATGTTTTATCAGGGGAGGGTCAATTTTGATGTTTTATACTTTTTAATCAATGGCATTGAATTATTGCCAACACTGTGAACAGCTTTGAGTCTCCTTCAGGGTTGAGAAGGGAGGTATACAAATACCACAAATAAATAAATAAATAAATAAATAAATAAATATGTGGCCTACTGACTGATTTGACTAAGGTCAGGCAAAAAGATCTCAGCTCAAGCTTCTGTGGATGATGTGTGTTTAGTTTGGGTAGCTTTAGGCCATCTTACATATAACTGCCTGTCCTCCAAGGGACTCTGCATCCAGGACATTGTTTATGCATGATTATGCAAAACTGACCAGCCCTTTGAAGTCAAAGCAAAAAACGAGTTTAGGCATGGATTATGCCCCAACTTTTGAAATCAGCTGGAGTCTGGTGGTGGGGAAGACACAGAACCAAGTATACAATGAGGAAAAGGAAATCAGCAAATTTGTAACATTGTGGAAAGATAGCACAATAGTCTTTTACTTTGAAATAATTGCATTTTTAATTCCACAGATAGGTGGAGATATTTATAGAATGGATAAGAACTTGTAAAGTCACTTTTAAATATAATTAGTTTACTTTGTAGCTCCAACACCACAAAGTAGTTAGGTACCATTTCAAGCAAGTTAAAACAATATGAACAATTTAAATTAACTGTAATGAATAAGTTTAAACCATTTTAAAATACGAAAACAATGTTAAAACCATGTCTGTTAGTTCTTTGAAATAAATCACTGAGTTCCAAAGGCTGTAATACTCAGACTTGGTACCTAAGTGAAACCAATTGGGACTAAATACTAATAAGTAGTTAGTCCTATTCCTTTAAGGAGGGCGTTATATGTTGCCTACATGGTACTCCAGTCAGCAGCCTTGATGTTTGGTTTTATATAAGCTGGTTCATATAGGACCTCATCACATTAAGGTCCTTAAGTCAGGGGACAGTGGGGAATCCATCGGGCAGCAGGGCAAAACTGTCACACAGCAGGGGAAACTGCCCTTAAGCAACCCACATCGCCCCCTTCCACGCTGCAAGGGGGAAACCATCACTGCCCGGCTTCCCCCCACACTGTCTCCAGCTCAGCTAATGAGAACATGAGTAGCCAGGACAGAGCTCCACCGGAAGTAGCCCTTCATCATGTGATTGACTCTGGTGACCTCCATCCTGGCAGCATCCTAGAATGGAGCCCAAGCCCCATGTGATGAAGTCTTAAGAGTCATTCAGTATTTGGGTGCCATTACTGTTATAATTGTTTTGAAGGTTATTCTTTTCTCACCCATTTCTCTAAAATATTAAATTATGTACCTTTTAGTTTCTTTAGAAAACTAAATGTCTCATTGGGAGTCATAGTATTAAAAGATTGGGGTCGTGGCTAGCACAACAGGTTCACCACCAGCTACTATAAATCTTGTTGATCAGAAGGTTGACGGTTCAAGCTGTGGGTGGGGTGAGCTCCCCTAGCTTCTGTTTACCTAGCAGTTCGAAGATACGTCTTTGGTGGGGTGGTAAAAAGCACAGCTGAAAAAATGCCAGCAAAAAATCGATTAGGAAGGCACCCAAGGACAACAACCCCCTCAGCGTGGAAATTGGAACAACAGCACCACCCCATGCTCGAGTCGAACACTGCCTCCAGGTACCAAAGCTGGAAAAAAGTGGGAAGCCTTGTGTCTTACTGCCTGTCTTTGTTGTTAATTGTTTAACGGCATTGAAAGTTTCTCATGTAGGTTTCTGTAATCCGCTCTGTGTCCCCCTGGGAGATAGAGTGGAATATAAATAAAGTACGTATATATTTTTAGCCTTTCTCTGTCAAACAGTCCTGGTGCCCCAACACACCTTAACTTCCTTGATTCCACAGCATTGAATCATGACAGTTACAGTGATGACAGATTGCATTAATTGAACAGTGCAGATCAGGGGTCCTCAAACTTTTTAAGCAGAGGGCTAGTTTATGGTCCCTCAAACTGTTGGAGAGGGGTAATACTGTCTGAAATAACAGGAAATAACTCCTATGCACATTGCACATATCTTATTTGTAGTACAAAAACATAAAGAACAATACAAATTTAAATTGAAGAACAATTTTAACCAACATAAACTTACCCACTCAATGGGAGTGTAGGCCTGTTCTTGGCTGATGAAAGAGTCAAGTTAATTAGGATTGTTGCTGTTGTGTACCTTCAAGTAATTTTAGACTTAGGGTGACATTAAGTCTAAAGTTTAAGGTGTGGGTCAGGTAAATGACCTTGGATAGCTGCATGTGGCCATGTGGCTCAGTTTGATGTAGTTGCAACCTTGGGCTCAGAATGTGAAATACAAAACCATATATATATATATATATATATATATATATATATATATCTCACATATAGGTCCCTTTCAAAGACATAGATATTTCTCATTTCAGAGAAGGCAAGGTAATTACTTTGTCCCCAAATCCCACTAAATTTAATTTAATTAATATCTCATCCACTCGGGGACAGACCTAAGAGTGAGGTTAGGCCTGTCAGGCAAGCTATCAAACAACATTGAAACAAAAAGAGGAGTTAGGCAAGGCTGTCTGCTAGCACCCTTCCTGTTTAATTTTTACGTGAATAATTTAGTTGCTGAGCTAAGCTCCTCTGACCACTTCCCTCCCTTAGCAGGTAGTAGGAGAATCCAAGTCTTGTTGTATGCGGATGATATGGTCCTCCTGTCAACTACGCAAATAGGTCTCAGGAGACTTTTGAGGTCACTAAGCAGAATTTGCGAACAAGAGAAGTTGAGGATCAATCACTCTAAAACCAAAGTAATGGTATTCTCCAAAAGGAGACAAATGCATAATTGGAAATTGGATGGCCATTCAATAGAGCAGTGTCATAGCTTTAAATATCTGGGCATACACTTCTCATACAATGGAAATTGGAAGAGCCATATTTAGGCAGCCAAACTAGCTGCATGGAGGTCACTGAACTCAATCCTAGCCTTCGGGAAAACAAAGGGAGGGTCCTTGGTATGTCCCACAGCAAAGATTTTTTTCTGCTAAAATTTTACCCCAACTATTATATGGAGCTGAAATTTGGGGACAGGGCAATACAAAACAGGTTGAATGTATTCAGAATAAGTTTGCAAGAGCTCTGTTAGCCCTTCCCCCTGGGACTCCAGCTGCCTTGATCTTCCCTCACTTAAGGCCAGAATGCATAAGCTTAACATCTTATATGGGAAGAGGCTCCTGGGAATGGAGGACGAGAGTATAACAAAGCAATGCATGATGGAGCAGTATAAGCAGGGAGGATGGGCAGAATACTGGCAAGCCTTGCTCCTTCAGTACTTTGATGGGTCAACAAATACCCTAATGCATCTGGACAAGAAGGCGATTAGAGACAAAATCTTTGAGAGGGATGCAGCTGACAACTTGCAGATTAGCAAACTGCAAGGTTTCTTTACCTGGTATCCTCAGGTAAAAAGTGACCAATATCGTCAACAATATTTATTTATTTATTTATTTATTTATTTACTGCATTTGTTGACCGCCGTTCTCAGCCCTAGGGCGACTCATGGCGGTTTACAACATATAAAAACAGTTTACAACAAGGGCATATCAAACAACAATATAAACATAACAATCAACAATACAAGTTACACTAAATCATCCGCGCCGTCTCATCTTAGAATCATAAACCAATCTCGTTGTACATATTCCGTTCCAGTCGTCATTGCTAATTGTTGTGGCACTGCTAATTGTTGTGGCACTTAGTCAAACGCCTTCTCAAATAACCATGTTTTTAGTCTTTTCCGGAATGTTATGAGGGAGGGCGCCTGTCTGATGTCTGCAGGGAGGGTGTTCCACAGCCGGGGGGCCACCACCGAGAAGGCCCTATCCCTCGTCCCCACCAGGCGTGCCTGTGAGGCAAGCGGGATCGAGAGAAGGGCCTCACCAGACGATCTCAAGGCCCTCGTGGGCTCATAGGCCGAGATGCGGTCAGAAAGGTATTTTGGGCCGGAACCGTTTAGGGCTTTGTAGGCCAACACCAGCACCCTGAATTGGGCCCGGTAGCAGATCGGCAGCCAGTGGAGCTGGAACAACAAGGGCGTTGTGTGCTCCCTGCGTCCCGCTCCTGTTAGTAACATGGCTGCCGCTCGCTGGACTAGCTGAAGCTTCCGGGCCGTCTTCAAGGGCAGCCCCACGTAGAGAGCATTGCAGTAGTCAAGGCAGGATGTGACCAGAGCGTGTACTACCGTGGCCAAGTCAGACTTCCCGAGGTACAGGCGCAGCTGGCGCATGAGCCTAAGCTGTGCAAATGCTCTCCTGGTCACTGCTGAAACCTGGGGATCCAGGCTCAACGATGAATCCAGGATCACACCCAAGCTGCGAACCTGCGCCTTCAAGGGGAGTGCGACCCCATCCAGCACAGGTTGTAACCCTATACCCTGTTCGGCCTTGCGACTGACGAGGAGTACCTCTGTCTTGTCTGGATTTAATTTCAATTTGTTCGCCCTCATCCAGACCATGACAGCGGCCAGGCACCGGTTCAGGACCTCGACAGCCTCCTTAGTAGCAGGTGGAAAGGAGTGACAGAGTTGGACATCATCTGCGTACAGGTGACACCGCACCCCGAAACTCCGGATGATCTCACCCAGCGGCTTCATGTAGATGTTAAACAGCATGGGGGACAGTATAGAGCCCTGTGGAACCCCACAAGTCAAAGGCTGTGGTGTTGAACAGGTGTCCCCCAATAACACCTTCTGGGAGCGGCCCTCCAGAAATGACCGGAGCCACTGCAGAACAGTGCCCCCGAGACCCATTTCCGCAAGGCGCCCCCGAAGGATACCGTGGTCGACGGTATCGAAGGCCGCTGAGAGGTCCAGGAGCACCAACAGGGACACACTCCCCCTGTCTAGCTCCCGGCACAGATCATCCACTAAGGCGACCAAAACCGTCTCGGTTCCATGTCCCGGTCTGAAACCAGACTGTGCCGAATCCAGATAATCCGTGTCTCTCAAGAATACCTGGAGTTGTGAGGCCACCACGCTTTCCATGACTTTGCCCAAAAAGGGGAGATTGGAAACAGGCCGAAAGTTGTCGAATTTAGTGGGGTCCAATGATGGTTTCTTCAACAGCGGTTTTATAATAGCCCGTTTTAAGCTCGCTGGAATCTTGCCTTCCCGAAGGGAGGCATTAACCACCACCGTTACCCACTCAGCCAATCCCCCTCTGGCCTCCTTCAGAAGCCAGGATGGGCAGGGGTCTAGGATGGACGTGGTGGGCCTCATTCCTCCAAGTATCTTGTCCACATCCTCGGGCTTCATAAATCGAAAAGAATCCATCAAAACAGGACAAGCAGGTGCTCATGTCACATCCTCAGAGACTGCATTTAACATGGTGTCCAGACCAGAACGGATCAAAGCGACTTTGTCTGCAAAGAACCGAGCAAATGCTTCGCAGCGCGTGGCCGAATTGTCAGGGCTCCCGCCTGAGGTGGTGGGAGTTAAAAGACATCTGACAATTCGGAACAACTCTGCCGGACGGTTCCTTGCAGACGCAATAGTGCCCGGAAAGAAAGTTTTCTTTGCGGCTTTTATTGCCACGGCATATGCCCTTTAAAAGGACACAAACCGTGTTCGATTTGACTCGCTCGGATCCGAACGCCACACGCTCTCTAGTTCCCTCTTCCTTCAAGACCTAACGTCAGCAGTCCTGAGGAAAGCATTTACAGCCCTGCGATTCCAAACAATGCCATCAAACTGGCTAGAGGGAAGATACAGAGGGATCCCCCATGCCCAACGACTTTGCATTTGTGGCACAGGGGAAATAGAAGACCTAACACACTATTTGCTACACTGCCCCTTGTACAATGACCCTAGGAAAAATCTCCTAGGATCACTCTTGAAAGAAAGGGCATCATGGCAACAATCTGCGGTGATCTGCGACTTGCTAGCAGATCATTCTAAAAATATAACACTAAAGGTTGCCACATTCGCAATCGCAGCCCAAAAGATCAGAGCCAAAGTAGCAAAATCCATACTGGGGGTCAGAAATGGAAACGGTTTGGAATGACACAAAGCAGACACTGTTATTGTCATGTTTCTGCCTTCATAATTTTAAAGAACTTGTTTTAGTTTTAATTCTTGTTACATTTTAAGGTTTATATTGGAAAGTGTTTATAAAGTTAGTATTTTACTGATGTCATGGCCTATGGCTAGTACAATAAACAATTCATTCATTCATTCAATATCTCATCCCCAATCAGTTGTCTACAGATTAATTGTGCCCATCAATTCCTGTTGAATTAACTGTCAATTCAGTCATTTTCCTTCTGCCAGCTCAGTGTGTCCCCTCCTTTTTCTCTTGCTGCCAGCCAACTTCGTTCCTAGCATATCTCTCCCCCTCTTTCTTTCTGCAAACCAACTCACCAATAAATCCTCTCCCTCTCTTTCACTCTCTCTTTCTCCATTTCTCATGCACACATACACATTCACCCTAGTTGCTGCACTATTATACATCCTCCTGGAACCTTAGTAAGCAGTGGCACAACTCTGTCTTTTATTTTTCTTCTATATTTTAAAGAATTACCCAGAATGTCTCTAGTCCCATGTGAACAAAATGAACACAACACATCACTAATATCTACTCCTTCACTCTAAAGTGTCCTGAGAAATATTGTTCACATTAAAAAAAACTTTAAAAATTGGTAAAGTACTTCTGCATTTGATATGTCATTTTTACTTTAGTTTTTATACAGCTCTGAATTCAGAGCAAATCAGAATTCAGATAATGCATGAATCTAGAGCTGTTCTGGCTCAAGTGAAGAATCTGTCCTTGCCACCTATTTGTGTGTGTGTGTGTGTTTTTCTCTTTTAAATAGAAGTTTCTGAATCCTGTTGACAGAAAAGGGGCAAGAACATCACATCAGGAACAATATGTTGTCCTTTCTTTGTATCTGTACATATTGTTTTGTTTCCTCTCTGGGCTGTTTATTTGAAGGATGAATAGGTCACTCTTAGCAGGAGAGCTCATCACATGAGCACAGATACAGAAGACAGATGAGTCAGTTCCACACCGACTACAAATTATGCATGCCAGATAAATCTATAACTACATTTGCATTTGACCTAAGCTTCAACTTAAATCACACACACACAAACCACAAAACAAGTTTAACAGAAATTAGACTGAATTTCAAACAGTGTCTTCAAGGAACAATTTCGTATAAACAGCATGACTGATACCAAAGAAGTATTTTGACTGTTATGAAAAACAACAACTGTTTGTCCTGAATGAACCCCTGAGATACACTTTAGATGGATTGAACTTTTACTTTGTGTTTTGCTGAGACAAACCGATTGATTTGTAAAATTGTAAGTAGAACACTTAATCAGCCACTAATGATTATTTCAGATTAGCTTGGAAGTACAACTTGTTACATGTATGGTATATCTACATCGATCTATCAATCTATCTATCGCAATAACAAAGCATAACTAAGTAACATTTCACTGAAACTATTTAATGAGGGATAACCACATCTTTTGTAATGTAACTCTAACTTTTTAGGTATTATAGCAAAAGTGGCATTTATCACCAGGAGAACTGGTCCTGGGCACCCAATTCATGCATTCTAAAACAAGCATTAAAAGAATAAGGTCAGTCTTTCATTATTTAATTAAATAGCAAATAATTTGAAAAATTCGATATAATTAGGATTGGTTTTGAATTATATATATATATATATATATATATAGAGAGAGAGAGAGAGAGAGAGAGAATGTTAATTTTATTTGCGCAAAGAAAATGGTGGAGAAATAAGTGCCCCTCCCTCCCCCAAAGAATAGCACTTTTCATAGAAAGATGTGTACTTTATTGAAAACCACCTTCTTCATCATGAACAGTTTGGGGCTTTAAAAAAGTTTTTTTTTGTATAAAGTCTTTTTTGTCAAAAAAATTCAGGAAATATGAAAAATTTTGTGGAGGTTGCACATTTTTCCTCAGTGGTATGTGTCAATACACACTCTTGAGTTGATGGCAAGAAAATTTATGAGTATCCTTCACATCCATAAAACAGAATAGTAAACACTGCAGAGACCTCATTAAACTATTCACTCTAGTATTGTATTTCAGTTGATAAAAATAGATCTCATACCTTGACTATGAGAAACTCGAGGTCTTCCATTTTTCACCTCTCACCTTAGCTGCAGGGAGAATTCTGTTTCCCCATTTTGGAGCTTCTTAAAGGAAGAAGGAAATTCTTGTATGATACTTCACATAACTGTGTGTGTATGTCCAATGTTTTGATATACACATATGCTTGCAGCCATATTTTACCTTCTTCTAAGAATGGGAAGATTATGTATAAATCTGGAAGATATGGCATCCTCCTGATGGGTTTGGGCTTCACCACTGAGACAAGGAGATGACATTTCTTTGTTAATTAATGTTTTTCTTGTCATGATTTAATGAAGCCTCTGATCAACATGGTTGCTTTTAAGAGTGAAGAAAGATTATTACATTAATCAAATGGCGGGTTGTGATGTACCATGTGCTATTGCCTTGCATTGTCTTGTGGGCCCTCAGGAAAAAAGAAAACAAGAAGTTATATGAGGAAGAAGTTTCTATTGTACCACAGTTCAGAGGCTTATTTTCTTCTGTTTCATATGACCAGACCTGAATAAATGGATTCAAAATAGAAGACCAAGCAGACTTCCTTCCAAACAGGCAGCTAAACCAAAATGTGAGAACAAGCCTAAATATACTAGAGATTGTTGAACAATACCCTAAAAGAGAAGTGGCACTTTTATTTCTAGATGCAGAGAAAACCTTTGATAACATCCGTTGGAAATTTGTAGAAAAAGTATTGGCTCATTTCGGGGTGAGTCATCTATTTCAAAAAGTGGTTTACTCAAAACAAAAAAACTAAATTAAGGATAAATAGCCAAATGTCAAATTATATAGAGATGCAAAAAGGAATGAGACAAGGGTGCCCTTTGTCTCCTTTGCTTTTTATATGGATGTTAGAAATATTAAATATTAGGGTTAAGACAGTTGTATTAAAGGAGTGAAAATAAAAGGGCAAGAATTCAAAGTCAAAGCACATGCTGATGACATGGTATGTATTATAGAAGAACCATTAAAAAGCATTCAAAGTTTGATAGAAACTATCAATAAGTATGAGAATGTGACAGGATTTAAACTAAATAAAGAGAAGCAATACTGACAAATTGGAGAATTTATCAGCTTGAAAGGTAGCTTCGAAAGTAAAATATCTAGGATTATGGCTAACCAGCAAAAATAACAACTTGTATCAAAATAATTATGAAAAAAGATGAAAGGCCTCGCCTTCCCAAACTACATTTAAGATGGCTGTGTTCTCAGTCTCTCACCTATTAGCTTTAGTCCCGCTCCTAGTGCCTTCCTTATGGCAATCAAGCCAAAGAAAAAGGATTGTTTTTTTCAAGCACTTTGTGTTTTCTTGGCTTTACAAAAGTTGCTTAATGCTTATACCAAAAGTTATCTGACCTTGGGAGGCACCCAAATGTTACAGAATCTTAACAAAAATTATTAGTGAGTGTTTCAATTTCCAAATTCTCACCCATTTCTGCATGTTTCCAATATCAACTTGTATGCACAAATTTAATTAATTTGATCCAAAATATGAATTTAAAAAGAAATTATGTTGTTGTTCATTCGTTCAGTCGTCTCCAACTCTTCGTGACCTCATGGACCAGCCTACGCCAGGGCTCCCTGTCGGCCGTTACCACCCCCAGCTCCCTCAAGGTCAGTCCAGTCACTTCAAGGATGCCATCCATCCATCTTGCCCTTGGTCGGCCCCTCTTCCTTTTGCCTTCCACTTTCCCCAGCATAATTGTCTTCTCTAGGCTTTCCTGTCTCCTCATGATGTGGCCAAAGTACTTCAACTTTGCCTCTAGTATCTTTCCCTCCAGTGAGCAGTTGGGCTTTATTTCCTGGAGGATGGACTGGTTGGATCTTCTCGCAGTCCAAGGCACTCTCAGCACTTTCCTCCAACACCACAGCTCAAAAGCATCGATCTTCCTTCGCTCAGCCTTCCCTAAGGTCCAGCTCTCACATCCGTAGGTTACTACAGGGAAGACCATGGCTTTGACTAGGCGGATCTTTGTTGCCAGTCTGATGTCTCTACTCTTCACTATTTTATCGAGACTGGACATTGCTCTCCTCCCAAGAAGTAAGCGTCTTCTGATTTCCTGGCTACAGTCTGCATCTGCAGTAATCTTTGCGCCTAGAAATACAAAGTCTGTCACGGCCTCCACGGTTTCTCCCTCTATTTTCCAGTTGTCAATCATTCTTGTTGCCATAATCTTGGTTTTTTTGACGTTTAGCTGCAACCCGGCTTTTGCGCTTTCTTCTTTCACCTTGATTAGAAGGCTCCTCAGCTCCTCCTCGCTTTCGGCCATCAGAGTGGTGTCATCTGCATATCTGAGGTTGTTAATGTTTCTTCCAGCAATTTTCACCCCAGCTTTGCATTCATCCAGCCCCGCACATCGCATGATGTGTTCTGCATACAAGTTAAAAAGGTTGGGTGAGAGTATGCAGCCTTGCCGTACGCCTTTCCCAATCTTGAACCAGTCTGTTGTTCCGTGGTCAGTTCTGACTGTTGCGACTTGGTCCTTGTACAGATTCCTCAGGAGAGAGGGAAGGGGGCTTGGGATGCCCATCCCACCAAGAACTTGCCACAATTTATTATGATCCACACAATCAAAGGCTTTAGAATAGTCAATGAAGCAGAAGTAGATGTTTTTCTGAAACTCCCTGCCTTTCTCCATTATCCAGCGGATATTGGCAATCTGGTCTCTCGTTCCTCTGCCTTTTCTAAACCCAGCTTGAACATCTGGCAACTCTCGCTCCATGTATTGCTGGAGTCTTCCTTGCAGGATCTTGAGCATTACCTTACTGGCATGAGAAATAAGGGCCACTGTGCGGAAGTTTGAGCAGTCTTTCGCATTTCCCTTTTTTGGTATGGGGATATAAGTTGATTTTTTCCAGTCTGATGGCCATTCTTGTGTTTTCCATATTTGCTGGCAAATGGCATGCATCACCTTGACAGCATCATCTTTTAAGATTTTAAACAGTTCAGCTGGGATCCCATCATCTCCTGCTGCCTTGTTGTTAGCAATGCTTCTTAAGGCCCATTCAACCTCACTCCTCAGGATGTCTGATTCTAATTCATTCACCACAGCGTCAAAGCTATCCTTGATATTGTTATCCTTCCTATACAGATCTTCTGTATAGTCTCGCCACCTTCTCTTGATCTCTTCAGCTTCTGTTAGGTCCCTGCCATCTTTGTTTCTTATCATACCAATTTTTGCCTGAAATTTACCTCCAATGTTTCTAATTTTCTGGAAGAGGTCTCTTGTCCTTCCTATTCTGTTGTCTTCTTCCACTTCCATGCATTGCTTATTTAAAAATAGTTCCTTATCTCTTCTGGCTAACCTCTGGAATTGCGCATTTAACTGGGCATATCTCCCCTTTTCACTGTTTCCTTTTGCTTTCCTCCTTTCTTGGGCTACTTCCAGTGTCTCAGCAGACAACCATTTTGCCTTCTTGGTTTTCTTTTTCTTTGGAACGTACTTGATCGCCGCCTTGTCGGGGCGCTGGAGCTTGAGCACCTCAATGATGTCATGAGCGAAACCGTGAAGGGCCACCCAAGACGGGACGGTTGTGGCAGAGAGGTCAGACCAAGCGTGATCCCTGGGGAAGGCAATGGCAAACCACTCCAGTATCCTTGCCAAGAAAACTAAATGGACCAGTACAACCAGAGATATGTCGGTATGCCATTGGAAGATGGGACTCCCAGGTCAGAAGATGGCCAAAATGCTACTGGGGAGGAGCAGAGGATAAGTTCAACTAGCCCCAGATGTGATGACGCAGCTAGCTCAAAGCCGAAAGGAAGGCTAGCGGCCGACGGTACTGGAGGCGAACGACGAATCCGATGCTCTAAAGATCAACACACCATAGGAACCTGGAATGTAAGATCTATGAGCCAGGGCAAATTGGATGTTGTTATTGGTGAGATGTCAAGACTAAAGATAGACATTCTGGGGGTCAGCGAACTGAAATGGACTGGAATGGGCCACTTCACATCAGATGACCACCAGATATACTACTGTGGACAAGAGGAACATAGAAGAAATGGAGTAGCCTTCATCATTAATAAGAAATTCGCTAAAGCAGTGCTTGGATACAACCCAAAAAATGACAGAATGATCTCAATTCGAGTGCAAGGAAAGCCTTTCAACATTACAGTGATCCAAATATATGCCCCAACCACAGCTGCTGAAGAAGCAGAAGTAGATCAGTTCTATGAGGATCTGCAGGACCTGCTGGATAATACACCAAAAAGAGACATTATTTTCATTACAGGAGACTGGAATGCCAAGGTGGGAAGTCAAATGACAACTGGGATCACAGGCAAGCATGGTCTGGGAGAACAAAATGAAGCGGGACGCAGGCTGATAGAATTCTGCCAGGAAAACTCGCTGTGTATAACGAATACTCTCTTCCAACAACCTAAAAGACGGCTTTATACATGGACCTCACCAGATGGTCAACACCGAAATCAGATTGACTACATCCTTTGCAGCCAAAGGTGGCGGACATCCATCCAGTCGGTGAAAACAAGACCTGGGGCTGACTGTAGCTCAGATCACGAACTTCTTATTGCCCAATTTAGAATAAAACTAAAGAGATCAGGGAAAATACACAGACCAGTTAGATATGATCTCACTAACATTCCTAGCGAATATACAGTGGAAGTGAAGAACAGATTTGAAGGACTAGATTTAGTAAACAGAGTCCCAGAAGAACTATGGACAGAAGTCCGCGACATTGTTCAGGAGGCGGCAACAAAGTACGTTCCAAAGAAAAAGAAAACCAAGAAGGCAAAATGGTTGTCTGCTGAGACACTGGAAGTAGCCCAAGAAAGGAGGAAAGCAAAAGGAAACAGTGAAAAAGAAATTATACACAACCCTAAATTCTGCACAACAAATGTGAGCTAAAAATGAACGAGAGCTGTTAGGAAGAACTTTGTCATTCTTCTTTGATTTCCATTTGGGAGCAAACTAAAGCTATTTATTAGTTGTAGCTATTTAGTGGCAGAACACACTATCTCAAATGATGGTGAATTCTTCTCTCTGAAGACAGAGTCTTGATGGCCATCTATCAGTCATACATAGCTGAAGATCTCCTGTACTAGTATGTGGTTAGAACAGATGATTCTTGGAGGCCTTTCAACACTATAATTCCACAATTCAGCATATCAAATGCTTTAGACAGCCCACAATTTAATCCACAATAGATTGAGTACTGTATATAGAATATAATAGGATAGAATAGCTTTATTTGTCATTGTGCTATTGCCCAACAAAATTAAATGCTTTCCCCAGCACACATCACAAAACAACACACTCATCCCTCCTCCCCCACCACCACACAGCTCCCAATGCTATATCAATGAGAAACCATGGAATTCAACATTAAAGCTATCCTTCAGTCTGTTTGTCCTTGTCTTTGTCACCCTGTACCATCTGCCACATGGCAATAATTTAAAAAATGCTGGGTTAGATGGATCCCAAAGAATGCTCTGAACTTTCTTGATGCAGTGGGACTTGTAAAGTTCTTCCAGTGAGGGGAGAGGGCAACCAATGATTCGTTGTGCAAAAGTGGTGACATTTGGCATGCCTTCTGATCTGCCACTGCAGCTACTAAACCATGTGCAGCTGCAGTAGGTTAGGATACTCTCTATAGCACAGAGGTAGAAAGTCACCAGTGGTTTTTTATTCAGTTGGTGGTTACTAAGGAATCTAAGGTAGTGCAGCCTCTGCTGGTTCCTCTTAACCACTGCTGCTGTATGGGTGGCCCTCCTCCAGTGACATCCAGGAACTTAAAACTGGCTGCCTGTTCCATTGGTCCCCATTTATGACCAAGGACTGAATTCCTGGACTGTTCTTCCTATAATCCACTATGAGCACCTTGGTCTTGTTATGTTAAGAACTAAATTATTGTCCCTGCACCATGAGAGCACCTGAGCCACCACATCCCTATAGGCAGACTCATCCACTTCACAGATAATCCCCACCACAGTTGTATCATCTGCAAATTTACTAATGATATTGCTATGGTAGATGCAGGTATGTGCACAAAGTGAAAGGCAGGGGAATTAATTTTGTTGTGTATCCAATTCAATACTTTCTTTCATTAAGGGAACTTAGCTCTCCCTAACTAAAAGAGCACCCCGATGTGTAACTGAAGAGACAAATCTCATGGACCCTTCTGTTTCCAATACAGCCGCTAACTTCTTCACTTGTTCTGAATAGGTTCTTATCACTCTCCTATATACTGATACAATCCACACAGGAAAGTATAGGAAGAATCCCACTGTGAAAAGGGGCACATTTAAACCACAGTCTATTTTATATCCACTTACCTCAGTAATCCCTTTTGAACTCAATGAATTATAATAGACCTAAAAGTTCTTGTTATAATCCTGTTCTGAGCTCCCCTGCCCCCTATCTTATGGGATACTTGTTTGCCCTAATTAATTCTGCAGTTAAGTCTCAGTGCGGTCTTAGTATCTATTTCCATGGTCAACATATTTTAATATATATTTTTTATTGAAGAAAATAGAATTGCTTCTCAGCCTTTTGGCTAAGATCAACTACAACTATCAAAATGAATAAAGAAAAAGGATGACTTCCAATTATATTTTCTGTAGTTATGTTTCAACTCTTGAACTCCTACTTCTCCCTACTTGATCTAGAAATTATACTTCATCTATTTATTTAACTCATAGTAACTAACAAAAAAAACCCAACAACAACATGTAAGCAGACCACCAACATTCCCTCCCCTCAAGAGGTTCCTAATTTTCCAAAACATTACTATTTTTTGTATTGTCGAAGGCTTTCATGGCCAGAATCACTGGGTTGTTGTAGGTTTTTCCAGGCTATATGGCCATGTTCTGGAGGCTATTTTTCTCCTGACGTTTCTCCTGCATCTATGGCAAGCATCCTCAGAGGTAGTGAGGTAGTGACCTCACTACCTCTCAGGATGCTTGCCATAGATGCAGGCGAAACGTCAGGAGAAAAATTGCCTCCAGAACATGGCCATATAGCCCGGAAAAACCTACAACAACCCATTACTATTTTTTATTTAATCAAAACATTATGTTATTATTATGTCATTATGTTATTCAATTTCAATAGCAAATCTTTAGCAAGAAAAAAAGTCATTCTTCAGTTTCTGGGCATATTCTACATTTGCAGCTGTTGTCATATACAGAAGTATTCTTTCTTAATAACTTTCTAATTGATCATCCATCGGACCAAACTGAAAAAAGTTCAGGTTTTAATTGAATATTTAAAATTTAAAATTTTCTGTATCAAACTGTGTATTTGGACCCAATAATATTTGGCCTTTTTGAAGGTCTGCCACATATATTTTTCATGTTTTCAACCTATGTTCAATGTTCCTTTGTAAATCTTAGAAAGTTTTTAGGGGAACTTGTATCAATGTACATCATTTTGTAAAAAAAAAATCAAGGAAACCATGGACCTGAGTGTGCAAGACCTGAGTAGGACTATTTTTTATAGGGTATCTTGAAGTCTCTCATTCATAGGGTCACCATTACTAAAGGCTGACTTGATGGCAGTTAACATCACCATAACAAAACCATAACTGCAGAGAGTCATCTGGAATATAAACTGTAGAAGTGCATCTGAACTGGAAAATTGATGCATTTTATCCCCACTTTCACTGCCAAGGCTAATTGCTATGGAATAATGGGAATATTTAACTGGATAGGAAAGAAGGCGGACCTGGTGGCCTGTGGTCCAAGTGAAGTGGGTACTACATTTTAACATGGCTGGGTAAGATGCCTGGATCAATTTTATGAAGGATAGAAAAGGACAAATCTGTATTGTAAATGGAAAGTTTTTCAAAAGTTAATTCCCACTTATAGTTGTGCTTTAAATGGATGCAGAAGAAAGATCAGAAATAGACACAGGCTCCAATATTTCTCCTTCCATCTCTTATCATGTGATCAATTATTCCATGCTTCTTTTCTTCCCACTGCATAAGAGCTCATAGTCTAAAACCAATTTCTGTTCCAAACTACACTAAACCAATTGAGGAAATGGAATTGACATAATAGTAACAGATGACTTTATCACACCTGCCTCTTATCTCATCACAACCATATTCTTTAAGCAAATGGAAAAACACTGTTAATAGAACAATCACTTTCAAACCTCACCACAATTGTGCAATGCTGGCGCTTTGTTGGTGTGAATTACTATGATCAGTCTTCTACATAGCCTTGCTTCCTATCCTTGTTTTCCGAACTAGGGCATGCACACTGGTTTATTTTCTCTTTCTCCCCATTTTTTTCAAAATTTGCAGTCACATAGTTTAGACATTCTTGAAGGTCCTTCTTCTACTTTGTAACATTGGGATTTTGGTGGAAATATATATTGCAGAAAGGAGAGTGACAAGAACAGCAATATTGAAGTAATTGATGGGTTTTTTTCCTATCAATGAAAAAAAAATCCAGTCACATCCCCAATATTACTACAGGAAAGATATGACATCACATGATAAACTCCACCCAAAGGCACTTTTATTCTGATTTTATTGTCGAAGGCTTTCACGGCCAGAATCACTGGGTTGTTGCAGGTTTTTCAGGCTGTATGGCCATGTTCTAGAAGCATTCTCTCCTGAAGTTTCACCTACATCTTTGGCAAGCATCCTCAGGAGAGAATGCTTCTAGAATATGGCCATACAGCCCGAAAAACCTGCAACAACCCACTAAATGCATTTTATTTGCCTAATGTGATAAATTCCACAGTGTTATTTCACCTGATAGAGTAATAATTTGATTTAGACCCACATCAATAAACTTGCATGGCTTTTGGTTAAGCATAGGCCTTAACCATTACCAAAGCAATAGTTTACAGCAATAAATATACTGCTTAAGATAAAATCTATTAGAAGAAGAAAAATTTCTGCTATAAGAGAAAAAAACCTCCTGAATATCTTAAGTTAAAAATAGAGTACTGATTGATTTTACCCCACAAATGTGAGCTAAAGAATTAACAGAAGCTGTCATATATGTTAAATAAAAAGATTCCATCACTCCATCATCAACATATAATCACAAGTTATATGACAGAAAACTGGGTTATTAGTTGTTATGGGTGAAAAGTGTATTCTACAAAGAGAAGCGTGTTCACAAAGAGACACCATGTGATTTTAAGGCTTTTCAAACCATAGCAGCAGTTTGTCATACAGTTTGTAAATAATATGTCAGGTTCAGTAGCAAAGAACTATTGCTCCCTTCTGTTGCTGTGAGGCCAGATTATAGAGTAAGTGACCTCTTTTATACATGTGCTAATTAGGACTTATTAAACTGTGTAAGCATTTCCCATTTGTTTTGATCCACACACAAACAAGTCCATGCAAGACATGCAAAATATGCCCAATCTCCACTGTGCTTTATTCTTCTCTGATGCTTTTTTTCTTTTTTGCTCCTTGTTTCTTGAAAATCTAGAGAATTTTGAGTGATTTAATATTCTTGGACTTTTCAGAGTAGTCATTTCTGATAGGCTGAGATGCAATGGCAACTCAAATGACAAACAGACCTTTACTGAGGTTCTACTGCCATTGACTATACACCATCAGAATCAAAGAGCTGGTAGAGACCCCAAGAGCCATCCAGTGCAACCCCCTGCTATGCAGGAAAACACAATCAAAGCACACCTCACAGATGATAATCCAGCCTTTGCTTTAAAACCTCCACAGAAGAAAATTCCACCACCATGCAAGGCAGGATATTCTACTGCTTAACATTTCTTGGCATCAGGAAATTGAATTTAATGTTTAGGATATCCTTTCCTGTAATTTGAATCCATTGTTCCATGTCCTAGTCTCCAGAGCAGGAGAAAGCAAGCCTGCCCCTTCTTCAAAGTAACATCATTTCAGACATTTAAACATGGCTATCATGTACCTTCTCAGCTTTGTCTTCTTCAAGCTAAACATATTCAGCTCCCTAAGTCATTCCTCATGGGGCTTATTTTTCAACTTTTGATCATTTTGGTCACCCTTCTTTGGACACATTCTAGCTTGTCAATATTCTTCTTGAACTAAAGTGCCAGAAGGCCAGGAGAAGAGACCCAAAGGCAATCAGTGGTCTGTGGGGCAAGACACTCTCAAAGAGTGTCCATCTGTAGTTTTGCAACTAAGAGAAATGATCATTCATTGCCTTCTCAAACATTCAATGCACTCACTAGAGATCCACTTATTGGCTTTGGCAGTGTGTCCAAGAATTTCCATACTAGTACAATGGGGCAGAGGTCATTGTGCAAGGAGATGTGTATGGGATCCCAACACCTACAATTGCCACAAAAGAGTATAAGCATGGCAAGCATAGTGAGAGGTTATATCAGCATATCTTGTTCACAATATTCCAGGCTTAGTAACCAGGAGTTTCCTAGTTTGAGAGTTGCCTACAAATCAGCAACTTTTCATATTCCAAGAAGATCACAGAAAAAACATCAGAAGGGGCAAAATGAGGCCCATTTTACTGCTCCTACAAGCAATGCAGTTTTGACCATTCCTAAACTGCTATAAGATAGAGTCTTAAAAAAAATAGAAAGTAAACTCAAAGTTGACTTAAACATTCCAGATTAAAGCAAGACATGGCCAAATTTATTTCGTGTCTCACCCAATTGAGGGTGGGGGAGCTGTGGGGGGTAACCTACTGAAACTCCCAACCCCTAGAAATTATTCATTCCAGAAACACTTGATAATGCATGAATTTCTGGGGCAATACCTCCTGACATCTCTGAAAGAGCCTTTAGTAGCTTCCCCTAACCTATGTTGGCTTCAGATAATGGAAACTAGGTCTGTATGATCAATGAAAAAATGTTTTAATACTCATTACAAAATTAGGGGATGGGGAAAATCATTTCTAAATTGTTTACAAAATTGGACGGTGTCTGTATAGCAACTATCATGAGTTAACTACGTTTTTGTTACTTTTCATAATCTAATTAATTGTGTCAATGGTGAAAATTCAGAGTCACCCTTCTTCCTCATTTTAGAGCTACTGGCATGAAACTTGCTGCAATTATAGAATAAATTTATTGCTGTTAGCTGAACAAGTTTCAGAATGTTTCATTCATCAACGGATGTTTGGGGAATTTTCAACATTTTTACAAACAACATTAGAAAAACTACAAGAGCCATCTCCTTGAATTTTCTATACAATGACACAAGATAACAGGAGATCATCCCCCGCCCCCCAATTTCAGAAATATTCATATATCTACTGTTTGGGGTTGGGGGAATTTAACCGTTTGGTTTTTTTTAAAGCCACAATGGCTGGGTCATTGAATGTCTCCCATATTAACCAATAAGCTTCAATTTAGTGATTTCTTCTCATCCCAGTACTGATTTACTTACTTGTATTGAAGTATCAGTCAGCAGATTCAACAGTTTATTGGCACTTTATCTGCTATTAAGAGGGAAAAATCTCTCCCCTATCCTAATTGGAGCTTTCTGATGCTGAGCGGAATTCTGAGAAATAGTTTAGGGCAGGGCCTTTTGGATTCTCTGTCATAAGGCTCCTCGCCTTTCCAAACTACATTTTCCAGAGTTCAATGCTCTCTCAGTCTCTTTCCCAGGTCATTCAGCTTGTCCTGCCCTGCTGATTCCCTCTTCTCATGGTGAGAAGCTATTAATTTAAAGAATTGCAGTCTTTTTGGCTTTGCCTTGCTTGCATTGCAAATGAAACTGACTTTGATAGGCTTCCAAGCGTTACAGAATTCAAACAAAAAAGTATTGGATGAGTTTTGATTCTTAAGTTTTTACACGGGTCCGCTCCCCCCCCCCCCCCCGATGTTTCTTAATATCCATTCATATATACAAAACTTACGAATTAGATATGACATACTAATTAAAAACAAAGTTTTGCACACCCCTAATTGAAACAGCAGTGCAAGACAACTTAAAAGGACATCAAGACATAAATTGGAACTTGTCATTCCCTATATTTATTCTACTGCTCTTAGGGACTTCTACTACCAAACAATGAGAAATGTGTCCTAATTCTTAGAGGTGGGAAGTATACCAGAGTATAGTTCTTCAACAGGTGCCCAATCATGCCACTCTTCAGTACCAACCCTCCCACAATCAGTTTTGGTGTTATGTCCTAACTTATCTATGGTTTTCACCCTCTCTTTTCATGCTATTTGAAGCAATGTTTTAATGCCTAAAGCTACTATTTTTCTGACAAATATAATTTCACATACACACACAAACCTTCACTGTCAATTCCTCTATCATTTTAACTGCCATTCCTTTCTCACAAACCTCCACATGAAATGTACATGAGACTTTCTTATTTAATTTCCTCTCTAGACACAGAGGGGAATTATTTGAAAAATCGTGATTAGGCACGATCAGAATCAATTGAGGCAGCATAATGTACACATGACACTAATAATGCTTAACATGCAGGCAGCACTTTCTGTCAGGAAAGCACTTTGCAAATATTAAAGCCTTGATTTTCAGAGTTGCTGATCATTCATGGGTGCCTTTGCTTCTGATGGTATACATTAACTTAGGCTCTAAATCTCTCAAATAATGAGGAGAATGCTAAGCATTTATATACAGCATTGCAAGTGTTCACAGATCTCCTCATACATTATCTCAGTAATCAAATTCCCTAATGTTCCCTATCTAATTCAGCTAATGGTAATAAAGATGCACTGGCTTTGCTGTTGAAATCAGGCTTGGGAGGATAAATAGCTCTAGAAGCTCTCCACCCCCTTTCCCAGATCAAGTCAGGCAGTAGAGATCTAGCTCCTATAGCTAACAGAATGTCATAGAGGCGCATGCAGAGCAGTAATTACACAAACCAGAGAAAAGAGAAGCCCATAAAGATAATTTATGCCATTTGCCTGATATAGCACTTCATGCATAATCACTATAGTTAAGAAACTGAGGTCACATCCAGATAGCTCACAAAAAGCATGAGCTCCTGCTCTTTTACTTGGGACATCCAAATGATGCCTCACACTCAAGCAAATTAATTCAGCACAAAGCAGGAAAACCCAGCTTTGTGCCAAATTAATTAGGTACTGGATTAGAGCTGGGTCTTTCTGGAAAACCCAGGTCTAATCCAGTATGGCCACTGTCTGGACTGCCCTCTTGTGCTTTCCAGACTCCACGAGCCTAGAAAACCCTTCTGAGAGGGCTGTAACCCACCCAACCTCCTTGAATGTAGAAAAATCCCCCCTTCTCTTGGCACATCATTTCTTTTTTTTTTTTTTATTAAATAATTTTTATTAGTTTTAGAAAAGATAATAACATATCGTACGGTTACATATACAAGTATATCAACAAACCCGATACAGACAGTCAACAATCAGGGGATAGGAAAAGGTGGGGAGTGGGGAAGGGGAGGGGGGCAGAAATGGGGGAGGGGGGCAGAAATGGGGGTAGGAGAGGTATGAGGCAGGGGTTGGGATTACACTACACACAAACATATAGCCTCTGTCCATCCCCATCACGTCGGGGAGGAGGGCGACGACTTCCATTTAGCTTCTGACCAGAGTTACTCCATGCAGTTCGCCGGATGTTCACTAAGAACTCCTGGCGTGTTTTGCACCTTACTATTCACATCAAACTGATTATCCGTGTCTCTTCTAAAATACTCGGGACCATTTAAGATTCATACTTCTTTGCTTCGTATTCGTCGAAATTAGCCCAGTCCGTCTGTTTGATCGGCTTTCCAGAGCTGTATTTTAGCAGAAAAGTCAGCTTGTCCATGTCTCTTAATTCCGCAGTTTTAACCAACCATTCTTCCACTGTAGGTACCTGATCCTCTTTCCAGTGCCGTGCTAGCACGATTCGCGCTGCAGACGATAGGTACATCCAAAGAATGTCTTCGTTCGGACTAAGGTCGAAATCTTCGTCCGTCAGCCCTAGTAGGAAGTACTCAGGTTTTCTTGGAAATTTGGTCTTTAGGATTTTTTGTGCCTCTTCCTGTACACCCCGCCAGAACTTTTTCACCTCTGGACAGGACCACCATGTGTGGAAATAAGTGCCTGGCTGCTCTTTGCACTTCCAGCATGTGTTCTTGACATTCTTGTACATTTGGGACAGCTTGTGAGGTGTTAAATACCATCTATGAAATGTTTTTAACCAATTCTCTTTTAGCGCCGTAGAGTAGGAGTACTTTAGCTTTTTCCTCCAGATTAGTTGCCATTCTTGGAGTCTTATTGGACGTCCTATGTTTTTGGCCCATTGGGTCATACAGTTTTTAATTTCCTCTGTTTCGGTTTCCCATTTTAATATTTGATTGTGGAGTTTGGTGATGGACTTCTTTTCCGTTTTTAGCACCACATCCCAGAGTGACTCTTTTTCTTCAAAACCCATCCTTACGTCTTGCTTGAAAGATTCTTGAAGCTGGAAATATTGTAACCATGTAAGGTTTTTGAATTTTTGGGATATCTCATTCTGAGATTTCAACTGCCACGTTTTGGTGTCATTATTTTTAGTCAGTATGTCCTTGTAGGTTGGCCAGTGTTGCCAGCCTAGAAGGCGCCTTTGTTTCGCCTCTAATGGGGAGAGCCAATGGGGGGTTTTTGCATAGAAGTATTTCCTGTATTTATTCCAGGTTTTAAGCAGACTGGATCGAACAAAATGATTACCAAAATTTCTCTCCAGCTTGGACCTGCCGTACCACAGGTACGCATGCCAGCCCACGCGGAGGTTGAATCCCTCTAATGTTAGGATGTACTCATTTTTGAGAGTGGCCCAGTCTTTCACCCAAACTAAGGCGCATGCCTCAAAATAAGTTTTTAAACTGGGGAGGCCAAAGCCCCCTCTCTCCTTGCTATCCACCATTACCTGATGTTTCATTCTAGGTTTTTTCCCCTTCCAGATGAATTTTCTTAGATCTTTGTTCCATCTTTCGAAGACTTTGTTGTTTCTTATGATGGGCAGGTTTTGGAAGAGGTAGAGGAGTCTTGGTAAAATGCTCATCTTGATTAGTCCGATTCTCCCCAAAAGGGATAGGTTTAGGAATTTCCACTTTGTAAGGTCTGTTTGGACCTTCTTCCAAGTCGGCTCATAGTTGTTTTTAAACAATTGAGCATTGCTAGCCGTGATCCAAATCCCTAGGTATTTTATTTTTTTACTGATCTCCAAACCCGTTAGCCTTTTAAGTGCTTTCTGCTTATCCGGTTTGATGTTCTTTGTTAGTATAACTGTCTTATCTTTGTTTAATCTGAACCCAGAGACCTTACCGAACTCTTCTATTGTATATAGCCATTTCTGTATATTGTTAAGAGGGTCCTCAATAATGCCAATGACATCGTCGGCATATGCTCTGATCTTATAATCCTGTGATGCAATCCTCATGCCCTTGATGTTTTTATCCTCTTTGATTGTTTTTAGGAGAGTTTCTAAGGCCATAATGAAAAGTAGAGGGGAAAGGGGGCACCCCTGCCTGGTACCTTTCGAGATCTTAATTTTCTCTGAGTGTTGTGAGTTTATCACTAATCTAGCCGTTTGGTCAGAGTAAATGGAATGTATGGCATTTTTAAACGAATAACCAATATCAATCTCATCAAGTAGGAGCTTCATGAATTTCCAGCTGAGGCTGTCGAAGGCTTTCTCGGCATCGAGGGATAGCAGTGCCAGCTCTTTTTGAATGTTGATGTCATAATACTCAATAGTATCGATGATGACTCGTAAGTTGTCTTTTGTGCTTCTTCCTGGGAGGAAGCCCGCTTGGTCCATGCCGATCCAGCCTGACAGAAAGACCTTCAACCTTTTCGCTAGAATGGCAGCGAAAATTTTATAGTCAGCGTTCAGCAGAGAGATCGGTCTATAGTTCTGTTTCTCTGCTCCATCCGAATTGCCTTTCTTAATCAGCACTATCTCTGCTTCCTTCCAGGAGTCGGGAATCTGCCCTGTGCTTAATGCTAAGTTCATGATCTTGTGAAGAGCTGGTATGAGTTCCTCTTTTAATGTTTTATAAAAACAGGCGGTAAAGCCATCGGGGCCCGGAGCCTTGTTTGCGGGCAGATTGGAAATCGCCTCAGCTATCTCCTGTTTCGATATTTCTCTATTCAAGGCCTCTCTGTGATCCTCTGAAATTTTCTCTAATTTGAGGTTGGCTAAGTATTGTGTGATTTCAGTCTCTGTTGTATCTTCCCTGTTATATAGCATGGAGTAGTATTGGCACATCATTTCTATGCTCCAGGAGAGGGCCAGCAGCAGGGTAATGGCGGCCAAGTAAGTAATTTGTAGATTTTAAGGCTTTTCTGGGGGGAGATCTTTTTCATCTGGACACCCACCTATCCCCAGGAAAGCACATGTTGTCTGCTGATGGGAGGACAGAATCCCAGCCTGACCAGTGTTTTTGCGTGTTCATTTTCCACTACCTTTGCAGGTTTATGATCCCACCAGTTCTTTACTGCCGGCAGGTGGTACTTGTGACGTAAGTTCCAATGTATCATTTGGGCCACAGAGTTGTGCCTTTGTTTGTAGTCCGTCTGTGTGATTTCCTTGCAACAGCTGAGGATATGATCCATGGTTTCATCAGCTTTCTTGCACAGTCTGCATTTTGGGTCATCAGGCGATTTTTTGATCCTAGCCTTAATGGCATTTGTTCTGATGGCTTACTCCTGGGCTGCAAAAATCAGGCCTTCTGTCTCCTTCTTCAGTGTTCCATTCGTGAGCCATAGCCAGGTCTTCTTCCTGACAACTTTTCCTTCAATTTTGTCAAGGAACTGCCCATGCAATGCTTTGTTGTGCCAGCTGTCAGCTCTGGTTTGGAGTACAGTTTTCTTGTACTGATTCTTTGTCTGCTGTGCTTTGAGAAGTTTCCAATTACTGACTTCAATCAAAGCAGGTTCTTGGCTTTCCTTTACATATTCTTCCAGGGCATGTTTTTCTTCTTCAACTGCTTGTTTTACTGGTAAAAGTTCTCTGCCACCAGACCTTCTTGGCACATAGAGCCACTCAATATCACTGTGAGAATGCAGTGAATTATGAATGGTCATAAGTTTTCTTGTTTTTCTGTCCAAATTGTCAAGTTCTGCCTGCGTCCAGTTTATGATGCCAGCAGTATATCTTATGACAGGTATGGCCCAGGTGTTTATGGTCTTGACGGTATTTCCTCCATTGAGCTTGCTTTTGAGAATTTTTCTGACCCTTTGGATGTATTCTTTGCTGACCACAGTTTTCACATGTTCATATTTGATGTTGTCCAGCTGTGGTATACCCAGATATTTACAGGCCTCTGGCTGGTGACATTTTATCACTTGGCCATTAGGCATATTTATGCCCTCACTTTCAATGATTTTTCCCTTCTTCAGTGCCACTGTCGAGCATTTGTCCAAACCAAACTTCATACTGATATCACTGCTAAAGATTCGGTCAGCGTTAGTCAGAGACTGGATTTCAGTTTTGGTTTTCCCATACAGCTTCAGGTCGTCCATGTACATCAGATGTGAAATTTTGTGAGATTTCTTAGAGGTCTGATAGCCGAGGTTTGCTTTTTGTAAGATTGTTGACAGAGGGATCATGTCAATGATGAAAAGCAGTGGGGACAAGGAGTCTCCCTGGAAAATTCCTCTCCATAGTTTTCATTTCTTCTATTATTATTACTATTATCACTAAAATGGGCTGGAAACAATGCAGATAGCCCTTGACCCACCACTTATATGTAATTCTAGCATATTAGGATGCTATATTATCTTACATTATAATATTGGCTAAATTTATGAATTTCACATTCTCAACAGCATATCTTTGCATACCAAATATTGGGGACAGACAATCTCATATAAACATTTATATTACTTTCAATTAATCGGAATGGCCATATATAATCATGTATGAGTCAAAGGCAGGTTTCCATGGGGAATGGGAACAAGCAATGCCACCTCAGAGCCATCCACTCCTAGCCACCACCACTGCCATTTCCCCACCTAGGCATTCAAAAAGAACAGCATTGGCACCATGGTAGAGTGTTATTTTTAGGTTCTCCTAGGTTGGACTAAACTCTTACCTTTCCTTACTCTATACTGACAAGGGGATTGTTCATCTCTCTCTCTCTACACACACACACACACACACACATATGAGTTAAGATCCAAAATTTACATTGACCCATGGATATGTCACCCATTTTTTGTTGTTTTTGACTAAAATTTCTAGACTTATACAACAATATATAAGCTAACTTTGCTAGCTTGTTCTCAAATGTAAAATGTTTACCATATTTAAAACATGATACACCAGAAATACTGCACAGAATCATTCATAGAACCAATATTCTAGTTATTTCACAACCTTACAAAAGAGTTAGAGAAAATGATGCCCTCAATCTGCTAAATAAATTATGGTTAAAATAAAATGATAATAGACTGTCAAATATGGTGATATAGGAGCCTCCATGGGAGGAAAGACTATTGTATCAAGGGGTTAGGTGGTGTGTTTCATCTCTACCATAGCATTGTTAATTATGAGATGTACAAGCATGAGAAATTAGGAAATACTTAACTTCTCAGGTTTCAGTTTATATAAAGATCTTCATCTGGGGAGATGTGCAAAAACAGTTTATAGGAGTTATGATGGATGACCTGTCATAATACCTAGACTTACAGCTGCACTAATTAGAACAGAAGTATAAAACTTCAACACAGATCTTGGACCATGGTGGTTCTTGTGGGCCAGTGAGTGGGATCTTTCTGAAGCTATATCAGTGCTCTCAGAGGACATTAGACTATCTAATTTCTTTTCCTGTATCCTTTCCATATAACATTTTTTGTGCAAGTTGGCAATAAACCTTTAAGCCTTCCCCAAAGGTGTGGTTATTACTCTTGACCTTGACCCTAAAAGAATGCTTTGTCTTTGGTAAAACAAATGAGCATCTGCTGAAGTGGAGGTGAAGTGCTAACTGTAGTCTATGATCTCAGTGAAAATGAAAGGACTTTAATGGTTCAAAGCAGGAATTTTAAAGCTGCCTAACATGATAATACCTAAAGATATCTGCTTGCAATTCAGCCAAGTTCATCTTTGTTTTAGCATGTCTTCTATCTCCAGACTTAATTGAGATGTGTGAAGAAACAGAACATTTACAACCATTTGACTTCCCAATAAAAGTAAGTGAAGGAACTATTATCTAATTCTGGACATTTGATTCACTTCCTTCAGTTTTGGTTGGATCTCAGTCATGTGAGGAGAATGATTTAAATCACCCAATCTAACCTTGAATCAGATGGGGAACAAGAATGAGGCAGGGCTAGTTCATTCATTGTGCATATCCACCACCTGACAGAACCTTTTCTTATGATGTACACAAAAAGTAGCATTTATATACAGAAGTAAATATCTATGCTGTTTCCTGCCAGCAGTGTTGAAAGATACATTAAAGTATACAAGGGGGTGTGTGTGGAATCTGCCTCAAGCTATTTACTTAACGTTGTCTATTCTTCAGCGTTCAGCAGAACACCAATTGTCTCTTTCCCAGAGAACAATTGATGTTTTCAGTAATGTTCCCTGATACAGTCACTCTCTTAAAAAGCAAATAAACCATTAGACATAGCACATAACATACAAAATAAAATCTCTCTAAATCCCTGATTGCCACAATTCACAATCAGCTCACTGAAACCTTAACTGCCCTCGGCTTTGCCTTGGGCCATTAGCTAACAAACCAAGCATTACTGCAAGTAATAGCCATTTTTGCCAAATGATTATTACTTAATTGAAGTGCATTTTCTGTGTTTCTTTATGCCATGTCACAATGACTATGCAATATTGAATTTCATCCATATATAAATGACATATTGAAATAAAGATGAGGTTTAGAGGATTAAGCTACATGCACTACTTAAAATACAGTACATTAATGAACAGCTTTTGATATATCCATGGCACATCTTTTTTTTTTCAATTTTCTCTTCTTCAGAGCAAATCCATCAATTAATTTAGAA
Source organism: Anolis sagrei (assembly GCF_037176765.1). Lineage (NCBI taxonomy): Eukaryota > Metazoa > Chordata > Lepidosauria > Squamata > Anolidae > Anolis > Anolis sagrei. The sequence continues at coordinate 77,653,589 of NC_090021.1, forward strand.
GAGGAATTAATGAGAATGACTTTTCAGTAAGGTATACAATCAAGATACTGTATTAGCAAGCTGTGTTATAGATTCATTTGGGTAAGACACATTTGATTATTAGCATTCTGTTCTTCAGCAACAAACCACATGCACTGTCTGTTGCCATGGCAATAAATTAGGAAGGATTACCTGCCAACTTACCCATTTTTATTAGTGCAATCATCCTACCTGCTTAACAGTAGCGTGTTTAAATGGCATTGATATAAATATAGTATGGTGTCAGTGGTGAAAGTTGAGCTGACGGATTGGGAAAGGAGACAATAACATAAAATATGAGAAAACTTTGACATTCAAATTGTATTAATGTGGCTCCTTAATATGAAAGCATCAGAAAAATAACAATATTTCTAAAGATGCCAGCAAAGGGCAAGGAGATAAAAGAGAATGGTGGAGAAGGAAGAACCCAAATAGAGCTTTAATGCAGATCAAAGAGTCATAGAGATCCTGTTGTTTTTCCTTTTCACAATTACCACTGAGGAAACTGAGAGCTAGAACTTTGTTTTTTCTACCCTGTCTCCATCTCGACGAAGGGACTCGGGGCAGCTTACATGGGGCCAAGTCCAAAGAAAAATACAATTAAAAGCAAGCAATAACAAATTAAAACAGCATAAAACAGCATAGCAATAATAGCAAGCATGAAAAGCAACAGTTAATTTTAGGGGGCGGGGGGGGGGGGGGAAGAGGACCACTATGCGAATTGGTTAAAGGCTAAGGTCGTTCAATAAGGTAGACAGGAACATATAATAGCATAGGAAATAACATGGAAAGAGAGCAATTTAACAGGATCGATTCAACTTAAACTTAAGGATATCTATATAGTGATGCAATATAGGAATTCAGGATCAGACCATAATTCAGGTTATGATATAAGTCATTTATCATAAGAGTCGTGAGTCAAAAGCACAACAAAACATCCATGGCTTTAATTCCTTACAGAATGTAGATAGGGAGGGTGCTAGCCTAATCTCCCTGGGGAGAGAGTTCCAGAGACGAGGGGCCACCACTGAGAATGCCCTTTCTCTCGTCCCCACCAACCATGCCTGAGACAGGGGTGGGAGCAAGAGAAGAGCATCACCAGAAGAGCGTAAGGACTGTGTGGGCTCGTAGGGGAGGATGCAGTCTCGAAGATAGGCAGGCCCTGAAGCTAGAGGTGCTTCCCAGCAATCAATATTCAAAATCTTACTTGGTTTTCCCACTAATTTCCATCAGTAGCTAGTGATAGGCCTACCTTCCATGAATTTCCTTAACAGTAAAAAAAATAATACTGGCAGTGAATTTTAAAAGTCCGATTCCATTATTTAATTTTAGTTTTACCAAAAAGAGACAGATCTTTCTCTTTAGCCATTTTATCCACACTATGTATTATTAGATAAAAGTATCATATTCCCTTTTAACACTCCTCAAAATATCTTAAATGGTTGAGCTGGAAGATGGAAATTGTGTTCAATTGTCTTAATCCAACAATATCCAGAAACCTAATATATCCAGACCTATCAATACCATGGAGAAAATTATGAGTTTTTTTTACAATCAGACATGTCTACCGGCTGTGACAGCTTTTTGGATAATCTTCATTTGGAAATTGTCAGTGTACAATTATTGCAAAAGAATTCTGAATATAAAGTTCCCATATCTCCTTTTCAGTTCTCATCCTAGGGCAATGGTTCTCAACTGTGGACCCCCAGGTGTTTTGCCTTCAACTCTCAGAAATCCTAACTGTTGGTAAATGGCTGGGATTTCTGGGAGTTGTAGGCCAGAACATCTGGGGACCCACAGGTTAAGAACCACTGCCTTAGGGCAAGAGGGAAGAATCTGAGTGCTGCCTTCAAAATTTATTATTTTCTAATTTGTTAGACAAAGCGACCTCATCGGACAGGGCTTGGGAAGTGTCCTAAGACATGTACCATCGCAGAGATTAAGATCCTCTGGGGAGGCCCTGCTTTCCATCCCACCATTGTTACAGGCACGATTGGTGGGGACGAGAGACAGGGCCTTCTCGGTGATTGCTCCCCGGCTATGGAACTCCCTTCCTTGTGAGATCAGGTCGGCCCCCTCCCTCCTGTCCTTTAGAAGGATGGTAAAAACTTGGCTGTGGGACCAAGCTTTTGGGACAGGGCAATGAAGTGACAATGGGAAAGATGACAGGGCCGATTGGATTTGATGCGGATGGCTAGGATGGTTTTAAATTGTGTTATTTTAAATGGTGTATTTTAATATTTAGATAAATGTTTTTTAATGTTTATATATTATATCCAGGCATTGAATGTTTGCCATGTATATGTTGTGCTCCACTCTGATTCCCCTTCGGGGTGAGAAGGGCAGAATATAAATGTTTTAAATAAATAAATAAATAAATTTCCCCATCAGTCCAGCAATGGATGGGCAAACTGCCATTCCACAATGTCACTGGACTTCTGGTGGAGACCCCACCCACAATTGGAGTGGAAGCATCATACAAGGCTTCCCTCCCAACATGGGAACCTGCCCATGTTGTGTTAGCTCCAATGGAGCCAGCACAGATACTCACCACTCGGGCAACACTTCCCACACGTATTGGGGGAAGCATCACTGCAGGGGAGCAGTGAATGGGGTGATTGATTCTCCCCTCTTCCCCTCTGTTTCTTCGGTGAAGTGGGATGCTTTGCCTGGCTCATGTGATAAGGTCATTAATGTTTGTTATTTTAATGGCATACCCTGTGCTATTACTGTTGATGTTTAATGACATCACCAGAGGATGCTCCTTGTAATACCACCTTTCCATCATCCTTAAGTATCTAATTTTGGTGCAAAGTCTCAGGACCTGAAGTAATCCTGACCTAGCAAACCCACTTGAATGTTTTATGTAAAGTTAGACTACAGGTGCTGTTAAGACTGTTGAGCCCTTTACCAGTCTTGAGAACAAGATATGCACGCAATTTACCACTCACTAGAGCCCATACATTGATGATACCTGCACTGGACTAATTCCCAAAAAGAAAGAATGAAGTTCACAAATCATAGCAATCACATTTGTGACATCATAATTAATCAATTCCAGAGGTTAGCCAGAAGAGATAAGGAACTATTTTTAAATAAGCAATGCATGGAAGTGGAAGAAGACAACAGAATAGGAAGGACAAGAGACCTCTTCCAGAAAATTAGAAACATTGGAGGTAAATTTCAGGCAAAAATTGGTATGATAAGAAACAAAGATGGCAGGGACCTAACAGAAGCTGAAGAGATCAAGAGAAGGTGGCGAGACTATACAGAAGATCTGTATAGGAAGGATAATAATATCGAGGATAGTTTTGACGGTGTGGTGAATGAATTAGAACCAGACATCCTGAGGAGTGAGGTTGAATGGGCCTTAAGAAGCATTGCTAACAACAAGGCAGCAGGAGACGACGGGATTCCAGCTGAACTGTTTAAAATCTTAAAAGATGATGCTGTCAAGGTGATGCATGCCATTTGCCAGCAAATATGGAAAACACAAGAATGGCCATCAGACTGGAAAAAATCAACTTATATCCCCATACCAAAAAAGGGAAATGCAAAAGACTGCTCCAACTTCCGTACAGTGGCCCTTATTTCTCATGCCAGTAAGGTAATGCTCAAGATCCTGCAAGGAAGACTCCAGCAATACATGGAGCGAGAGTTGCCAGATGTTCAGGCTGGGTTTAGAAAAGGTAGAGGAACAAGAGACCAAATTGCCAATATCCGCTGGATAATGGAGAAAAGCAGGGAGTTTCAGAAAAACATCTACTTCTGCTTCATTGACTATTCTAAAGCCTTTGACTGTGTGGATCATAATAAATTGTGGCAAGTTCTTGGTGGGATGGGCATCCCAAGCCACCTTGTCTCTCTCCTGAGGAATCTGTACAAGGACCAAGTCGCAACAGTCAGAACTGACCACGGAACAACAGACTGGTTCAAGATTGGGAAAGGCGTACGGCAAGGCTGCATCCTCTCACCCAACCTTTTTAACTTGTATGCAGAACACATCATGCGATGTGCGGGGCTGGATGAATGCAAAGCTGGGGTGAAAATTGCTGGAAGAAACATTAACAACCTCAGATATGCAGATGACACCACTCTGATGGCCGAAAGCGAGGAGGAGCTGAGGAGCCTTCTAATCAAGGTGAAAGAAGAAAGCACAAAAGCCGGGTTGCAGCTAAACGTCAAAAAAACCAAGATTATGGCAACAAGAATGATTGACAACTGGGAAATAGAGGGAGAAACCGTGGAGGCCGTGACAGACTTTGTATTTCTAGGTGCAAAGATTACTGCAGATGCAGACTGTAGCCAGGAAATCAGAAGACGCTTACTTCTTGGGAGGAGAGCAATGTCCAGTCTCGATAAAATAGTGAAGAGTAGAGACATCAGACTGGCAACAAAGATCCGCCTAGTCAAAACCATGGTATTCCCTGTAGTCACCTACGGATGTGAGAGCTGGACCTTAGGGAAGGCTGAGCGAAGGAAGATCGATGCTTTTGAACTGTGGTGTTGGAGGAAAGTTCTGAGAGTGCCTTGGACTGCGAGAAGATCCAACCAGTCCATCCTCCAGGAAATAAAGCCCGACTGCTCACTGGAGGGAAAGATACTAGAGACAAAGTTGAAGTACTTTGGCCACATCATGAGGAGACAGGAAAGCCTAGAGAACACAATTATGCTGGGGAAAGTGGAAGGCAAAAGGAAGAGGGGCCGACCAAGGGCAAGATGGATGGATGGCATCCTTGAAGTGACTGGACTGACCTTGAGAGAGCTGGGGGTGGTAACGGCCGACAGGGAGCTCTGGCGTGGGCTGGTCCATGAGGTCACGAAGAGTCGGAGACGACTGAACGAATGAACAACAACAATTAATCAATTGGGTCAATACAGCTAGGGATGTTCTAAACCACCACCAATTCAAAGTAAATATAATTTCTTGTTTGGATGTCACTATAGAATCTGGGTATGATGTCTTGAATAAATAATAGAAACACAATTTTCTTAAATAAGAACTAATGCAAAAGTTGAGTGGCTGTAAAAGGTATAGTGTATCTGTTTAAAGTGGCTGGAGAAATAGCAGGGATCATGGAATGATAGGGCTATATATACTTTATTTCTACATCCAGTGGACTTCTGTATGTACCTAGAAAAAATGATTAAATTGCTAGAAATCAATATGGCTTTTGTAAGAATAAAAGTGTTTCAGATTAGACTGGTTTCCAGGAAAGAAAGAAAAAATACTCAGCAAATCAGATGAACAGCACATGTACCTTCTGCTTTAAATTAAATTACTTTTGAACTATCAATAACCTGTGGAATTTAAATATTATGTTGGACAGCAGAAGACTTTGCAATTTGACATTTATCAAGGAGAAAGTCAACAATGAAGCAATGTCAAATTAAACATCTCAGTTAGGTATGCTTATTATTTCATGCTTCAAGGAATGAGCACAATATAGATGCAACACTAGATCTTCCCATCCCATATCCATAGAAATAAGTGAACACCTTGAGGTTTGCTAGGCATCTACTTTACTTTTGAACAGAATTTGGAAAAGTCAAATTATTCCTAAATGCTCTTTCAGGACCACCAATAGTTCTGTTTTGGTAGGGACCGTACTGGTTGCTTTCCCAGCATTGAAATAATGAGATCTCACAACCCTATGGGAATAGCTATGGGCAATTTTATTAAGGTTACCTATTTAAACTTTCTTCATGAACTGCAATAAACTTGTTAAGGGGGATGAACTTGATGTGGGATAAGCTGAGGCAGTGGCCCTCCCAGACATCAGCTCAGTTGTTCCCAGAGCGACCCTTTGTGGAAGCTGTACAGAATATTCCAGCCCCAAGCCACAAGGTTTCAGTGGGGCTGGATTTCTCCCACAGTATTCCCATTCATCCCCACTTTTGATTGCCTGAACACACAAGTGAGGGTTCCTGTTCTTGGTCTCCACCAAAACTGAGTGGCTTAGGTGCACACCAAGATGTGAACTCCATCCCAGTTTCCCACCACAGACTAGAGGCAAGTGTCCTCTTGCCTCTATCCCCCACCAAAATAGTCCCAATGCTTCCATGCAGATCATGAAGAAACTGCTGGTTTCCCTCCTCAGAGAGATGGATGCCATCTGCCTGAAAGAAATCCTTCCTATGATACGTGATCTCCTTGTAAGGAATATAAGATCCCAAATCGTGACCTATTGCTTTTCAAATTTCGTGATTTACCCTTTTTCTGACCACATCTATTTTCCACAAATTACCTCCTCCTGCCCGCTTTTGCCAAGGGATAAGGTTGACAAAGCCTCCTGAATGCCCCACATATCTGCCAGGGCCTGTAAGATTAACACTTTGTCTTTAAGAAAGTCCAAATCATTTCCACCTAAGTATATATCATAAACATCTGAACAATGTTGAACAAGAGTGGGCATAAACTACCCCAAGGGAGGCCCCATTGCTTCCACCACTCAACACTGGCTATAGACTCAGCAAACCCAGGTGTTGACCAAAATGCCCCTTCTGAACCTGGATCTTGGCCCATTTGATTTAGCTGTGGCTGTAGATCATGGTACCCATGATCTGAAACAACAGAAAGGTATTAACACAGCTGAACTGGGTGAACATACAAATGATATGCCCCAGATCTCCATCTCGCCAAGAATTGTATGTTTGTTATGGTATAAGTACCCATGGTAGCTGCTGTGGAAGTGGCCCCAATGCGAAATGAGTGTGTGCCCCAAATTTGTACTCACGCAGGCACGATAGTGGCAACACCTTGGATGTAACTGGATCATGTGATGTTAATGTTTTTATTAGGTGTTTGCAATTTTTATACTTCATGTTTAAATGTCCTATTATCTTATGGTGATTTTGTCCTATTGTATTGTATTTTATGGTTAGTCATATGCTGTTTGCTTTATGATTTAGTTTATGTATGTAAAGGCATTGCATTTTGCCATTATTATTTGTAAACTACTTTGAGTTCCCCCAGGGGTGAGAAAAGCAGTATATAAAATACTGTACATAAATAAATAATAAACTGCCCAAAATTGTTATTTTATCCAAGGAGACTGATCCTCATGGTAAAATAACAGGCCTGCTGTGGGACCTTTGAGGTACTGAGGTACTCTACCATTGCTCTTACCAGGCACAATTCAAGCTCACCACTCTCACTAAGTACTAAGGATATTCCATTTTCTCTCTGAGCCATCTAAGATGATCTAATGTTTAGCTGCACCATTCCCCAGGTCAGCCGAATATCACTAAAGAGTAGTGCCCCGCCCAACTGATCATCCTTAGAATGCACTACCAGCTTGCCCACCGGTAAACCGCCAAAAATGCCACAAGGGCATCTGTGTGAAAGAGCACTCCCTCATATTGAGAAAAACAGACTTGTGGCCATACCTGACACAAACTTTTCAAAATTCCTGGGGATAAGGGCTGGCAAGTATCTAGGATCTTACCATGTTCACATGACCAACCTTTGAACAGCTTACAAACTCAAACCTCCACTGTGCAATTAACATGACCCTATGCCTTGAACCAAAAGACATGAGCTGACACTTTGGCACCAATGGACTGGGGTGCTAAATCTTTCCTTCTAAGAAAGATACAGAACTGTAAGACATGCTCAACTGGGACTGGCAATAGGTCACTTAGCCTGTATTTCATCTTGAAGTCCCATACAGCTTTTTAGAGCTTGGAGCCAAAGCCAGCCTGATTCCCTTACTATCTTCTCATTTCAGTTCCTCAGAGATTGATAGGTATCCACTGACTGAAGTGCTGCATCTGTATGTGGGACAGATCATCTGCTGAGCTGTGGCCAGTCCCAGCAACATGAAAAGCTTTAAACTAGCTATGTTGGAGGCAGTGTAGTGTAAAACAGCTGACTACTTCCATGACACACCTGGATTTGGGTGTTTGTGAATGGATAACTTGTACAGTATCATCTAAGTCTTCTTTCTCCTTTTTCTCCAATTCTCTAAATAAAAGGGAAAATATGTCAACATACTCTGCCCTTAAGATTTTATCTATGGTGGCTCATGCCAGGTGTCCACCTAGTGCTATTATGTTAATTTGAGGTGGAATTATTGCAGCCCAAGTTGATGTCCCCCAATGTGGTTGTGTGGATTCTGCTGTGCTGGGGCAGGACTGTAAACCTTTAGCTTGCCAAGGCCATTGTTGGTTGTTAACTGGGAGGTAGATGACTAAGGTCTGGACTTCTGTGGGTGGTTGTTGCTGGGTCCCTCTTACCTGTGTGTTTGGCACACACACACCCCTCCAGGATCATGCTTTGCCTTCCCTGTTCCCTGTTGAGGTCATAGCTTCACTTACTTTTGCAGGCACTGTGTTCACTTCTGATATCATCACTGCCTCCTCAGGCACCACTGTTTGCGCCCCTTGCTTGCTTGTTATCAGAGCAGCTTGTCACTTACTGTATTCAGCTTCTGGAAAAGAGACACAAGTGGAGAGTGTTTTAATCATTAATGTTTTATTTACTCGCAAGAATCCTTGCAAACAATCTTCTACTTGTCTCAGAAGACACCCTCCCAGAATCCCAGAATGGCTTCAGTCTCTGCAGAGGAACAGTGGACATGATCTTCACTACACAACAGCTCCAAGAAAAATGTAGGGAACAAAATCAACCTCTGTACATGGCATTCACTGACCTCGCAAAGTCATTCAACACAGTGAACTGCAGTGCTCTATGGACCACACTCCAAAAAATCAGATGCCTTGACAAATTTGTGAACATCCTGTGGCTCCTCCACAGTCTTGGACAGCAATGGCTCCTAAAGTGACCAATTTAAGGTGGAATCAGGTCTTAAACAAGGATGTGTTATTGCCCCAATCTTATTTTCCATCTTCATCGCTATGATACTTTATCTTGTTGATGGGAAGCTTCCCTCTGGCGTGGAAATCATCTGTCTGACAGATGGCAAACTATTTAACCTCAGCAGATCGAAAGCTAAAACCAAGGTCACAACAATGATAATGTAGCCTGTGCTCATTCAAAAAAAGATCTACAAACCACTTTTGCAGACGCATACAAGAAGCTCAGCCTCTTACTGAATATTGAGAAAACCAAAGTGCTCTTTCAGCATTCACCAATCCTCCTGCAATACCAGAAGTAAAACTTCATGGTGTAACATTAGAAAATGTTGACCATTTCCGCTACCTTGGTAGCCACCTCTCTACAAAAGTCAACATAGACATTGAAATACAACACTGCCTGAGCTCTGCAAGTGCAACAATTTTCTTAATAAAGCAGAGAGTGTTTGAGGATCAGGGCATCCGTTTGGATACTAAGTTGCTTGTTTATAAAGCTATTGTAGTCCCAATACTGTTACATGCCATTTCAGCAGGACTAGCACTAGAAGTGAAGCCCTGCCATCTTTTTTTGCTTTTCAACGTGTTCACATGTGCTACAAGCATGCTCAACACCTCTCCACCCTGGTTGTTGTCAGCCAATGATGAGATTACTGGGGTAGGCAGGTATTTGGCTGGTGTTTTCTTAGTTGGGCGCTTAATTAATTTTTACTGAGTTGTAATACAATTACTTTGATGTATTGTTGCATTTGTTGCTGCTATTATTATTATTGCTATTATTATTATTATTGCTATTATTATTATTATTGCTATTACTATTACTATTACTATTATTATTATTAACATTGTACATGACAATAGCAGAGTTCTTCTATGGTCTTTCCAATAATCCTTTCATATTCATATTGCAAAATGGCTACTGTAGCCTGGCACGTGCTAGGCTTAAAATAGCTGCCTCTATTAGCCAGAGCACATGCCACTTCTAAGATGTTCGCCACAATGAGCCAGGCATGTGGTGGGCCCAAAATGGCTTCAGTTGGTCAAAGCATATATCTGTGTCCAAGCAAGCCTAGCATGTGGCAGGACACATCAAGGACTAACCTGTACATTTATCTTCCATTCATATGAATGTATGCTGGTTGAAAGTGTGGGAGATCATACATAAGCCCTGTCTCCAGAGTTTAATGCACTACTTGCTTCACTTTTGACCATTTAGCATCTAATCTAGAACTATCTTAACTAGATCCAAATGTATGGATTTTGAACTCTTCAAATTCTTTCCTTTTTTGAAAACTGAAAAGCTTTGCAAAAATTTGTAAATTATTAAAAACTAAACAAAGCTAAAATGAATTTCTCCCCATGAACTGGCCAAGTTTAATAGATAAGCTTTTCCTAGCCTGTTTGCCTGCCATATAAGTATTAGGCTTATGCATTTCGGCTGTACCTCAGTTCATTTCTGCTGGCCAGATATTGGTAGACCCCCATATCCATTTTTGCATGCTTCCCGAAAATGGGTGGGTAGTTGAATAGCCTTTTTTGGTCTGCACCCGAAAACTGGCTATGTTCGACCCATTGGCAGCAATCAGGAACTTACAAGGCTTCCCTTTCCTTTCCTGCCTTTCCTTTTTTCCCTTCAAGGTAGACTGGGTTCCAGCAACAGGATTAACAACAACAACAACAACAACAACAACAACAACAACAGTTTAGTTTTAATCTACTGTCTCTCCCTGAAGGGATAGCTTCCAGCCATAAAACATAAAATTGGCAAACGTTCAATGCCATTAAAAACATTAATACATTTATACATATAATTAAAACAAAGTAAAAGATATTGGTAAATAAAATGAGTCAGGCAAGCATCAAAGAACATACAGTCAGACAGCTAAAACTGTACAAGATGTAAAAATATAGCTCTTCAATAAATTTCAAGTAATTGTCAGCTTCATCTATTAAAAGAGTCAGAGATGTTAAGAACTGGATTAAAAGCATGAGAGAGTTAAGGTACCACTCTTTCTGTGATCCTTATCTTTTGCAGGAGGCATGTGTGCCACACAGCTTTCCAAGCATTTAAAGAAGGCCCAGGGAAGGAAAAGCAATGACCTGGAGCTCAGTGGAGCTATCGTCTCTGGACTAACTTAAAAATCCACTCTCTTTTCTCTACTGCCTGCAATTTCATTTCTGCTTTGGGTTTTGCTTCCTTAAAGATGATTCTACTTTGTACTCTAGAGAAGAGATAAGGTTCTCTTTTTGTTTGTTGGAATTAGTTGTTGTTGTTATTATTATTATTATTATTATTATTATATTTTAGAAGTATTTTCTGAAGGAGAGGAAGGGAAGGAGAAAAAGAAGCTAAAAGAGTAGCTCTCCATCAAGCCCCCAAACACTCGTGCATATCCCCAACTCCCAGTCAGTCCCTCTAAATAAAAAGAATCAAGAAAATAAAGTAAAATCAAAAACATTCAACTGTTGTGTCGAAGAGGGGAGGAGGCGATGTGGTTGGCTGCCATGTGCTCCCTTTTCAGATGGGAAGCCCTGACAGCTGATCCTTTGCCGTTTCGGGCACCTGACATAACCAAAGAAGCTGGATTGGCTGAAGGGAATGGCTAAAAACAGATCTGGGCTCAAGCTTAATAAGTATTAAGGCTGAGAAGCCTGTTTAGGAAAACAAACAGTAACACTGGCTCACCACTTAAAAAGAAGGATAGATAGGGATTCAAACACAGTTGTGTAAGTATAAGCACTAGGCACGTGCAATCCATAAAAAAATGGTTCAAAAGTAAGAGGTGCTAGCATTTTGTTTCTAAAGATCTTTCCAAATTTCTCGGGTAAAATTTTTTGAAACTCTAATTTACAAATCTTCATAAGTACTTTGTTAATGGCAGTCGTGATTGTGCAATAGGGAAACCATCTGTCAGTGGGGAAAATTAAGGGGCTTCCTTCTTCCTCATTTTGAGCTATCCTGATGAAATTTGCTACAGTGGTAGATCACATTTACCACAGTTAGCTCACCAAATTTCAGAATGTTTGACTTATCCACAGAGTTTTGGTGAATTTTCAAAGTTTTCATAAACAGGTTTTTTTTAAAAAAAACTACAAGAAGTATCTACTTGAATTTTATATACAAGCACAAGATAATGAGGGCATCAATCCCCAGAAGATTCCGAAAGATTCACACATCTACATATTTTGGGCGATTATTAAAACTTTAGATCAAAACCATTTATCCACCCAAAAAGTGACAACAATCACCTTGAATGTCCATCTTTATGACACACAAGCACATTACTTCAACTTAGTACAGAGACTATTACTTACTTTTGTCCTTTTTGCAGATATTTATTTTATTTAGACTAACTCTAAATGGCAACTGGTGAGGCTAGCACTCACTTGGGTGCTTCAGCCTCATTTGAGTCCTAAGCAGCTTTGCACTCTAGGAAATGTAGTTTACGTCAGGGCCTTTTGCAATTCTCTACCATTGGGGGCCTGGCATTTCCAAACTACTGTTAAAATGGCAGTAATTAGTCATGCCCATAGGCCCCTTCCTTATAGTGGCACTGACAAAGATGGGGGGGGGTGGGTGGGCGCAAAGCAATGAGATTTAAAAAGCATTTTATGTTATCTTGGCTTTACCAAAGTTGTTTGATGGTTATAGTGAAAATTAGACTGACCTTGGGAGGCTTCCAAATGTTAATAAAACATTTATCGACTCAAATACAACTTCTGATTAAATCCACAACGAACGCACACCTTGAATAAGCACACAAAGTTCTGTGACTGGTTGGACAAATCCATCAGTTTGGGTTTCCCCTACATTTGTTATTTTCAATTGTACTTTTTCCCCTAAGAAATAAAATTATTTTGACTTTCTAAAATTGAGGCTACAGACAGTCTCAGCATAGCAGTGATTTTTCCTAGTCTCCCATTTCCATCCAAATGGGAGTCAAAAATACTAGGGCCAGAATATCTCAATAGGACCAGATGGACTGGACATTCGTGGAATATCTATGTTCAGTTAAAGCAGAGTTTTATATGTGATGTATTTGCACATTCAGAAGTGCATTGTGCATGGGTATTTGGTTGAGCATTCAGTTGCATTTTGAGTGTCTTGTGTCACTTTTGCAGTCTTTACATTCAACACAAAGGTTGCTGCACCATTAATTCATAACTTTGCAAATGGAGATTGCTGATTTGCAAAAGTAGGCTTTCCACTGCTGTTTCTCCCTCTTTCAAGATCAAAAAACATCATCAGACAAGGAGGAGTTAAATCATGAATGGCGGTTTAACTTTCATCCCCAAAAGGTGTTTAGTGCAGTAATAGAATGCAAATTTAAATGTCAAATTAGAATCAATGTAACTCGATTAAACATGCTCCATAGACTTGATTAACATGGGGTACTTTTTAGGGCTTTTTAGTATAAACCTAATGTACCAGTACTTATTCACTAACTTTCCTATCTTGCCCTAACTTGATCATTTTATTGAGCAAACTTGCATTCAGGAACCCTAAATTATCAGGAATCACTACTCCTCACTCCAGTCTAGTTTGGTTTTATACATAAAGGTAGGAAAATGAATCGATAAGCTCAAGTAAGTGTGCATTGCGACCACTAAAAGGAAGCCAAAATCAAAATAAAACAAAGTGACAGCTGCAACCTTTTTTGTTTTTCTTTTTCTTTTGGATAATCCCTAGCACCATTATCAGGGGATTTTTTTCAAACCTACACATACCCTCAGACTTTCCACTGTAAGACCACATACATTAATTGGAATGTATGAATACACCATGTGAATTCCCCATGTCTTTTGCACCTTAGATTTTATTTGAAAGGAATGACTTAAAGTTAGCTTGACTATTAAACAGAAATGTGTTTCTTTAAAATCAAAATGATAGACTGTTGTAATGTAGCTCAAGAATTTATCTGTGTGTACTCTGAAAAGCTATCACTCAGCAAAAGAGCAGCGGTGTGCTGAGAGCAGATCATGTGAGACATTGTTGGAGAAGCTCAGAATTTATACTTTGTGTTAAGAGTTGCTGATTATTGTGGAGCAGCAAAATGGCTCAATCTCTGCTTACCTTAAAGGTGTTTCCTGAAACAGCTATATTTAAACTGCTGCTGACACACATCATTGTCTAATGCTGACCTGATCCAAATCCAAAACATTTCCCATTCCAAGATACTCTCAGAGCTGCTTAATTTAAGCTTCTTTATCTACAAAGTGCGACAGATATTTAGCCTAATGGGGTATATAATGCCTTGTTTGTATGCAACAATGTCTAAGTCCAAGAATTCTGAATATCATTTGGCATATTTGATTCTCATATTTTACTGATGTCTTTGTTACCAATTAGCTTAGAGACAACATTGCTCATTAGGGGTGTGCATTTTTTTCATAAGTCATCATAAATTGTATCAAATTTATTAAATTTGTACTTACCATCCGATATCCAACACGTAAACATTAGGCCTGGGTAACAACGGAAAAATTTGTTTCTAAAATCGATTTGTATTTGGGGGTTTTTTTTGTTTCGATATTTAAAATAATTACAAAATTTTCCTTTTAAAAAGTTTGATATTTACAAAATTTCGTAAATGGTAAAAAATTAACGAATCGATTTCCGAAACAATAACGAATCGATTCATTAATGGCGGACGCAACCGCGAAATACGCTAAAAAACCTCCAAAACCTTCTGAAGCTTCCCTCTCCCTCTGTTGTTGACTGTTGGTGTGATATTATAATTTTTTTCACTAATTAAACCATAAAACTGGCCCAGACATGCGGAAATAATAACGAAACGACCTCAAAACAATAACGAAACGAATACAATATCGAAATACGAAGCATTTACAAAACGTTTTTGAAAATTCGTTTTTTTTAAATAATTGCTCCAGAATGGTTCGTTATCGTTTTGTAATTGAAAAAATTAACGAATTATTAACGAATTATGAATTAACGAAACGAAACTGCCCAGCCCTAGTAAACATTGCCTGCACCAAACATTTAAGAATCAAAACTTACCCAATACTTTTTCATTGGCATTTTGTAGATCTCAGAAGCCTCCCGAAGTCAGTTTCATTTAAAGAGGTTGCCTCTCCTTTTCAAATGAATGGCCTCTTGCCATTAGGAGGGGGAAGTAGCTGGGAGAAAGCAAAGTACACTGAGAAAGAAAACAGAATTCTGGGAAATGTAGTTTCGGAAGGTGATGAACCCTATGGCAGAGAATTCATAAAGCCCTGCCCAAAATACATTTCCCAGAATTCTTCTCAGCATCAATCAGCCCCAATCAGGATAGAGAAGAGATTTGTCCCTCTATAGTAGCAGCCAGCCAGAGTTCCAGTAAATTGTTGAATCTACAAAGTGGAAGAGTGACTGATACTTCTAGTAAGTAAATCTCTGTGCTGGGCTATGAAGAAATCCCTAAATGAAAAGTTAATGGGGAATGATACCCTGTTATCATGTGTCATTGTATAGAAAATTCAAGGAGATAGCTCTTGTGTGTTTTTTTTAAATGTTGCTTATAAAAAATTGAAAATTCCCCAAAAATTGGTGGATAAGTGAAACATTCTGAAACTTGATAAGGTAACAATGATAATTTTTCTATAATTGTAGCAAATTTCACCCCACTAGCTGTAAAAATGAGGGAGAAAGGAACCCCTGAAGTTTCTCCTCTTCCACAATTACAATAATGAAAAAGTAACACAATTTCATTACTCTCATTATAGTAATGGAAGTTTTACTATCTATATTTTAGAAACACTTTGGAAAATAAATGCCAGTGCTCCCTAAGTTTGTAATGACTTCTGAAACATTTTAAAAAAATCAATTGCACATGCCTAATGCTCATAGTTCAATTATAGTCTGAAAACTAGAGTCCACAGACACTAGTAGGCCAACTGCTTGCTGGACCACCATATAGAGTGATTCTCTCCTCCTATGAATTCTCGGACTAGTTTTACTCCTCTGTTCATTTCCCTGTTTGTTCTCTTGAGGTGGACTGTTCCATTTTGCTGAGTTTTAGGGGTGGAGCTTAGGATCCCCCTAGAGGCCTAGCTCTGTTGGTTCAGCCCTGCTGGCTTTGAGCTTGGTGTTAAGATTTTTTCCCTCCATTCTTTCTTTGGCAGCGCTTTGAGTAGTTGAGCCAGGCATCCTAAGCACGTATATGCCAAAGACTATAAGCTGTACATGTCAAAGATCATAGATGTACTTGCCTTAGAGTCTATAGTTTTGTATATGCCAAAGACTTTAAACAGTATATGCTTCATAGACCTAACCCTGAGAGTCTATAACTGTATATGTCATAGATAAGAGCTGTATATGCCATAGATTACATCTCGATACCAAAGGCCCATCATATTATTGTCTGATCAACTGCTTCTTCAGATTGGGAATGTACACTTGGTAAATAAATACTTGGTTTTATTGTTTAACAGCCACTTTCATTTGGTTTAATCTCCTTTTATCTTCATTTTCTTATGGATTCTAATAGTTATCCAGTCTATGTTTTGCTAACCACATTTTTGTTTTTTCCCCTTCAATTGACATGCTATTCATAAGCTTTTGACCCTCTCCAAGTGTATTGCACCCAGCAAATGACAGTCTGATTGGATAAAGAATGCTCATTTGAAGCACAGTTTCATAAAGAGATGACATTCTTTACATTTTCCATTACTTTTAATGGGTATCCATCCTCTAGCTTGCAACTCTGACATTTCACATTTAAACGGTATGAAATTTTCACACTTGCTGCTAACCCTCAAAGGATGAGATCTGTCAAGTTGTAGACAGCTTGGACAAATAATCTCAACTTTACCAGGCAATTAAGAAAGGGTGTAAAAAGTAAAACAAAATAACATCTGCTTTGATAGAAATTCAAGAGTAATTTCAAAGGAGAGTCTGACTGGTCAGATAACTCTAAGGGAAAATGTCTTTCCCACTGTGAATGGGCAATTTAAAAGAAAAGTAGAAGAGATAACTACTACAAAGATGGGTAAGGATAGATTTCCAGATATTGTTGGACTGCTAGTCCTATCGACAGTAGTAGAACAGCCAAATGTAAGGTAAGGAAAACTGGAAACTGCAGTTGAAGTATCTTTGCCCACCTCATTTTGCTGAATGAGATAGCCGGTGACCTTGAACTGAGGGCTATTTGCTTCAAATTAGACAGTTGGTATGACTCATCAGTTTCACAGACATCTCAGCTCACAATTCTGCATAGTTTTGCAGGAATTATCAATTTGTGGTGCAATGTGATTTGTAATGCCATGTACTGTTTCTTATTTGAATCAAGTCTGAAAAACTAGAACATTTAAAAATTAAGATTAAAATGAAGGTCTGAATATCACTGTTTTCACAACAATTGAAATTGAAGCCAATGAGAAATTAGTGTGGATTTATTCATTTAATTTCACATTAGGTTCTGAAATAAATACATATCCTGATACCAGATCCATTTTTGTAGAAATGTGATATAGTCTTCCAGTGTGTAATGTCTACATGCAGACTCCATGGATGGGGTGAACTTCTGTTGCTAGCCCCAGCTTCTGCCAACCAAGCAGTTCAAAAATAATCTTCGGTGGGAAGGTAACAACACTCCATGCAGTCATGACCACATGACCTAGAAGGTGTCAACTGACAATGCTGGCTTTTTGGCTTAGAAATGGAGATGAGCACCATCCCCCAGAGTCAGACTCAAGGTGAAATCTTTACTACTATTACTACTATTTTTTTAGAATTACATTATATTTTGAAAAAGTAAAATATGTTCACCAAACATGAAATAAATTGATCTGTGTTTTGAATGCCTGGTGGAAAAAGATCAAATAATTACTTCTGAACCATCTAACAATGCTTTAGCCTTACTTGTGTTGATTAATCCTATTCTATTCTGTTCTATTCTATTTACTTAGCTTGTGTATTGCTTTTCTTATCCTGGGAAAGAGGGGGCGGGGGAAGACTCAAAGAGGTTTCCAACATATATATGGCAAAATTCAATGCCTCACATACATAAAAACGTGACATAAGACAATAATAGCATACAACTCTCAATTAAATCATAAAAATGCAACAACATTTAAACATTAAAAATTCTACCACTTTCTCTCTCCCTGCATCCCCCAAGATCATCTCCCTCTGTCAGCTCCAGCTCCCCATGTGGGTACATGAGAGAAGCCTCCCACAAGGATGATAAAACATCAAAATATCCGGGCGTCCCCTGGGCAACATCTTTGCAAATGGCCAATTCTCTCACTCCAGAAGCAACTTGCAATTTCTCAAGTCACTCCTGACACGAAAAAAAAATCAAATTGGAACTCAGCCCCTGAAACGAAAAGTTCCCATCCGTATGTAATGTATATGGTCATGAAAACACTCAGCCGGTGTAGTGTAATAATGTGAGGGACGGACTCTAGAAGGCCATGGTCCAAATCTCTCTTTAACCATGGAAATCTGCTGGATGACCTAAGGCAAGTCACACACTCCCACTTTTAAAGAAAGACAGTGGAAATGCATTCCTTGTCACCGTGGAAGTCTGCCTTCCAGGTTCAAGTCTAATTCCAGGAGTATACCAAGCTGTCAAACAGCATTTTCAGGGGGCATGTAATCCCATTCTGCACAGGCTGAAACCCTATTCCCTTTCGACTGACCAGAAGCACCTTTATCTTGCCTGGATTAAGTTTCTATTTATTTGTCCACAATAAGCTCATTACTCATAAGATGCATTGATTTAGCCTCACAGCACCTTCCTTGGATTCAGGTGGAAAAAGAGTAGTGATGTTGAAAAAAGGTGTATAAAAATAGTAGTGATGTTGAAAAATCACATGGGGGCTTTATCCTACTTCAATTGATTATACCATTTCCCAGTTTGACTCCTTTACTACAACATAAAAGGTAAAGATTTCCTCTTGACATTAAGTCTAGTTGTGTCCAACTTTGGGGGGGGGGGGGGTGCTCATCTCCATTTCTAAGCCGAAGAGCCAAAGTTGTCCAAAGACACCTCCAAGGTCATGTTGCTGGCATGGCTGCATGGAGCGCTGTTACTACAACATACACCTCTTTAAATCCAAACTGAAATCAGTTCAACATCTTTTACTTTGAAAGCCACAAGGACCACAACCTTATAGTTGCATCAGTGCTAGGAGTATTTCAGCTACAGCAGAGTCTCACTTATCCAACATAAATGGGTCAGCAGAATGTTGGATAAGTGAATGTTGGATAAATGTTGGATAAATGTTGGATAATAAGGAGGGATTAAGGAAAAGCCTATTAAATGTCAAATTATGTTATGATTATGGTATGATTTTACAAATAAAGCACCAAAACATTATGTTTTGCAACAAATCAACAGAAAAAACAGTTCAGTACATGGTAATGTTATGTAGTAATTACTGTATTTACAAATTTAGCACCAAAACAGTCAAGGGTTCTGTCTTTTTCCCACCCTGGACTGTGTTGGATAATACAGAATGTTGGATAACCAAAAGTTGGACAAGTGAGACTCTACTGTATGTGCATGTGTTCCTTCTATTGGTTTAGGTCCATTCATATAGCCTTAATGGCTGCAGTGTTTTTCTTGTTGCTGGTTCTATTGTTGTTCATGCAATGCAGTGCATATTTGCATAATCAAATATCCTTTTTCCATTTTTTGTTCTGACAGCCCACCTGTACTCCCACTGGATTGAATGCATGCAGTGGGTAGCTACCTCCATCCCCTCTAATTTACTTTCCCATGTTTGAAATTTAATTCCCAGGAAAGTCCATGTAGAATTGAGAGTTTATGGTGCAGTTTTATACAGATCTACTCAGATATAAGACCTAATGAATTCAATAGTTCAAATTCACATATAGTGCTTGTCCCTGAAAACATTAGGCTACTCAAATGGACATCTAAAGACAAGCAACTAGACAAAGATCAAAGACTCAAAGCTTCATGTATGTCCAGAGTTCAAAGAAAAAAGAAGAAAAAATGGTACTAAGTCTTCTAGCTCTTTGGAGGTGAGCAAAAGGCCAGATTATACATCTCCTGAGATTCTGTGCTGTTCTCCCATCAGACAGTTATCACCACCCAATTTGCCCCCACCATCATCTTTACCCCAAATTCCACTCCAATCCCAATTTGAGAGTCAAATCACTTTTAAAAAATCCTCAGTTTTCAGCAGAGTAAAATGGAAGTTGTTTTAAAGTAAATGGATGTATTCCGCTAGGGTCTCAATATCCAATCCCTGTCTGTCCTGAACAGCCACTCCCATTAGTTTCTGATGGACTTTAAATAGCATGGGAGACAAAACTCAACCCTGAGAGACCCCACAAGTCAATTGTCAAGGAATCCATCAGGGTTTCAGCTCCCCCAGCAATACATGCTGGATCTACCCTACCAGGAAGGTATGGCACCACTGCAAAATAGTGCCCCAAGGTCCTGCCCCAGCCAGGCACCCCAGAAAAATAACAAGATGGTATGAAAAGCCCCCACTAAGTCCAGCAGAACCATTAGAGACATACTCCTCCAATCCAATTCTTGGCCTTGAAGTAAACATTTCACTCACTCTTTATTGGTTTATTTTGCTCATTTTTCATTTACATTAACAAGAGAATGGTGCACTCTCTCTTTGTGTTTTTAATTATGGAAATATATTTATATCATCCTAAAACTGCTATCTTAAACCGATGTTAAGAAAATTAAAAATGAAATAGACAAACTCAAATTGATATTCCCAGCTGGAGTAAGTCTCATCGAGTCAATGGTATTTATGGAAGTGCTGGTATACCAAACTCCAAAATACACAACAGATCTATTCCAGAACTAATAAATGGATTTGGGCATGTCCTTGCATGTTTGCATATATAAAAAAATTATAATTGTGTGCTGGCTTTCCTTACCTATCAATTTTTTTCCAGTCAAGCAACAATATTGTAGGTTCAAAAAACATTGATCTGGATTCTCTTGTTAGTTCAAATTATGCAGGTCTATTAACTATGAGTGTATTTGAGATTTAGCGATTGATTAAATTAGTCTACTGTAATTCACACTAGCAGATAGGATTGAAGCCTGGAAATAGCAAAATGTGTGAAAAGCCCTAAAAGTCTTCTATAATGTCTGTATATATTTTTGCAGAACAGATGATGCAGTAAAATGTAGGAGGACACATGGTGAATGACAAAATTGGAATAATTTATCCACATCATTTTGATGGAGCCTTTTTACAATCTCATCCCATTAACATTTGTTGCCCAGCTAATTAATATAAATAATTGACAGCATTCATTAGAAGCAGTCAAAAGCAAAAACAAAGAGAAAAGTTTAGTGAAGAAAAAGAATGGGTGTTTGAGAGTGTTGACAAATGCAGGGCTTTACATCACTTAAGGCTCATTGCAAGGGGAAAAAAAACATAACTTGGCACAATAATTAGCACATTATAATGTTTTAACTGTATTATACTTGTTTAAATTTGTGACCTGCCTTCATTGTTAATTTTGGGGGAAAGGCAAGATACAAATAACATTAATAACAATTTGAAAGGCTGAAAGCCAGTTTGGGGAAAACAGCAAAGCACATGCAAAGTAACACTTCTTACAATGTGAACAGATAAATATACTGTATGTTCAATTGAAAAATACACATGAACAAAATTTTGTCAATGAAGGAAATGTGCACATTAGAAAATGGTTTAAAAAAAACTCACAAGTTTCCAGTGGGAATCTGATAGAAAAGGAATAGAGAACACAGAAAATTGCAATAAAATTAAATTGTGATGGTTTGCAACCTTTGTAAGATTACCTATGGAAAGTGAAGTAAAAGTAGTTATCACATTAGCACTCCTTCATATATGAATATTATAATAAGTCCCTGAACAGACTCAGAAATGGAGCGGACAGATCAAAAGACAACCTGGTAAAATGGCACTACCTAAAAGAATCCCGCACTTCGTGTGAATATGGAGCAGAACAGACAACTCTGCATCTGTATGCTTGTCCACTATGTCCTGCCTCATGTACAGAGGAAGAATTGTTGGAGGGTACAGACAATGCCATTGCTGTTGCCCGTTTTTGGTCAAAATTATTGTTGTGCTATTGTGTTATATATTGATGTTTTTAACCTGTTAAATGTTTAATTATGTTAATTGTTTTATATATGTATGTATTTGGATAAGGGCATCGAATTGTGCCTTCTTTTTGTAAGCCGCCCTGAGTCCCCCCTCGGGGGTGAGAAGGGCGAGGTATAAGTAGCAGAAATAAATAAATAAATAAATAAAAGATATTTAGCTGCCTGTGCTCCTATTTTTCTCAGTTTGATACTAATTTATGTAATGCTTTTGATATGAAATAAATATATGAATATGTGAGTGCTTATTGCACAGATTCAAAGTTTAAATCAGCCACTGATAGAATTACAGAATCAGGACAGGCAACCTGGGCAGTCCTTTCCCAAATCCTGCCATGATAAAATTAAGGTGCTCCTTATGGATTCCCATCCAATCTCTGTTTGAAGACATCCATAGAAAGGAGGTTCAATTACAAGTCACTGCTAATGGATGTTGCTTATTTATTTATCGTGTCATCAGCAACCATTGTATTACAATTCTAACAGAGCAAAACAAACACAGAGATTAAAAAGAAAAAGAAAAAAAGAAAGAAAAAAAAAAAAAACCACACAGATTTTGTAAATTTGGTATTTGGTTAAATGTCCTTTGACCAGTATCTGGCCACTTGGAGTGCCTCTGGGGTTGCTGCAAGAAGGTCCTCCATCGTGCATGTAGCAGGGCTCAGGGTGCATTGCAGCAGGTGGTCAGTGGTTTGTTCTTCTCCGCACTCGCATGCCGAGGATTCCACCCTGTAGCCCCATTTCTTAAGATTGGCTCTGCATCTCGTGGTGCCAGAGCGCAATCTGTTCAGCGCCTTCCAAGTCGCCCAGTCTTCTGAGTGCCCAGGGGGGAGTCTCTCATCTGGTATCACCCATGAATTGAGGTGCTGGGTTTGAGCCTGCCACTTTTGGACTCTCGCTTGCTGGGGTGTTCCAGCGAGTGTCTCTGTAGATCTAAGAAAACTATGTCTTGATTTAAGTCGTTGACATGCTGGCTGATACCCAAACAGGGGATGAGCTGGAGATGTCTCTGCCTTGGTCCTTTCACTATTGGCTGCTACTTCCCGGCGGATGTCAGGTGGTGCAATACCGGCTAAGCAGTGTAATTTCTCCAGTGGTGTGGGGCGCAGACACCCCGTGATAATGCGGCATGTCTCATTAAGAGCCACATCCACTGTTTTAGTGTGATGAGATATGTTCCACACTGGGCATGCATACTCAGCAGCAGAGTAGCATAGCGCAAGGGCAGATGTCTTCACTGTGTCTGGTTGTGATCCCCAGGTTGTGCCAGTCAGCTTTCGTATGATGTTGTTTCTAGCACCCACTTTTTGTTTGATGTTCAGGCAGTGCTTCTTGTAGGTCAGAGCACGGTCCAAAGTGACTCCCAGGTATTTGGGTGCGCTGCAATGCTCCAGTGGGATTCCTTCCCAGGTAATCCTCAGAGCTCGGGATGCTTGTCTGTTCTTAAGGTGAAAGGCGCATGTCTGTGTTTTAGATGGATTAGGGATCAGCTGGTTTTCCCTGTAATAGGCAGTAAGAGCACCTAGAGCTTCGGAGAGCTTCTGTTCTACCATCTCAAAGCTCCCTGCTTGAGCAGTAATGGCACGATCATCAGCATAGATGAAACTCTCTGTCCCTTCTGGCAGTGGCTGGTCATTTGTGTAGATGTTGAACATGGATGGAGCAAGCACGCTCCCCTGAGGCAGGCCGTTCTTCTGTTTCCGCCATCTGCTTCTCTGGCCCTGGAACTCGACAAAAAAGCTCCTGTTTTGTAGCAGGTTTCCTATGAGGCGGGTGAGGTGGTAGTCCTTTGTGATATTATACATTTTTCTCAGGAGAAGGCGGTGGTTCACAGTATCATAGGCTGCTGACAAGTCTATGAAGACAGCTCCTGTGATCTGCTGCCTTTCAAAGCCATCTTCTATGTGCTGGGTCAGGTTCAGCACTTGCGATGTGCAGCTTTTGCCTTTTCTGAAGCCAGCTTGCTGTGGGATCAGACAGGGGTCTATATTTTCCATAATTCTATGCAAAATAAGTCTCTCCAGAACTTTGTAGAGGTGGCACAACAGGGAGATTGGTCTGTAGCTTTTTGGGTCATTACGGTCTTTGCCTGGCTTCAAGATGGCGATGACTCTTGCTTTCCTCCAGATTTTGGGGATCTGACAGGATGCAGTGCAGTTGTTCATCAGCTCCAGCAGCCAGCACCTTGCTTTTGGACCAAAGTTCTTGATTTGTTCCATCCGTAGATCATCCAAGCCAGCTGCTTTGCCATTCTTACATTTGTTGAGAGCCATGTCCAATTCAGTAGATGTAAAGGGTTCATGGAGGTTGTTGTTCTCAATCTCTGGTTGTCTGGCTATTGGTTTATTTCCTACTTTGGTGGCAAGGTTGGGTTTCCCATTCTTCAAGAGTTGGTGGGACGTGAGAGAAGCCTCCTCGCAGGATTGCAAGACATCCGGGCGTCCCCTGGGCAACGTCTTCGTAGACGGCCGATTCTCTCAACCCAGAAGCAACCAGAGACGACTTGAAGCATGGATGTTGCTGAGATCTTGGGAACTTTGTATTTTTCCAGGAGAGGCTTTTCATTTTCATAATTCATAGATTTTTTTTCCCCAGGCCAGATTGGGGAGAATCAAGCTTCCGCTGTCATCTATTTGTAATGATTTTTTTTTACTTTCCAATACCACCTTCTATCTTGCTTCTTAATACTGAAAATCCACTAAGGAAGGAAAGATGGAATTGCAGCACAATATCAAGATCTTCTATTCTCTTTTGGTACATGTTAAAAACACATCAGTATACTAGATTGCACTGATACATAATTAATAATTTGAAAGGCAACGTACTCTTCCATTTCATCTCTAAACAACATCTCATTATCATCTCACCTGACCAGTCAAATGAAAGAGTTTAGCCTAAATCAAATAGATAATTGGTCCTTGGCAGCTGTGTTGGTCTGGATGAGGGTGAAAAAAATGAAATTGAATCCAGACAAGACAGAGGCATTCCTAGTTAGTTGCAAGGCCGAACAGGGTATATGTTACACTCCCCCTGAAGACGCAGGTTCACAACTTGGGAGTGATCCTGGATTCATAGCTGAGCCTGGAATCTCACATTTCAGTGATGGCCAAGAGCTTTTGCACAATTAAAACTTGTGTGCCAGTTGCACCCGTACCTTGGGAAGTCAGTCTTGGCCACGGTAGTCCATACTCTAGTTACATCCTGAATAGATTACTGCAACGCACTCTATGTGGAGTTGCCTTTGAAGCTCCAGTTGGATGCTCCAACAGGCAGCAGCCAGATTGCTCACTGGAACAGGGTACAGGGAGCACACAACCCCCCTGTTACACCAGCTCCAGTGGCTGCCATTCTGCTATCGAGCACAATTCAAAGTGCTGGCTTTAGCCTATAAAGCCCTAAATGATTTTGGCCCAGCTTCCCTGTCCAAAAGTATCTCCCTCTATGAACTGTCTGGAGAGGCCCTGCTCTTGGTCCTACCTCTCTGACAGGAGCGATTGGTAGGAATGAGAGACAGAGCATGAACTACCTCAACTATGGCTCCTCAACTATGACACTCTCTCCCAAATGCAATTAGGTCAGCACCCTCCTTCTTGGCCTTCAGAAGAAAGTAAAAACATGGCTGTGGGACCAGGCCTTTGGACAGTAAGCAATTCAAGGGACAAACAGGGATTATGTGCTATTGATATTTGATATTGGGCCAGGCTGTAGCACAGCTGATTAATCACCAGCAGCAATAGATCACTGTTGTCTGGAAGGTGGCAAGTTCAAAGGTTGAGTCAGATTGCGCACCTAACTGTTAGGCTTAGCTTACTGTCCACCTAAGCAGTTTGAAAACAGCTGAGCTGTGAGTAGAAAAATTAGGTACCACTTAAAGCGGCGAGGTATCTTACAACACCATAAAAATTTCTGGTGATTAAAGAACAATGAGAAAATACAATCAAAATGTTTCGCCATCATAGTGGATGAAGCAATAACACCCTCTGTGGCTGGAATCAAGGATAACCTCCAGGCACTGAAGTTGGAAACGCCAAAAAAACCTCTGTCTGTCTGTCTGACTTGTATGTCTAAAAACAGTATTGAATGTTTGCTGTGTATGTGTGCATTGTGATTCACCTGAGTCCCCTTCAGGGTGAGAAAGGCAGAATATAAAGACTGTAAATAAATAAATATTGGAATGGCCTTGGACTATAATGCCCGAATTATGTGCTTTTAATGTATATATGAATATGTTTTTAACCTAACATTTTAACAACAACAACAACACTTTATTTATATTCCACACTTCTCACCCCGAAGGGGACTCAGGGTGGATCACAGCACACATACATGGCAACCATTCAATGCCGCTTTGTATAGACAATACACAGACAGACAGAACAGAAGGAGGTGCCATGGAAGGTTGGGCTCGAGTCCAGGGGGTGCTGTTGCTCTATCCTCTTATGACGAAGAGCCGTCAGAACTTCCTCCTTCCTTTTGGTCACCCAGCATTTTCTGATCTTTCTTTATGGCATCGTAAAACACCTCCCCCGCTTTTAGCAGTACCTAATTTCTCTAATCACAGCTAAAGCTGTTTTCAAATTGCGTAGGTAAACAATGAGCTAAGCTGACAGTTGGCTGCTCATGCCAACCCAGGGTTTTGAACTTGCAACCTTTTGGTTGATAGATAATATAATTGCTGATGATTTACCAGCTGTGCTAAACCTCCGGCCCTAAATGCTATTACGTTTTATGATTTAATCAGTCATAGAGTATGTTATTGTTGTTTCATTTTAGATAATGGATTCACTCTGACATGCTTACAAAGAGGAAGATGCCAGTACCAGGGATGTAGCATCAGAGGAGCTACAAAATCCTGCACCCAGTGTTGAATTATGCTCTGGCAAGGGATGATAGGGCTGATTTCAATAGAGTTGCTTTGATGGTATCCTGTTGCATTGTTTACCAGCACTGTTTATGTTGACCTTTTTCTCAATTTATTTATTTTTATTTATTTATTTATTTGGTGCATTTGTTAACCGCCATTCTCAGCCCTTCGGGCGACTCATGGCGGTGTACAACATATAAAAAGGCAATTTACAAAAAGACAATTACAAAACAACATATTAGCAATACAACAATTATAAAGTTACACTAAATAATCCGCTTCGTCTCATAGTGGAATCGTAACCAATCTCATATTCCGTGTTCCATTCCAGTCATCTTTACCACATTATTATAGCACTTAATTAAATGCCTTCTCGAACAGCCATGTCTTAAGGCTTTTTCGGAAGGACATAAGGGAGGGCGCCTGTCTGATGTCTGCAGGGAGAGTGTTCCACAGCCGGGGGGCCACCACCGAGAAGGCCCTCTCTCTCGTCCCCGCCAGACGTGCCTGTGAGGCAGGCGGGATCGAGAGAAGGGCCTCCCCAGACGATCTCAAGGTCCTCGTGGGCTCATAGGCCAAGATGCGGTCCGAAAGGTATTTTGGGCCGGAGCCGTTTAGGGCTTTGAAGGCCAAAACCAGCACCTTAAATTGGGCCCGGTAGCAAATCGGCAGCCAGTGGAGCTGGGACAACAAGGGCGTTTGCATGGGGATAGCACCATGTGTGTGTGTGCTTTCAAGTCAACTGTTAACTAATGGTGACCCCATGGATTTCATAGGGCTTTCTTAGGCAAAGAATATTTAGAGTTCTTACATTTGTGTAGAGCCCCAGTAGGATCCTGGCCAATATATTTCACCTGGCCTTTCTCAAAGGATTGCTCTAAAAACAAAGTGGAAAGGAAGAGAGCCAGGTACATAGTCTGAAATTCATGACTGAGGCATACATGTAATCAGTAATAACTTGTCTCATGCTTGCTTAAGAAGCTATTTATCTTTTATTCAGAAATGAATACATCACTGCAAATTGAAGCAAATATGTCTGGTTCTTACCTGCATTTGGAACACTCTGTGTATAACTTGGCCTCCTGGATAGTTCAAGGAATAAATGAATAAGAAAAAAATGTTTTGAGCTGATTCTGTATGCTTTTCTTTTCTGTTTTGTGCTTTTCTGTCCTTTTATTGTTCATGTGAGGTTTTTTAATATAAAAATGCTGTGAGAAGATTAATACATAAATCCTGTTAACAATAATGAGATTTACTCATACAACTCCCTACACACCTCTTTAGAAATTTAGCCCTTAAGCTTAGAAAGCATTTGGGGGATAATTATATTTTTTTCTATTCATTGCCTGTTTACAGATTAAATGTACTGTGCTGTAACTATACAAAGGAGTTTCTCCTGGTAATGTTTTTTCCTCCTCCTGTTCATTTCACAGAATAGAATTATTACACCTAGAACTATCTGTGTTACATGCGGATATGGATTATTTCCATTGGAGTCTCAGGATAATTACATCAACCCAATGAGTCCGATGCACCAACTAACTCTTACCCATCATATTGATTCAGTAAGACTCTGAAAAAAATATAATCATTGAAGAATAAATGAACAAGAGAATGAGTGTAAATGTTATCACTGGCCATCTCAACCCAGCTGATGTTCAATATATTCATTGAGATAGTCACAACTAAGCTGGTTTTTACTATTAATCAGCACGGCTATGCTGTTCTTTTATAAATTAGTCCAAAGTGTAGTTCTGGGAATAGATAAACTAGGCACAATGTTGAGGTTAATTACAACTCAGTTCACTTCTATAATAAAAACTGTAGTGATAACAAATTTATTTATTGTATCCTAATTTCCCAAAAGCAGATCTCTATTTTATGTGAGAAGATGTATGTTGGATCAATGCCTACTGTAGCCCCAGTGTCTAAAACAGTGGTTCTCAACCTGTGGGTCCCCAGGTGTTTTGGCCTACAACTCCCAGAAATCCCAGCCAGTTTACCAGCTGTTAGGATTTCTGGGAGTTGAAAACCAAAACATCTGGGGACCTACAGGTTGAGAACCACTGCTTTAGAGTTACTTTTACAGCAGTTCCAAACATTTACAACAGAAATGGTGAACAACATATGCTTCTCACAATCTAGAGAAAATGGAGGTTGTTTGCACAGTTAAAACAGCTATGTAGCTGTTTCTATTTCAGAGGTATTTTTTTAAAAAAAAGTTCATTCAGAAGAGATTTGTTATTATCTTCCTCTGAGGTTGAGAGACTGTACTTTCCCAAAGTCAACCAATGGGTTATGAGGGCAAATGAGAGATTAAAATCCTGGTCTTCTGGTATCCTAGCTGAGCATTCAAACAACTACATAACACCATCTTTTGAAAATGGACTTAAGATATGCCAAAAAAGAGTCATGATAGTGTTTAACCTGCTACAACACACTTTGTCACAAAGATGCACTTTGAAAATTATCTGACACAGTATTTTAGAAAGAACAATATCATAAAAATCTCATTCTCTATGTTGCTTTACTATGACACAACTACAGATTCAAACTTATGGAATGATTACACTGGCCAACACATGTTTTGGTGTTGGCCAGTGTTAGACCAGTGTTAGACCTGGACATGTTAGACCTGTATTTCTGGATCCATTTGACCTGATAACTCCAAAAATGGCACCAGTTTCTCCCTATCAACTCTTGAAATACAGAACAAATGTCATATATATCCATTGCCATCTGCTTCCCATAAGAAATCATAACAACTATATCTGAAAAACTAGAGCTGATTCAGTCCATTCAATGCACTTTTCTGAATCAGCACCCCAAATAACCTCAGGAACAGGCCTAAAACCAAGACACCAAGAAAATTTTTGTTGGGCTTTGTTATCAATGGCTATAACAAATTTGAAACCGTTAAATATTTTTCTTATCATAACTCAGTCATTAACCAAAATGGAGATTGTAGTAAAAAAAAGTCAGAAGAAGACTAGGTAGAAAACATCCTGAAGTATAAAGTTGTGTTCTTGTATATTAAAGTGGGCATCCTCATGTCATTGTATTTCTGATTTCCACACATGACTGCAAAAGTCGGGTAGTGAAGAAAGCTGTCAGGAAGAAAATTGACTGATTTAAAATATGGTGATGGAGGGAAGTTATATGAATACTATGGACTGCCAAAGTGGTCAATAATTTGGTCCTGGAGCAAATTACATGATTTCCCCCTAGATCCCAAAATGACTAAATTGGGGCTATACTTTTAGCATATTGGGCGACAAAATGATTCACTGGAAAAGAGAACAATGCCTAGTAAAATTAGAGATAGTAGAAAAAGAAGGTCTCATGTAGGTGCATAGAATCATCCAAAGAGGCCAAAACTGATTTTGCAGGACCTGATAAGGGTTGGTGATGACAGAATGTCTTGAAGGTCTCTCATTCATAGAATCACCATAACTTGGTGACTTTGTGGCTATTAACAACAAATAATACATTCAGCAATCATTCGTATTTCCTGAATTTAAAATTCTGGTATTGCTAAATACCTATCTCTTGATATCTCTAAAATCTGATGTTGCTAAAATACTATTTATTATTCCTGAGACATACATACCCTGGTCTGATTTCCAAAGGATATTCTATTGCTCAGAAGCCTGAGGTCTTAACGCAAAATGCCTTTAGATAGCTCCTAGTGGAAGACAACAAAACTATCCATGAATAAGATGAATGAGAAGGATGACAGTGGGAACCACCTTTTGTGTGTGTAGGTGTATACAGTATATATGTCTACCATGATATGCAGTGTAACAGCTCAAAGGAGTTCACCAATGTCACTCTGGGTTGGAGTTCTTATATGAACTTTGTTAGACTGGAAGACAGAATTGTTTTCAATGTAGTCCTCAGGGAGTCCTTCAAGGAAGGAAAAACAATGACTCTGAAGGTTCATTTCTGTGCCATGTAACAGTTTTATCTGCTATTATTGTGCCTCACAGATGATCTTCTTTTTCCACAGGAAACAAAAGAATTAAATTGCTTCAGCAAGTGTGTGCATTTAGTGCGGTTGCTACTTCTTGTAAATGGGAGTTCAGGGTGAAATCCTAGTTTAGTCAGACTTTATACAAGCCTGGCACACTGTCCTGGGCCTTCAGCAAGGCTCAGTTCTCTATTTCTAATGGAAAAAGTGGAGAAGGGATTGATGAGCTATCTCAGGTGACTCACAAACTGATTCTTGTTGCCTTGGAAAATATCATCCAGTCTTTGGCAAATGTGCCAACTTTAAATCAATATGCTATGAACAAAGAACGATGAAACACATCAAGTCAGCATCAGTTGTATTTTATTTGTACAAGATATGCAATATATGACTATACTAGCCCATATGAAATGATATCCCTGAAAGTATCTGCTTCTTTTCAGGTAAAGCCCTCACTGCTGTATTCAAACCGTATATTGTGTAAGTGCTTCATTTTCTTAATTAAAAAAAAATCAAAAAGACAACACTGTTGCTTCTTGACTGAATAATAGTAGAGGAATTCAAGACATTTTAGTTTGGATTATAACTATTCATTTTCAATATTAAGAGAAAAATAATGTATTGTTCCATTATTGTCGCAGCTATGGTGTTGCTGCTTTATAGCTGGAGTTGTATTCAAACATTCAAACCACCTTCTTGGAAGCTGCGCCCCGTTGAGAAAATAATGCAATCCACAGAAGACAAACTTTCTTCAAATAAAGTAAATGTTTATGCCATAGTAACAAATAACAATTTCAATCCATCCCAATACTCCAGCAAACCTTCCTTGAGCTTTTACAGGAATCTATTCCTCTTCCTCTAGCTCTTTACAGTCTCACCAACAGCATTCTCTGCTCATGCTCTTCTCTTTCTCTCTACCCTTTCTCTGTTTCTTCTCTCAATTTGTAGTAGCTAAGCTCTCACAGGTGCTGGTCATACAATGACTGGACATGATTCCTGCAACCACTTATCCATTTTTCACTTAAGAAATGATCTACATAACATAAAACTCTGACAATTATTTCTTTACTGAATAAACTTTGGTACTTAGTTTTCATTCTTGTTATTTCTTTCTTATTTTAACTCCTTTTTGGCTATTTCTCCTAGCAGAGGCAGAGGAGTGCCTGGATGCTTTCTCGACAGAGCCATCACACAAAGTAAGGCTACTTCCAGCAGGGATCCATAGAGGAAGCATCCTAGCAGCATGCTAGGATGCTTCCCAGAAAACATGGGAGGCCTCTCATGTTCTCATTCAGAAAAATGGGGAAGCTGGATGGCGATGTTTCCCTCTGTGAGCAATGTAGGGTGTGGGGCAATGATTTGTCCTGCTGCTCACCATGCTGCATGGTGAATTTCCCCACTGCCGCCCAGCTTATTGACCTTGGTATGATGAGGTCCTTAGAGATTATATGTTTATATTCCAAATGCCCATGCCATTAATACAATATATTTCTGGATTTGCTTGTAACAATGGAATATTCTCAGCAACAATATTCAGGGGGTTACAATATTCAGGGAGTGGGGGCTTATCAAGAAAAGCCACCAAATAAAAAAATAACATTCTTAAAGAGGTTTGGGAATACGATTTAGGGATAAAAATAAATGAAACAAAGTGGCAACAATTATGGGGACAAAGACATTTAAAAAACTTATCAATAATTAAAGAAAATTAGTATAAGCTAATATGGAAGTGGTATCTGACACCAGTACGAATAGCATATATAAATAAAAATAATTCAAAAAATTGTTGGAGAGGGTGTCAAGAACCAGGAACATATATACATATGTGGTGGCAATGTAAATATGTAAATAATTTTTGGGAGAAAGTATTTAGAGAAATAGAAGATATAATGAATATGAAAATTGAGAAAAGTCCTAGTATAGCCTTATTATCACTATATAACAACAAACAATTGAAAATGGAGGATAAAGAAGTGATAGCAAACTTATTAACAATAGCAAGACTGCTCATAGCAAGGAACTGGAAAAAAGAAATAAATTACAAATAGAGGAGTGGTACAAGGAAGCATGGAACTGGCAATAAATGATAACCTTACATGTATATTAAAAATTATAAAAGGTATATGGAAACAAAGTGATTTTGATGTTGTATGGGGTAAATTTGTTGTAAATGGTTTAAAAAATAAAGAAGGAAGGTTACCACCACAAGAAGAAATGAGATTTTGGACAGATGATATGTAAAAGTTGTGGCTTGAAATGGGGGGGAGCGGAGCACAGTGATGGGGAAAAAAAGGGGAAATAGAATGCTTAAGCAGAAAAATAAGATTATATGTTAAAGAGGGTGTTGAATAATATGTAACTGCTATAAACAAATGTATAATAAATGTAATAATTATGATAAAGCAATAAAATATTTTTTTTTAAAAGAAAGAAAAGCCACCAAAATCAATATCTCTGCTATCACTGTGGGCAGAACAGGTTCCTTCTATGCACACAGGATCAAAGAGCTGGAAGGAATTATAAAAAAAAAAATCTAATTTCTCCATGTGTCAACATAAGAAGTCATAATATATGCCATTTCCCTTTAAATCTATTCTGAAAAGCTTTTTTGGGATAGGGGTGTGATAATTTAGTATAACTTTTTTTCATAATCTTTCTCATGAATTTTTAAATGTTGACCTATTATTGAATAAATATTGAAATATTAAATAAGGGTTATATTTTATATTATGATTCATTGCATGTATTCCAAATGAAAGGTTCTGTTTTTAGGATTCATAAGAAACTCATGAGAATCTGTGGTCCAACTTAACATTAATCCCCTTTTGTGATATTTCTTAAAAGCACCTCAGAATTTTAGGAATGTATCTTTAGGAGTAGATGTCAAATTATTCTAAACAACATTCTATGAATGTTACAGTAAATACTGTACAACGATCCAGTTACTTTCCCCCCTTTTTGCTGACATTTTAAATAAGAGTAAAGGAAATGGCAAAATGAGACCAAGGGCCCCCAATAAAAATTCTCCCCCCATATAAAATTTGTTTTCAGTCTCTGAATTTCTGTCATTGCAGAGAATTAAACACTCTATTTTCTTTCCCTTCAGAACTTTTCCTTCTCCATTTCTTTACAAACTTTACCTGTATTTCTAAATGATCAATTGAAATTTTAAAGTTACTTCAGTACTGGAAATTTCAGGACTGGTGGAAAATTTCATTGGGAGGACAGAATTCTTATTTGGAAACTCTTCTTTTTCCCCATGACTGTAATCTTGCTATGTGCACTGCCTTGAGTTCATTTGAGGAAAAGCAGGATAGAACTATAACCAACAAATAAATAACACACAAGACTTATACGTTCAGAGCTGCATTTTCTAAGCCAATATGCAGAGTATTATGTATATTTGTCAAAAGATAATATCTTATAAAGAGTTCAGTATATGAAGGGAGCTGTACCGAGCTTTCTTTCTTCCTTCCTCAAAAAGCCATACTGCATTAGTTATTCCATTATACTTTTGTCAAAGTTGAACAGGGAAGACATCCAGAATGTGTCATGCATCTAAATTTGAAAGATTGTTATGAGAAGAGGTGGAGGAAGTGGCAGCCTTTTTTGTGGATCCATCAGTGCATTTCTTCTGACAGCAACCTAACTGTTCACATGAGCTGAATAAGATTTCTGAATCTTATAAATAGAAAGCTTGCAAAACCTTGGCTTCTATTGTTAATGCTAAATAATGACAATGGATAAAGGCTGAAGCAAAGCTGTGTGTCAATTCCATGAGGCATTTGCTACCATGTAAACCATCTTAGGTCTCATATTGAGAGAAAGGCAGAATAGAAACTAAACCATCTAATCAATCCATTTAATGCCATCTTTAAAATATTGGCAACTCAAGTACCCATTCAAACTGAAGGCAATAATCACTGTCAACAGTAAATATTGACTTCGTAATGTCACCTAGTCACCAACTGGTTGGTGCACCAACCGGTTGGTGCCCTGATTGGCTAAGAATGTGCCAGAAAGCATCTCCAGTGTATGTATGTGTCTATGTGCTTTTGTGGCACCAAAGCTAAAGATCAGTAAAAGGTGTAACTGTTAACATGCTCTACAAATATGTTAAAAATTTAAATTAGTGGTAGTATGGAATTCTGTCATGGCCCTATTATCAACCTTATATATGTAGACACTTAGCAGCTGTCTACAATTAATTTTTCTATTCTTTCTTTTCCTCCTTACTATTCTTGAAGCCAAAAATTTGAGTTTTCAAAGACCTATGGAGACCCAGGGATGCCTGGTGAGTTCCACTAACTGTGAATGGAAGGCTTGTTTAAACAAGCCTTTGAGAATGACTAGTTCTAGGTCAGCCCCAGATATTGTTGAATATGGCCATATTTCTTTCTACCACTTATCCAGGTCACTTCCTCCTATTACGCCCTGGAAATGAACAGCCATGTTGTTGTTGTTCATTCGTTCAGTCGTCTCCGACTCTTCGTGACTTCATGGACCAGTCCACGCCAGAGCTCCCTGTCGGCCGTCACCACCATAGACTATACCTATTATTATTATTATTATTATTATTATTATTATTATTATTATAGCCATAGACTATACCTATTATTGTTGTTTCCTACTGTGTTTTTGTTGTTGTTGTTCATTCATTCAATCGCTTCTGACTCTTCGTGACCTCATGGACCAGCCCACACCAGAGCTCCCTGTTGGCTGTCACCACCCCCAACTCCTTCAAGGTCAAGCCAGTCACTTCAAGGATACCATACATCCATCTTGCCATTGGTCAACCCCTCTTCCTTTTTCCTTCCATTTTCCCCAGCATCATTGTCTTCTCTAAGCTTTCCTGTCTTCTCATTATGTGGCCAAAATACTTCAACTTTGCCTCTAATATCCTTCCCTCCAATGAGCAGTCGGGCTTTATTTCCTGAAGTATGGACTGGCTATCCAAGGCAATCTCAGAACTTTCCTCCAACACCACAGCTCAAAAGCATCTATCTTCCTTTGCTCAGCCTTCCCTATGGTCCAGCTCTCACATCCATAGGTGATTATGGGGAATACCATTGCTTTAACTATGCTGATGTTCATTGCCATTGTGATGCCTCTACTTTTCACTATTTTATCGAGGTTGGTCATTGCTCTCCTCCCAAGAAGTAAGCATCTTCTGATTTCCTGGCTGCAGTCTGCATCTGTAGTAATCTTTCCCTACTATAGCATTACACTCATTCTTGGGTTACAAATTCGGATGACTACAATATAGTAAAAAAAAAAGAAAAAAGAAAAAGCCAATATTAAAATAGAATCTAACAACAATACTGCAAGAATGTATAACGTACACATAAAAAAATAAAAATTAAAATAATCCTGCACCTTCTTATAAGCCCTACTCTAAAAGTCTTTCTGAATAAAGTCTTCAACTGTTGGTGAAAGGACAGCAAAGACAGCACCATTCTAGCCTCTCTGCTGGGGGAGTATAGGGGGGAAGCATATTGTTTACCCACCAACTAGATCTGAGAAAATGTCAGGAAAAAGAGTCTCTCCTGTTTATCTTATGATTCACAAAGATTTGAAGGGAGTGACACAATTTGTTACATAGGCAACATATTCAACTTCTTCTCTGGAACAGAAGAAACAGAATGTTTTTTGCTTCATCAACCTTGAATAAATGTCACTCTTTCTCTTTTCTCAAGACTTGTTAAGGAAAAAATATT
The DNA here is from genome assembly GCF_037176765.1 of Anolis sagrei. Taxonomy (NCBI): domain Eukaryota; kingdom Metazoa; phylum Chordata; class Lepidosauria; order Squamata; family Anolidae; genus Anolis; species Anolis sagrei. Next base: position 77,690,066 of record NC_090021.1, read on the forward strand.
TGCTTAGAGGACTCGGGCATTTTTACAAGCTTTTTTGAGAAAAAAGTATGAATAATATAAAGTGTACATTTTAAAATATGCTAAAAGCATACACAATTGAAAAAATACTAACTTACTTTAGTTGATGGAGAAAATGCATGCATAAGATTAAAATGCAGGAATGAATTGCACAAATTTCCATGTGACACCCCCCCCCCCAATACACAATCCATTATGTAGCTTAAAAGTGCAATTAGGATTTAGGGAAGTGCAATACAAACAATACTGGAAGATTTTCACATCCTTTTTTTAAGAGTCAACTGTACTTCTTTTATTTTGCGGCAAATAGGTGAGTTCAAAGACTGACATTCTTCCATTTTAAAAGAACCTCAAAATTATCATTGAAGGCAATGCAGTTTTTAACAGCTAGGCAGTTTTTTTTAAAAAAAAATTATCCCAGAGTCATATCAAACAAACTTGTATAATGATAAATGTCTGTGTTAAAACCATCATTGCTAATAGTATTCGAAATCATTTATCTTTTGCGTGGCATGACCAAATTACAATGACCACATGACTGTAGACACTTATGATTAATGATGACTTAACATAGTATCTGACAATAAAGCCTTGGGGAGGGAAATTATCATATATGTTAAATTTTCAGCCATACATTAATTTAAAAATGTGCTTGTTTGCCAAGAAATAATGTAAAATCCATTTTGTATAATTCCTCTCAAAATCTGAATTGTGCCAAAACTGCAATAGGATATCTGGAATTCAGATGAAAGTGCCACATGTACACACATGCACACTGGACTTATGAACTTTCTCACTTGCTTCACAACTATCTGTACATATCTGGTATTTCCTAAAATATGTTGGTCAGTGGCATCTAAATTATAAGGAATACTTGAAAATGTACACTACTTCTTCAAAACAGAGGACACAGACTCAGTGTATTAAAATAAGACTACAGTCTTAGTAGATATATGTATGTAGAAATGAGATATGATATACTTCTAGGTCATAGTAAACATGATATAAGAAATCCAATGTATTTCTACACTTGTAACATACTTTTTGTATACAAACCATCAATATGATACTTGTACATTATTTTCATGAATACTGGCCATTTTCTGCACAATTTCTGCAACTACATAAATTTTTATTAAATTTTGGTGGTACAATTCAATGGTAAAATTCAGAGGCATGTGTGATCAAGAAAGGAGACCTGTTTGTTTGTATATTGCTACAGAAAGTATGGATTATGTATGTTCATATCAGAATGCAAACTGGTCAAATTCCTTCTCCAGATGTATTCTTATCCCAACAAGAAGTGCACTTTTACAAGAAAGCAAAGACTTACTCATAATTATAATGGAACAGATTAACTATATTTTGCAATTCAGCCCTAATCTTCAATTTTTCCATGATTGGAACAGGGAGAACTACAACATTTTCTTTCCATTCCACATGCCATGTCTAACTGATCACAATTTGAAGCCAACTTAGTTCTTGGATGACCCTGTAGCAACTTCGAGTTTAATGAGCCAGTAGTGGTTTCTTTTAAATTTCAGTGTACTGTTGTATTTCAGGAGTAAGTCTATTTCATAAAACAAAAGCAACAACACACATAATATACATGGAGAAATAAGAACACAATTTTAATTAGTACAGCTATAAATAGGGCCGGCTTAACATACATTGGTTTTACATCCTGGCATTGCCCAAACTACCTGTTGATGGACGAGCCTGTTGCTCCAGCCTGCTGACAGAACACCTTTAAGATGACAGGAGAAGAAACCTCATGGTCCTAATCTCCAGCCGCAGCCTTCCCCATCTCCAAAGACATAGCAAAAATATGTCTGCCACTCAGGACACCAGATTTATGTCCCCTCACCATGAGTCTCATGAAAGGAATCTTATCAATTACTAATCAATGTCCCCAATCTATGACCCCTGTCTACACCCCAAATTCTAACAGTAGAGAAACAGCATAGCCAAACTTCCATGATACAAAGCATAAACAATGCAAAATGAGGATGGGTGGGTTGGGACAATGCTCCAAGCTAACACTACAGTGGGAGCTTATATGCTGCTCAGTCTGACTGGAGTAAAGTCTATATCCTGGCTGCTCTGGTAGGATCCCTCAGCCAATGATTTCAAACCACAGTTTGAACTCATTGTTTTCTAGTTTCCTCCTCCCACCAGATGTCACCTGGGCACCAGAACACTGGGAAGAAGATACTGGGCTGAAAAGGAGATGGGCTCAGACAAGAACTGTTCACTGCCCTGAACTGCAAGTGGGCCACCCTAAAGTTTATTTATTTATTTACTTTATTCATAGCCCTCCGTTGTCCCCAAGGGGACTCAATCAAGGTGGCTTATGTTCCCGCCCCTCCAGCATGTTAAAGAAGTATAGTTCTACTAATTTGATCAGCAAAATGGGAATCATAAGCAAAATATTGATTAGTGAAAGAAAAAAACTCATGCCTGGATATCTTTCAGAATAAGCTTTGAAATGGTTTCCAGAAAGTTTGAAACGTTTTCATTTACTTAGGCATGATATATCTTCCCTGAACATTTAATTTATCAAGTTCATAATGTTAATTTTGAATAATATGTTTGCTAAAATTATTATACTTTGAAGTACAGGAACCTATCCCTTTCCTTTCCATTTTATTTATTTATTTATTTATTTATTTATTTACTGCATTTGTAGACCGCCGTTCTCAGCCCTAGGGCGACTCATGGCGGTGTACAACATGTAAAAACAGGTACAATTTACAACATAAGCAATATCACAACAACATTAAACAACATCACTATCAATAATACAGTTACACTAAATCATTCGCGACGTCTCATTGTTGAATCACAATCCAAATCTCGTTATCCATGTTCCGTTCCAATATTTTTACCTCTGGTACCAAGTTTTCTGTTAAAGTAATGCCCAGGAACATGTCTAATTTCTTAATCAAGTCATATCTTTACTGTCTCTTCATTATGTTTTATACTTTTCTCAAACTGTGTTTTCCCTAAAAAGCTAAAATCTATAAATTCTATAGAGCTCCAAAGTTTTAGAATCTGCATCTTATTTTCTTTTACTATACATCACTTTTCAGCATTGATATCACAGTATTGAGAATGATTAACTAGAATTATCTGAAATCATTTTAAAGAGCTATTTGTCAACCAATGCAAAATATTTATTGTTTTTTATTAACTATATTTATCCCCTGCCCTTCTCACCCTGAAGGGGACTTGGGGTGGCTTGCAGACTATGGCAAAAATTCAATGCCGCATCGTGTACATAACAACACACTATATGAAATTATAAAACAGTTAAAACATGTAAAACAATAATACATATTAAAACATGCAAAGTGCTGAGACATGATTTCCAAACTAATTTGTTTTGCCATAAATGTTATTCAGACTTCTAGGTTAGAATGAGATAGTAGCTAAAGCCCTCCTTCCCCAACCCTCCCTAGTAAGCAGTCACCCGATCCTCTTCCTCCTTGACACATTATTCTGTTGGTTTTAATCAGAATTGAGCTTTAAGGAAAAAAACTGGTGAGAGAATTTCCATGCATATAACCATTGTAGGCTAATGTGTGTACATGCACGTTGCATGATAAATGTTTTCCTTAAATTGAGTATTTGCCAAATGCAAAAGAAGAGTAAGGGATTGTACCATAATGTATAAGTCCATTCAAGTTGCCTATTAGGCCTGGGCGGTTTCGTTCGTTAATTTTGTAATTCGTTAAATATTCGTTAATTTTAGCAATTACAAAATGATTACAAAACTTATTTTTAAACCCGGAAGTGTTTTTAAATATCGAAACGGCAGGCGCCAAAATATTTTGTATTTCCGTCCATTTCGGAAATACGTAAGATGGCCTGGCGATGCTTGCTGGGAGCTCTCCTCTCTCTCCTCTCTTAGCCAGTCAGAGGCAGAGCCTGAAAGAGGAGGAGGAGGAGGAGGAGGAGAGGGCGGGGAAGGCGCCGGCTGAGCAAGCGAGTGAGAGGGCGAGCAAGAGGGCGAGCGAGAGGGCGAGCGACCCTCAGCGGGAAGGCGGCCCGTCCCTCCTTCCTCACCTTTGCGGTGGGTGTGCTTCATTCTCCCAATTCCTTAGCGGAGGGCTGTGCTTCGTTCTCCCAATTCCTTAGCGGAGGGCTGGGCTAGATGGCCTTTGGGGAGCCCTTCTCCCAATTTCGCATTGCTTCGGAGGAGCCGGGCCCGACTCGGCGGCAGCGCTTGAGGGCCCGCCAGAGTGAGTGCCTGCCTTCCCTCCTTAATAATAATTTCTCCTCCCTATTCTACTAAATTAATAATTAAATTAAAAAAATATTTAAAAAATATTGAAAAAAAGGGGCGCCATCTTTACAAAATGTTTTGTAAATATTAACGAAATTTCGTAAATACCGAACTTTTTTAAGGGAAAATTTTGTAATTATTTTAAATATCGAAACAAAAAAAACCCCCAAATACAAATCGATTTTAGAAACAAATTTTTGCGTTGTTACCCAGGCCTATTGCCTATCTATTTATGGCAACTCCATGAAACTTTTATAGGGTATTCTTAGGCAAGTAATAGCCAGAGATGGTTTTGCCAGTTACTTCCTTTGAAATATAACCTACAGCACCTGGTGCATTATAGGTGTGTGAATGTATAACTTCAAGAAATACAGCTTGCATTACAATTTCCTGCCAAAAAACATTCCCTTCTGTTTCTGAAAAGTGCAGGAATTATATCCTTCTTTCAAATGAGACATAGTAGAAATACACCTCAGTAATTAACCTTCAGACAACAGAGTTGATCTTCAACTTGTTTTTGTTTTCATTACACTGTCAGTTTGGTTTGTAATGTCCTTCCTTTTCAGTATCTTACATTTGGGAAGGGCTTACTCCCCGATGTTACTATCAATTATATTTACAGTAAAAACATGAGTGTCAAGTACACCTAGAGACAAAACAGATAGATGATATAAAAGTGTCATTTCAGGGGAGTCAAAGTGCTTATCACCTTCTCCAATCCCCACTTTCAATGATCTGGTACATTTTTATGTCTGCTTGCAGCCATTGTTCTTCCGGTCTAGTTCTGCTTCAGTACTATTTCTTAAAAACCTTAAATGGCTCCATCCCCATGAGAGCCCTGACAATCAAGCATGAGAGAGTAAACGTGACTATAGGACTACAGAACCAATCTGTTGGTTCACTGAAGGCAAACATCATATATAAAGCCCTCCCATTGCCCTCATTCTGAATAGAGTATGTGTGTGGAGGGAGAATGCATCCCTGTAGAACAGAAAATGGAGAACCTATGCACCATGTCTTCTTTGTTGTCAATGTCATTGACCCAATTAGTTCTAGTTGTGCATAATTGGTTAGAACGGAAAGTGGATGAAGATGTGCATTGATACGCAAAAATGTGTAGAACTGGTTAACCACTTTCTACAGTGCTGATGAGAGAGAGCAATTTCTACAAAAAATTACCCATTAACTCTTGTTGCAGTATTGAAATTTAATGTGTCTTCCCCATCATCTAGGATTTATGTTACTTTAGTTCAAGAAAACATACGATGTTTCAGATCAGTGCTTATAAAGTTAGTATTTAAAAGGAATTAGTTTCAGCTAAAGCTCTAACTACAATGCAATTATAGTTTTAAAAAGTAAATCTTTACTAATCCATTTCATAAATGTAGAAAAGGTAGCTTCTTTTTTAAAAAAAAACTGAAAATTATAAGTTAATGACCTATACTACAAAACACACTATTCTTCTCTCCACTCTTCGGTCAACTTAAAATCAAAAATAGAGCATGGGACACAGCAGAAATAAAAACTGGAAGCAAAGTTGATATTCTTCATCCACCATTTAGGATGGCCACACAACCCTAATGCTTTCTGTTGGTAAAAGGTTACATTATTGGACCCTTAGCACTATGTCCTCTAAAGCACCTTATACTGATTTAGGACTGTTTGTATGTTCCCACCAATACCCCACCTCCCTATCTTGTTCATGGCCAGCATTATTTTAAATTATTTTAAATTTTAATTACATTTGGCCCAGCCATAGACTTTAAATGTGTGTTATGCTATTGTCAATGTTTATGCTATTTGTGTTTGAGATTTATTTTAATTGCTTTGTATTGTTGTTGTTGCGTGTGCAAGTGCGATACATCTCCCACAGCCAACCCAAGAAGTACACTCACAAATGATGTGGGATGAACAATGGCCACAACTCATTTATTGATAACAGGAACAAGGGTTGGCAGCCAAGCATGGATCCTGGATCATGATCGGACAGCCCAATACTGCCCGATCCCGCACACACCAGGGTGCAGCCGGCACAATACCGGGCAAATGCAACTCGGCACCCCTGGGAACACCGGGCGTCCCCCCTAACCACTAGGGGGGATACCAAACCAGATCCAGGGCCCATGCCCCGCGCCCAACAAGGAGTTGTGACGAGAAGCCTAAAACAAACAAGTAACTGTTAACAGGTAACCATGACAAGGTGAACATCAACAAAATTAACAGCCAATAAAACATAACCCGCATGCAGGGTGGGTGGGATGGATCAGCTGTTGCAGGCCAAGTTCCTGCTGGGGAGCCTGGGCAGCCTTATGAAGGCTGACCAGAAAGAGAGAGAGGCCAGCTCAGGCCTCACCTGCGGTGGGCGTGGTCAATTGGCCATTGGCCCCTTGATCCGCCAGCAGGAATCCTTCCCGCCATCAGAGGGGGCTTCTGAGAGGAAGAAGCCCCCCCTCAGGCAAGAATGGCGGTGGGGGACACCCTGCACTGCAACATCTTTGGCCCGGTAAGTCGGGCCATGTTTTTTATTGCTTGTATTGATGTATTGTGGGCTCAGCCTTATGTATGCCGCACCGAGTCCCTTGAGGAGATGGTAGCGGGGTACAAATAAATAATAATAATAATAATAATAATAATAATTATTATTATTATTATTATTATACCAGAAAAGGTTTTCATTTGCTAACTTACAATTGTAATGCAACATAGTTATGATTTGCCACCTCATCATACTGGGGAAAATTGCCCCTTTGCAGAAGTTTGGGGATGTGGCCTGCCGAACGCTATCACATGATGCTTGGCAGGTCCCACCCCATTGATGCTCAAAGTGCCGAGGAAAAAACTGAGCTACCCGCTTTGTTTTTGCCCCTTTCCTCATTGATGGGGACAGGGTGCCAATGTACCTTGTCCCATTCCCCCATTTGACGGGGAAAGGAAGGAGGACATGCAGGCAAAATGGTAAGGGGGAAGGGATGTGTGAGATTCTTGGTTACTGATGAAATAAGAAAACTCAACCACTAATTATTTATAAGCAGTTACTCCTTTGCTTTCTTTCAGTAGGAGTTAGATTTCAATTACACTCAATCCCAGCCACCAGGATTCAGAAAGCTGTAGGTCAGCAAGAATTTGGACAGGACTGATACGCTAGTGCTGGCTAGAAAGCTGTATGACTCCTCTCAAAAGTACTTGAAGCCTTACATGCAAATAATAATAATAATAATAATAATAATAATCATCATCATCATCATCATTCTGATACCTCCTCCGATGCCTTGCCTGGGCATTTTGACTTGTTTTTGAGCCCTTCTCTCTTTTTAGGCCCAACAGAACCTTTTTATGGTTAACAAGTTAAAAACATTAGTACATAATAAAATAGCAAAACAATTTCATGCTCAGTGTTCAGAGTTCCGTGTATCCATTCCATTCCATTCATCCATGTTTGTCGTCAGATCTTCCTTTAGCTGCCAGCATGTCCAAAAGCTTGGTCCCATATCCAGGTCTTCAGTTTTTTCCTGAACGTCAGAAGGGAGGTCGCTGATCTAATCTCCCCGGGGAGTGAGTTCCACAGGTGAGGGGCCACCACTGAGAAGGCCCTGCTCCTCGTCCCCGCCAACTTCACTTGTGATAGTGGCGGAGTCGAGAGCAGGGCCTCCCCGGATGATCTTAAATTTCGAGATGGGATTTCACAGGGTTTTCTTAGGCAAGGGATATTGGAGATAGTTTTGGTAATTCCTTCCTTATGTATGCGGTCTGCCGCACATGGTATTCACTGGCAGTTTTCTATGCAAGTACTAACCAGAGTTGACCTGCTTTTTTCCAAGATCAGACAGAATCGGGGGCAAATGCAGTCATCGCTAATAGTCAACATGGATTTATCAAAAACAAGTCATGCCAGACTAATCTGATCTCTTTTTTTGATAGAGTTATAAGCTGGGTAGATGCGGGGAATGCCATGGATGTAGCGTACCTGGATTTCAGTAAGGCCTTAGAGAAGGTCCCCTATGACCTTCTGGCAAACAAACTAGTCCAATGTGGGTTAGGCAAAACTACAGTTAGGTGGATCTGTAATTGGTTAAATGGACGAACCCAGAGGGTGCTCACCAATGCTTCCTCTTCATCCTGGAAAGAAGTGACGAGCGGAGTGCCGCAGGGTTCCGTCCTGGGCCCGGTCCTGTTCAACATCTTTATTAATGACTTAGATGAAGGGTTAGAAGGCATGATCATCAAGTTTGCAGACAAAAGAAAATGTCATGGGGGGTGTTTAGTACCTTATGGGCTTAATGTTCCCCTTCATCCCATAGAAAATTCATTTCCCTATTGTAAAAGAAAAGGAAAAATATGACTCTTATATATTGTTTTGGTGAAGAATTTGGTGAGGACCTCACTACCTCTGAGGATGCTTGCCATAGATGCAGGCGAAACGTCAGGAGAAATGCCTCTAGAACATGGCCCTATAGCCCGAAAAAACCCACAAGAAGCTAGTGATTCCAGCCATGAAAGCCTTCGACAATACAAAGAAAATATTATCTGGACAGATTTTTCAAAATGTAGTTATTTTTCTCTGGGAAAAGGTTGTGCTAGCTAGCCAATGGAAAATCGATGAAAGTTGCCATAATGATCAAATGCAGCTTGTGATACTTCAGTTATCATTGAATTTTACCCGGAAGACAATCAATACTTGGTTATACAATGAAGCACACCTAGTAGGTGGTATAAGTTACTGTCCTGCACAGTATACAAACACAGAGACAGGCAATTTGCTCTTTTCAGGCACTGCACTGTTACTCTTAAACCATTTTTTAAAAAGGTTTTTGCCACTTCAACTCATTTATTATCACTCCATGACTCCAGGTCATTTCAGAACATCTTCTATGTTATAACACTATCCTTATTCTTTTGCTTCTTCCACTAAAGAAATTTCACATTTAAACAATGTGATGTTCACTATCCACAACACATTTGCAGATGCCCTTAATTCACAATGTATCAGTCTATTCAACAATCTTGAGATAATATAATCATTCACCCTTCACTCATTTTGGCTTCCTACATGTTGACCATATTCAGGCACCACAAAAACAACTCCTTAGGAATTCCCATGCTGCGGTGAGCCACAGGCAGTTTCATGAAACATAAAGTACCATGAATTAAATGTCACTGAGAGCTCATTTCAAGGATCAGGAATCTGTTAGAAATGAGGGGTTTATTATTTATTTCAAGCATTTGTACCCCATCCTTTTCACTCCCAAGTGGGGGACTCAGGGCAGCTTTACAATAGGCAACCATTAGATGCCAAACATCAAATCAAACAATCATAATTAAACAGCAATTAAAATCAACTATAAGCATTCAAAAATGTATATTATTTTTTTTAAATTCCATCAGTTTAAAATCATGATCTAGGATCAGTCCACTGCCGGTCACATAGGTCATTCTCATTCAATCGCTGTATCTATTGCTCAAAAGTTTGATCCCAAAGCCAGGTTTTTAGGATTTTTTCAAAAGGCCAGGAGGGAGGGGGCAGATCTGATATCATTTGGGAGGGAGTTCCACAGCTGGGGAGCCACTATTGAGAAGGCCCTGTCTCTCCTCCCCACCAGTTGCACTTGTGAGGGTGGTGGGACTGAGAGCAAGGCCTCCCCCGATGATCTTATCTCCTTGGTGGTTTATAGAGAGCGATACTGTATATTTAAACAGGTAAACTGGGCCAGAAACATTTAGGGCTTTATAGGCTAAAACCAGCACTTTGAATTGTGCTTGGTAGCAAATTGGCAGCCAGTGGAACTGACATAACAGGGTTACTGTGATGACAACTCTTCACTGTGTTGACATATGCATGACATTCATAGATATGTGTGAGGATTTCTCAATGACTCCTGGGCAAAGCTGATTATCTTGCTTACACCTGTTCAGAAGTAGGCAAATAAAAAGAAAATGAGAGGGGATGAGGGAGAGAGAGCACAATAGAAAATACTAAATCTCAGGATACTGTAGAAACACTGTTGCAGCTCATCAATAAAAGCATATGAGGTGCATTAATGGTAATGCGGCGGGCAGGATGGGTCCAAAACTTGCAGGGCAGGGGTGGGAAATGAATGGTCGGGAGGGTTAACTCTAAAGGAAATGCCATTGAACCAATTGATTACAACTGATTCAGGGGTTGAGGATTGGAATTTGAAGCATGTCACAGGAGATGTGAGTTCCAATGGCCAGGGGGCCCCATAAGAGTAATAACGGGGAGGGGGAGATACGGGAAAGGGAGACCATTAATTCGGCCTAGGGATCATGTGACAACATTGGTAGTTGCAAATCGGTCTCCTGACATGGTAAATTGAAGTACCCAGGATGGTGGAACCTCCGGATTAAAGGTGGTGCTGTTGAACGCCAGATCTGTCAACGGTAAAACAACTTCGTCCAGGATCTAATCTCAGATGAACGGGCAGATCTGGCATGCATAGCGAAGACCTGGTTGGACGAGGCTGGAGGCGTAAATCTGACCCAGCTTTGTCCACCAGGTTACTCTGTGCAGCACCAACCGAGATCTGGGGGGTGGGGAGGCGGGGTTGCAGTGGTCTATAGGAATACCATTTCCCTGACCAGGTGCCCCATCCCACAGTCAACCATTTTTGAATGTGTCCACTTGAAGGTAGGTGACCGGGACAGAATAGGGATTCTGTTCGTGTACCGTCCATCCAGCTGCACTACAGTCTCCCTACCTGAGTTAGCTGGGATGGTCCCGAGCCTGGTGTTGGAGTCCCAACGGCTTATTGTGCTGGGGGACTTCAACATTCACGCCAAGGCCACACTGTCAAGAGTGGCTCAGGACTTCATGTCTTCCATGGTGACCATGGGACTGTTCCAATTGATATCTGGCCCTAATCACAAGGCTGGACACACATTAGACTTGGTTTTCTGCCAGGGATGGGGGAATGGTGGGGGTGTAGAGGAGCTGACTATTACTCCATTGCCATGGACCGACCATCACCTGATCAAGTTTAGACTCACTGCATCCTCTAATCTCTGCAGGGGTGGAGGACTGATTAAGATGGTCCACCCCAGGAGGCCTATGGAAGGTAGGTGAAGGTAGGTGACCGGGACAGAATAGGGATTCTGTTCGTGTACCGTCCATCCAGCTGCACTACAGTCTCCCTACCTGAGTTAGCTGGGATGGTCCCGAGCCTGGTGTTGGAGTCCCAACGGCTTATTGTGCTGGGGGACTTCAACATTCACGCCAAGGCCACACTGTCAAGAGTGGCTCAGGACTTCATGTCTTCCATGGTGACCATGGGACTGTTCCAATTGATATCTGGCCCTAATCACAAGGCTGGAGACACATTAGACTTGGTTTTCTGCCAGGGATGGGGGAATGGTGGGGGTGTAGAGGAGCTGACTATTACTCCATTGCCATGGACCGACCATCACCTGATCAAGTTTAGACTCACTGCATCCTCTAATCTCTGCAGGGGTGGAGGACTGATTAAGATGGTCCACCCCAGGAGGCCTATGGATCCCGAAGGATTCCTGATGGCTCTTGGGGAGTTTCCCACCACCTCAGTACGTGATCCTGTTGATGCCCTGGTCTCTTCCTGGAATGGGGAGATGACCAGAGCAATAGACACGATTGCTCCGGAATGTCCCCTCTAAAGTAGCCAAGCTAAACCACGTCCTTCGTTTAATGAGGAGCTGACAGCAATGAAGGAAAGGAAAAAGGAGAGCGCGTGGCATTCGGATCTGAGCAGGCCAAATCAAAGATGCCATATTGCCTTTTTAAGGGCATATGACGCAGCAATAAAGGCCACAAAGAAATCTTTCTTTGCGGCCAATATTGTGTCCGCAAAGAACCATCCAGGGGAGCTGTTTTGAGTTGTCAGAGGCATATTAAATCCCACCTCTGTGGATGGGAGCCCTGACAACTCGACAGCCTGTTGTGAAGCGTTTGCTCAGTTCTTCATTGACAAAGTTGTTTTGATCTGCTCTGGCCTGGACACCATGTTAACGGCAATCTCTGTCCTGTTTTGCTCTTATAAACAGCCTCAACACAAAATTGAAAGTAAAAGAAAAATGCTTTACTCCAGCAAACGAGATAAGCAAATGCAATTGAAAAAGAAAACAAGGAAGTCTTACTACAGACACCAATGAAAGTCTTTTGCAAAAGTCCCAGCAAAATCAACAGACAATAAGGCACAGATCATGAAGTCCTTAACACAAAGCAGGTTCCGGCAGTAACAGAGTTGTTAGCAGCGAAAAGCTAAGTTCTCCTGCTTCTGATTTATACCCCATGCAGGAGGGCTTAGGAGCATCACTCAATTAATTCATCAATCTTTTAGCCACTAATCAAGCAGACCGCTGCCTGTTCTCTGACTCCCTCCATCTTTCTAGGCACCTGCAAAGCCTCATTGTTGGATTCTTCTTCCTATCTCTCCAAGACTTGAGCACCTCCCTGCTCCCCTTCCTCTTCCGATGATGAGTAATCTCCAACAGTCTCTGAGGATGTAACACGAGCATCTGCTTGTCCGGTTTTAATGGATTCATTTCAATTGGTGAAACCCGAGGATGTGAACAAGATACTTGGAGGGATGAGGGCAACCACATGCATCCTAGACCCCTGCCCATCCTGGCTTTTAAAGGAGGCCAGACAGCGATTGGCCGAGTGGATAAAGGTGGTGGTTAATGCCTCCCTTCGGGAAGGCATTTTTCCAGCAAGCTTAAAACAAGCTATAATAAAACCGCTATTGAAGAAACCATTACTGGACCCCACTCAATTCATCAACTATCGGCCTGTTTCCAATCTACGTTTTTTGGGCAAAGTCCTGGAACGTGTGGTGGCCTCACAACTCTAGGTATTCTTGGAAGACACGGATTATCTGGATCCGGCACAGTCTGGCTTTAGACCCAGTCATGGAACCAAGACAGCCTTGGTTGCCTTAGTTGATGATCTACGTCGGGAGCTAGACAGGGGGAATGTGTTCCTGTTAGTTCTTCTGGACCTCTCAGTGGTACCGTCAACCACAGTATCCTTCTGGGATGCCTTGCTGGAATGGGCCTTGGGGGCACTGTTCTATAGTGGCTCCAGTCCTTTCTGGAGGGTCGTACCCAGATGGTGTCATTGGGAGACACCTGATCAACCCCACAACCATTGTCTTGTGGGGTTCCTCAAGGTTCAATACTGTCTCCCATGCTGTTCAACATATACATGATACAGCTGGGAGAGATCATCCGGAGTTTCAGGGTGCAGTGTCATCTGTACGCAGATCATGTCCAACTCTGTTACTCCTTTCCACCTGCTACTAAGGAGCCTGTTCAGGTCCTGAACCAGTGCTTGGCTGCTGTGACGATTTGGATGAGGGCTAACGAATTGAAATTGAATCCAGACAAGACAGAGGTACTCCTGGTCAGTTGTAAGGCCGAACAGGGCATAGGGTTACAGCCTGTGTTGGATGGGGTCACACTCCCCCTGAAGACACAGGTTCACAGTCTGGGTATGATCCTGGACTCATCGCTGAGCTTGGAACCCTAGGTCTTGGCAGTGACCAGGGGAGCATTTGCACAGTTAAAGCTTGTGTGCCAGCTGCGCCTATACCTTGAGAAGTCTGACCTGGCCACGGTAGTCCACGCTCTTGTTACATCCCATATAGACTACTGCAACGCTCTCTACATGGGGTTGCCTTTGAAGACTGTCCGGAAGCTTCAACTGGTCCAATGGACAGCAGCCAGATTGCTAACTGGAGTGGCTCTCAGGGAGCATACAACTCCTTTGTTGCGCCAGCTCCACTGGCTGCCAGTTTGCTACCGGCCACAATTCAAAGTGCTGGCGTTAGCCTATAAAGCCCTAAATGGTTCTGGCCCAACTTATCTGTCTGAATGAATCTCACCTTATGAACCTGTGAGGACTTTAAGATCATCTGGAGAGGCCGTGCTCTCAGTCCCGCCATTATCACAAGTATGGTTGGCGGGAACGAGAGACAGGGTCTTTCCTAGGGAGATTAGATCGACTTCCTCACTCCTATCATTCCAAAACAACCTTAAGAGATGGCTTTTTGAGCAGGCATTTGAAAATACAGAGTAACGGATATAATAACAGAATAACTACATGGCGGAACTGGACATTGTTTTATTATGATGTATGATTTTATTGTTGCTGATGTTTTTATATTGTATATTGTAATTGTGTCCTTGGTGGCATTGAACTCCTGCTTTGTAAACCGCCTCAAGTCGCCGGAAGGCTGAGAGGGGTGGTATAGAAATGTACTAAATAAATAAATAATACTGTTACGTATTAGAAACAAATTATGGATATACTTGGAGTCATCATAGGGAATTGATTATAGTATTGAAAACCTCTGATCCCATCATTGTGCCTCTGCAGAGCTGGAGAATCAGGCAAGTTTAAGTAAAGAAAAAAATTCCTATAGGTGTGTTTTGCATCGGAAGGGAATCTTACTTTATCATATCTCTGCATAAAAAGCTGTGCCTGCGAAAATACATTACCTAAAAATAGTTAAAATAAACAATTCCCTATTTTCATTTCATTTCCACCCATTAAATACTGAGATCCTCATTTATGTAGCATGGAAATGGTGAAGTAATTTGAGCACTGAACTATGGCTTTAGAGTACAGGATTTGAATCCCCTCTTGGTCATGAAATCTAATGAGGACTCTTCCACACACTGCCTTCACTCTATCTAGAACAAGACATAAAATGTTTATCTAGTCCCAAGAAATATAACTTTCATGATGCTACCCAGGAAGTAGATATGGCTCCCCAATCCAAGATTGTTTGTAGTGTACCATCTGCCTTCCCACATCTGTGTCCTCTTACATGCTGTCATCAACTACAGCCAAGATCGAACTGCAGCCAAACAAGTTGTGGAGGAACACAAGATCTCCAAGGCTATAATGTATCATTCAGTCTCCCTGACAAGCTGAAGTACTCTATGTACATTAAACTTCTACATAGAACATTTTGTATCTCATGACTTCCAAATCCCATAAAGGATAGTGGTTTTCTGGGAGGGGAAGAAAGACATTTTCTGCTATTATTAATCAAGGAACATTAACTTCAATCACAGCTAGATCATGTCACATTCAAATTAGATAGCAAATGAATTCATTGACCTTGATTGAAGTGACATCTAATAACTCAATGTTATAAAGAAGTTACCAAGTTTAATATCACCATCTGTGAAATGCCTAGCAAGTTATTTAGGCATTTGCTTAATTGTAAAAGTGTAAATAATCCCATTGATTCAGTGACTAGTAATGCTTTTAGTTTCATAATTAAAGTTTGGCACTTATTTACTAACTTAAAACTTTTTAATAGAGTGTTATTTGGTATTCTATGACAGAGAACATGATTTGCACATGGAAAATCCCAGGTTCCATTTCAGCATCATTAGTAGAGTACAAAGAAGAACTCCATGCAACCTTGGAGAAACACTGCCAATCAGTGTCAGTAATGCTAAACTACTAGCTTTCCTATGCTTATACGTAAGCATAGAAAACTACCTAATGATTTGTATTGGCAAGAGATCAACAGAAAGTGAATTGTGAAGTTTTGGTGCAACCACTCAAAAATGTTTCCTTCATTAGAATTTGTGAAATCTCTTCAACAGGATAGAAAAAACATATTGCAGCAAGAGTAAGCAATTTCTAAGAGCCTGGGTTATCTGACTCACCTGACCCACCTTTCTTGCTAGTTCCAATGCTGGGACAGGACAGCTCCAAAATGGAAGATGGAATTGACCTTCTACCTTAAATGATTGACAACAAACAAATAGGAGGATCTAGAGTTCACAAATCAACTTTATGAAAGCACAAAACAAAGTCGGAAAGCAAGAACAAAATCAGGAAGAGACTGTGAAGGATGAACATAAGAACTGTAACAGAGGGGGGAAAAGCATGAACTCCTAACTGCAAATAAATAGCACTGTCAGGTACAAGAGAATCAAATGGTATTTGAAAAACTGGAACTAAGAAACCACTTTCAGTATTGTCTCAATGGGACTGACATTGAAATTGGGTGCTCATTTGGAGGCCTGATGCAACAGACTATGCATAGCAAGAAAAAAAAAACCCTTTCAATTGTTCATCTATAGAGGAAACTCTATCAACAGCTGCAGGTAAAAAAGATAACTGCAGCCTTGGAAGCTCTGCTAACCATTATGGATAAAGCTGGCTGGTCTGCAAAAGGCGATGGGGAAGATACCCTTCTCCAACATTATGTACCAAAGCTGGATGGACTGACAAATAAATTTTAGTTCAATGTTAGTAATAGGACTACATCCCCCACTGCTCCTAGATATAGTAGTTTTTTTAAGGGAAATATAAAATGGCACTGTTCTTAAACACTTGATATGTGCATATAATCCTGAGACTGTAGCCTGAGACAGGCACCTCACTAATAGTAAGGCTGCACAAGTTGGGTGCCAAAGGTTGGGGTGGCCAAAATATACAGATATTTTCCTTTTTTAAAAAAGAAACAAATGCTCGTGTATTATAGTCAGAATCACAATTCTTCATTTTTATTTATATGTGTAAAGCACCCAGCAGCCAACACACTGTTTGGGTAGTGTCCCTCCTCCATTCAGATCCAGGAATGCATTTTGAACTAAAGGGAAGCTATTATGTTTTTCTTTTATACCCAGGTGTACTCTGTCTACATACCCACTAACCCAGAAGGATTTATCAAGAAGTTGCTGTTGCTGTTGATGATGATGTTTGCCTTTACATTGTTTCTGACTTATCACAACCCTAGGGCAAATCTATCATGGAGTTTTCTTGAAAAAAAATATCCATGGGAGGTTTGCATTTTTCTTTCTCTGAGGCTGACAGTATGTGACTTGCCTGTGGTCACCCAGCAAATTTGCTTGTACAATCAGAGTTTCAAACTGATCTCTTAAGATTCCTAGCCCAATGCTCAAGTTACTATGCTCTGCCAACTTTCTATGAGTACAAAAATAGAATCCACCTTCAATTTTAGGTAAGTCAGCATAGAGATACTTGAGTGCTACTGTGTGTTCTAACTTAAAACCAACATTCTTCTTTCTCCCTCTAGTGTGATACAGATCTCATTAAGCAGCCATCTCTCTTTGAAGAAGGATGACTTCTCAACACAACCTAGTTAAGCTGTCCTAGGCCTTCTAAATGAACTCTTATTCAAACTTCTTCCTTGTCACCTGTCTCCATCTTTGACCCTGGTAGTCAACATCCCCCTTTTCCATCGTTTTTTCCTACTTATACCTTCCACTCCACTCAACCCTTGTAACTATTGGCTCTTCGGACTGGCATGGGTATGTTGGAAGCTTTGCTTATTCCCTTTCAAGCATGTGTGCCATCTAAAAGCGAATCCATTTATCATCAGCTTGCCACACTATGACCACCCACCTAGTGTCTTTTCCACCTCTACTCCTCGTCTCTCTCCTGCCACCCCCAACTTCCTCTTGCTGCGTTAGGACCACCCACCCAATTTCTTTTAAAAAATGTTTTTTATTGTAATGGTATCCATCTAATCCATCGAAATAAACTTACTTTATATACATCCATAAACCATTACATTTTTGCCCCCTCCCCCCCCCCCCCGCAACTTTACAACAAAGCATTTTTAAGTGCAGCCAGTCTAGGATTCTGTCCATTTTTTCCTTTATCTGATCATTAGCTTTCCCTTCTTCAACCCATTTTACATATCTTAACCATATCTTAATTCTTTGTATTTTTATAGACCATGGTATATCTTGTTGTATTATTCCCATAATATCTCATTGTACTTGTTCATAAGTGTATTCGTTCCATCTATCAATTGTCCATTTTTTCTTATCCTTCCATCCCAATGGGACATGAGAGAAGCCTCCTCGCAGGATTGCAAGACATCCGGGCGTCCCCTGGGCAACGTCTTCGTAGACGGCCGATTCTCTCAACCCAGAAGCAACCGGAGACGACTTGAAGCATGCAAACAAGGAAGCAAAACAACCAACGGTCCTTTTCAGGACCAACCATGACAATAATCTTTTTCTTTTTCTTTTTCTTTTTAATCTCTGTGTTTGTTTTGCTCTGTTAGAATTGTAATACAATGGTTGCTGATGACACGATAAATAAATAAAATAAATGCTATTACAGCATGGGCAGCTTTAACCATCGCTATCAAAGTTTGTTGGTCTTTTTTCTTCAGCATTTGTAGGCCCAACGTTCCAATTTCCAACAGTCTCGGCCCAATATACAAATTTACCTTGAATAGCACATTTATTTGTTCTAATACCCTCTTCCAGAATCTCTGCACTTTCTCACATTCCCACCACATATGTGTAAAGCACCCCTTCCTCTTTTTACAATGTCAACAGTTTGAGCTGGACCCTTTTATCATATATGCTAGCTGAGCTGGGGTTCTATACCACTTTAAATAAATCTTTATTACTAATTCTTGAAACTTTTCCATTTTAATGGTACTTACCCCCTTCATTATCTTTTCCACCCTTTCCTCTGAAAGTATGCTTTCCTTACTCCATTTTTGTATTATCGTTCTAAGCATTGTTTCTTTTGCTTCCACTATCATTTTGTATATTATTCCTGCTCCCCCCATTTTACCTTCTTCCCTTTGTCTGATCAGGGAATCCAACTTATTTTCCTCTCTTTTTACTCCATTCTTAACCATCTCCCATAGTCCTCTCAATTTCAGCCAATTTTCTCTTCCACCTTTTCCCACCAACTCCATAAAATCCATTAATTCTCCTCCATTATTATATAAATCCTTCACTCTTACAAATCCTGCTCTATTCAACTTCTTCAGCTAGCACTCCTCTTCATCCTCAAAAAAGCTATATAATGGTGACCATTTAAATAATGTGGGGATCCACTGCTTTTGCCATTTTTCCCATATTATAAAAGCTAATCTTCTAGGACCCTCCGTTCCTTTTATATTTCCTTTTATATTTTTACTAAAAATACCAGCTTTTCCTTTACACCCTTTTCTTTCATTTTCTATTCTAATCCATTTCTGATTTCCCTTATCTATTTCTATTAAATACTTCAACTGAAAAGCTTCATAATATGCTTGTAGGTTTGGGACTCAACAGCCCAGTTGATCACTTCTTGCATAGACTATTTTCTGAGCCACTCTTGCTTTCTTTCCTCCAAATACCCATTCTCGTAACTCCTTATCCTACTGAGCTATTTGCCCCGGCCTCAGGGTCACCAGCAGAGTCTGAAACAAATACAACATTTTTGGTATCACACACATTTTAGCGTTCTGATTCTCCTTGAGATTGATAGGTTTTTCCCTTTCCAGCCTCTTAGTTGTCTTCTAATTCTCCTCCAAATCACATTATAATTATTATCTCATAATTTGTTCTCACTCCTAGCTATCCAAATTCCCAAAAAACGAATCTTTCTCTTAGCTATCTTAATTATCCCCTCTTACTGAATTTCCTTAATTTTTCTCTTATCCATATTCATTTTTAGAATTTCTGATTCTGTTAAATTTATTTTCAGGCCAGATACTTTTTCAGAATCTTCCAAAATTACTTTAATTTCTCCCAGGCTTTCTTTTGGATTTTCCGTTATAATTAATATGTCATCCACAAATAAATTAATTCTGGTTCCCTCTTTCCCTATTCTATATCCTTCAATCCTTCCATTATTCCTTATTCGATCTGCTAAGGGCTCAATTACTAAAGTAAATATTAAAGGCGATAGAGGGCATGCTTGCCTAACTCCTCTTTGTATTGGTATTCTTTCTGAGAGTTTATTATTTATCGTAATCCTTCCATCAGCCTCTCTATACAGCACCTCTAACATCCAAATAAACTCTCTGCTGAACCCATATTTATCTAGAACTCTATACAAATACTCATGATTTACCAAGTCAAAGGCTTTATAGACATCAAGTTTTATCATAGCCTGTTCCTTCTTTTTTTAAATTCCTATTGTATTCACTATGTTTCTTAATGGGTGGCTAATACTCCTTCCTTCAACAAAACCATATTGGTCCTCCTTAACTAATTTTGGAAGGAGCTTCTCCAACCTTCTCACCAAGATTTTTGTGAAAACTTTATGATCTTGATTCATCAGTCTTATTTGTCTATAGGGCATTACCTCTAATGGGTCCTTCCCCTCTTTTAAAATTGTCAGTATTTCTGCCTGTTTCCAAGAATCAGGTGGTAGGCCCCCTCTCATTATGTGGTTAAACAATATTTGTAATTGTGGTATTAACACTTCCCCCATTTCCTTATAGAATTGACCTGTAAATCCTTCAACACCTGGGGCCTTATTACCTTTCAGCTCTCCTATCACTTTTTGTATTTCCTCCTGAGTTATTTCTTCTGTCATTGACTCCGCCTTCCTGGGGTCCAACTTTGTGTTTGCCTCTACTTCCCATCTTTTCAATGTTTCTTTTTCATATCATTCTTTATAATAACTTGCAAAAACCTGTAGTATTTTTCCTTTCCCCATTACTTTTCTTTTTGCTTATTTCTTATCTGTCCGACTCCTCTCTTCCCCTTTCTTTTTTTTTTAAGTAATTAGCCAGCCTCTTCATAGATTGGATATTATTTTGTTGGTAATCATTTTTAACCATTACAGCAACTTTCCACAACTCCAAAGCATCAATCTCTGCCAATTCCATTTTTGATTGGGCTAATCTAGCTCCCTTCTCCTTATCTTTCTTCTGCTGAACTTCTCTCTGACATAGAGTAATTTTCTTCAATTTCTGCTTCCTAACCAACCTCCTATTTCTCTCATAACCTATTTCTTTAGCTATGCATAATTCTCTAAAGACCACTTTTGAAGTGTCCCAAACAATTTGTATGCTGGCTGAACCATTATTACCTTGGAATAAATTTTTAATCTGATCTTTCATATATTTTCTACTTTTCAAATCCTTCCAAACTATATCCTTATACTTCCAAGTTTTATCCACTCAATTTCCACTTATCTCAAAATTGATCATCACCATAGCATGATTAGAGAGCCAGATTGTACCTGTAAAACAAGATCTTATTTCCATACTGAAGTTCTCTTTTAACAATATGTGGCTGATTGTGGTATATTTCTTATGCCTATTTGAGTAGAAGGTTGGTTGCTGTTGATCTTGTGTCATATCATAAATATTTTTTAAGTTCCGCCTTTTCAAATTCACATTACTTTTCTTTCTGAAATCAAAATAAAAGTCTCCCATAATCATGATATTCCCCCTCATAATAATTATCAATGTTCTTAAAGAGTTTTTGTATAAATTTTTCTTGACCTGTATTAGGGGTGTATACATTAACCAATGTCATTATTTTACCATCTAGTTTTATTTTTACAAATAAAAATCTTCTTTGTACGTCCGCTATTTGATGGATTATTTCTACATTAAGGCTATCGTGAAACGTTATCCCAACGTTATCCCTAAGCTAATGAATTTATATTCAATGAAGCCAATCTTACTTGAACCATTTAACCATCCACCTATACCCTACTTCCCCATGGCTGCAAAGTATGTTATTATCTTCACCACCACCCCCCCCCCCTTTCCCCACACTCCAGAAACTGAGTAGTCTGGATCTTCATCCTCTCCATCTGAAGTATATTTCAGGCTATTGTGCCCCCCTCCCCCCAATCCTCTCTCCTGCGTCCTTTCTTTTTAGACTTTCTTTTCCCTTTATATAATTATAAGAACCAATCACTCCAAATTAGCAACAGATTACATGTGCAGACGTTTCTTCTTTGCAACATACTTAGAACTAACAGAGGGTTGGTCAACCATTTTCTTCGTCTTCTCCATCTTCTCCATCTTCCTCCTTATCTGCCTCTTCTCATGTGTCACATGTATCCAAGTTTGAACAATCAATTCCACACTTCATCAACAATTTCAAAGCATCAGCTGGGTTTCTTGCTATTATTTTTCTTTGATCTTTAAAAACCAGCAAGGCTACAGAGTTTCTGGTTATTCTGGTAGAGTCTCTGAGCAAATGGTTGCAGGATTTTTTTTCTTTTTCAAAGATTCTTGTGATAGGTCCAGATGAATAATGATTGTATTTCCATCCCATTCCAAATTTTGTTTACTTTTCAGGACTTTATAAACCATTTCCTTTACCTTTTGTCTTTCAACTTAATTAGCACATCTTTGCCAGGTGTAGTGGACTGCTGATGCCCTCTGAACACTCTATGTGCCCTTTCAATCTTATTTCTGTCCAGTTCCACTCCCTGGGCAGTAATCCAATCCACCAAGGCTCCTTCTAATTGCTCATCGGTAATTGTTGATGGTATACCAATGACCTTGAGATTGTTTCTGCGAATCTTATCTTGCAATGAAGATAGCTGGCCCTTTAAATTGTTAATTTCTTCTTCATTAGTCTTGGATCGTTGCCACGCTATATTAGCTATCTTATTTGGGAAAGCTCTTTTTTTTTTGCATGTTTCCAGTCTTTCTTCCAAAACATCAAACCATTTTTGCTCAATTCTGTTTAAAGCCTCTATGATAGGATCACATTTGGGGCCCATCTTGAGTGCTTGCTGCAGCCTTTAGTCTGTTCCTTATTTATATAATTAAAAGTCTCCTTACCAGACCTTAGAAGCTCTCTCGTGTGCCTCCCTTTATCACACATCAGTTGTTTTCTTTTCTGTGCCGTTTGTTGCTAATTATAACAGTCTTTCTTCATTATTATCTTCTTTTTGGAGGAGAGGCTAGGGAGAATGCGCATCTCTCATTGGTGCATGCTCACAAAAGCCCCAATTTCTTTTCCAACTCCACTTTCAATCTCTCTCCTGCCACCCTCAACCACCTCCAAACTCTGCCTGTGCTAGTTGGGCCACTCTTGCTTCCATTATGTGTCCAGGCAACCCAACTTTTGGCTTTTTTGTGGGTGGGCATTACAGCTTCCCCCAACCTTCATTTGTTTTCTCTCCTCTCACTGTTCTCAACCTTTGTCCATCCAGTTATTTCTGACTTCAACTTCTAGAAGCCCCAGCCATCTTGACTAGCAGTCAAGAATTTTGGGAGTTGATGTCCAACACTTACAGAGGAACAAAGGTTGGAAACCACTGAGATAAGGCATCAATAACAACAGGTAAGACATCACTGCTTCTACACAAAAATATTATTATCTGCACTGTTTATTTTTAATCAGACAAGACTTTATGCATGTTTATTCCAAAAACAGGATATAGAACTGCAGGCTAGAAATATTGAAATGAATAATATAGAATTATTAAATTATTATGAAAGATTTTTCAAAATGCTAGAAATATTTATTCTGAAAGGGTTGCTTCAGAATTGATTGGAGAAGGGGGGAAAGGAAAATAATAAATAATTCATTTCAACAAAATTACCTATATTTAAGTTTTTAAAAATCTGGCAGGTAGATAAGGGAATATTCACAACAGTTTAAAGGTAAAGAGAATAAGATCATTTTAAAGTGAAAGAAACTGCAAAGGCTTTTATTGAAGATCTTTTGTACTGAGAGATGCAGCTATCATTACCAGTTTTTCCCTCATAAACCTGAGTAGCAGTCTTCAGATTTATCAGTTATAAATACCCTCCCTTGATAGAATATGACAGATTAGGCAATTATCTGCCTTCTATTTGTATTTTATTATTTCTTTTTTCTTATTTCTTTTTCCAACAATTTTTCCCTTCTTTTTTATATGAGCTACAAAGAAGAGTTCCAGATATGGTCAGACAAAGATCCATGCAAATGCTGAAACCTGGCCTCGTAATGAATATATCTTCAATAGAGGGCATTACAAGTACCTTGTGATATTCATTGAAACTACTGGCAATCTTCCAGCATGAAGGCTAATTGCCCCAAATTTGGCCGACCTTGCCTGGTGGATAGGTCAAGGAAACAGGCCTGTTCCTCTGTCTGATAACACACCTTTTATACATGTTGGTTCCTAGTCAATTCCAGCAACATAATGAAGAGATAATACTAAGATATGCCTGCAGAGAACAACCAGTTTTGTTCACTTGGCAAATTCAGTCCTGCGGTCAAGCCAACTATGAAAGCCCCATACTCATGGTGCACTTTTCTTACCTAATGAATGGTTTTGATTTTTTAGACTCAAATTGGCATTAAAGCTCCTATCCCGACCTCTCTGTAACAGAATAAATATTTATATTACCACAGGGTGCAAGCAAAGAGCATGAAAATTAGAAATTATGCTAGTCTTCAGCTGGATTCTGGCTTTCCCCCCTGAAAAAGCAAGAGTGTATAGCAAGAGTGGATAAAGGATATATCCACAGTGCAGAATTATAGTAGGTTGACACACCATTAACTGCCACAGCTCTGTGCTATGCAATTCTAGAAATTGTAGTTTTGTAAAATATTTACTCTTATTTGCCAAAGAGCTATAGAGTCACAACAAACTACATATCCCAGGAATATGATGGAACCATGGCAGTTAAGGTGGTGTCAAACAGCTATAATTCTGCACCATGAAAGGTCTCAAAGTATGGCACCTACCCTATTTCATTATGTATTTGAAATACTTCCCTCCTAGTTGGCCTCTCCTTCCTCTCCCAGTTAGAAGAAACAGAAGAAAGCCCCTTTTCCCTTTCCCCCAGGTTTCTGATGCTTCTCCCAACTGTGGAAATGCCAGAAAGCCCCCCTCCCTTCCCAGCTTGCTTCTTTCTTATCTCTCATCAGCTGAGGGGCAAAGGAAAAGCCGTGCCCTCACCCCATCAAGTTGTGGCTGCAAGTGAACCACTTATGCATGCACCCTTGTGGGAATGGGCACAAAATAGATAGAAAATCCATTTTTGGTAATGTTCATCTCAAAACTGACGTGTACATTACAATCAATGGCACATTACATTGGAGTAAGTATATTACCATGCTCTTTCCCTTTCCACTTGTGACCGCGATTCACTTTAGGTCCCAGCTCACCTTAAAATAAGTCAGCATGACAAAATTATCTTCCACATCCCTAGAAGGCCTTCAGTAAACAAAAACAAAAAAAACCCTGCAAAAGTTCAAGAAAGAACAATATCTGTAATGATTTCAAGGTCAGGGGAGTGGGAGAGAGATGATTTTTTTTCTTACAAAGCTCCTTTCTATTTTTTCCAGCCATGAATGCCATCCACAAGTTGCAATCATTTTCAAGATTGATGTCCTGCTTATGTTGTCTCATTGTGCAGAAATTCAAAGGGATACCTCTTGAAGTTTTTTTTTAAAAAATTGTAAAACATTTTAAAATGTTCAAAAGATTAGTGGATGACGAAAACATTCTGAAACTTGGCAGGCTTAAATTTGTAAATATTGCCTGTAAGTATACCAAGTTTCATCCTGATAACCATAAAAATGAAATGAACCTTGAAAATGTCCCTATTGCCTCCAATGGAACAAATCCGAATGAAGCAATTACAAAGATTTGGAGATTTGGATTAGGAATCAGAACAAGAATCCTTTAAATCTTTACAAAATGAAACAGGGGCCATCTGAAGCTCTGCCAGTTTTTTCATGACTCCAGCACTGTGCAAAGAGGATCACATTTGGGGGTGGGATCCATAGTTTAAGAAGTAGTGCTCTAGTTGATAATTCTAAATGCCCCTCTCAAAAGTGAAAGATAGCATTATGTAGCAGTTTCAGTTTTGGACTAGGACTCTGGAAACCTTAGGGTGAAATTCTAATTAATCTATGGTAATATGACCTTGGGTAAGTCACACTCTCTCAAGCACATTTTTTTATGTCAGGAGCAACTTAAGAAACTGAAAGTCACTTCTGGTGTGAGAAAATTGGCTGTCTGCAAGGACATTGTCCAGGGGATACTCAGATTTTTTACCATCCTATGGGAGGCTTCTCTCATTTCCCCGCATGAGAAATTGGAGCTGACAGACAGAAGCTCACCCTCCTCCCCAGATTCAAATTGCTGACCTTTTGGTCAGCAGTTCTGCCAGCACAATGGTTTAACCCATTGCACCATGGGCGCTCCTCAACCACAAATGAGGCAGTGGAACACATCCTAGGAGCCCATCATACAATGTAAGACTACTTCCGGTAGGGCTCCGTAAAGGAAGCATCCTGGCAGTGTGCTAAGATGCTGCCCAGAGAACACAGGAACCTTCTGTGTTCTCATTGGATAAAATTAGGGGGGGGGGGGGAAGCCAGGCGATGACACTTTCTCAATGAGGAAAGCAATGCAGCAGGTGATACAGGGTGCGAGGCAGCGGTTTCCCTCCCTGCCAGCTGGATTCACCACGGTGCATGGCAAATCCCTCTGCTTTCACCTGGCTTCAGGACCTCAAAGTGATGAGATCCTTGGAGGGCTATAGGTGAGTATGATTTGTGCATCCTTGACCTATTTTATGATCATTAAATTTCAATACTTAAAAACTGTTACAAACAGGGATAGGAATGAAAGAACCTCTGTTGGGCAGTGGGGCAGCCTTCCTCAGCCTAGTACCCTGTATTTTTTACTCTAATTCCCATCAACCCCAAGTAACAGGACCAATAGTGAGGATCCCAGTAAATGTAGCCTGGATGCCAACAAATTGGGGATTAATTGCTCTATTTGCTTCAATAGTGGCATTTTCTAGCTGACTTTATACTGGGAACATTTTTCAGTTTTCTATCTGCTTGTATATGTGCATCTGGTTCTTTTTATTATTATTTTCACCTACCACTTGTCAGTTCTTTCAAGAGAAAGCATTCAATCTTCCATTCAGTTATTATTCCCCTTTCTCCAAGCTGACACTTTTCTCATGCTTATTACAAATACCCTCTTGATAAATAACCTCCCACCTTAGCTCCAGTCTTTTCTACTTGTTCTCTGCTATGAAATGAAAAAGAAGGGAATGGGGATGGGGATGGGGGGAGTACATTCTCCCTTACAATCCCTGGGTGAAACTCCCAAATCATCCTTCTTGCAATCAGATTTTGGTAAATCCATGCAAATAGAACTAAATCATATGGAAACGCATTTGTGAACAAACATATTGGAAAGCCTTTAAAGGCAAACCATTATTGTATTCATTTATGTTTTCTCCTTTTAAATATGCCCACTTGAGCCTTACAGCATGATTTGTGTTAACTAACTATTTGTTCATAAACATTTGTGATGGAATATTGCTTGCAATAATGTTGCAGGTTTGCAAGCAGATGAAATATAAATTATGTCCCATTCTTAATATTAAGCAATGTGTTCGGCTTATAGAGGATAATGATATCAACAAACTTTGTAACCACCTATCTCCAAAGATGAATTTGTTCATTGGCTCCTAATGCTTGGATCAGCAGAAGCTGGTGATTCTGTTATCAGTATGGTAGGCAATTTCCTTTGGGTTTTAGTCTGAACTTTGAAGATGCTATTCAAGTTGCTAAAAACTGTGTTCCCTCCCAACAGCTACAACATCTTGGCTCACCCATTTAAGGTTCAGAAAAAAAATTCAGAATGCATTCATAGTACCACCATCCTCCACTATCTTGAAAAGGTTAAACCAGCAGAGGTTCTGAAACTTTTTATCCCTGTGACCAACATGACATCTACATACAAATGTTCCCCTCCCAATATGTCAACTGTTATTAATAGCTGAGAAGAGTACATGACATCACAATGGGGTGATGGGACAAGGTTGCTGCAGCCTCAATGAATAGGTTTAATACGTAGCTACCTTCATGAAGTGATAAATAAATAATGATTTGATGTCTGGAAAATGAACTGCTCTCCCTTAAGCAACAATCATGTCACCCCCAAAGGTTTCAGCCCACAATTTGAGAACCAGTAGGTTAATGATCAAGTACTATCAGAAGTAGTATATGGTTTAAGTCTTATGCTAGGACTCCAAGAGACAAGGGTTTAAATTCATGCTCAGCCTTTGAAACTCATTGGGTGATCTTGGGCAAATCACACCCATTGGGAAAATCTCAGCCTCAGGGGAAGCCATGACAACTCCTTCTGAACAAACCTTTTCAAGAAAACCCCATGATCAATTTGTCTTAGGATCACCATAAGCCACAGTATTTTGAAGTCACCTAACAATAACAACATGATGCACAGGCTCCTTCCCACATCTGAATGAATTCTCTTGAATGCTTCTTGTAAACATTTTCTGTAACTTCTGTCTCACATCCACATCTTAAACCCTCTCTTGTTCCCATGCATGATTATTGAAAGTTACCTTTGGAATTTATAATTCCCAGAATTTCTCAGCCATTAATCTGATGGTTGGTAAATTCTGGGATATGTAATTGAAAATGTAAACCCTTTCAGGCTCTGGTTTCTTTGGAGGGTTAAATTTCCAAGTAACCCTCCACCATTGCTATGGCCAGGAAATATATTTTCCTGTGGGCAATATGGTTAAGTGCCTCTGTAAGCATTTGTGTGTCTTACATTATTAACTAAAAGCAAAAATTCTTAAATCAGGTATTCCCATTTCTACTCCTAGAAAATACATGATAATTTACTAGAAAATATAATTTTGCTTTGCTGGGAAAAAATACTGAGCTGATGTCAAAGTGATTGAAAGGAGATGCATCTATTTCTAAAGCACTTTCATGTTGAAATAAAGTACCAGGGTGAAATGAATGGTATTCAGGTTCTGGTTTAGAGGGTTGGTTTGTCTTTACGCAGACTTCTTTCAGATTCATTCAAAAAACAAACTAGGACGTTCCAACCCAGTTGCTCCGATCATTCACCTTGCCCTTTTTACTCTCACATTCTTTCCCTGCATCTGATATTCAGGCTTCAAGGTGAGAAGTTGTGTTGATCAGTGTAGGAAAACATGACTCCTTCTCCTTATCAGTTCTAAATGCAACAGTCTGACACAGTTGTAGAAAATAAAACAATTAGAGATGTATTATATAGCAATCAGATTAAACATTAAATCCCTGAGTTCTTTCCTCATTCACAGTTCTCAAAACCCTATTCACAACTTTACCCTGTCTCTGCAAAAAGAAACTTTGTACATCCAAGCATATGCATATGAAATCAAATGCACATAGAAATGTGGATATTAAATTAATTAAATAAAATGCATTCATTTTGAAAATGTAAGTCCATATTCAAATTTCTATGTGGGAACAGTTAAAAGGCCAGGTCTCAAAGACCAATAAAAAAACAAAATGAAACAAGAATGCTGTTGAGATGTTAATAAACAATAAGAATGAGACTGGGAGATAATTCTATTTCCCATGAGTCATCACCAAGGTGCTGGATGGTAAAATCAATCTCCTGTTCACTTATTTCTTTTTTTAAAAAGTGTGGAATGGAATGTTGTCCTGACTGTTGTCCCTGCCCCTGAATATTATCCTATTTTCCTTTGCTACTCCTAGAGAAATCCAGTTGGGAAGATGATAATGATTTATTTATTTCATGTCAAAAGCATTGCATAAATAAGTATTAAAACTGATAAAATTGAGGGAGCACACATGGCTGAATATTTTTTGACAAAAAAACAGGCAACAGCAACCGCATTGTCTGCAGTTTTAAACAATTCTTCCTCTGTGCACGAGGCAGGACATTGTAGACAAGCATACAAGTGTGAGGTTGTCTTTTGATCTGCCCACTCTACTGAATCGTTCAAGGACTTCCAAGTTGCCCATTCTTGGTTTGCCCCAAAGCCCCGCTTTTAAACATTTTATGATGATAATGATAGTCATGTATATGTCACCTTTCCCCTGATACTGGGGCTCACGTAAGCTCACAATAATTAAAAGAATACAGATAAACATGTTTGCAAAAAATAGATAAAACATATCAAATTATTGTTCAAATCAATTAGACAATCTATGCAAACAGATCTAAAACTAATCCATTAAAAGACAGAAGATGAAAATCAACAAAGTAACAGACCTTTATTGGTGTATTGTTTTGTTAGTTCCATCTTCTACCTTTTAATGAATTTTCATCTCCTGTCTTCTAATGAATTCTTAAAAACCCTGTTGAAACAAATAAACCAAATAAAAACACAATAAGGAAACACACAAAAGCCAGGGAGAAAGAACTATATCCACTTTAATCTTGAGACACCAGATTGCTTGATTGCCCCATAGTTCTTCAACTCTGGCTGAGGTGAGGTCCCATGCTGCTGAGGTTCCCCATCTGCTGCATTCATCACTAAATGCTTAGATTTGAGTGAGGACAGCTATCATCTCAAGGCAGAAGCCTTTCTGCATCCTCTGCATTAGATCTTCAGATTTCATTGGTTATGACACCTTCATTCTTCAAGATTCCAGTTATTCTACTCCTGGTCTTACATTACAGCAAGTAATGCTTCTGCAAAATACCAGGTTGAGCCATAATAAAACAGGTACTATCTATGGATTTGTTGTGGATGAAGGTGCTAAACCGGTGTACATTGCTGTAATCTGAGTGGCATGGATCTGCCCCAGTTTTCTCCATCCATATACTCTGTGCAACCCTAACCTAGACTGGCAGGCCAGGAAGATGGGGTCTGCATCATATATAAGGACTGTATCTCCCTTATGAGGCTATTCCTTTGCCCTATGATTTAGCTTTGAGAGCTTGTACCATCTGCTCAGCCCAAGAGATAAACTGGAAATTTTGCTGGTGGGCTACTCCAACCTCTTTACAGTGATCTGGGTAGATCTTGGGGATGGCTCTGCAAGGGCCTGGGAAGATGATTTTGAGGTGTTAAATATCCATGCTGAAGTTACCTTGTTAGGATCAGTCTGAATGTTGCTTGCCACACTGTGTGATGAATACAAATCTAGTTATATGATTAAATATCCTCTGAGTATAGCACAGACTAGGTTTAGCCAGTGCACTGAGAATGCAATGGTCTCAAAGAATCTATATCATGGCCAGTTTTGACCAGTTGAAATCAGTAATACTACCCAACAAACAGGGGCTTCTGAGGTTCTCATAATGGAGTCACCAAGAGACTTGAAAAGTTTAATTATAAGAATTGTACAATTGTTCATCTTGACCAGAGCTTTGGTTTCTTCTTGAACTTTACCAGGAGGTCATTCATGTGGAGCAGCTGCCATATTGCTCAGCAGCAGCAACAATCGTGGGGATTCACAACTTGCAAGAGGAAGGCTCCAATCAGAAGCTTGCAGCACGTCTTGCTTAGCCTGGGGAAAATGCTTCTTTGTAGCCTATCTAAGAAGGTCTTACAACAAGTGAGTGAATACATTGCATAGTTCT
Source organism: Anolis sagrei (assembly GCF_037176765.1). Lineage (NCBI taxonomy): Eukaryota > Metazoa > Chordata > Lepidosauria > Squamata > Anolidae > Anolis > Anolis sagrei. The sequence goes on from NC_090021.1 coordinate 77,721,448, forward strand.
TTAACAATAGCTCCTTTTTATATTGAAGCTAGACTGTGTTCTTCTCAGGAGAGAATACAAGGAGCTTTTTGTTGAAAAGAGGCAACAACATGAAATGCCAACTCATCGTTGTCTTCTTCTTCAGTTCCAATCATTCTTTCTTCTGGTTAAAAATAATAATAGTAATAAACCCTGCTGATTAACTAAATGAAATTGCAATTTGTGTTTCCTATTAAGTCTAGTTAAACATGATTGATTTAGCTATGATTTCTGAAATTGTGTGATGAGTTTTCCTTTTTCTCCTGGGAGAGACCTAAATTCTAAAAACATCAGCTTGATGGTGATGAATTTATTTTCTTGCAGAGCCCAGGATGCATTTATGCTCGTGTTCATAAAAGTGTCATGGGTCTAATTAATAAAATACTCATAATCAAATATTGCATTTTTACAGCTGAGATTAAAGAAGAAGTTGGACTCAAAGAATGGATAAAGTTTACTAAAGTCCTGTGACAGGACAAACTACTTTCCCCTGTAATAAATCTAGAAAAATGTGAGATTTAATTTTAGAGGGTCTGACACAGGCCCCTTTTACAATGCCATATAATCCAGACTATCAAATCAGATAATCCAGATAATGTGCTTTGAACTGGATTATATGAGTTTATACTGCCATACAATCCAGTGGAAAGCAGATAATCTGGATTTTATATGACAGTGTAGAAGGAGCCTCAGATTGTATAGGTAGCAGGGATGCTCTCATATTCCACATTAGGAGAGCAAAAGAATCAGTTAGATGCTTCTGCTGGTAAAACAGCTTCCTTCTCCTTGCAGTCTCCTGAGTGCCCTCAAATCTTTTTCTGTGTGATTGGTGGAACATTTCAAACAGATCTACAAAGAAAGGAAGGAAGGACTGCTCTTGAATACACAGAGATCTGCTTGCATAGTTTTGGATATCACCTGTAGTGTAATGAATCCAGGGGTTTTGGGATCAATAGGTCTATTTTATTATTAAGGTTAATGGAATAATTTGCCAATATTTCCTTTGACTCTTCAATTGCTTTGAATTTTTCTGCAATCCCTACCATAGCTATAGGGAAATGGGATTGTTAAGATAATTTAAATATGTTTCGGCCACAAGCCATTTAGCTCTCTGCACTGCCCAACAGCAGCACAATCTACAGACTCTATATCAGGGATGGGAACTTACACACACACACACCCATTTATAAGTTTAGATATTTTCTTTAAAAAATGTCAAAACATAGATAAACGTATCTACAGGTCAATATAAGTGATGAATGATTAGTCAATTCCAGCAGAACCTAAAGGGAGCACTGACCTCCATTTAATTTTTCTGCAACAATATCATGCTGGTGGGAAAATACCAGCGGCCAGGGGCAGCTGCCCCCCTGAAGGGGTGCTGCAACTTTCCTCTCTGTATGGAATGACTCTGGACTTATCCATAGAATCAAAATCCACAATTTGGACCCCCAAACCAGCCCTTGACTTATACATAAGGTCGACTTATACATGAGTATACAGGCAATCCTCAAGTTACGAACATACATGGAGAAACGTAAACAACATTGGAGTAGAAGTTTACTACAGGCCACCAAACCAAGATGAAATTATGGATTATATGTTTCTTAAACAAGGATTTCAATAATTATCTGCTGGGAGACTAACTCTGCTAAGCATAGGTTCTACAACAAACTTCTGATGTGCCTTGCAGGTAAGTTTTCCTTTCAAAATGTAGAAGACAGAGCACGGGAATGGAAAATCTTGGATTTGATCCAAACAAATAGAGAGGAGTTGGTCACTGGAGTCAAAGCAACCATGTTATGCAAGAATTCATGTCTACAGAACAGTCCAAAGAGAAATACAGGCAGTCCCCAAGTTACGAACAACATTGAATTTAAATGTACATGGGAACAGGTAGATTTTTAAGTGTAACTCCATATATATATATATATATATATATACACACACACACATACATACATACATACATACATACTTGTGGGTTTTTTCGGGCTATAGGGCCATGTTCTAGAGGCATTTCTCCTGACGTTTCGCCTGCATCTATGGCAAGGTAGTGGCAGAGGTAGTGAGGTCTGTTGGAATTAGGACAATGGGTTTATATATCTGTGGAATGGCTGGGGTGGGGCAAAGAGCTTTTCTCTGCTGGAGCTAGGTGTGAATGTTTCAACTGACCACCTTCGTTAGCATTTGAAGGCTTGGCTGAGCCTGGGAAAATATTTTGTTGAGAGGTGTTAAGATGTGCCTGGTTGTTTCCTCTCTGCTGTTTTGCTGTTGTAATTTTAGAGTTTTTTAATCCTCTGAGGATGCTTGCCATAGATGCAGGCGAAACGTCAGGAAAAATGCCTCTAGAACATGGCCCTATAGCCCGAAAAAAACCCACAAGAACCTAGTGATTCCAGCCATGAAAGCCTTTGACAAATATATATATATAAGCTTTAGATAGCATAGGGAAGGGTTAACAGTACACCCCGTGGTGTTTGTTTTGCTACCTGTTTAGAAGGTTTAACCCCACTCTCTGTCCCTATGAGAATCATATTTTGAAATTTTTGGCTTGTTGTGGAAACAAGGATTGGTGATACAGCTTCAGTAGAAACACCTTTTCCCCATGATAACTCTTACAGGAGTGAATTTCCTTTCATAGGTGTAGATTTCCTTCACTTCCTGTTGTTTCACCACTGTTCATAACTATGAATCATTTATAAGTCAGATGTTTGTAACTTAAGGACTGCCTGTATATGTTACACCCTGTTCCACTGAGTTAGAATTTCTAGCATTCCTTATAATTTGCTATGCTGTGAATTCCAGATCAGTAATATCTGTAGGGCTGCACAATTTTCATTCCTGCTATATACACACGGTAGTGCATGAGGAAACCAAGCGTTCAAATTTTCTCTTATAAGCCTAAATTGGAATCCGACTAGTCACCTGGATTTGAATTCTAAAAATACTTAATCCTTCGCCTAGTTCTCAACCAGACTAGGATGACTTCCTGAAAGAAATCAATTTATGATTTACAGCTTTTTAATAAATAACAGGTATAAATGGTTACTATAAATAATAACTCTGATTATCATGTGCAATCAAATCCTTCACCTGCTGAGAGGCACACCACATTTATGCAGATCAGCTTTAGGCCTTTCATCCATGAAATTATAGAATGTATAATGTGATGGGCCATGATATTTTTAGTGTACTGTAATTGCTTATTTATAAAAGAGCTATCAACAGCCCACTTTAAATAAATTCCAAAATCACCGTAGGGCATTTAGAAATGAATATTTTATATGACATTTTTAAAAGATTATGAGCGTCACTTTGAATAGTAAAATTAATGGCTGTTTGCCTGTTTAAAGTCATTCTGTGCAGACTCAGGATAATCGCATATAAACTGTAATTACTGTATTTGTGTTTTAATAAGGAATATCATCACCCATCTTGTGATTTTGAGTTATAAGGAAACCAAAATTGATAAAATTGTTCTGCTGCTTCCTAATGGGTAAGGAAGAATGAAAACAAAGACAAAAGAATTAAAACAATAAAAATATGCTTGCACATGATCTAATTTCGATCTTTCCTCATTTAATGTAACATAATTTATTTCAGCCTGTCCATAGAACAACTCTGCATATCCTGTACAGTTTTGGATTTGGCTTTCTTCAGAAACAGTTTCCCCATGTCTTGTGGGTGACGCTTTTATGAAAAGTGGTGTGATAGAATTTGAACACACCTTGGTATCTTCCAATACTATGGTGTAAGATCCTTTTGATAATATGATAATAGTGCTGGTATTAGCCAAATTCTCAGAATATTGCTTGGTTTCCTGAAATTTCTAGACGAAATCTCCAAAGAGCAATTATGAAGGAAAAAACTAACCGATTAAGTAGGAGAAAGGTGTAGCCCTAAATTAAAGTTTTCAAAACAATTGAAAGATAATATGAAACCTGAATGATTTACCTGGCACCTCTCCTCTGCTATTTCTGAAATCAGATAGCTCAGAATCACTTTCTGCTCCACAGTTCCTTCACTGGTGATTCTCCTCCACCTTCCATCCTCCTTCTATTGCTCTTATCTTTTTTTCCTCTGCACAAGTGTGTTTGTTCTGGTGCCTTTCTTTACTCATCTCTATTGCTTCTTTGTGGCTCTATTGCTTGGAATATAAGATCTGAAATTTAATTCGGTAATGCTAAATTTTAGAAATCCGAAATTAATGTATTGCCACGAACACCGACCGATTGAAATTGTTAGATGGTCAAGTTACATTTAACTAATATTTAAGTTTTTAAGTTTCAGGAACATGGAATCAGTGGATCACATTTTGGATGTTATCATATGAGCTTGTTAAAGTGTAATAGTATATTTAATTTGTGATTATTACAAGATGTCATGTCTTATTCATTGTTGCATTGCATTCAACTTGTTCTTGGATTTTTTCTCATTAAGAGGGAAAACCTGTTAATGTCTCTAAAAATCCTGTAGCTGTAGGACTATTTCTGGTGCAATAGTTTCTTTCCACAGTAGTCTCTGAATTATTGTCATTTATATGCTGGTCAGGGTGAACATAAGCTGGAAGGAAGGACTAGCAGGGCTGTGTGGAGGTTTCATTTCAGGATCTAGATTTTTTTTTAAAGTAGTAGCAGATTCCGTTTCCTTCAGTACCTCCAGGAGCTCATTATGGTAAGGGCCCTTCCAGCACAAAAACCCACCCACAATGAAAACAAGTGGGAGCAGATCTCAGCTCCTCCTCCCCTATTTGGAATCACAGTTGAATCTTTTTGAATTTCCTTTATTTTCCTGATTATTTTTATTTAGTAGGACTGACTGGGAGTTGGGATCTGAGGAAAGGTGGGTGGGGTGCATGTGCATGTGCATGCATTTGGGGCTTCCACCCTTTTTGCTTCTTTTTCTCCTTCTTTTCCTCTTCTTCAGAAAATACTTTTAAAAGATAATAATTATTAATAATAATAGTAATCCAGTAAACAAAAAGAGAAGCTGACCTCTGCTCTAAAGTAGAAAGTAGCAATAGCTTTAAGGAAGCAAATCTACAAACAGAAAGGAGATTGTAGCCTTGCAGGCAAGAGAGGGGATTTTAAAGGTAGTCCAGGGAGGATTGCTCCACTGAGCTCCAGGTCATCACTTTTCCTTTGCTGGGCCTCCTTAAAATGCCTTGGAAACTAGAAAGCTGTGTGGCATGTTACTGGTGCTGGGAGGGAAGAAAGTGCATGCACCTGCCTCTCTTCTAGAGTAGAACAGCTTTAATAAGCAGCCTCCCCCTCTACAAACAGAAGGGAAAGGATTCAGAAATTTAAGAGTGGTAAGCCTGATGCTTTGTAAAATCCAGGTCTTATTGAAGGATATGAAATGGGAGTCTATGGAAAGTCCCCTCCCCCCCCCCCCCATGGGCTGGATAGGGTGCTTTCTTAACCCCATTTCTGACACTCAAGCTCCCTTGAAGGAAATAAAAGAAAGGTTCCCAGGGGAAAGGGGAGCCTCATAAGTTCCCCATTGCTACCAATGGGCTGAAAAGAGCTGTTTATTTCAGATCCAGAATGAAAATGTTCATTTGACAGTGTGCCCATTTATGGAGGGCATCCAGTATCTACCAAGCAGAAATGGATAGCAATTCACCCAAAATGCACAAACCTAGTGGCAGCGTTGCATGAAGATGATGTTTCAAATCCTTTATGTTTCTCATTGCTTAAACAATATGATTGCTACAAAACCTAAATCTAGTGTGATAAAGTCCTATGACAGTGAGTCAATCAAAGGGACTTTTTTTTTGCTCTTTTAAAGTTGCTTTCCTCCAGACTACAATTTTCCCGACATATGAATATAATTATTGTTACCTGGCAATGGTGAGAGCTCTATATGTTTGGGAACTACCAAGTTGGAAAAACCGAATAATCAAATTTTATCTTACAATCTCTTCAGTTCAGTTATTCACCTTCAAATCTGTGTTTGCTTTTCAACTCCACTATGTATTCTGTCAAATTCTGTATTTTTAAAGATGAATGCGAACAAATTTCTTGCTGTTAGAGGGCACTGACCCACTCTAGTTACAGCAATAAATAGAAAGCTACAATGAATCAAGAGTAAAAAGTTTTGAAACTCTTTGAGCATATGGAAAACAATTTCCTGCACAACTAAACTACTGTACAATTTCTGCTTCCCTATTCATAGTAAAAAAAATATGGTCTACAAGGATCAGTGGTAGAACACACATGTTGCATGTAGGAGTCAGAGATTTCAAATTCAGTCAGTGGTATCTTCTGTTTTAATCATCAGCCATCTAGTAAGGCCACTCTTCCTTTTAGCCATGTATTGTCTAAATTAAAAGAGGTTATGGGGAGAAGAAATGAGAGAGTGAGGAAGAGAGCGAAAAAAAGTAAAATGGGTAGAGGTGAAACGCTATAGCAGAAAGAAATATGGTATAATTTGAGGAAAATGTTTTATTTATTGCATATACTCCTGTATAAATCAATACATTTAGTCAAAATATTTCCTCCAAAAACCTGTGTTGACATCCTGGATGGACATCTATGGCTTTAATGCTTATATATAAAAAAGGTATACCAGTGTTCTCTTAGTACTGTTGTGAAAGGTGAAAGTTCATCTATCCCAGCTTCCCTTTACTCTTTCTGCCATGGCACCACTTCTAGCTTTTTGAATGCCAAGTGGGAACATGATAGCAGTGGTGGCTCTAGCACTTCACGTCAAAGGAGCAACAAGGGCGTAGGGAGGTCAGAGATTCTTTTAGGTTCTCCTGGGATGGATTAAGATCTTATTTTTACCATTCTACTAAGAGAAGGGGATGGTTACATGTTTAATGTATAATGTTTTTGCTATTTTTAATTGTGGAGAGAATATACTCTGTCCATTCATATGCTGGACATGAATTATTTGTTGTTTCTAACTAAACAATTGTGAAGTGCTTTGGAAAACAATTTATGTTTGGTCTCCAAATTCAAAGTATGGAGGTAAATATTAATTACCTATTTCCTCATGTTTGGATTTAGTGTTTGTCAAATATATAGCAGAATTGTGAATGTTAAAATTCCCAATATAGCTGGATACCTATGCAATCTACCTAGATGATATATTATAGCTTGCATGCTAAAAAGGGGGGGGGGGTCTCCTTCAAATGTTTAAAGTTATCTACTTTTCATAGAAGTTGCTTTTCCTCATCTCTGCATTTAGGGGAGCTTCTTTTATGATTGGTTATTAAAAAGTAAGATAGGCTTAATCTCTCTGAATGCTAAGGTTCACATATATCTGGAAAAATTGTATTGAATAAGAAAAAATGCATTAATTGCAGTGTGTGTGTGTGTGTTGCCCTATAAGTGATGTTTGACTTGCAAATACTGGTGTATAGAATTTTTGTGAAATTACACACTGGCCAGGAGACATTCAATGAATGCAAGACAACTGCTTGAGAATATTTTGACAATCCTAGAATCATAGAATCAAAGAGTTGGAAGAGACCTTATGGGCCATCCAGTCCAACCCCCTGCCAAGAAGCAGGAATATGGCATTCAAATCACCCCTGACAGATGGCTATCCAGCCTCTGTTTAAAAGCTTCCAAAGAAGGAGCCTCCACCACACTCCGGGGCAGAGAGTTCCACTGCTGAACGGCTCTCACAGTCAGGAAGTTCTTCCTCATGTTCAGATGGAATCTCCTCTCTTGTAGTTTGAAGCCATTGTTCCGCATCCTAGTCTCCAAGGAAGCAGAAAACAAGCTTGCTCCCTCCACCCTGTGACTTCCTCTCACATATTTATACATGGCTATCATATCTCCTCTCAGCCTTCTCTTCTTCAGGCTAAACATGCCCAGCTCCTTAAGCCGCTCCTCATAGGGCTTGTTCGCCAGATCCTTGATCATTTTAGTCACCCTCCTCTGGACACATTCGAGCTTGTCAATATCTGAGGTCCAAAGAAGGACAAGAGAACTCAAGAACATCTGGTGGACAAAGAAGGCTGAAGAAATCCAACACCTGGCAGATAGCCATGATGCTCAGGGATTTTTCAAAGCCACAAAGGTCATCTATGGACCAAGAAACCATGCCATACAGCCTCTACGCTCATCAGATGGAACCACACTCCTGAAGGACCAAAAATCAATCGCACTATGTTGGAAAGAACACTACCAAAGCCTCCTGAACCGCAGCTCCAATGTGGCCGAAGAGGTCCTCTCACAAATTCCGCAACAACAAACCAGGGACGAGCTTGCAGCACTGCCTAGTTTGGAAGAAGTCAGCAATGCCATCAGCCAACAGAAGAATAACAAAGCCAGTGGACCAGATGGGATCCCTGCTGAAATCTTTAAAGAGGGAGGACCTGAGCTGATACAACAACTCCACCAGCTCATAGAAAAAGTGTGGGTGACCGAGAAAATCCCAGCAGATTTCAAGGATGCCACCATCATCACCCTCTTCAAAAAAGGGGAAAGAACAGACTGCAGAAACTATTGAGGTATCTCTCTTCTAACCTCCGCTGGGAAAATCCTCGCAAGAATCCTTGCAAACCGCCTTCTGCCCCTCTCAGAAGACACCGTCCCAGAATCCCAGAACGGCTTCCGCCCTTCCAGAGGAACCGTGGACATGATTTTCACTGCACGACAGCTCCAAGAAAAATGCAGAGAACAAAATCAACCTCTATACATGGCATTCATCGACCTTGCAAAGGCATTCGACACAGTGAACCACAGCGCTCTCTGGACCATCCTCCAAAAAATCGGGTGCCCAAGCAAATTTGAGAACATCCTGCGGCTCCTCCATGATGACATGATGGCAACAATCTTGGACAGCAATGGCTCCCAAAGTGACCCATTTAAGGTGGAATCAGGTGTCAAACAGGGATGTGTTATTGCCCCAACTTTATTCTCCATCTTCATCGTTATGATACTTCACCTTGTTGATGGGAATCTTCCCACCGGAGTGGAAATCATCTATCGGACAGATGGCAAGCTGTTTAACCTCAGCAGACTGAAAGCCAAAACCAAGGTTACAACAACGTCTGTTATAGAACTCCAGTATGCTGATGACAATGTCGTCTGTGCGCATTCAGAAGATCTACAAGCCACTCTAAACACCTTTGCAGAAGCATACACGAAGCTTGGCCTGTCACTGAACATCGAGAAAATCAAAGTGCTGTTCCAGCAGTCACCAGCCATCCCCTCCCCATTGCCAGAGATACAACTTAATGGTGTAACATTAGAAAATGTTGACCATTTCTGCTACCTTAGCAGCCACCTCTCCACCAAAGTCAACATTGACACCGAAATACAACACCGCCTGAGCTCTGCGAGTGCAGCATTTTCCCGAATGAAGAAGAGAGTGTTTGAGGACTGGGACATCCGTAGAGATACCAAGGTGCTTGTCTATAAAGCTATTGTCCTCCCAACCCTGCTCTATGCCTGTGAGATGTAGACTGTCTACAGACGTCACATGCAACTCCTGGAACAATTCCATCAGCGCTGCCTCCGGAAAATCCTGCAAATCTCCTGGGAAGACAAGCAGACAAACGTCAGCGTGCTGGAAGAAGCAAAGACCACCAGCATTGAAGCAATGGTTCTCTGCCATCAACTCCGCTGGACCGGCCACGTTGTCGGGATGCCTGACCACCGTCTCCCAAAGCAGTTGCTCTACTCTGAACTTAAGAATGGAAAACGGAATGTTGGTGGACAGGAAAAGAGATTTAAAGATGGCCTCAAAGCCAAACTCAAAAACTCTGGCATAAACACTGAGAACTGGGAAGCACTGGCCCTTGACTGCTCCAGCTGGAGGTCAGCTGTGACCAGCAGTGCTGCAGAATTCAAGGAGGCACGAGTGGAGGGTGACAGAGAGAAACGTGCCAGGAGGAAGGTGTGTCAAGCCAACCCTGACCGGGACCGCCTTCCACCTGGAAACCAATGCCTTCACTGTGGGAGAAGATGCGGGTCAAGAATAGGGCTGCACAGCCACCTACAAACCCACAAAAAATAGTCATCAAGGAAGACCATCTTACTCGTCCAACGAGGGATCGCCTAAGTAAGTAAGTGTCAATATCTCTCTTGAATTGTGGTGCCCAGAATTGGACACAATATTCCAGGTGTGGTCTAACCAAAGTGGAATAGAGGGGTAGCATTACTTCCCTAGATCTAGACACTATGCTCCTATTGATGTAGCCCAAAATCCCATTGGCTTTTTTTGCCACCACATCACATTGTTGGCTCATGTTTAACTTGTTGTCCACGAGGACTCCAAGATCTTTTTCACATGTACTGCTCTTGAGCCAGGCGTCCCCCATTTTGTATCTTTGCATTTCGTTTTTCCTGCCAAAGTGGAGTATCTTGCATTTGTTCCTGTTGAACTTCATTTTGTTAGTTTTGGCCCATCTCTCTAATCTGTCATGATCGTTTTGAATCCTGCTCCAATTGGCTATCCCTCCCAATTTGGTGTTGTCTGCAAACTTGATGATCATGCTTTCTAGCCCTTCATCTAAGTCATTAATAAAGATGTTGAACAGGACCGGGCCCAGGACGGAACCCTGCGGCACTCCACTTGTCACTTCTTTCCAAGATGAAGAGGAAGCATTGGTGAACACCCTCTGGGTTCGTCCATTTAACCAATTGCAGATCCACCTCACCGTAGTTTTGCCTAGCCCACATTTGGACTATTTATTTATTTACTTTGCTTCTATACCGCTGTTCTCAGCCCGGGGGCAACTCACAGCGGTGTGCGACTAGTTTGTTTGCCAGAAGGTCATGGGGGACCTTGTTGAAGGCCTTACTGAAATCCAGGTACGCCACATCCACGGCATTCCCTGCATCTACCCAGCTTGTAACTCTATCGAAAAAAGAGATCAGATTAGTCTGGCATGACTTGTTTTTGATAAATCCATGTTGACTATTAGCGATGACCGCATTTGTTTCTAAGTGTTTGCAGACCACTTCCTTAACAATCTTTTCCAGAATCTTGCCTGGTATCGACGTGAGGCTGATCCTGGTGAATATTTCCTTATGATAAAAATTTACCTCCTCAGATTTTATTTTATAAATTATCAACAGAGGACAAGAGACTATCCCCAGTGTTAAATTATTTTTTCAGACCTGCTATATCCACCCACGAAAATTATGTGAAATGCTTTCTTATCTTTTCAGATATGCTGCTTTATAATATGTGCAAATACCTGCAGAGCATTCAAATGTTTTGAAAACATCTTGATAGTGTCTGATTGTATGTTGAAAGCAACATAATTGGAGTTCATAGTATAAACCAAGATCACTCACTTCTTTGTGAATTTCTTTGTCTCTTATGTAAGGCAGGGGAGGTTAAACGGAGTTTTGGAAGTGATACTTCCAAATGTCATTGTTTATACTAACTTTCCCTGAACATACTAGAGTTCCTTCCTTGTTTAACGTAAAAAAAGCACATACTTACAGTATAAGTAAATGTGAACAGCTGTAATTTTACTGGGGAAGAAAAATCTGTTCTCAATCAAGCTTGAGCCAATTTAGCATTTTCTAGCTTCAACAGGCAATCCTTTGGCCGTTGAGAAAAACAGATCTTTTCACTGAGGTTCAGCTCATAGCCATTTCCCACAGATGTTTCTGTAAGTGTAATGCAATGCAGAAATTTGCTTTCACAGAATTCCCCATTTACACTTGTCTTATTGGTGTAGCACAAGTAATTTGACCTCTAGGATGAACACCAGCTGCCTCACAAAGTGACAGATATTTTTGTTTTTGTTTTTGCTTTCTCTTTTCCCATTATTTTCACAGGATTGATTTGTCTTCTGTCTCAGGATTTTTCATGTTCTACAACCAACCAGTCAGTCCGTAAACACAAATATCCATTTTCTGTCCACTGATTTTTCTCCAACTGCTGCTAGAAGTGGGATTTGGAGGTAGAAGGCAGGCAAAATGCTTCCAGAAAAACCATTGGTGTTCAGCTTTGCCCAGTAGCCTACACAACTTCCCTCTCTGGCATCTCCTCCTTCCTCACAGACTCCTTGGAGGGGAAAATTAAAATATCCCCTTATGTGATCATGTTGTAGCAAAATCAGAAGGGTAGTACCTTATCAGACAAAGAAGTTATTTCTGTCAGAACTTGTTTTCCTTGCTGGGTAGCAAAGTTATCCTCAGCGGAGCTTGGAGGCTTCTTTGTCAGGGCCCTTCCAGGCAGCCTAGAATATCAAGGCAGAAAATCGCACAATATCTGCTTTGAACTGAGTTATCTGAGGCCCTTTCCACACAGCTGTATAAAATCCCACATTATCTGCTTTGAACTGGGTTATATGGCAATGTAACACTATTGTAACATCAGAAGTGATGTCAAAAACAAGCCTGGCTGGTGACACAGTGGTGAGTCTGTAGGATCAGGCTGGAGCCAATCAAACTTAGCTGTTCACACCTCCAAAATACTAAAATAACTTTAGACCAGTGGTTCTCAACCTGTGGGTCCCCAGGTGTTTTGGCTTACAAGTCCCAGAAATCCCAGCCAGTTTACCAGCTGTTAGGTTTTCTGGGAGTTGAAGGCCAAAACATCTGGGGACCCACAGGTTGAGAACCACTGCTTTAGAGCTTCCTGGAAACTCCAAAGTAGATCCTATTTCGTCTTGTTCCAGATTAATGGGTGAAACCCTTCTCCTATAAATCCAGCCATATGTTATGTGGACTGCTTGCAGCAGTTGCAGGATGAGTCCACTTTATTTGGCCCATGTACATGCAGGGGAAGAACACAAAAGCTGATTATTTTAAACCATTGCTTCCTCATTAAATTGCAGCACAAATTGTGTAATGAAGACCCACATTGTTTTTTTGTTGTTGTTGTTGTTGTTGTTTTTTGTGGAGAGGCTCTACCAATGTTGTGCTTAATCTATTTATGATGCTTTAGAACTTTTTCTAATTCTGCTTATAAATAACAAGTCCAACTCTCTTTTATTTAAAAAATGAAAAATGGTCATTTCATTTCTCCTTTTCTCTAAATTATACAGAATACTGTGAAACTCTCATAAACGGGTTTGACAGCTAGAACCTCTATCACCTGCAGGAGAGACAAGATTTGGAAGATGATATTGCAATTTCCTCAAATATCATCATGTAGTCTCAAAATCAGAAGTGATTTTTATAGAACTCTCCTCCATGAGAGGTCCAGTTGTTTCCCTTCCTGCTCTCTTTTTTGCTAACAGGTGATGGTCTTTGAATGCTGTGTTACCTTCTTCTTGTAAGTATGTATTTTAATCTGTGAGTTGTCTTTTAGAACTTTTTGGAGGTCAAAAAACAAAGGGATAAATGTTTTAACATAATAGGAAAAAATAATGTCTGAAACTTGTTAATAGGGAACACCAAGTCCCAAAAGAGCCATTTAAAAACTAGATTGCAACCAAGGGAATTCAATATGTAGATATAAGAAATGTAAAGCAAAATTATGTACCATGAAGAAATGTTCATTGATCATGTAATTGTTTATTATATTTTTAACTAAATTGTGGGAAATAGATTTTTTTCAGTATTTTCATTTGTTCCTTTTGCGGGAAGTTTTTCACAAGCTTTATGAAAATGATAATTTGTTACATGCAACAGGCAAACCAAGACATTGTATTGTTTGCATATATGAATTATAAGCAACATGAAAAGCCATTTATAACTGTCACCATCTTCAAGATATTTAGAAAATGAACAAAGTGAGAGACAAGATTTTTATAGGATTAGTTTAATGATACGTCACTGCATTTCTTCTGTCCAATGTTACCACCCTGGTTTTTGAACCTTATCAAATACTGCTTTTAGCCCTGGTTAAAGTTATATGGATTTGTGCAAACTTACCACTGGCTTTGTATCTTCTGTTTGGCCAGATGCAAAACCCTGTAATTTGCTAGTCAAAGATGATCAGAACCCCCAAGGATATAGAAATAGAATACCATCAATTCTCCAACCTAAATTAGAACATACTCCACAAATGTTTCAAAATAGAAGGTCTTCGCATAAACTTTATTGATAAACTGAGGATGTTCTCTTTATATTTCCTTCTGTGGGGAAAGTGCAAATACTAGTTAAATATAAAGTTCTCAGTAACTAATCCTTAACTGTGGGATGTTTTCCATCTAGAGATGCTTATTCTCTGTTCCTGAAAGATTCTATATTTTTAAAAACAAGATTCTTCAAGATTTTTGATTTTTAGAACAATTGGGAGAATAGGTCCTGCCATGTTTATTTTGAAACATATAATGTATGTATTTCCATCCATTCTTAATTTGTATATGTGCTTATATATTTGCTTATGACAGCTATGCATATATGGTGGGTGTTACCATGTTTTAACATGTTCATATTTGCTTGCATTGACAGGGATCTGTGGGGAAAGCTCATTAACTAAGAAATGTTTATCTAAGCTTGGCAGATTTATTATAAAGCTGCAGGCAGGAGTAATATTGCCAACCCAGTCTCAAGGTCATTCTCCTGAGAAAAAACTCTGGGGTTGACTATGAGGTGTCCTAGTTTAAGGGCTAATAGGGGGAAAGCCCATATATTATTTGAATTGTGTTACCTATAAAACTATTGCACAATTACTATTTGCCAGATCTGACAATGTTCATGGTATAACTAGCAATTCTGTTATCTGAAATAAATATCTGGCAAATAGTAACTGCACAATACATTTATGGTTAACACAATTTAAATATTGTGCTATCTTTTAGTAATTGCCACTTTTTTGTCGTGTCAGGAGCGACTTGAGAAACTGCAAGTCGCTTCTGGTGTGAGAGAATTGGCCGTCTGCAAGGACGTTGCCCAGGGGATGCCTGGATTATTTTGATGTTTTATCATCCTTGTGGGAGGCTTCTCTCATGTCCCCGTATGAGGAGCTGGAGCTGATAGAGGGAGCTCATCCACCTCTCCCCGAATTTGAACCTGCGACCTGTCGGTCTTCGGTTCTGCCGGCACAGGGGTTTAACCCACTACGCCACCGGGGGCTCAATTGCCACTGAAGTAGACTGACTGATTTAACTATGGAATGGTGAGTTGCCTCATGAATTCACTGGGTCTATTCCAGTTATGACTAAGAATAAGAAAGCTCATCAGATCAATAGAACTAGTCTGTGTCAACAGAACATAGTCAATAGGTCTAGACCACCAGTGAAAGTTTATGCTAGCAAGATTCAAGAATCATTTGCATAATGACAGTCAAGATTAACACAGCTATGTCTCTGAATTCAAACATCTGTGAAATGAGATTCTAAATCTTAGAATATAATCACGATTATAATTATTAACCTGCATTTTCTCAATGACTTTGAAGAGGTTTCCTACAGTATAATACCTTAGGACCAATGTGCAGTTCACAAACATCTTTAGAAAGAATGTATGGGTTTTTTCCCTATTTTTTCTCCATCTTCTGTGAAAGGAGTAATATTGCTTTTCACATGATTAGAGTGATGACAAAGGCAGAAAAGCTACCATATAACTCTCCTTCTGTGTTCAGTTAACCATTAATTTAGAATTCTGAATAGGGTTTAATGATTTCTCATTCTGTACCTCTATGAAGTACAAGAAACATCCCTCCCTGGGCCTATATCCCAGAATATCAAGGCAAAAAAAAAATCTAACAAAGCAGATATTATGGGCTTTTCTGCCTTGATATTCTGGTATATAGGTCTGTGTGGAATGACTTTTTAATGTCCCAATAGAAAAACTTAGGCCCCTTCCACACAACTGTATAAAATCCCCATTGAACTGGATTATATCGCAGTGTGGACTCAGATAATCCAGTTCAAAGCAGATATTGTGGATTATCTACCTTCATATTCCAGATTATACGGTTGCGTGGAAGTGCCTTTCCACACAGACCTATATCCCAGAATACCAAGGGAGAAAATCCCACAATATCTGCTTTGAACTGGGTTATCTGAGTCCACACTCAGATAATGTAGGATTTTCTGCCTTGATATTCTGGGATATAGGGCTGTGTGGAAGGGCCTTAAGAAGGTCTACAAATAATTTTTGCAAGTCATTTGTTGAAAAGCATAGGTTCAGATGTTCCCCATGGTGCCGAGAGCCCCCGCCCAATATTCTGCACTGCAACGGAGAGTTCCGCAGTTCCTGGCCACCAAAATTGGAAAAAAAAACTGATTTAATGTGACCCAACAGGCAGCTCCAACAATGAATGCACTCAGCCTCTGTTGCTTTCGTTCCAACTCTGACTTTGTATCTAATCCTTAATAGAGGCACTTCAATTTTGCAACTTTTAACTTTTCCGCTTGATACTTTGTATCCTTTCCTGCCTCAAACTAACCCGAACTTGGAATAAACTTCTTTCCGGGCTCCGAGCAACTACGGGCCTGCCTGGGATGCCTTCTGGGCGTCCCAGGGAGGCCGAATCTGCGTCAGTTAAAACAGCGGATACGGAAACCTTCCTATTGGACCCCCGTATCCGCTAAAATCCCAAAATGGCCTCGTTTCAATTCCATATTTTTCTATGTCCAATTCCTAACTAAACTGCTATCTCGCTTTTCTCACTTTGGATCCCTCCACCTGGGAAATAATTGTTTTGTTTTAAAGAATAAATTTTGACAGAAATCAACTGATTGCCGAACTCCGCTGGCTCTGCCGCAGCAGTCCATTTCTCTTCGTTGCCGTTGGTTCCTGCCTAGCCCCGCAGCCGGGGACTTGCTGTGGATGCCCCCAGGAGACCTTGGGAAGGGGGCCGGGCAGGCGACCCGGTCCTTGGGAGGGAGTTATGGTTCCCAAAGGACTGAACGATGGATCTTGTTGTTAATCAACTCAGCGCCCATCTGCTGACTTCTATCGGGAGAAACGACTCTCTGCGGCTTGATTTGGACTGCAAGCCACCTCCGTCTCCGTGAACTTTCCCCAGGAGCATGGGGTTTCATGCTTTTCTAATAAAAATTGACTGTTTTAATAAATTGATGAAGATATGGAGTGGGAATGGGGTTTTCCTTTATGAACTTGTATAAGATGATAATGTATGAAATGTCGTCCGTTTTCCTGCCTTCCCTTTGACTTTTGCCCCACAAAGAAGTGACCAAGGACTGTTGCAGTGCCCGAGGGAGAACCCCTGCCTCCCTCGAAACTTCCTTTTTGATTAACTCATCAGCATGGACAAAAGCCATTCATGATTTCCTCTTCTCGTTTTCTGAGTTGGTCTGGCGAGAGGGGGGAAATCTATATGGACAACGGACATTATGATTGATTTACAAAGGGCAGGGTTGATCCCCCCCTGAGGTCCCCTGCCCTGATCCTGTTTGTTTCCCTCACCAAAACCCATCAAGGACAGGAAAGCCTTTGTTTGCGAAGATCGCACCTTGCCAGCCAAAACAAAGCCTCACATTCCAGCTGGCTGGCAATCTATAATCCCATCATTTCCCCCATTGTTCGCGGTCGTCCTGCCTTCTCGCTTCTGATTCATCCATCTTCAGAAGCGAGAGAAGTGTGCTGATTGGCCCTCCAGAGGCGGAGGAACTTGCTGATTGGCCCAGAGCAAGGCGGGCCGCCAAGCCTCCTCCCAGCTGTTCGGGCTGTCAACCAATCAGCGTGAAGCCGGGCGGAGAGGGGCGGCTGGGAAATTCAAAGGGTTTTGCTGTGTTTTCTCTATAAATATGCTTGTAACTTCTTTAGCGGTATGCTTGTAGTGGAACTATTCCTACAATGCATCCGATTGCAGCTGAATCGCAAATAAAACACCTCGGTCGCTGAACTTCTTCCGCTTTGGTGGGGATTTATTATTTTAAAATATTTTATCGCTGAAATTGGCTTCGCTGGCCTCACCAAGGTTCCAGGAGTCTCTTGATGCGGTCCTCGGGATCTCCTCGGCTGGGGAGACCCTCCTAAAAGCAGCTCGATATCACCCATCACTTTCCATTAATAATTCTAAACCCTGCAGCCTTAGCTCTCAATTTTAGCAGTGGACACATATCTGCTTGCTATTGAGCTTACATCTCAGTAAACATGGTCAGGATTGTTTGTTATCATTATTGTGATTATGTTCTACATCACAAAGGCTGCTGAGCTACAAATTGCAATCAATAAAAGGCAAGGCAGTAAGGTGTGCATCTTCTGCAGAGCTGTAAAGCAATTAGAGATGCATAAATTGATCCCCATTTCAGACTCCTTCACATCATAGCTGCTCCAGCTGTGCAGCCCCTTTCAAATAGGGATTTGGTTGCCCTCTACCCACTGTTTTAACATAGAAGAAATATAAAACATATATTTGTTTTTGCAGGCTTTCATAGTGCACGTTACTGTTTTATTTAGCTAGGATATGTGTTTTTATTGTTGACTTCATTGCATTTTATTATTTGTGATTTGTATTTTATTAGGTGTGATTTTTTTTTTATTTTAAAGTTGTGATTTGAAGTGTGTTTTTATGTAAGTTAGACCTCCTCTGCCCCAGGCTCTTGTAAGAAAGGGCAAGATACAAACCAATTGAGATCAGATCAATAAAATCTATATAGCAAACAGAGTACTGTTCTATGAAAGTAATATATCTGGCTAATATAAGAAATAAAATTTATTTTAATCAAGAACTTGTTGTCCTCCACATATGTTTTGTTCTTACACATTTCTTCATATATGAATGGTATGTATTGCTGGTGATTTTTTTAAAAGACAAGAGTGCAAAAAAGTAATTGTAACTGTTTAGTAAGTAGAAAACCTAAGGGTCCTTCCACACAACCATATAACCCAGGATATCAAGGCAGATAATCCACAATATCTGCTTTGAACTGGGTTATTTGAGTTCACGTTGGCATATAATCTAGTTCAGTGTGAATTTTATACAATTATGTGGACAGGGCAGATAATTCCACATTATCTGCTTTGAACTGGGTTATATGGCAGTGTGGATTCAGGACGCTCCCATGCAGCCCTATATCCCAGAATATCAAGGCAGAAAATCCCACAATATAAGCTTTGAACTGGGTTATCTGAGTCCACACTCAGATAGTGTGGGATTTTCTGCTTTGATATTCTGCGATATAGGGCTGTGTGGAAGGGCTCTCAGCTAACCCAGTTCAAAACAGATATTGTGGATTATCTGCCTTGATATTCTGGGTTATATGGCTGTGTGGAGAGACCCTGAGTCCACACTGCCATATAATCCAGTTCAAAGCAGATAACGTGGGATGTTATACAGCTGTGTGGGACCTTAGTTTCAACTCCATTCTCCTCCAATTCAGTCATTTGGAGTTGTTTCTCTTGTATTCCTGAAAAGATTTATGTCAATATCTTCTCCAATCACATACCACTGTATGTTAGCAAAACAATAAGGTCCCCTGTGATTTTGAAAGCACTTAAACTACATACAAAGGGATGAGGAAATTCACCATTTCTCATTAATTCTTCAGTGAGTTCAACATTCCCCTTGAAGTGCCCTTTCTGTTTTTCCTTGGCACTGCCTTACAGCTGAACATTTGGGGGAAATGAACTGTAGGTTTAAATGCTGTTTGCATTATACTTTGATTCAAGAAAATGATGATAGATTTCATGGTAGTACAAGATATAATGAGAAAACACATATATCTCCTTGAGTATGAAATACAGAAAGGCCTCATACAATGGGAAAATGCAAACAAGGGCAAACTTACCAACCATGTATTCTTCCCTTGCACTTTCCTCAGAGCTACAAGTGCTGTTGGGTTGCATTTATGTTACTGTGATTTTTTTTATGCTTATATTGTTTTGTTAATCTTAAGGTTATGTTGTTTACTCTGTATGTATTGATGATGTTACTTGGAAACTGCTCTGAGTCCCCTCAGGGAGATAGAGCAGTATATACATAAAGTTTTGTTGTTGTTGTTGTTGTTGTTGTATTTCCAATTATTCCCAGCCTGCACAACATATAATCAAAAATTATGGGAATTGTCGGTCCATAACATCTGGGGAGCCAAGTTGATTTAAAACTAAAAGGCTCCAACCACTTTGATATATATATAGTTGGCCATCTGTATGCATGGATTCTCTATCCATGGATTCAATAGCAATTTGAAACTAAACATAAGGCTGATGTGGCCCTCAATGAAAATGAGTTTGACAATGCCAATGTAAGGGAAAGATGAGTTGCATGAACAAGTGATATGTTCTTTTTTTAAAAAAAAAATACATGGCACACCAGTACAGGGAATAAAGTATATCATTTTGTCAGTGCAGATATGGCCCTAATCTCTCCTGTACTCTTCAAAGGAGAGAGGCATGTCACTAGTTTCTACCATGTCCTACTGGAAGTTGTGATTCCATAACCACTTCACCTCCCAGATCCTCAGACTCAGAGCCTGTCCAGACATTACCTTTATCCCAGGAGCTCCAGCAGCAAACAGGATGGTGGCCAAACACCATTCCCTGTAAATACAGAAGCAATAGTTACAAATGGCAAAAAACTCAAGATTTTCCGGTGCGGGAATATCCTCGTTCTGAGCCAAAAATCTGCATCTTTGGATGTCTGTCTGTACTTGCACTTGGAAAAATTGGATTTTTAATCTGGGGTTGTTCCTGGGTTTCAGATGTCTGTTCCTGATTGGTCGGTTCCGGTAGATGTCCTGTGGTGGCCATCCTGGGGCTGCAAAATCCCGGGAAAAATCAGCAAGTGTGGACGATGGAGGCAGACATCCCAGGACCAACAGGTCTGTGTGCAGACCTGCTCGCAGGTCCCATGAGTTTGCCCCTAATTAAAGCACATAATTTGGTGCTATCTGGAACTGCCTCCGGAGATGACATTTGTATCTAGCAATCTAACTCCTCCGTGTCAAAACTATTCCTTAGATTCCAGAAGACATGTAATGACAACTGCAGAATGCATTTTGTCTCAAAGATGTCATAGGAATGAAAGGCTGAAGACTCAAAGATTCATTTTTAACAGTCTTTGGGCTCATCGCTATCTAAAAGGGGAGGAAATTGATGATGTTTTTTCTTTACTTAAATAAATAGCCCCCGGTGTTGCATCCCAGTTCAAGAAACAAGACCATAAGATTAAATCCACCACTCTGGACTGTAGGAAAAGCAATCCTTGTTTATTGATGAAAAATTGGTTACAAAAGAAAGGTAAATGCAGAGTCAAAAAGCCACAGAAAAACACAGTAGTCAATAGGATCTCTGAACTTGAGCAAAACTTCAAAAGCCACAAAACAATAACAAGGAGTCTGTTAGCCTTTTACTAACCATGAACTTGGAAACTAGAAGCCTCTGGGATTACTGGCCATGGAACACAGGAATACTGCCAAGACCAGCCACAGTCCCGAACGTTGCTTGACCTAAAGAAGCACCCGGCAGGAACTCTCTTAAACCAAAGAAGCTATTCTTAGAAATGCCCCTTGACTTTTCTGTCTGGGCCTCTTTCTGCTGTAAGCGCTGTGACCTTCGTACAGACTGGGAAACATATCTATCTCTGACTATCTGTTCTCTTCGGTCCTCATTATCAACCCCAGGTGGAGAGATATCACGGCTAACTTCCAAAACATTCTCTTCTAGCTGTTGGGTTTCGTTTTCATTCCCACTGACCTCTGCATCAACAACAGATTCCACACTGTCAGAGTCAGGGAGAGCTTGCTCAGTTGGAAAAACTATCAGAGAATCCTGTTCACACAGATCAGGATCAGGCTGAACCCCAACACCCGGTGGCGCAGTGGGTTAAAGCCCTGTGCTGGCAGGACTGAAGACCGACAGGTCGCAGGTTCGAATCCCGGGAGAGGCGGATGAGCTCCCTCTACCGGCTCCAGCTCCTCATGCGGGGACATGAGAGAAGCCTCCCACAAGGATGATAAAACATCAGAAATCATCCAGGCGTCCCCTGGGCAACGTCCTTGCAGACGGCCAATTCTCTCACAACAGGAGCGGTCCTGATACGACAAAAAAACTTAAATTTATATTTAATTATTTCAAAAGAGAATTAACATACTGTTCCATATTACTTTAAAATGTACATATGAGTTCACTCGTACACTGAAAAAAATCACTTTAAAATCCTCCAGTTATTTGTACATTTGGCCCCTTTGAAACTGCACTGCTCAAGGACAGTATTATTCATAACATAAGTTTGTAGTCCTTGTGTACATGCTGGATGAAACCTTATGTTCTCTTCAAAATAGGAAAGTTCTAGTAGTGGGGCTTTAGTGTTCTTCATTGTTCATTTTTAATACAGTGTTTGAATAACCTACTCATGTCATTGAAAGTGACTTTCATTGATGCAGAACTTATCATTTCTTCTTCTAGAGAGTAAAAGAAACTTGAATTTGCAAAGAGTCTGAGGTTGTTCATTTCAAAATATATAATGCCCTAGCGACAATTGTCATGCAAGTCACAAAAGCTGGTTCAAGTGTGTGTTCATCATGAGGTGGCTGCAAAAAATGATTCTATAAATCCAGCCTGAATTCTTACAACAAAAGAAGGAATCATGCACTATCCTGTTGAGTGATGATGTGGCATTTACCTCTAAACACATTCCCCAGTCAATTCCATTAGGTAATTTCTTTTTGGCTTTGCATATGGGAGTATCATTTTCTTTCTTCTACAATTGTCAGATCAGAAAATGATAAAAACCCTTATTTCAAACCGCTCAAAAAATTAATCGTGAGAAACAAACTGAGAAATCAAAGATGTAAAATGGTATAATTTC
The DNA here is from genome assembly GCF_037176765.1 of Anolis sagrei. Lineage (NCBI taxonomy): Eukaryota > Metazoa > Chordata > Lepidosauria > Squamata > Anolidae > Anolis > Anolis sagrei. The sequence goes on from NC_090021.1 coordinate 77,744,065, forward strand.
TATAGATACATTGCTGTGTAACAAAAGAAGGTGTCCAAAAAAATCAGATTTTTAATTTTCTTCCTTGAGTCTATGCTTCACTTGCTTTCCTTTTTCATACACTTAAATAAATAGTATTTTTTTTCAAACTCTCCTTGGGATTTACTTTTTTCTTTTTCTTTTTTTATTATTTAACACGTAGTTGCTTTTTGTTCTTTCTTGTTCAACTCTGCCATATATATTTGTACATGTCTCCTTTTCTCTTGTCATATCTTTATAAATGCAACATTTTATTATTCTTTAGGGACCTATTTAATTGCTGGTCCCAGTTAGAGCAAATACATGGAATTAATGAAAATTGAGTAAGTCAATGCTTACATGAGGTCTATTTAATGGATCTACTTCAGACAAGGCTAGCAATTGGATGTAGCCCATGGGTCCTACTTTCTATGCTTTCTCAGGAGGACCGGGAGCATATTCATTTAGATCCTGCCCTTTCCCCAGTTTTGTGATCCAAGATAACTTACAACAGCAAATACAAACAAAGCTAAAATTCACAACACAGAAAGGGTAAAAATGTAATTCAGCCATCAATAAAATCAAAGTCAATTTAAGACATAAACTATTAAGATTAAACAACAAATAGAAAATGTAGCACAGCCATCTTAATCAATAGGCCCTCAAAGGACTGTCTACATAAAGCTACTTCCAATAAAATAAAATAAAATAAGTTTTAACTTTATGATGCTTTTACATTATTTTATACTTTTAGACTTTATGGTTTAAATATTTTCCAAAAAAATGTGTTTTATTTTTGCCACGAGGTTTCAGCTGACCTTGCCCAAAGTTTGCAAGCCACCTGGAGCACTTGAGTCCCACACTGGAAGTGGGCAGTAGGCCTGTTTGATCAAGAAAAAATTTGTTTCTAAAATCGATTTGTAATTGGGGTGTTTTTTTGTTTCGATATTTAAAATATTTACAAAACTTTCAAAAAAATGTTTTGTTATTTACGAAATTTCGTAAATATTTACAAAACATTTTGTAAGTGTGAATGTTGCAGTAATGGTCACCTTGATTAGCATTGAATGGCTTTCATTTCTCCCACCCTGGACATTCCATAGATAAACTCCATTTGCCTAGTTTCCAACAGACCTCTGAGGATGCCTGCCATAGATGTGGGCAAAATGTCAGGAGAGAATGCTTCTGGAACATGGTCATACACTCATACAGCCCTGAAAACTCATAGCAAAAGAGCCTGGATGGATGCAGCCTTCAATTTGTGGCAATCAGATGGTATTGGTCTCATCTCAGGCGGGCCACGGAGGCAGAGCCGGCTCTGCAGGAATCCCCTCCCCGGCTCCTGCGCTCCGGCTCCGGCTCCTGCGCCCTCCTCCTCCTCCTCCTCCTCCCAGCTGTGTTGCAGGAAGTGCCAGGAGGAGGAGGAGGAGGAGGAGGGCGCAGGAGCCGGAGCCGGAGCCGATTGGATGGCGCGCGGAGGCCGGTTGTAAGGGTAAGCGCGCGCGCGCGCCATCCAATCGGCTCCGGCTCCTGCGCCCTCCTCCTCCTCCTCCTCCTCCCAGCTGTGTTGCAGGAAGTGCCAGGAGGAGGAGGAGGAGGAGGAGGGCGCAGGAGCCGGAGCCGATTGGATGGCGCGCGGAGGCCGGTTGTAAGGGTGAGCGCGCGCGCGCCATCCAATCGGCTCCGGCTCCTGCGCCCTCCTCCTCCTCCTCCTCCTCCCAGCTGTGTTGCAGGAAGTGCCAGGAGGAGGAGGAGGAGGAGGAGGAGGATGGCGCAGGAGCCGGAGCCGATTGGATGGCGCTGAGGCCGGTTGTAAGGGTGAGCGCGCGCGGGCCGGGCGCCCAACAGGCAGGGGCGGAGCTTGGCTCACTGGGTGTGCGCTCGCGCCGCCCCTTCGCCCCGCCCGCCCCATTTACAAAACGGGCGAAAGCTCGTAAATACTGTGGGAGTTGCCGTTTCGATATTTAAAAACCCTTCCGGGTTTGAAAATATGTTTTGTTATCGTACCGTAAATGCAAAAATTAACGAATGTTTTACGAATTACGAAATTAACGAACGAAACCGCACAGGCCTAGTGGGCAGCATATAAATGTAGTTAATAAATAGAAATATACTTATAGCTTATGCTCTTGAAACACTAAACATTCAAGGTTCTGCATTTGGCTGTGGACCTATACCTGTGTAGCTAGATAGGCAGAGGCCTCCCTTCTGCAAACATTTGTGTCAAAATGCAAAGACTGTGTAATTTTGGAGGAGAGTTACATGATTGCCTTCTTGGGGTAGTCCTCGGGTACTTTGATTTCATTTTACTTTTACTTTTTGACACTAAGACAAGTAGCAAAGAAGTCTTTGTCTTTAAATTTTATAAACTTTAGGAGTATCTAGGGGCAATATTTTTTTCTTTAAAAATGTGTTGTGTAAACCAAGAGATTTATCTGATCATTTCTTTGAATGCGGTGTAGCCAAACTTGATCACAAATTCAAAGACAATTATACTTAGTCAGTCACACACAGACAGAATTCTCTTGAGTTTGGTTGACTGAAAAGGAATACAAATTTGTCTGTCTGTCTGTCTGTCTGTCTGTCTGTCTATCTAGGTTTTTTCCCCCATATTTCCAGGGAGTGATACTCAATGAAATGTCTCTGGTATCATTGTAATGGAAATTTGTCACTTTTTGTGAACCTGAATAGAAGTCCTTCTCTTATTTTACTCTACCACTCCACAGGGTTTATCTACAAATGGTCTCTTCCCTTATCAGTCCTCCCATGCATTCTCTCCTATTGAAAAGCAGATTTTAAGGAATAGCAAAATATAATACTCTTTATGGGCCATGAATTGTAGAATTTTGGCAGGATCATAACACTTTTCAGATACTGGCTAACAGGATTGTTTTGAATTGGACACATATATATTGTAACTTCAGCTGTCAAAGGAGAAAAATGTTCTGGCTCTCCATTCATTTTTCTTATCATTGACTCTTCCATTTCCATTTCACAATTAACTCAACCTATTCTGCAGGTTGGCCAACAGGGTTTCTAAAACTCTCAGAGCCATAGAAACAATTTAGTTCTTAAATAGGGTGAAATGATCAGGGAGTAGAGAAGTATTTATGATTTTTTTTCTCCTGACGAGGCCTTTGCTGTACACAAATAAAATGTGCACTGATAAGGAAGTTAACATTTCTGTGGATTTATAATCAGGCAAGGGGTAGTAGCAAAGATGCCCATGAGCTGTCATTTTGTTTCAACTTGCATGTGGTGGGGGTGAAATAGGAATTTGTTTCAGTGTTTAAATCGCTTTAGCCGAAGTTGCCCTACATAAAAGATATTTACAGAAAAGGCTTCATGGTTGTTGTCGCCATTTTAGCATGACAAAATGATGTAATGACTGGCTGTTCAAGAGTTTATTTATCTTTTTCAGTTTTAAAAAAGCCTCCCTTAGGGCACTGAACATTATTATCTGAATTGTACACTCACCTTATTTAACATTGTCCAGCAGAAGCTCGATCCTAACCAATGCTTCTTCCTAAGGAGAAGGAGAAACATGGGGTTTTAACTGGAAATTGATATTCAAGACAATTTTACACTCAGTTATGATGTGTTTATTAAATATTTTTGCTACTTCAGTTCTACTAGTTTACTATTAAATAAGATTAATAACCAACTGGTGAATATATGAATGCAGGAAATGCTTGAAATTTAAAGCGGTTCCCTCTTCATTTGTTTTAGAGCTAAAGGCCTCCATGCAATCACTACTTCCAACTAAAGTAGACCCAATGAATTGATGGGCTTTACATAAACATTGAATAATCATTTGGCAATTGATACAATGGGCTTCCTTGAGTTAAGAAAAGCAGGATACTATGAGTTTTTCAGGAATGTTCCCCCCACACTATTTTAACTACTTGGAAAGCGAACCTGCTGTACAGGAAACAGATCAGAGACTATATAGCTGAATCAAACCAGATTTTATTAACTGACAAGAATTTTAGTCTTTCTCTCCTCCTGAGTCTCACTACAAAGTCTTTATGGGGAGAAGTAAAGTCTTTGAGAGACAGACACAGTTCTGGCCAAACTGAGGCTCTTGAATCTTTATTTCTTCTTATTGTCTCTTTCTTGTATGGTGTTCAACTATCTCTAAGATGGCCTCAATATTCAACTCTGACTGGACTTGAATACAGCTCTGACTGAACTTGGATACAGCTCTGACTGGACCTGAATACGGCTCTGATGTGCTATTTTGTAGACCTTCCAGCCTTCCTCTCTCTTCACCTTCCAGTCATGAAAAGGCTGACTCTTCCAAGAATCAGATGTGCCTTGCCTGAGGTTCCACCCAGAGGTCATTCTTAAAGGGGCAGGGTGACAGAGGCTTCAAATGCAAAGAGACTATCTAGACCAGGCATCCTCAAACTGCTGTTTGGGCCTTCAACTCCCAGAATTCCTGATAATTCTTCATGGGCCATGAAAGGGAGAATGCTCTATCTCAAAGCACTCTGGTTACAAAGCACATAGAGACAGAGGATTTAACTTATCTTAGAGGGAGAGACAATGAATAGGCATTCTTTGTTTGCTCAGACTGCTGTCCAATTACTAACTGTTACTAGCTTATCATACTTACTTCTTATGGTTTTGTAACTTCTTCAAACAAGACTTACAATTAAGACCACTTCAAAGAAAGAAGAGTTTTTGAAAAAGAGTGCTTGATGTCAATAGACTTAAAATAACCCTAATTTCCAAAAACTCATCCTGATTCTCTTCTTTTTAAAAAGATGAATTAACTTGGACTACATCTATGCTGAGCACTTAGGTTGATATAGATGTTGATCAGCCTTTTGGTGACCAAATGCTGCCTAGGGCTGATCCAGGATAAGGCAGACCTTGCAAAAAGAATCTGTAGACCCCACTTCCTCCAAAATGAATTGAACCACCTAAACTGAGCTTTACAGACCAATGGATACTCCAGCACAGACATCAGAAGAGCTGCAAGACCAAGAAAAAACCACTGGAGTAAAGACAAAGATCCACCCAGAGGAAAAGTGTTCTTGCCATACATCAATGGAAGCACTGACCGCATAGGGAAGCTGATGAGGAAATACATCCTACAAAATACTTACAGACCCACTATGTAAATCCAACAAATGCTACATTCGGCAAAGGACAAGAGGGATCCTCTCACTTTTGCAGGAGTCTATCGTGTACCATGCAGCTGTGGACAAGTCTACATAGGGACCACCAATTGTAGTGCCCAAACACGAATCAAGGAACATGAAAGGCACTGCAAACTACTTCAACCAGAGAAGTCAGCCATAGCAGAGCACCTGATGAACCAACCTGGACATAGCATATTATTTGAGAACACAGAAATGCTGCACTACTCTAACAATTACCATGTCAGGCTACACAGAGAATCCACTGAAATCCACAAGCATGTGGACAATTTCAACAGAAAGGAAGAAACTATGAAAATGAACAAAATCTGGCTAACAGTATTAAAAAACCTCTAAAATTATAACAGTAAATAAAAAACAACAACACTCAAACACAAGGGAACTCCAGACAAGAAACAGGGACAGCTAATCACCTCTCAACAAAGTATTCCCTCAGGCAGTAGCCATACCTAAAAACTGTCAGGCCATCAAATGCTAATCAAAGTGGCCAATTGAAACATTCACACCTAGCTCCAACGGACCAGAGTTCTTTCTCCACCCTGGCATTTCCACAGATATATAAACCCATTTTTTCTAGTTTCCAACAGACCTCACAACTTCTGAGGATGCCTGCTATAGATAGAGGCGAAATGTCAGGAGAGAATACTTCTAGAACATGGCCATAAAGCCCGAAAAACCTACAACAATCCAGTGATTCTGGCCATGAAAGCCTTTAACAACACAAGGGGAGGTATCATTTAGAAATAGTGCAATTCTAATAAGAACATAGCAGAAAAGGGGGAAAAATCACACTCTCCAAACTCATGCAAGTGATTTTATTTCCTAGAGCCATTCCAAATTAGTATAAAAGCCTTCAATCTGTTTCCTTTTCATTTTTCTTCTTCCTCTATAATTTATTATCCAAATGAATATTTTAGTGCTCTATTATGAAGAGGCCAAAATAACTGGGTATTTAGGAATTACTCTCTGCATGAATGAGGATTTAAGAAGTCAAATTATACAACCGATAGAAGGGTTTGGTTATACATAATCTCCCTTCAGATCCTTTCTTCTCTCATATGGCCTGTGGATATATTTCTGGACACAAGGAGTTGGTTGCATAGAAGGAAATCTTACACGCTTGAATCTGTATCAGAATAATGCAACCACAGTAGGGTGAACTGTACATATTTGGGGGGAAAGGTGAGAGGCTATTGTTTAGTGGGAAAGCACATGCTTGACATACAGGAGGTCTTAGTTTCCATCCCAGAAACCTCCAAGTAGGGTTAGGAAAGAATCTTGTTTTAAGTCCTGAGGTGTTGCTACTAATAAGAGTCAATAGTATTGAGCCAAATAAGTCAATGATCCGACTTCCTCCATTTCTCCCATTTTTACCCACTTCAAAGACAAATACCCATGGATCCCATTAAATAACACAGAACTGCTTCGGGTGGTTGTTCGTGGGACTCCATCTCTGCAATGTGTAAAAATGGGAGAATTTCAAAGACAGGAAGAAATAGGCTCCAATTCCCACCCATTGCCATCCCATGGAGGGAAGCGAGTTGCATGTGTAGTGCATGTGGTTTCCACCTATGGAGGCGGCAAGGTGTGTGCACAGCGCACAGGATTCCTGTGTTGACTGGGCGGTGGAGGGAAGTGTGTGCACTGTGCACACACCTTCCTTCCTTCCATAGGATTGCCAGGATAACCGGCAAAATGGAGCAAAAACCTTCTCTCTCTCTCTCTCTCTCTCTCTCTCTCTCTCTATATATATATATATATATATATATATATATATCTTGGTGATACTATTTTAATTGCCATGGCTCAATAGTATGTAATTGTGGGAGATGTACATTAACTCTATAATGTAGACACCATCCTTAATTTTTACTCAGCCACAGCCTGAAAAGCTTTCTTTTTTAAAGAACTTTTAATTATTTTTTTATTTATTTCAGGGTTCTTTTACCCCGCCCTTCTCACCCCGAAGGGGACTCAGGGCGGCTTACAAAAGCAAAGGCACAATTTGATGCCTGCATCACAGAACAATCAAAACACAAAATTACATCAATTCACAGTTAACAACAATTCATGCATTATACCAATAAAATCAATAAAATCAATAAATGAGGAAATTCTCATAATATCATTGATCCTAAATGTAGTAGTATTTTGGGAGTGTTTGAAATTAGCTACTACTACATTTAGGATCATGAATAAATGCTAGTTGTTGTGGTTCGGTCTCTGAAAACATTAACAGAGCACATTATAGCAATGAAAAAGAGTACATAGAATTTCAGAGATCATTAGGGAAAAAGCAGTGAGAAGGGGGAAATAGACTCTACTACAACATTCTGATATGAAAAAATGTCATACTCAACCCTTGGGTACTGTTTACATTTCTTGTCATTACATGTCAAAAGGTGTCTGGTAGAAATGAAAATGTACAAGAGAATGACATGTTGTTAAACAAAATGTCTAGTTCATACTAAAGTTTGTTGTCTTTTTATGGAATTATTGTAGCACATATTCAATGAAAAGAGAGTATTCATGAATGCACAAAAAGACAACACACAGCCATGCCCCAGGAAATTAGTAGCCCGTCTTAACACTGGTTATGACATTGTTTAGATTATAGTCATAGTTATGTGCATTTAAGTCAACTCAGACTTAAGGTGATTCCTGTCATAAGGGTTTCCTAGAAAGACTGATTTTGCCTTTCTCTAAAGCTGAGAGAGTGTGACTTGCACATAATTACAATATAGTTTTCCATGCTGAGTGAGGATTTGAACACTGATCACTGAAAGGCTTAGAACCTCATCACGTGGAGATCCTTAAGCAGGGGGACAGCAGGGAACTCTGTCAGGAAACACCTTGCACTATCCCCTTATCACAAGTGGTTTCCCATCTGTCCCCAGCTTGGTCCTGCATTGTCCCCAACTTAGTCAATGAGAACACAGGTGACTGCCTGTGTTGTCAGGGTAGCCTCTCAGCACAATGCCGAGACACAGCCAGAATGAAACCGAGATGAAGCACTGCTGGAAGTAGCCTGTGGCATGTGATGGGCTCCGGTGGGCCCCGTCCATGGTACATCTTGGCAGTGTCCTAGGATGGGGCTTTTTTGACCATGTGATGAAGTCATTTGTCCAAACCACCACATTACTTCTCAAGCTCAAATCACAACCAAACAAAATTTGGGAATGCAGCACAATAGATAAACACGGAATTATGTAAGACTAAAACATGGAACCGCTTAGACGATGCTACTGGAAAATGTGATTAACAGGAAGACATTGGTTATTATATGTTTTTTGTATGGATTTTGTAATGTTTTAAATGTTTTTATTGCATCATCATCATCATCATTATTATTATTATTAAACTTTATTTGTACCCTGCTAGCATCGCCCGAAGGACTCGATGTGGCTTACAAAGGCCAAGGCCTCAACACACAATATAACAATACAACACCTAAGGCAAATTAAAAACAATTAAAGCAATATAAACAACAAGCAATAAACAATACACTAATACACAATAAAACTGGGCCAGGCCAGAGTAATGGGTACAGGATTAAAAGTGCTGATGTGCATCTTGTGAATTGTTATGGCATTGAATTACTGTCAATTTGTAAGCTGCCTTGATCGACTTCAGGTTTAGAAAAGGCGGCATAGAAATATCATAAATAAATAAATAAAATTCTGAGATGACAACTCCCAGAATATGCCAATCTGGTATAAGTTACATTTTTATACATATGATTGGTGTAAATAATTACATATTTTTCATATGATTGTTCCATATGTAAAATATTAACAGAATAAATAAATTCATAAAACAGAATTTCATGCAAACTTATGACTGGTAGTATTATTATGAATAGTTGTCAGTTACTCTGCTTGCCTTCTCTACTGAGTCAATTGGTGTGTATTGGTATGTTTTTGTTCAAAATAATATGGAGTGCATACAAGGTGTCTTTCAATTCAGAACATAGCCGTTCTCCATTTTTTTAAACAGCATAACTTGGTTTTAGTATAAAACACAAACTTGTATGTAACAGGCACAATCAGCTGTACATAACACAACAAGGCATTCATGGAATCTGTTTCTTAGGGCCCTTCCACACAGAAATATAACTCAGAATATCAAGGAAGATAATCCACAATCATCATCATCATCATCATCATCATCATCATCATCATCAATCTTTATTTATATGCCACTTTTCTCCCACAGTGGGGACACAAAGCTACTTCCAACATGTTAAAAAATACAATACAAAATCGAACAACAGTCAAATGTATAAATAAAAAAACATTGTAAGCAATCAAGGAAAAAACATAAATAGGCATTTAAAACAATATACATTACTTCATTGTCCTGTCATATCTTATTGCACTTAGCACTTATTGCACCTGAATTTAGCACAGTTCAAATATCTGCTCTGAATCCGCACTGACATATAATCCAATTCAATGTGGATTTTATACAGCTGTGTGGAAGGAGCCTTTGATACTACGTTCTCTATATCAATATGTTTTGCCATGGCTCCACTTCAACAGGTATTCTGTTTACAATGCAATATGTAATCTGTAGGATCTATCAAGAATATATTTGCAAAAGATATGTAAGCACTTATGGCTTAACTTTAAGTAAGCAAACTATCTACCAGGATAGAATTGATGCCTCTGGGGCTACTTCCATGCAGACATATGACCTAGATATTTCTTGATAATGATTTCTAGCAAGCACTGGAGGAGGGATCTAGAGAACATCTGGAGGAAATCTCAAGGTGTATCTGACCAAGCACGGGCTAAAGCCGCTATTAGGGCTTACTCCGTGGCTCTGCGAGCAGCCAGGAAAGTATTCTCAACTGCTCACATAGCATCTGAAGCAAATAGACCATCTGAGTTGTTCTGGGTTGTTGGGGAGCTCCTCTGGCCTCCTGAGGCTGGGGAGCTTCCTGACAACTCGGCAACTTGGTGCAGCGATTTCGCGCACCATTTTGCAGGCAAAGTTGCTCAGATACGCCTTGAGCTGGACTCCGGCTTAAATGCAGTGCCAGATGAGGTAACCGAGGCACCTGTCTGTCCGATCTTATGGGATTCCTTCCAGCTTGTTCTAACTGATGACATGGAGGGGATCCTTGGGACTGTGAGGGTGACCCCGTGCGCTCTGGATCCTTGCCCTTCCTGGCTAGTGAAGCTGGCCAGAGAAGGGTTGTTGGAGTGGTTTGTGGCAATAATAAATGCCTCATTGGTCCAGGGTAAATTTCCGACCTGCCTTAAGAAGGCGGTAGTAAAACCTTTGTTAAAGAAGACCACCCTTGACCTGACTGTATGTAACAACTACAGGCCAATCTCCTTTCTTGGGCAAGGTTCTGGAGCAGGTGGTTGCCTTGCAGCTTCAGGGATTCCTCGATGACACTGATTACCTGGATCGCTCGCAGTCTGGCTTTAGGCCTGGGCACAATACCGAGATGGCTTTGGTCACCTTGATGGATGACCTCCGCAGGGAACTGGACAGGGGGAGTGTGGCCCTGCTGGTTTTCTTGGATATCTCAGCGGCTTTCGATACCATTGACCATAGTATCCTGCTGGGAAGACTCACTGAGGTGGGACTTGGGGGTACGGTTTTACTGTATCTCCGCTCCTTCCTGGAGGGTCGTTCCCAGTTGGTGAAGCTGGGAGACTCCTGTTTGAACCCCTGGCCATTGAGCTGTGGGGTCTCGCAAGGTTCTATTCTGTCCCCCATGCTTTTTAACATCTACATGAAATCGCTGGGAGAGGGCATCCGGAGTTTTGGAGTATGGTGCCATCTCTACGCAAATGACAGCCAACTCCACTACTCGTTTCCACCAGATTCCAAGGAAGCTCCCCGGATACTGGACCAGTGCCTGGCTGCTGTGGCGACCTGGATGAGGAAGAGCAAGCTGAGGATCAATCCTGACAAGACAGAGCTCCTCCAGGTCAGTCACTCAGCTGACCAGGGTATTGGGTGGCAACCTGTGCTGGATGGGGTTGCACTCCCATTGAAATCACAGGTTCGCAGTTTGGGTGTCCTCCTGGACTCAGTGCTGACACTTGATGCGCAGGTGTCGGCGGTGGCCAGGAGGGCCTTTGCGCAATTAAAGCTTGTGCACCAACTGCAGCCTTACCTAGTGAAGTCTGACTTGACCATGGTGGTCCATGCCTTAATTACCTCTAGACTGGATTACTGTAATGCTCTCTACGTGGGGATACCCTTGAAGACAGCTTGGAAACTACAATTTGTCCAATGTTCGGCAGCCAGATTAATAACTGGGGTGACCTACAGGGAGCAGTCAACCCCCCTGTTTAAGGAGCTCCACTGACTGCCTTTTATTTTCTGGTCCCAATTCAAGGTACAGGTTATTACCTATAAAGCCCTAAACGGTTTGGGACCCGCTTACCTTTGTGACCCTATCTCCCGCCTTGATATTCTGGGTTATATGATTGCATGGAAGGGCCCGAAGAAATCCAAACACCAGCCTCCTGTTAAAATGTTTTAGCCCTCATGATCATAGAACTATTTTTGAAACTATAATGAAGAAAAACCATCAAATCTTGTTATATTTCTCAACTCTCATCCTGTCTATAGCCATAGGTTAAGATTTGTGAAGGATTGGCTTCACCTTTTCAGATGTCATTTCAAAGTGTGAAACTGGCATTTGGTAATTGTCAGATCTGGAACTTTGATTGATAACAGTTAGGCGGTTTACATTTAAGTAAAGTACTCAGAATAAAAGCAAAACAGTACACCTGATTAAACTTTTGAAAAGACAATATTAGTATTGCCTCTTAGCCTTGAAACAAATGTTAAGCTTCTAAAATCGATTCGCTTTGTAATTTTGGCTGTGCTTTAGCTTTTGTTTATCACGTTTTGTTTATCAACATTATTTTCTTGGGTAAACTATCCTGGGTATTTTTTGATCAGGAAGTGTCAGTGATCAATGTTCTTGGATGCACCAAGGCCCCTTCTACACTGCTATATACTTCAGATTACCTAAGAAGATAATCCAATGGAGCTACCTGCATTTTCCTCCCCTTTTTGCAGTATAATGGCAGAAAGGGTGGCAGGGCAACATGTGTTGCTGTGCGTTGCCGCCCTTTCGGCCATCTGATGGGGACAGGGTGGCATCCTGTCCCATTCCAACGGTGTGATGGAGGAAGGAGGAAGGCCCATGGGGCGCCATGAGCAGCCCTGCACACCATGAGCAGCCCGGCATGCCTTCCCTTTTGCGATGCTACAGCACAGCCTGACAGGGCTGTGTGAAAATGTCCTTAAAAGTGCTTTTACATTTCTTTTTCTTTTTTCGTTCCTTCTTTCTTCCTCCTATTTATGCTGAAATAGACTGTGGCTGGATCTGCACTCTCATATAATCAGAATTCAAATTATTTGCATTGAACTGGATTATATAACAGTGTGGACACATATAATCCAGTTCAATGCAGTTAATATGTATTCTGAAACTGGATTATATGACAGTGTAAATCCGGTCTAACATGATTACTTGTTTTTAAATCGACTACTCTTTTGTGGCCTCAGTGTGGCCTGGAACCAGTATTTAACAGGCTAGTTCTGTGTTTCATTATGTACCTATGTAGAAGGGCCCATAGAAATGGATTATACACATGTGCTAAAAATAAAGAAACTAGCCTACATATTTAACCCCACAAAAGTCTATGAAGAAAAGACAGATGCAGTCAATATCATAGAGGTCACATGTGTTTTATTGCTATACACAAATTATTACTTGGCTTTTCTGCTTTAGTCTTAGCATAGACCATTGTCAGACTGTCCTCTCCTATGCCCAATTTTCATTTCCATCTATTAAATCATAATTTTCTATGCACAAGCTGTAGAATCTATCCCTGCTCCCACCTCCAACTTTATGGTTATAACTCTGGAATTTGATTCACGCAAGGCAGTCTTTATATTGAGCCATGGTAGTGGCCTTGTAATCAAACATCAAAGCTTACTGACAAAGTAGTAGCAAGCTAAAGTATCAAGGAACAATGTCTTCCAGACAATCAGTCTTAATCTCCTAAGGGGAGATAAAGTATAATAAAAAAGTGACAGTGACAATTGCATTTTTTAAATGGGTAGTTCAATGAAATGATGAGGCTTGTCAGAAAGGCCCCACAGTCAAACATTAACAAAAAGAAGAATCATTAGATGTGGCATTATGGTAGTTAAGAAAACAATAAAAGAATCTCTGAAATCATTTGTTCATGCAAAGCAGCAGTACAGGAGATACATTTATTTGGTTAAATGTCAAAGTATGTGAGTGTATTTAGTCTCAACAATTACCCTTCTGTGCTAGGAATCTAATTATAATGGAGACATTTAATACGAGCATGATGTTCATTATACATGTAAATAACAGCAATAAAGCTAAAACTGCAAAGAACAAAGAACACTTCAAATACACAATAATCATGAATCTGGAAGGAACTAGCAGATTTTATAAAAGAGATCATTGAAATATACAGGTGGATCAAATTTTATAGGCCTTTTTGGACAGGTCCATTTCAGAATGGAGGGAGGATTATGTGCACGAAGGTGCATGGAGAAGCTTTGAATACGCCAACAGCTTGTGATCTGATCCACATAGGGCACTTTTTCCTATTTCCAATGACAAGATTACAATTAATCCTTATTTCCACAGTGTAAAAAAAAAACCCTGTTTTTTGGAGCATATTATTATTATTATTATTATTATTATTATTATTATTATTATCTTTATTTATACCCCACCTTTTTCCGCACAGGGACTCAAGGCAGCTAACAATCCCACACTTAGTGTTGTGGCTCAGCGTCTTGACAATGAAGCTGCTACCAGTTGTAGGAGAAGGAGGAGTGATGCTGAGTCAGAGCTGGATCAGCGTCAGCTGAAGCGTATTCGAGATATATTCTTGGCACCTGGCGACACGGAAGATTTTGCAGGGTTTGGACCCAAGGATCTGGAAGAAGGGGATTACCGGGGAGTAAAGCGGGTTGCCAATGTGTCTGATAGTGATGAGGAAACTTTGAGTAAACGGCTTAAAGATACAGCTGACAATTCAAGTGCAGATGAACTGGAAGCCAGTAATGAGGAGATGGAGGAGGAATTGGACTGGACTCGGGTTAGGGAAATTCAGGACATATGTAATCAGCCCACGTCCAGTGACGAGTTCGAGGGATTCCAAAATACATGGCAGGAAGGTACATCTTGGCAGGATCCTGGATTAGATCAACGATGGCAGCGTTGGCAAGGTAATGAGCTAGCAGCTGGGGGAGATGACCTAGATGATAGCGATGATAGCCAATCAAGCGATAGTGACTGCTAATAAAAATGGGAGCTCTGGGATGTGTAGCTTTGCAGAGGACAAAGTGTTGTATCCGGTCTTTGTGCTGCCTAACCTCTGCTTGGGTCCTGGGTTTCCAGTTATTGTGTCTTCTTGTGCCTTGACTTCGGATTGGACTACGTGAGTGACTTCTCCTTGCCCCTGACTTTGGAAACGTTCCTGGACCACGCAACTGCTTTCTGGACTTTGTTTAGTGCTCTTGCCTGTGTATGACCAAGGACCGTTTGACTCAGTGTTTATCAACGCCAGTGTTTGCTCCTGCTTTCCTTTTTCCCTGAGTTTGAGTCCTGGGATAATCTGGCTTTTCTCCCTCCTTTGTTTACTTGCCTTGAAGGCCTTTTGTTTTGTTAACTAGCACTGCTGTTCAAGTGCTGTTAGTCTACCAGAGGCTCATTAAAGACTTTTGTTAACCCTTAAACTGCTGTGTGAGACAATCTTTGGTGCCCAGTCACAACACTCAGTCAAGTTTAAAAAGTGCAATAATTAAAAAAAACAATTAAATAGTAACAATGTAATAAAAACAGAATAAAATGCAATAAAAATACTTAAAATAGCATTTAAAACTAACCCATGTAGCTGTTTATTCTGGGATGATGCGCAACTATTTTTATGCATGATCATACCATGCCCACATTATTCACCTTACTGGTCCAACTCCCAACTGCTACAGCTGCCCATTCACAGAACCTTTTGGCTATGTGGTTGTAGCCAACATGTCATAAAAAAATTATTCCAGGCCTCCCAAGGTTCCCCTAGAGTTTCTTGAGGATTTTTTTTTGTGATTCTGATTATGTGTACACAACCAGAAACCAAAAGGCTACCAGTCCTTTCCTCTTTTTTAGTCATTATAGCAACCTTTTTCATTTTAACTATTTCTGTCTGTTGTATTTTTCCAGCATATCATTTAATCATAATCAGCCGCTTCTCTCTTCTCAAGTAACATTTCCATACTAGTTCTCTATAGTCCAGATGGAAACTGTGCTGGTAGTAAGAACTCTGTCCCAAAAGATACTGCTATAAAGACCAATAAATTAGATAGGAATCAATACATCTCCTGGTTTTGCCACCTTTATAATTGAGATCAAATGTGAAATATTTTTATTTAATTGATTAGTGAAATTCCCACCTTTCTCCTGGCATGAAATTCAATGCAACTTACAGAATTATCAAAACATGAAGAAGAAGAAAAGTAAAGGCTTCATAATAAATATATAACACAGTTAAACAAGTTATTGTATTACAATTTCAATACATTTTTTAAAAAGTAAAATCATGTGAAAACATAACAATAAAGTTAGAATATAGGATATATTGGCTTCCTGTAACTAATTTATCACCAAATGCCTCTTTTAATAGAATCAAAAAGTTGGAACGATCATTCAGTAAAATCCTTGAAATGCTAAAGTACGGTTCCAGGAAAAGAAATCTTAACAGGAGTGCATTTTCTTTTTTCTTTTTTTTCTTTTTTTGCAAATAATTTTTATTAGTTTCACAGAAAAACATAAAATAACATAACAATATCTAATAAAACAGAAAGAAAGGGGAGATGGAAAAAACCCATCCATCATCTATGTACTCTCTATCACACATAAAACTATCAAACAACCTCCATACCCAAAAAGGAGAGGAAAAAAGAAAGAAAAAAGTAGTAAAATAAACGTTATGACTTCCGTTCTCCTTTCATTACCTTTTCTCTACTTCAATTCTGGTTCTCTATTTCCTCTCTCTTTAGGAACCACATCCCATAGAGATGAGGATAGAGATTTACTTTTTATCATCCATTTTCCCCACCTATCTCCTAATTCCCTGTCAGTCTTATATTTGTTCAGTGTTTATTTTTCCAATAGTCCTCTAAAACTTTCCAGTCTGTTCTATTAATTCCTTTCCCATTGCTTTGTGTAAGTCAAAATGTCAATTCATCCATGTCCTTGATTTCCATTATCTTATCCAACCATTCCAACTTTGAAGGAGTTTGTTCTTGTTTCCATACCTTAGCAAATGCAATTCTGGCTGCTGTTGCAAAGAAAATAAACAGTTTTCCTGTGTTAATATTTTTAAATGTCTCTGATTCAAACATGTCCAATAAGTAACATTCTGGATTCATAGGGAAATCTATCATTATTATTTTTTACATTCTACATGGATCATTTGCCAATATTTTCTTGTTTTCTCCCAAGTCCCCTAGATGTGGTAGAACGATCCTTCATGAGATTTAGATTTCCAACATTTACTATCCAAATTTTTGTACATTTGTCCTAATTTCTTTGGGGTAATATATCATCGGTGTAGCATCTTTAACCAGTTTTCTTGGAGATCTGAAGCATATGTAAATTTTAAACATTTTGTCCATATTTGTTCCCACTCTTTTAATTGAATTGTTCTTCCAATATTTTGTGCCCATTTAAACATGGAGTTTTTAACTTCTTCTGTTTCAGTTGCCCATTCTATAAGTTTACTATATATTCTTGTTATAATTTTCTTTTCACCAGTTTGAATTTTATCCCATAATTCTTCTTTTTCACTAAATCCAACTTTCTTATCCATATTAAAGTGCTCATTAATCTGTATGTATTGGAACCAAGATCTGGTAGGCCAAACCCACCTCTATTTTTCGGGGATGTCATTATTGTATATTTTATTCTAAGTTTCCTATCTTTCCAAATAAATTTCATAATATCTTTATTCAGTCTCTGAAGATTTTCATATTCCTTATTATAGGAAGGTTCTGAAATAAATACAACATCTTTGGTAGTAAATTAATTTTAACTGCCGTGATTCTTCCTAACATAGAAAGATTCAGTTTTTTCAATTATCCATCTCCTTTTAAATTTCTTTCCATTTTGCTAAGTAATTGTTCTTTAACAGATATAAGTTTCTTGGAGCAATCCAAATCCCCAAATATTTGATCTTTCCTTCTACTTTGATCCCTGATATATCTTGCAGTTTCACCTGATCCTGTTTAGAAATATTTTTTGATAACATCCTTGTTTTCATTTTGTTGATTTTGAAGCCTGCTACCTCTCCGTATTCATCGAATTTCTCCAGCCATCTTAATATATTGTCTTTTGGGTTTTCGTTAATACATATGACATCATCGGCAAAGGCTCTAAACTTAAATTCCTGTTTATCAATCTTTAATCCCCGGAATCCCGTGTTCTCTCCTATATCTTTTAATAAGATTTCCAAAGTGAAAATAAAGATCAGAGGTGATAGGGGGCAACCCTGCCATGTTCCTTTTTCTATCGTGAATTCCACCATTGGATTTTCCATTAATTAGTAATTTTTCTGGTTCTGATATATCACTCCAATCGAATATTGAAATTGGTAGCCAATGTCAATTTCTTGAAAAAGTAATTTTAAAAAATTCCAATTGATATTATCAAATGCTTTTTCTGCGTCAATCGAGAGAAGAGCTAATTCTTTCTGGTGATGGTTTTCATAATATTCTAATGTATTCAAAATTGTTCTTACGTTCCTACAGGTTCCTGGACCATCTTAACAGCATCCACCCAAACATCCAATTGACCATGGAAAAAGAAAATAAAGGAAGACTGCCTTTTCTAGATATCCTAGTCATCCGTAAATCAGATCAACAATTGGGTCACCCGTTTACAGAAAACCCACACACAGAGATAGATATCTACATAAAAACTCTAACCATCACCCAAGTCAAAAAAAGAAGCACCATTAAAGCCTTGGCAGACCTTGCAAAAAGAATCTGCAAACCCCACCTCCTCCAAGATGAACTGAACCACCTAAACTGGGCTCTACAGGCCAATGGATACTCCACCTCTCACATCAGAAGAGCTGCAAGACCAAGAAAAAGCTACGAGAGTAAAGACAAAGATCCACCCAGAGAAAAAGTGTTCTTGCCTTACATCAAGGGAACCACTGACCTCATAGGGAAGCTAATGAGGAAACACAACATACAAACTATCTACAGACCCACCGAGAAAATCTAACAAATACTATGTTCAGCAAAGGACAAGAAGGGTCCTCTCACTTCTGCAGGAGTCTACCTTATACCATGCAGCTGTGGACAAGTCTACATAGGGACCACCAAACATGAATCAAAGAACATGAAAGGCACTGCAGACTACTTCAACCAGAGAAGTCAGCCATAGCAGAGCACCTGATGAACCAACCTGGACACAGCATATTATTAGAGAACACAGAAATGCTGGACCACTCCAACAACGACCATGTCAGACTACACAGAGAAGCCATTGAAATCCATAAGCATGTGGACAATTTCAACAGAAAGGAGGAAACCACGACAATGAACAAAATCTGGCTACCAGTATTAAAAAAACTCTAAAATTACAACAGCAAAACAACAGAGAGAAAACAATCTGGGACATCTAATCACCTCTCAACAAAAGATTGCCCCAGGCACTGCCAGTCCATCAAATGGTAATCAAGGTGGTCAGTGGAAACATTCACACCTAGCTCCAGCAGACAAAAGTCCTTTGTCCCACCCTGGTCATTCCACAGATGTATAAACCCTTTTTTCCTAGTTTCAACAAACCTCACTACCTCTGAGGATGCTTGCCATAGATGCAGGCGAAACGTCAGGAGAGAATGCCTCTAGAACATGGCCATATAGCCCGAAAAAACCTACAACAACCCAGTGATTCCAGCCATGAAAGCCTTCGACAATATATTGCTGGAAATGTCAAGGAAAAAAAACCAGAAGGATCCTTTTTCCATGTCTAGTGGTCATGTCTGATAGTATCAAATTTTTGGAAAGGTATAGTTATAAGGGAGATAAAACATGTTCATCAACAAGATCAAGAAAAGCCCAGCAATGTGCCTGCTAGGTCTATTTAGAAAGGGTATAAATCAGGAAGATTTTAAAAAATGCCGATACAGTTTTGTTGCAGCAAGAATAGTTATAGCAATATCATGGAAGGAAGGAAGGTAACTACTCAAGGGAGATGGGAGAGAAAAAATAATAGATTATATACAAATAGCCAATGGACTTCGAGGTAAAAAATAATAAAGAGTTTGTAAACAAATGGCGGCTGGCCTTCTCATATCTTGAAAAGAAGGCAAAAATTGACTTTACGGATGTTGCAAGGGGAACTTTTTAAGGAACTTATATGGGTAGATATTAGAGTATAGGTGTCATAGTGAACAGGGATGGAAGTTCCAGGTGGTGGATCCATGGGTGCGGGGATGGAGGGACTGTACTGTCTACTGTGTTTGTTATTGTTTCTGTATGTTATGTGTTCTGTTTGTAAATAAATATATATCACAGTTTTTCCTTTTTTTCTAGTAATTTTTTTAAAAAAAATTGCATGTGTGTGTGCTAGCAAAAAAAGAGCAGGGAAGAGGCCCACTTGGGAATTCCATATCTTGGTAGAAGTCACCAAGATATCTCTCCCCTTGCTTTCTGCCTCATCCTGGGGCCTTGGAACCCAACACTGGTAGTTGTATTTTGGGCATCCTACATCATGCCCGGAAATGTCCTCTCCTCCATTTTGTGTGCAGAACTTTGAGTCTTGTTGAAAGTACATAAAAACATTTCAACACCCACACCATTTCCATTTATAAGCTGCTGTCTTTACTGCACTGTGCATACTTGATCAAACTTCTCAATGCCATCACCTAGCTACATGAACTTGAACTCTTGTTATTGGCCTCAAAGTAAACTTTGCTGTATTTTGTTTTCAGCACCATAATATTTCAACCTCAGTCTCCTAAAAATAAATTTCCCCCCAAAAACCCTGTTTGGAATGCACCTTCAGTACAAACGGAGGCCTTGTCATAAGCCAGTCTGAAATGCTAAGACTGGTGAATAGCTGTCATTCTTAAAGGTAAGTATGAAGACATTCCACTCAGATTCTGCTGCATCTGCTCCTTTCACAGCCTAAAGTGCTGTCAGCTTTGACAGTCTCAGTGATGGTGGGTGTTGATGAGCAAAGATAAGGAGCTGCAGTAAAACATGGAGAATCCTCTAGATGTAAAAACTGTGATATTATATTTTGGCTTCTATGAAATCAAATGATCAAAACAAATGAATAAAAACAAATAGAGCTTATACAGCACAATATTTTTGAGTAGAGACAACAGAAGGGACATTCTGTTTATAATCATGGATGGGTGGAAATTTTGTTTTAGTCATTTTTGATAACAATTTATAAGTTTACACAAATATCTTTCTATCTGAAACAAAAAAAAATTGAACACAAAAGAAAATAATGTGGATGGTGATAATCTATGGTTGCTCCCCCAAATCTATCTGTTAGAACAGTTTCAGAAAATTAAGCATAAGATTTATTTGTATGTCTAGACCCCAGTTTCCTAGATAGGAGTGCTCAAATAATTTTATAGCAAAGCAACATTTCACAGTATATACATTATCTCAATCCTTCCAGGTTTAAATTTTCTTTATACACGATTAAACAATGGCTCACAAAATAAGATCCTCATTATTTGAATATACTGAGATTTATGGATGTGGGAAAACCACAAGTGATGGATTAGTTCATCCAAACTAGATCATAACTCTTAAAGGTATGGATTAGAGTCCCTGCATATTCAACCTTTATTGTAATGCTGACTTGTATAGAATTTTATTTTGCCATGGGCCTTCCTATCTTAACACAATATGAGATGCTATTGCAATATCCCCATCAGTGAGAGAAATGTACAGAAATGTTTCACTTAGGTCTGAGCAACCGATGGAGAGCTGCATTTTTTTATTATTTTTTGAAGAATTGATCAAAATATAAAAATTATTTTATACTCAGGATAAAATGAATATGAAATTTTAAAACAATGAGGGAAAAAGTTAGCAACAGGTTTTCACATCCCTGCTGTTAATGTAATATAACACATAGAGCAGCCTTGAGTCCCTATATCAAGAGAATGGTAAGATTCATAATAAATAAATAAATAAATAAATTAGCTCTGATCAAATACCCATGCAAATATAAGCTAATTTAGTTGAATAAGCCAAAATAACAGTGGGATATTATAATTCCCACTGGAGTCATGGAGCATTTCTGCACTGTAACTTCTCATGTTAGCATATGGCAGCCACATCTTTCTGACTGAGTCATCACTCTAAATGTAGCAGAAGTCAATTCTATTTCTTCACAGGGCTTATCCTTATGTTACTCATTAATTTATTGTATTCATCCATCAAATATTTATATCATGGGGAGGCAATTCCGAAATGGCAGATGCCTTTCTTTTATAAACCCCTACTCTAATGGGTTGCATTAGTTCTAGTTTCCTTTTCATCTGATTTTTTTGGGATGTTGGGGTCGTAGTGGACCAGACTGCATTAGACACCTGAGGCCTGAGAAGGGCGGTATACAAATACAGTAAATAAATAAATAAATAAATAAAGAATGCATTAGGAATGATGATGATGATGATGATATTTATTTATACCACACGTTTTCTTGATACAAGGAAGACCAAAGCCGCATATGTTAAAAGCATTTCAATACAATTTAAAATCTAAAAGTATACAAACACTAAAACAGAATTAAATATTAATGGTATTTTTTTTAAAAAATCACAGTTAAAATCCATTAAAACCTAATCAAAGCTAAAAATCACAGCACTATATCTTAAATATATCTTTTTAAAAATATCTTTTTAAAGCCCATCTGAATTTTTTAAAAGTATTAATCTGCAGCCATAAAGACAGCAGGGAGGGGGACATTCTGCCTTCCCTGGGCAGGGAGTTCCAGAGTTGAGGGGCAGCCATGGAGAAAGAAGACCCTCTCTCTTGTCCCCACCAACTGGGCTTGAGATGGAGGTGGGACTGAGAGAAGGCTTCTCCTCGGGGTCCTGGCAGGTTCATACAAGAAGATGCAGTCAGCCAAATGGTCTGGACCTGAGCCCAGAAGCAAACTAGCAGCCAGTGGAGCTGCTGCAACAAGGGGGTTGTCTGTTCCTTTTAGCCAACACCAGTTAGCAAACAGGCTGCAGTTCTTTGGACCACCTGAAATTTCCGAGCTTATTTCAAAGGCAGCCCCACATAGAGCGTGCTACAATAATCCAGATGGGATGTAACTAAGGCAAGTGTTCCAAGCCCCTGTTCAATGCTGATCTACAGCTAAAGCATTCCCAACAGGTAGCCCCTGTTTTGAAAATGTCCAGAGGATGAGATCCAAAAATCTCAAGAGGTGATTGGTTTCATTGCTGAACTGATCTTGCTGCCAAATGGTTCTTTCTAATGTTTAAGCAATATCTATTCTCTTGTAATTAAATACAGACCTGGCCCTTCCCTCTTGGACAGCAGAAAACAAACCTTCCCACTCCTCTCTGTGACAGCCCCTGAGGCATATAAAGAGTGCAATCATGTCACCCCTCAGTCTCTTCTTCACCAATCTGCATATGTCTAACTCATTCAACGTCTCCTCATATCTTTTATTCTCCATTCTCCATAGTTTTGTTCATTGTTTCTTTCAGGAATACCATTAATAAAGAACTATATTCCTTTAGCTGTAGATATTCTTCCATTATAAAATGAAAAACCAGGTATCTTTAATGTTTATCCCTGGAGTAGAAAAAGATGTGAAGACATCAAACAAAAATGAAACAAATAAAATCACATAATATCAGCAACTAAGAATCCCATTCTGGAAAAATCATTGTCAGATCCACAATTACTTCAATTTCCTTTTGGGATGAAAAAAAAGCCTTGTTTATCTGTTTCCCATTCTGCCTGCATATCTCTAGATAAATGCAGAAGTGCAAGTACACGTTACAATGTACTAACCACTTTCTGCAGATGTATCCTAATAAAATCTTGTGTATTTTTCTCATTGAGAGGAAAGAGCACTAAGTATCTTTAACCACAACCCCTAGCAAACACCTTCTGCCTAGCTGCTAAACAAGATTAATAATATATATCCTGTGCATGAATTATTCATTTTTGTAATATTTAACAAGAAAGTAAAGCTGGAGTTCTTTTGCCACTGCACACTCAAAGGTTTCCTGGAACAAGCGGAAATTAACAAGATGAAAATGCCATGTTTAACACATTCAGGAATTGGCTTGGCTCTTGCTTGCTATTTTTAAGCATTCCATCTCCAGAAGGATCCTC
This sequence comes from Anolis sagrei, assembly GCF_037176765.1. Classification (NCBI taxonomy): domain Eukaryota; kingdom Metazoa; phylum Chordata; class Lepidosauria; order Squamata; family Anolidae; genus Anolis; species Anolis sagrei. Next base: position 77,767,647 of record NC_090021.1, read on the forward strand.
TTATTTCTTGTTGAGCAACAGAAAGGATCATAGCTAATTATTTTTTTTTCATGGCCTTTTGATTGAGGGAAGGGGGCTTGTGTCGACATATATATGGATGTTGCTAGGCCTGGTAACTGATAACACTTTATGAAATCTGTTCTTTACATATGATTTGCAGTCTTCCTTACTAATTAAAATTTCCCAATAATTCAATTTATAGATGTTTAGGCAATAAAACAGAGGCATACACATTTAATTTCAGTTAAAATATAGCAAGTGCTACAGCTGCTTTGATATGAAAAAAGAAAAACAGAATATAATCATTGTAAGTTTTAAAAAAAGGTCTGCCTGACAAGTGCTGAACACAATGTGAACTAGACCAATCTAGAGAAAGATGTCATACTCCATGCTTTTAAGTAGCATTTGCTTTTATATGTTTATGTTGTCTTTACATTGCTACTAGGCCTGGGTAACAACGGAAACATTTGTTTCTAAAATCGATTTGTATTTGGGGTTTTTTTTTGTTTCGATATTTAAAATAATTACAAAATTTTCCCTTAAAAAAGTTCGGTATTTACGAAATTTCGTAAATGTGAAAAAAATTACAAAACATTAACGAATCGATTTCCGAAACAATAACGAATCGATTCGTTAATGGCGGACGCGACCGCGAAATACGCTAAAAAACCTCCAAAAACTTCTGAAGCTTCCCTCTCCCTCTGTTGTTGACTGTTGGTGTGATATTATAATTTTTTTTCACTAATTAAACAAAAAACTTGCCCCAGACATGCGGAAATAATAACGAAACGACCTCAGAACAATAACGAAACGAATACAATAACAAAATACGAAGCATTTACAAAACGTGTTTAAAAATTCGTTTTTTTAAAAAATTGCTCCAGAATGGTTCGTTATCGTTTTGTAATTGGAAAAAATAATGAATTATTAACGAATTACGAATTAACGAAACGAAACCGCCCAGCCCTAATTGCTACTAATTTAGAATGTTTCTTAATCTAGGTTTACTGTCTGCCCATATTAAAAATATCCACCAGTTTCTCAACAAAGAGGTTCATGCGGGAAGCCCTTATTAAAAATGGTCACCACAATTCCAATTTACCTGGGAAAACCAATCCAGGAAGATGATACAGGGGCAGGACAGAGGTGCGAGACCGAAATCTATTGGCTGCATTTCCTGCCACATAAAAGGGCTGACACAAAGTATCATTGCCAATAAAAATGTGACTGACAAACATGTTGTTTGGCTTCCTGAATGCTACCCTCTGCTGTTGGGGATACTCTTGAGAGCAGTGTAGGACATAAAAAGATAAAAGTCACCCCTAGACATATGTTTGGAATTCTGACCTATTGATATTTCTGTGTATGGGCAAAGCATTTAAAATCTCAGTTTAGGGAGATAATGACAAAACTTGGTTGTGATTAAAGCAAGAGTTTGAACTATAACTCCCAAGACCACAAAGTTGGCACAGTTAATGGTTGCACAGACTAGGAGTTGTAGGCTGTTAGACCCATAAAAGTAATGTGTCCAAGATGGGAATATATGTGGTAACTGCACCTTTTAAATAACAGAAGTATCACTTGTATTTCAGAGGTTTGCTGTTTGAATGCAGTGCAGCTCTTTTCCAGCTGACGTCATCCTGCTGCTCTACAAATAGTTTTCAACAGCCTCAGGGAGGGGGAGGAGGAGGAGGAGGAGGAGGAGGAGGAGGAGGAGGAGGAGGAGGAGGAGAGAGAGAGAGAGAGAGAGAGAGAGAGAGAGAGAGAGAGAGAGAGATCTGGTTGGGTATCTGTTCAGAATTACGTCTGAGTGCACTAATGCTTTCCCTCTTAATAATATAATGTTATTTTAATGGCTGCTTCCTTTTTTGCAGGCTATTTATGGAAGGGTTATTTAATTATATGTCTGCCTTATCATTACTCATATTAATCACATTGAGAGGGTCATGTAGCACCATATTTAATATTTAATGTTTTGAAAATAAATTAAAATACAATGATTTAAGGCTAGCAAATTATCCAACAATACAAAAGGAATTGCAAAGCTAATTATGCACCCTGTTGCTCAAAGGACTGCTAAATGGAGCCAGAGACTTTTACCTCTGTGCTTAATAGATGAAATCAAGTACACATTGCTGAGAGAACAATTATACAATATGGCTGTATTACTTAAATACACAGATCATATATCAAGGGATAGATGAGATTTTCCTGTTAGTTCATTTTGGGCAAAATTGCCAAATTTCTTCATGTTCAGGAAATAACACAAGACTTCAAAATAATTGAGTGTTGGAGTGTTGAAAGCTCCATCTATGGTGATTCGAATGATTAACTCTCAAAGAGATTCATATCCATATATGTTCACTTGAACTCCCTCCCCAGCGATAGCAGATCAGCCCCTTATTTATTTATTTAGAACTTTTATATCCCATTCTTCTCTACCTTCATGGAGGGACTCAGAATGGCTAACAACAGCAACAATTCAATGTTACACAACAAATAACATTTTAAAACAACATACATAATAAATAAGTTATAAAATACAAATAAAAGACAGTTCGCCAAGTTAAAACCATCTTCCAACTCAGAAAAAAGGCTTTGGGATCAAGCCTTTGGCAACTAAAAGAGTGCAATAGATTTGTGTTTAAGTGTAACGATTACTGTGGATAATGTGATTTTATCACTGTAAGTGGTAATGTCTATGTTTTAACCACTTTTAATCTTGTTTAGATTTTAACTGAATGTTTATTTATTTGTTGAATTGTTTTAAGGCATTGAATTATTGCCTCTGCTGTAAGTCGCCTTGAGTCCCCTTCAGGATCAAGAAAGATGGGATATAATAAATAAATAAATAAATTTTAAATCTGAGTAACCGTATCTTCTTTTTTCTTTAAAGCTTCTCATCTTTAACTGGTACAAGTGTATCCTTGGCAACCTTGAAGTATTTGAGGACATTATGGTGTTTTCTTGATACCCAAACTGTATTTATTGTTGTGGGCTTTCAAGTTGCTTCTGATTTATGGAGAACCAAAGGCTCTATTACAAGGTTTTCTGATGCTGAGAGTGAATGACTTGCCCAGGATCACCCAGTAGCTTTCCATGGCCAAGCAGGGATTTGAACCTTGGGCTCCAGAGTCATGGCCTGACACTGAAATCACTGTACTAAATACTTCCAATTCCTTTGAAGATTTTAAAAATTACTTTGGACTATTTCACAAAGCCACTACTCTAATGCAGTTATGCAATCACAGATAGTGGCTACACACTGGCATGGCAGCTATTAACAAGTTTGCCAATCAACAGCGGGGGACAGGTCAACAGCAGAGTGTGCATGGTGGCATCAATTGGATTTGCCCACCTCATAAATAAAGTTCTTGTTTTTAGGTAATTATTTAAAGCATATATTTATGTATACTAATATAATGTCCATAAGTAAACTATAAAAAGCAAAGAAATAAATGTATCTGGGAATGTATAATTTGCAGTCTAAATGTAATTGACATTTGGGTTAAACTAATATAAAGAATTGTTTTGCTTATGGATCGACAGCCACAGAGAAATACAGCTGACAACTGGCCTTTGGTGCCTGAATTCTTTGAATATAGCATTGTGCTAAATTCCTACCTCATTAAATCAGCTGTTTAGCCACACTCATAGCTACTACAGCAGCTTAGAACAACTCCTCCAATGATGCCTGTAAAACCTTGTAAGGCAAACAAGATGCCTGAACCATGATGTGTAATATAATACAAAAGTCAAGCCAGTCACATTCTTGACTATGTAAGTAAATTTCTGGATTCCTTCAGAGATCAAAATGTTCTGAGCCTGGTCTGCCTGCCTGCCTGCCTGTCTTTCTTTTTCTTTCCTTTTTCAAAATCATCATCATCATCATCATCATCATCATCATCATCATCATCATCATCTAGTATTGTCAGTGGAGGATGCAATCAGTTTGTTTTTTTCCCTCAGAAATCCAAATATCTGTTTATATTTTTTGTGAGGAGTTTCTTATGTAAGGAAAGTTCACATTCCACACTCTGCATGATGTTTAGTACTACTGAAGTAGAAAATGGGATTTAAGCATTCTTGTCAAAAACAAAAAAAAACACTGCCCAATGTTATTAAACTGCTGTTCCTGGAATCTTCCATTTATGCACAGGATAAATACCACTGGGCTAGAGAAAGAACTTGAAAAGGTCATGTAGCGTTCCCTTCTGCTGCAATCAGAGTGAAAGCAAAAAGAGCTAAGGCACTCTAGACACAAACAATGTTATAGTTTCATCAGCCTTTGTAGATAATAGCATCTTTACAGATTTATTCATTTGAATTGATTTCAACCCCCTCCTTTTCTTCCAAAAACATTGGATTCAGTGTTGCTACCATTAAAATCAAATAAAACCATTAAACACATTAAACATAAAATAACTAGCAATGAAAACATACCAATAAAAGAAATAAAAGTTTTGCCAGTTAACAGCCCTGTTTTGCAGCAACCCAGTTTTCTTGCTCAAAGCAAATTGCCACAGTTGCCAAATAGTCTCCATCTGCTGCACAGAGTTTGAATACATTCCACAGCTATAAGTGACAGGGATATGGTTTGAGATAGAGCTGATGTGGCATACACATCAGGGTATATACAGAACTTATTCAGAATGATTATGGGAGATTCATACTAATTTGAGAGCTTCTCACATGATCCTTCACTACAGAATGTTATGGAAGGGACCCACTGGGTCACTGGGTAAACTAGATTTTCATCATCACCATCACCATCATCACCACCATCTTGATTTCACAGTCTACTATGGGTTACTGCAAAGCTTTCCAAACTGTGTGCCTCTTTGTGAAATAAGCAATAGATTATATATTTTAAATATATATAAATGAAAAGTTTTCATGAAATATGTTGTATCCCCATACATTTCCTTATTACAATTTATGTATGTGCCCACACAATTTATGTATGTTGGTTTATCCTCCAGTTTGCTAGTAGAACTGGGTCATGAAATGATGCCTCTTTTAAAAGTGTGTCTTTTAAAAGCCCTGACTTGTGTTTTGAACCATTAGTGATTTGGATTCTATTCAAGAATCCAGGAATCAGTGAAGTTTAATGAGATAATGTGGTGTGTTCCATGTCGCTCTTTATCATTGTGGTTCTGTGTTCCAGTATATGGTAATTTTATTCAAATGTTTTGCTATTCTATTAGGAATTGTCCCCAGAGCACTTACCACCACAAGAACCAAATTTGTTTCCTTTTTCCAGGGATGCTGAATCTAAATCCATAGGTATCAATATTTTCCCCACATTTTGTTTTCAGAATGATATAGCACCATGAATGTACATGCTTCACCAATAACATTCATTGATTTCATTGGCTCCCAAAAATATATAGACATATCAGTTGTATGTCATTATTTTCCTGAAATAGCATGTTTTATAACATTGCCCATTTACATGGCCTGGATTAACTCTTCCAAATTGCTTCTCTAAAAAGCATTCACACCTAGCACCTAAATTACATTATTTCTGGAACCTTCGTGTCTTTGCAGGCTTTATTAGTGCTCTTGCAACTTTCTTTGTTCATCAGTGATTTCTTTAAGAATCATTAGCAATGTTTACACAGTTACAATTTTTTTTAAAAAAAAATACCCCTCTTTCAAGCTGGCACCTGGCAGATGTCTTGGACACCAGCTATCATCACTTATGAGACTATTTGCCACTGCTGGCTACTCCTTGTGGGAGCTGTAGTCAAAAGCATCTAAGCTGAAGAAGGCTATATTCAAACATTCAAGTCAAAACAGGAATGAAAAAGCCCCTGTGCTTGGGCAGATGGCTCCTAGCTATTCAATGATACAGCTAGGCTCTCACAGGAGAAACCACATGGTTACAATGAAGATACCCGATTGATAGGTTTCAAAATTATGTTCATCTCATTGTGTCTCCTCTCCTCACTTCATCATCTCATCCGTGAGTCATCTGATATTCCAGCAACCTGTGACCAGAAGCATTTCCCACTACCACTTCTGCACTTCAAAGGCGACTGACTTGGGAGGGGGACAGGGAAGCATGATTTATTAATCCTACCAATGCATATGGAACAGGAGTGAGTAGGAAAAGGACATAAATTGACTGTTTGCAGTAGATTCACAAGGATTTCTGACTCCTGATGTTTTTTCATAGCATCAACAATCAAGTGTCTTCACACAACACACACACCTTTCCTAAATTAGTGCTGAAATGAAGGAAATTTGAGATAACCAAGCATTTGCTTTGTGTTTTATGTATCACTCTATGTGTGCAAGGCACGTTGTGAACTCCATTAATTTCTGGAACCCAAAATTCCTGGACACAGAATTCTGACATTCAAAGTGGATGTCCTTTGCACTTGATTCTCTTTTGAAAAAGGAAACAAGGCAGATCTCATAAGTCTTGTTTCCTTTTCCCTAGTTAGAACACTCTGGCTAGGATCATATAACCACAAGCCATTTACAGAATGGACCATTTTATGACTGATTTCAATTTCTGGTTGAATTTCTGTAAGAACAAAAGAGAATTATTAAAATAGCAACAAAAAGGGGTGGTTAGGGTGGCTTCACTCCCTGCCTTACCTTACCTGTCACTATTGTGGGAGGGAATGGGAAAGGAGAGGAGAGATTCCCATCCTCTCTCCAAATGACACAGCTGCCCTTGCAAATGTCAGCAATGGCACCCAGGGACTGTCAGGAGTTCTTTGGGCTTTGTGATTGTTGTCACAACTGCAACAAGACCACCAAGGCCATTGCAATCCCCCTAGAGTCCAGGGAAAGCAAGATGACAAAGTTAACAGTGGGGCTGGTTCCAATTCAAAGTTAGCCCAACCATAAACATGACCCCAAAGTCTTAACTCCTAAGGCCCCTTTTACACTGCCATATAATCCAGATTATCAAAGCAGATAATCCATATTATCTGCTTTGAACTTGATTATATGGTCTACACTCCCATATAATCCCATTCAAAACAGATAATCAGGATTTTATATCGCAATGTAGAAGGTGTCTAAGAAGTCATAAAACTATGCACTTACAAAAGAAACGACTGTGTCAGAAAGCATGTTGCTATATTATATAGTGTTTTAATGCTGGTGATCTTCTTTTCCACTGAAATGTAAGAGGATAATGACCTCTCTGATCTGCTGAATAATGGTAGTATAGCAAACCTTCTGCCACTGAGCCTCCTATGATACTTTCTCATGCAGTCAGTTATTCATGGAAATTCTGTGGAGTGTCTCATATCTGTAAATTTTCAGAACATCTTTGGTGTAACTTTTGGAAAAAACTAGTTTTTTCCCTCCACCCAGGTTACTTGACCTAAAGTTTTTGGATTCATCAGATTTGTGCACTCAGTTTCCAGTCAGTCTTGGAAAGTTCTTCTCACATCTTCTTAAAGTAGCTTGTCTATTTCACAGAGTATTTTAAAGGGCTACTAACTCTGTAGTGAACTCCAAGAAGTCCCTTCAATGTAGAGATAAAATTGTCAAAACAGAGCTTGATACAGAGGTGAGAGAAAGACTTGCCGGCTTCATTGACAGTGATAGATACCTCCAAAGATGTGCTAGATAATGCACATTCAATAGCATCAAGTTCTTTTATTTGAGGACAATGAATACATTCCATATCCAAAAGTGTGTGAGTTTCAGACAGAAATGATATTCTGATAGAACTGGGTGCAAGGAAGTTACACAAATACTTCCCTTTGTTAAAAGAAATTATACTATTTGTGTTGGAAATAAAATATATTGGGTTGCCATTCAATCCCTCACAATTAATATTTTTGGTCAGCTTTGCAGAAATTGTAAGCCATGAGGCCAAGCACATTACACTAATTAGATATTGCAGCACATAAGAGTTCAATAAAGCTATTTGTACTGCCTGGCTTATATAATTCTCTATAGCCAACTGGTGGGTCAGAAATAGTTCAGAAGTCCTATATGTAATGCAAGAGCATAAACTACATGCTGTTGTATAATCAGAAAATGCAGCAGATGTTAACAGAGTACATTTAATTACAGTGTAGTAACAACTTTCATGAATGTTTAACAGACATGATTTCTGTAAATATCTTCAACAAGGATTAAAAGTTTCTGTAGGGAAAATACCCAGCAGGCTTTACTGTAGTATCTAAAACATCTCAGGCACTTATAAGTAAAATTATATTCTTCTGTGTTTGGTGGAATTATGCCCACAAAGAAAATTATTTCAATTGTTCAGCAAGTGCTTCCCTTGGCCATCTAAAGTCATTTGCCATCCATGGAGACAAAGAGAGCTGACCTCCACATAAGTGTTGCAAGCAGAAGTATCAGCATGAAATCATTCTGTAATAGTTTGGCTTCTTCCCAAATTGAATGAAGATCAATTGAGACAATAAACTGTTGCTGGTGGTATATATTTCAAATATATTCAAAAGCAAAGCTGATATATGAACTTGTAGGCATTATGCCCAGAAATGATAAAGTCAGCTACAATAAAGGACAATCTTGCCAGGAATATATTTTATTTCTATCTTTACCAATCAGCTATGTTAGATATTTTCCATTTAATTATCTGTCTAAAGCAGGCAATGTGCACATCAACTGGATATCTCAAAGTGGCCTGCTTACTTTGTATTAGAAAGATTACTATGAAGCATTACATTTAGGTTTGGTTTTTATTATTATTATTATTATTATTATTATTATTATTATTATTTGTTCTGCAGTCTTTGAGTTGGAGTAGCATATTGACTAATTATTACTTAGGGTGCATTTACACTGTGGAATTAATGTTGTTTGACACCACTCAAACTACCATGGCTCAATGCTATGGAATTCTGGAATTTGTAGTTTGGTGAGTCACCAGCTCTCTTTGGCAGAGAAGGCTAAAGATTTTGCAGATTAATAACTCCCATGATTCCATAGTATTTTGTAGTGGCAGTTCAAGTGAGGTCAAACTGCATTACATCTAAAGTGTAGATCTACCCTCAGATTAATCCATATCTCATTGAGACAGGACATAATATCTGATATGAGAATTCTCCCCTGCCCCCATGTGATTTCTAGTTCTGACAAGATAAATGAAATGGCACTCAATATTGACAACTGCAATTGAAAATTAGACAGTCATAGGCTTTAAGGAAAATGCTGGTAAATGTTGAGTTCAAAAATTAAGAAGCAAAAGGTTCTATATTCCAGTCTAGATTCCTGGCTGTAAAGTCAACTATGGTCAATGGATTTTTTTTCTAGCTATGGAAAATATTACAGAATTACATGAATGCTTTTGGTAGCTTATAATATCAAACTGCAACCTCAGTTATGTAGATGAATATTACTACTATTTTATAAAGGATTCAATTTAATGGAGCATGGAAGAGCCATGGGCAATAATAAGAGTATTCCTACAATTTTAGCTTTCATGTTGAATCTCAAAAGTAGTTGCTGTTCATTTGAATTCATTAGCAACTGAAATTTTTACTGAAAATACAAATTAACAAAATGATTCTAATCACAGGCAAGCCCGGAAAGATAGTTAAATTTAAGCAAGTCAATTATTAACCTACAAGTAATTAGCTTGCTCAATTTTTAGAACATCTTCCTATTAAATATGATCTATGAAATCTATATAGTTATTAAAAATTATGTAAAATAATGTGGGTGTAGTACAAAGGAAATGGTAGCTAATTGCATAAGATTCTTTTTCCCAAAGAAATGTAAGTCATTAAAAGAGTGCTGAACCTTCCCTCCTCCCTCTCTTTCTGGATGTTTCCTAATTAAATGTAACTCATAAAAAGTATTGGGGGTCCTCCCACACTAAGCCCAACCCATGCAAATTGACGAGGAAGTGTTTTGTATGTGTATATTGTACTAGATCACAGTGTTATGGACCCATGCCCACCAACTCTCCTGAGTTGGTAAGGACAGTCTGAATTAATCTCTTGTTGCCCCACTTTCATGGCTGCTTTTAAAGCTCACAGTTCTCTTTCCTACTCCCATGTTCATCCTCATATTGTAAACTGAATTCAAAGTGGAAAGATAGTTTGCACTCAATTAACTTGGCAGGGGGTGGGAGGTGAGTGGTAGAGGACAGTAGGAGCAGAGACATACCTTTCCCAGTAAGCTCAGGCAAAAGGAAACTGCTCTAATCTCTCCTGTCCTGTATGTTCTTCATCATTAATAACATTTGTTATCTAGACCACACTCTGATGCTGGCCTGACTACATGCATCCTGTTTTTCAAGTTAGGAGGTATGATTATATCTCAGGATGAGACTTCCTGGTACAGAAACAGGTGGAGGTCTAAACTTGATACCAGATCATGACTATTAGTGGATGAAAGGTTAGCAACATTAGTGATGAGAAGAGTCTGCTTTTCCCAATATGCCTTCTTGGAAATGGTGCAGTGATTACTATAATCAAGTACTCAGTGTTCTCAATAGCAGGAAGGAAGGCTTAGGGACAAGATGTCTGAAGGACTGCCTCCTTCCATATAGGCCTGCATCAAACTTAATATGTTCAGCACAGATCATGTTACATGTCCTGCTACCACAAGGCTGGGTTTGATGGATACACCAGGCTGCACTTTTTCTGCTGTAGGACCTTCAGAATACTTTCCCAAGGGAAGTCAAGTTGGCTCCATCCTTTTTAGTTTCTATCAAAACATTGCCCCTTAAGTTGTTGCATGTAGGAATCATATTTGCACTTTATGAGGGGACTGAGGGTGGGAGCGGGCTGGAGAGGTCCAGAAATTGCAGGGCAGGGGTGGGAAATGAATGGATGGGAGGGTTAATATGAAATGAAATATCATCAAACCAATCAACTATCCTTGAATCATGGGTTGAAGACAGGAATATGGAACATATCTCGGGAGATGGATGTTCCATTGGTCGGGGGGCCCCTATAAGAGTAGTGATGGGGAGGGGGAGATACGGGAAAGGGAGGCCATTAATTTGGCCTAGGGATTGTGAAACAACATTAGTAGTTCCAAATTGGTCTCATGACATGGTAAATTAGAATACCCAGGATGGCAGTCCCTCCGGATTAAAGGTGGTGCTTTTGAACGCCAGATCTGTCAACGGAAAAACAGCTTTCATCCAGGATTTAATTCTGGATGAGCAGGCAGATCTGGCATGTGTAACAGAGACCTGGCTGGATGTGGCTGGAGGTGTAAATCTAACCCAGCTTTGCCCACCAGGGTTCTCTGTGCAGCACTGGCCGAGATCCGGAGGGCGGTGAGGAGGGGTTGCAGTGGTCTATAGGAATTCCATCTCCCTGACCAGGTGCCCCATCCTGCAGTCAACCAATTTTGAATGTGTCCACCTGAAAGTAGGTGACCGGGACAGAATAGGGATTCTGTTAATGTACCGTCCACCTCGCTGCACTTCAGTCTCCCTACCTGAGCTAGTTGGGGTGTTCTCGAGCCTGGCGTTTGAGTCCCAAAGGCTCATTGTGCTGGGGGACTTCAACATCCATGCTGAGGCCGCCTTATTAGGAGCAGCTCAGGACTTTATGCCTTCCATGGTGACCGTGGGGCTGTCCCAATTAGTAACTGGCCCTACTCACAGTGCTGGACACACATTAGATTTGGTTTTCTGTGAGGGATGGGGGGATGGTGTTGGTATAGAGGAGCTGACCATCACTCCGTTGCCATGGACTGACCACTACCTGATCAGGTTTAGGCTCACTGCACCCACTAACCTCCACAGGGGTGGAGGACCCATTAAGATGGTCCGCCCCAGGAGGCTTATGGATCCGGAGGGTTTCCTGATGGCTCTTGGGGAGTTTCCCGCCACCTCGGTTGGTGATTCTGTTGATGCTCTGGTCACTCTCTGGAATGGGGAGATGGTCAGGGCAATAGATACGTTCACTCCAGAACGTCCCAAGTAGCCAAGCTAAACCATCTCCTTGGTTCAACGAGGAGTTGGCAGCGATGAAACTAAGGAAGAGGGAACTAGAGATTGTGTGGCATTCGGATCTGAGCGAGTCAAATCAAACACAGTTTGTGGCCTTTCTGAGGGCATATGCCGCGGCAATAAAAGCTGCAAATAAATTTTTCTTTGCAGCCAATATTGCGTCTCCTAAGAACCATCCAGTGGAGCTGTTTCGAGTTGTCAGAGGCCTATTAAATCCCACCACTCAGGATGGGAGCACTGACAACTCAGCAACCCACTGTGAAGCATTTGCTCGCTTTGATCTGTTCTGGTCTGGACACCATGTTAACGGCAGTCTCTGAGAATGTAACATGAGCATCTGCTTGTCCAGTTTTGATGGATTCATTTCAATTGGTGAAAACTGAGGATGTGGACAAGATACTTGGAGGAATGAGAGTGACCACATGCATCCTAGACCCCTGCCCATCCTGGATTCTAAAGGAAGGCAACATTCCAGTGAGCTTAAAACAAGCTATAATAAAACCGCTGTTGAAAAAACCATCACTGGACCCCACTCAATTCATTAACTATTGGCCTGTTTCCAATCTCTCCTTTTTGGGCAAAGTCCTGGAACGTGTGGTGGCCTCACAACTCCAGGTATTCTTGGAAGACACGGATTATCTGGATCCAGCACAGTCTGGCTTTAGACCAGGACATGGAACCGAGACAGCCTTGGTCACCTTAGTTGATGATCTAAACCGGGAGCTAGACAGGGGGAGTGTGTCCCTGTTGGTTCTGCTGGACCTCTCAGCGGCCTTCGATACCATCGACCACGGTATCCTTCTGAGACGCCTCACCGGAATGGGCCTGGGGGGAACTGTTTTACAGTGGCTCCGGTCCTTTCTGGAGGGTCGCACCCAGAAGGTGTTGTTGGCAGACACCTGTTCAACCCCACATCCTTTGTCTTGTGGGGTTCCTCAGGGCTCAATACTGTCTCCCATGTTGTTCAACATATACATGAAGCTGTTGGGGGAGATCATCCGGAGTTTCGGGGTGCGGTGTCATCTGTACACAGATGATGTCCAACTCTGTCACTCCTTCCCACCTGCTACTAGGGAGCCTGTCCAGGTCCTGAACTGGTGCTTGGCCGCTGTGACGGTCTGGATGAGGGCGAACAAATTGAAATTGAATCCAGACAAGACAGAGGTACTCTTGGTCAGTCGCAAGGCCGAACAGGGCATAGGGTTACAGCTTGTCTTGGATGGGGCTACACTTCCCCTGAAGACGCAGGTTCGCAGCTTGGGTGTGATCCTGGACTCATAGCTGAGCCTGGAACCTCAGGTCTCGGCAGTGACCAAGGGAGCATTTGCACAGTTAAAACTTGTGCGCCAGCTGCGCCCGTACCTTGGGAAGTCTGTCTTGGCCACGGTAGTCCACGCTCTAGTTACATCCTGTATAGACTACTGCAATACTCTCTACGTGGGGTTGCCTTTGAAGATGGTCCGGAAGCTTCAACTAGTCCAACGAACAGCAGCTAGGTTGTTAACAGGAGCGGCGCTCAGGGATCATACAACCCCCTTTTTGCACCAGCTCCACTGGCTGCCAGTTTGCTACCGGGTCCAATTCAAAGTGCTGGCTTTGGCCAATAAAGCCCTAAACCGTTCTGGCCCAACTTACCTGTCTGAACGTTTCTCCCCTTACGAACCACTGAGGACTTTAAGATCATCTGGGGAAGCCTTGCTCTCGGTCCCACCTTCGTCACAAGCACGTTTGGCAGGGACGAGAGACAGGGCCTTCTCAGTGTTGGCCCCTCAGTTATAGAATGCCCTCCCTGGGGAGATGAGATCTGCTCCCTCCCTCTTGACATTTCAGAGGCAAGTTAAAACATGGCTATTCGAGCAAGCGTTTACAAATACAGAGTAGCTAATATAGGAAATCGAATGACCTGACAATTGAATTGTTCAATGCTTGAGAATAATGAGATGCTGATGATGTTGCTTTGATTGCTTTTGTGATGTCTTACACTGTTTAATGTTTTTTATCTATTATGTTTTATGTATACTGATTTGTTGGAAACCACCTTGAGTCGCCAATTGGCTGAGAAAGGCAGTATACAAATACAGTAAATAAATAAATAAATAAATAGGCTCCTTCTACACTGCCATGGTCTTTGATCTTTGAGAATGCTCTGGTTATTTTTAACTATTCACAGTTTTAAATTACACTGTTCTACAAATTTTCAGTTTTTCTGTTACGGAAACGAAATGTGCCGTTTCTTAATAAATTTAACATGCTGAATTCAAATATAATAATTAAATGTGTTAATTGGCTCTGGTTTTTATGCAACAGCTATTTCAATTTTCTCCACAATAGGTAATTCCTTAATATTATGATAATGCGCCTAACCTTACTGCATGTATATAAACCGTGAATATTTACTAAATTTTAGTCAAATTATATTGCCAATAGTTTATACATGATAAATATTTATTTAATTAGTCTATTGTTTATGTTTTATGGAATCATAGAATCAAAGACTTGGAAGAGACCTCATGGGCCATCCAGTCCAACCCCCTGCCAAGAAGCAGTAATATTGCATTCAAATCACCCCTGACAGATGGCCATCCAGCTCCTGTTTAAAAGCTTCCAAAGAAGGAGCCTCCACCACACTCCGGGGCAGAGAGTTCCACCGCTTTGTGCAGCAAGAAACTATATTAGTAGGCCTAATGCAGTTGAAAAGTCTGAAAGTTTAAATGTTGCTTTAATCGTGACTTTAGTTTATATCCTGTTTGCTTCTCTTGACTTTCCTTTTGTATTCAAGGAAAGGATTGTCTCTTACAATGCTCCAGCAGTAGTCTGACAGCATTGACGGAGACCATTTGCCTTGATATCTTTTTTCCATAGTGCTTTATTTACACACGTGTGAGGCATAACTACAGTAAAAAGAACAATGTAAAATGATGTTTAACAATACTGTCTCAGTCTTCAACTGACTGACCCTCACCGTTCAAAAGTCTGGCCTTATATAGGGCTTTCTGGCTTTTGCACATGGCACTAATACTGCGTCATCAAACTTTCTAGAGTATTCTAGAATCTTCCATAGTGTAAGTCTCAACATGCATTTCTTTCAACCATACGTGATCACGTGATTGCTTATATCATAAAAACTAGAGCCAATATACATTTTTAAATGTCATTTTCGTTTTCAGCACCCCAAAATCATAAAAGAACAGCTATTTTCAGGCCCGCAACATTCTAGAATCTTCCATAGTGTAAGTCACAACATGCATTTTTTCAACCATACGTGATCACGTGATTGCTTATATATCATAAAAACTAGAGCCAATATACATTTTTAAATGTCATTTTCGTTTTCAGCACCCCAAAATCATAAAAGAACAACTATTTTCAGGCCCGCAACTTTTTCTCCATTGAACAGTGTTATTTGAAAGAGGCATTTTTAAAAAAAATTTAATTGTAAAGTTGTGTTATCCATGTTGGAAAATTACTTGTTTCATTTGGAGGTGTTAGTGAGCTGAGAGGCAATATTTACATGCTTCAGATAAACAAACCAGTCATTGTCTTGGGAATGTGGTCTCCGAGGACCACAAATATAGTCTCAGCAATGAAACATAAGAAAGTATAGAAACACCACAAGGTACAGTGAATTGCAGAACACAAACACTCATTTTCAACTTGTTCCTGCTTCAAGGACTAGAACAAGTCTCTATGATATGTAGAGAGACTGAGACTAGATCTACACTTCCCTATATCCCAGGATCTGATCCCAGATTATCTCCTTTGGATTATATGAGTCTACACTACCAGATAATCTGGGATAAGATAATCTGGGATCAGATCCTGGGATATAGGGTAGTGTACAGATCTCACCTGAGAGAAATATGGGGTGAAATTGGTTTAGTCAGGACAGGAGAGTAAGAGGGGTTACATTACTTGTTTGAAACATCTCTATGGCTTCTAAATATTTGGAGGCAATCCCATTCCTTGTTTGTCAGCAACGTAATTTATTTCATTTATTTTTATTTTATATTTTTATTTATATTCCACTTTTCTCCCAAATGAAACCCAAACTCTAGTACATGCCCAGCAATCTTGCATATTTGGGTGTTCCAGATGTCATTGGTAACAACCTCAACAGAGACAGAAACTTGGTGAGGCATGGCAGAATTGAGAGTCTACATCATGTCCCAGAAATCATGTCACTGGATGAATATAATGACTTCCACGATGACAATAAAATCACTTACAACAAAGCCCTAAAATCCTGCAACCAGACAGGGGCTGCTATCAAACATGAGGTTTCTTGAAAGGAGTAAAAATGTAAAGGGAGTTGTTCTATGGCAATGGATCCACACCAACATTTTCAGAGTCCTACAATTCTATGCACATAGAGATCTTAACCCATGGATATTGTTAAGGATTGTGAAAAGTAGTACTGCATCTCTGAACCAGAGCTGACAGCAGATGTACACAGATACATAACCCTGGGACTAATCTGACATGTTGTATGCCAGATTGGCTTCAGCTATGGTCCCCACAGGGACTCACCCAGCTGCCTTGGAGGCAGGAGGGAATCCCCACTACCCAGTAGCATCAAACATGGTTCCACGCTGTTGGGCATCAACCCTAGCTCTCCACCCCCACCTTCCTTGTTGTGATGCTCCCTGGCTGAGACATGGGTCCTACATGTTCTCCATTGCATCCTGCTATGTTAGCCAGGGTGACAGGGTACTGAGGAGAGGGGAGGGAAAGAAATCTCCCTCCTTTCTCCCCTCCCTTCCCAGTGCTTCCGTCACCATAGCTAACATCATGGCACATGACAGATAATAGTTAGGATCCATGTCACAACTAGAGAACACCATGACACAGAGAGTGGAAAGGAGACTGTCATCTTATGTCTATGGGCGGCCCAAGTACAGGAAACATGGGATGACAGTAGGGACAGTTGCATCCTGTTTCATTTGTGAACCAGTCCAGCTATCCCCAGAGGCCCCAATTTGGGGGAAAATTTGAATTCTGTGGCAGAACTCAACATTTCCCCTGACTTTGGCTAATGTGAGGTAAGGTTATGTTAATGTGACCTTGCCCCATGTTACTTTGAATCAGCCCCATGCTATCTTTGGCCACTATGGAGATGATCCACATCACCACTGACCTAAGTAGTCAGTGTAAATGGGGCCTCACACTTGGAATCTGAAGACAGTACTGCAGCTGTCCCTGTTGAAGGCAATACAGGGATGAGCTATCATCTTTCCATGTGCTCATCAACTTAGGGAAAGTGTGATGGTTAGAGAATCCATTAGGACCACAAATTGGGCCAAATTGGATCCGATTCAGCTACCTAGAAGGTCTCAACACTAGGATTCTCCAGCGTTTCAAGCAAACTTCAGAGTATTCCTCAACTTTGCTTAAAGTGGGTCAAAACTGGTTTAAAACTAAAAAAACAGGATACTTACTAGAAGTGGCTATGTGTGATGAAAAGACTGCCAATGGTCCATTCACTCTGAATATGGGATTTGAGGTCACTGGGTAGAGAAATCCTAAGAATTCTCGGTCGGACAGCTCTAGCGCTTCCCTAAACTACAAACTCCAGAATATCATAGTACATGGCATTTAAAATGGGAACATAGTGCTATATTTGTTTAGTGTGCAAGGGCCCTTAATCAGAAAAATAGATTTTCACCACTTCTTTCTTGATCCTTTTAAATAGAAATTGTAGGGATTGTACATGGGATTTTCTGTGTGATAATAAGCCACTTTATCCTGAGCTATGGTCTCCCATATAAGACATAATTGACTTTAAGGTATACAACCTTGACTGCAAAATACACATATTAGCACTATGTATTTTTTGTGTTCCCCTGCAGTTGTCCTTTGCCATATTAGCAAGCAGCAGCATTCCTTATAATATAAACAAGCAAGAGCATTTCTTATAATCATGAATAGAGCTCTAGTCTGATGTGTGTGTGTTCTGAGATTGAAATAGTAAATATGCCAAATTTCATCACTAGAGCAAATTTGTGTCAAGAAGGTTTCATCCAGTAGGTGAAAAATGTTCATAACATGGCAATTACCCCAGATCTGGTAATCCTTTCTGTTAAATCCATTTCTCTTCTAAGGCTCCCAAGACTTTCCAAGGAAAATGAAACAAGTATCAGATTCTCACACATTTGTATCTAAAGATTAAGCACAAGGGAGTATAACATACTAATGGCATGTTTGTTCATTGTGACACCATCATCTGCCATTGAGGCCAAAGGCAAAGTTCCCATTGACTATAATGGAGTGTGCTATATTCCCTTGTGCTCAATCTTCAGATATAAATAATGCTGCTAGTTCTCTAGACATAGCCCTGAGTCCTAGCTTTCATGCATCTTCTTGAGGATACAGTCTCAAATTTTGGTGGACTCTTCTCTAAGCAAGAGGAAAAAGTTGTGTGCACATCTCCAGCTCAGTTAGCAAAGTAGCATCTTGCTGTATTTTGCAAAGTTAATGTGATTTGTTATTATATAAATGAAAAGACTCTTGAGGTTGGGATCTATGTATTGGCTTAGATAGTTTTCTTCCTCCAAGTTATGTGGTATCAGGATTCACCCTCCACTCTGCATTCACCTTCTGGCTAGAAGTTAGTTTAAATGTTCCTTGTCCTGTTTCCTTCACTAGGTACACACAATTTTCCCCACATTTCACCTTAATCTGGAAACAGTCCTTTTAGTTAAGATTTCTGTCTTGATTTCCAAATTGCTCCATCATGTCTGGGCATACACATACATGTATGTTTTGTTTGAATGACAAGCTGTGAATAGCTATGGCTGCATAACACTGAACAACATCACATCATGACATCTCTAGACCATAAACCGTGTCCCAGAAACTTCAAGACTTGGGATGATGTAGAACTGGAAACTTACAAAAAGCAGGCTGATGTAAATACTAGTAATTAAACGAGCCTTAAAATGTGGATCAGAATTTTAACAGATGAACAGAGAAAAGGAATTAAAGTGCTGCAATTAAAAAAAATCATGGGTAAAGCATGTAGAACTGAAAATTTATAAACTAGTTAAAATCTGGATTTGCTGACCTCAGAAACTACATAGATGGATCATAGGGATTAATAGGAGACAGAAATGGGCAATCCTCCACATAAATATATGAAATAGACAGACAGACAGAAGTAATAATACATAGACAGAGAGACAGACACCCTCAGTAAAAGGGAGAAAATAGTTTTACAACTGCTTTCCATTGGCCTTTGCATTAATTAAGAGGCCTGCAGCTCCTCATCTCAAATATTTGAACAATTTGTGAGCCTTTTTCCAGTGTACAACAAGCTGCAAATGAAATGGGATAACAAATTTGTCTTTAGGCACCTATGCCTGACTGATGCTAAAAAAAGCTGGAGAGAGCTTGACAAATCTAACTGGCTACTCTAGGGAGCAAAATGACTGCTGTATAGTGTCACACAGCTACTAATCCTTCAGAATCAAGTGGAACAGCATTGGGGAGAAAAAGAGAATGAAACAGAAGCCTTTCATGTCTGACTTCATAGGTCATCCACCCCATGCTATGTGCTTTTTCTGTGAATCTCTCAGCTAAGTACTTCCAGCAACAGCAGTTCAAGAACACTGAACAAGAAAAATCAACAAAGAACAAGACACAATGAACCATCTAGAAATACCACTTAACTGGCACAGTGCAGAAGGCAGCCCTGCTGTAAACAACTCATTTCAGGATCCATTTTAAACAAAATGTGAAGCATTGAAGATTCATCTTCCTTGATCATCATTTACACCAATGCTATGGGAGAGAATTAGGGCTTTGCAAAATATACACTGTTATGCGACAATTTGTCCAGAGCTTGGAAGTAATTCGTTACAAAAGAATGAATTGCTTGAAATTAATTCCTTTCATGATCAACTATGGTATAATTAAATCACATTAATAAACAAGCATAATGAGAAATCAATCTCCTTTTGTTGCTCCTTTTATGGTAAAACGGTGTCTTTGTTTTTAATTCTTAATTATGAGATGTGGTGTTGGTAGTGGTAGAGAAGAATATTGCCAGATGCAGTAATTGCCTCTTGACTTGCTGCCATGGCTTTACCTACAAAGGGCTTTTACACCAGTAGTTTGAATGTATCCATTGTGTGGCATATAGTATTCATTTCTTCACAGCACAAACCTGAGTTTTTAATGGCCTTAGACAATACTTTTAAGATAATTTGTGTTCTACTTTATCTCAAAAATACCAAATGAACCTTTTCAGTTTCCATGTATTCTGTCACAGGCATTAGTTTGGGGGTGGCTCTGAAAGAAGAGAAGCATATTTACTCATTTAAATGGGGCTGGCCATAGTTGGTTTCTGACAGTCTATTCAGCTATGGGAAATGCCCGTCTGGGAGGGGACAACTTCAGGAAGTTCCTATGACCATACCTGGAGAACTTAGGGAGCTTCAGACTAGTACAATAGTCCAGCTTTGGGTGATAAAGATGGGATTATGATAGTTAAATGTCCAGAGGCCACTCTGGACACCTTCGCAGAAGCATACAAAAAGCTCGGCCTCTCATTGAACATTGAAAAAAACAGGGTGCTGTTCTAGCAGACACCGGCCAGCCCCTCTCCAATGCCAGTGATACAGCTTAATGTTGTAACATTAGAAAATGTTGATCATTTCTGCTACCTTGGCAGCCACCTCTCCACCAAAGTCAACACTGACAACGAAATACAACGCCACCTGAGCTCTGCGAGCGCAGCATTTTTCCGAATGAAGCAGAGAGTGTTTGAGGACCAGGACATCCGTAGGGATACCAAGGTGCTTGTTTATAGAGCTGTTGTCCTTCCAACCCTGCTGTATGCCTGTGAGACATGGACTGTCTACAGACGTCACATGCAACTCCTGGAACGATTCCATCAGCGCTGCCTCCGGAAAATCCTGCAAATCTCTTGGGAGGACGGGTGGACAAACGTCAGCATGCTGGAAGAAGCAAAGACCACCAGCATTGAAGCAATGGTCCTCTGCCATCAACTCCACTGGACCGGCCACGTTGTCCGGATGCCCGACCACTGTCTCCCAAAGCAGTTGCTCTACTCCGAACTCAAGAACAGAAAACGGAATGTTGGTGGACAGGAAAAGAGATTTGAAGATGGGCTCAAAGCCAACCTTGAAAACTCCGGCATGGACACTGAGAACTGGGAAGCCCTGGCCCTTGAGCGCTCCAGCTGGAGGTCAGCTGTGACCAGCAGTGCTGCAGAATTTGAGGAGGCATGAATGGAGGGTGAAAGGGAGAAGTGTGCCAAGAGGAAGGCGCATCAAGCCATCTCTGACCAAGACCGCCTTCCACCTGGAAACCAATGCCCTCACTGCGGAAGAAGATGCAGAGCAAGAATAGGGCTCCACAGCCACATATGGACCCACAAGAATACTGGAAGACAATCCTCCTCAGAAAATGAGGGATCGCCTAAGTAAGTAAGTAGAGTCCCTGAAACAAAGGGTGGTGATTTCCACCATCAGGGGCCAGACTTGTATATAGTGAGTCCTTGTCTTTAAGGTTGGTAATCTTTTAGCCCCAAGAGGCTGATGATCTGTACACACACTTGGCTCTTATCTCTGATTGATGGCAGGAAAGCCTCCATCTTTATTGTCCATGCACAATGGTGGGGCATTTTGTCACAGCTGGGAATCCCCCCATGGCATAGCTGGACATTCCTGTGCTCATTTAGACCCTTGCCAAGTCAGGCAGAAGTGACGATCTCCTGTGCTTGTCAGGATACAGTTCATATACTTTATATAGAATAGACATAGAGGCAAGGATATAAAGTAGACATAAAGAAATTAAATATAGATACATTTTATTAAGGGTTGAACTAATATCCAAGGGGAACATGAGCTGCTGTAAGTCGCCTGCCAGCATTCTTCTGGATCAAAATAGTGTTACAGCAGCAAAGTTGAATATACATATATAACATTCATATTATAAGGAAATAAGACCTTGATATTAGATCGCGGCATGGAGGGGGGGAGGTGTTCCACTAGCCGAGGGGCCCCCATAGAGGTCGTGGTGGGGAGGAGGAGATGCGGAAAAAGGAGACCTCGAATTTGGCCTAATTCGGACCGTTTATCTACATTAACAATTCCCAACCGGTCTCCTAAGGTAAATTGGTGTAACCAGGTGAGCGGGCCCTCGGGATTGAAGGTGGTGCTGCTGAACGCCAGATCTGTCAACGGAAAAACGACCTGGATCCAGGACCTAATCCTGGAGGAGCGGGCAGATCTGGCATGCATTACGGAGACCTGGTTGGATGAAGCTGGAGGCGTAAATCTGACCCAGCTTTGTCCTCCAGGCTTCTCCGTACAGCACCAACCGAGATCCGGAGGACGGGGAGGCGGGGTCGCAGTGGTCTATAGAGATTCCATCCGTCTGACCAGGAGCCCCATCCCGCAGACCACAAATTTTGAATGCGTCCACCTGAGGGTGGGTGACCGGGACAGAATAGGGATTCTGTTAGTGTACCGTCCACCTCGCTGCACTACAGTCTCCCTACCTGAGCTAGCGGGGGTGGTCTCGAGCCTGGCGTTGGAGTCTCAACGGCTTCTTGTGCTGGGGGACTTCAACATCCATGCTGAGGCGACCCTCACAGGAGCGGCTCAGGACTTCATGTCCGCCATGGCAACCATGGGGCTGTCCCAACGAATAACTGGCCCCACCCACTGTGCTGGACATACATTGGACTTGGTTTTCTGCCAGGGATGGGAGCAGGGTGGCAGGGTGGAGGAGTTGTTCATCTCTCCGTTGCCATGGACCGACCACTTCCTGATCAGATTTAGGCTCACTGCGCCCCCTAACCTCCGCAAAGGTGGAGGACCCATTAAGATGGTCCGCCCCAGGAGGCTTATGGATCCGAATGGATTCCTGATGGCTCTTGGGGACTTTCCCGCTACCTCGGCAGGTGATCATGTCGAGGCCTTGGTCGCTCTCTGGAATGGGGAGATGACCAGGGCAATTGACATGATCGCTCCGGAACGTCCCCTCTCAAGTAACCAAGCTAAACCAGCTCCTTGGTTCACTGAGGAGCTGGCAGCGATGAAGCGAAGGAAGAGGGAACTAGAGAGCGTGTGGCGCTCGGACCCAAGCGAGCCAAACCGAGCACGGTTTGTGTCCTTTCTAAGGGCATATGCCGCGGCAATAAAAGCCGCAAAGAAAACTTTCTTTGTGGCCACTATTGCGTCTGCAAAAAACCGTCCGGCGGAGTTGTTTCGGATTGTCAGAGGTCTTTTGACTCCCGCCACCTCAGGCGGGAGCCCTGACAATTCGGCCACGCGCTGTGAAGCATTTGCTCGGTTCTTTGCAGACAAAGTCGCTTTGATCCGTTCTGGGCTGGACACCATATTAAATGCAGTCTCTGTGGATGTGACACGAGCACCTGCTTGTCCTGTTTTGATGGATTCTTTTCAGCTTGTGAAGCCCGAGGATGTGGACAAGATACTTGGAGGAATGAAGCCCACCACGTCCATCCTAGACCCCTGCCCATCCTGGCTTCTGAAGGAGGCCAGAGGGGGATTGGCTGAGTGGGTAACGGTGGTGGTTAATGCCTCCCTTCGGGAAGGCAAGATTCCAGCGAGCCTAAAACAGGCTATTATAAAGCTGCTGTTGAAAAAACCATCACTGGACCCCACTAAATTTGACAACTTTTGGCCTGTTTCCAATCTTCCCTTCTTGGGCAAAGTCATGGAAAGCGTGGTGGCCTCACAACTCCAGGTATTCTTGAGAGACACGGATTATCTGGATCCGGCACAGTCTGGTTTCAGACCGGGACATGGTACCGAGACGGTCTTGGTCGCCTTAGTGGATGATCTGCGCCGGGAGCTAGACAGGGGGAGTGTGTCCCTGTTGGTGCTCCTGGACCTCTCAGCAGCCTTCGATACCGTCGACCACGGTATCCTTCTGGGGCGCCTTGCGGAAATGGGTCTTGGGGGCACTGCTTTGCGGTGGCTCCAGTCATTTCTGGAGGGTCGTACCCAGAAGGTGTTATTGGGGGACTCCTGTTCAACCCCACAGCCTTTGACCTGTGGGGTTCCACAGGGCTCTATATTGTCCCCCATGCTGTTTAATATCTACATGAAGCCGCTGGGTGAGATCATCCGGAGTTTCGGGGTGCGGTGTCATCTGTACGCAGATGATGTCCAGCTCTGTCACTCCTTTCCACCTGCTACTAAGGAGGCTGTCGAAGTCCTGAACCGGTGCCTGGCCGCTGTAATGGTCTGGATGAGGGCGAACAAACTGAAATTAAATCCAGACAAGACAGAGGTACTCCTGGTCAGTCGCAAGGCCGAGCAGGGTATAGGGTTACAGCCTGTGCTGGATGGGGTCGCACTCCCCTTAAAGGCGCAGGTTCGCAGCTTGGGTGTGATCCTGGATTCATCGTTGAGCCTGGATCCCCAGGTTTCAGCGGTGACCAGGGGAGCATTTGCACAGCTTTGGCTTGTGCGCCAGCTGCGCCCGTACCTTGGGAAGTCTGACTTGGCCACGGTGGTACACGCTCTGGTCACATCCCGTCTTGACTACTGCAACGCTCTCTACGTGGGGCTGCCCTTAAAGACGGCCCGGAAGCTTCAGCTCGTCCAGCGCGCGGCAGCCATGTTGTTAACAGGAGCAGGACGCAGGGAGCACACAACGCCCTTGTTGTTCCAGCTCCACTGGCTGCCGATTTGCTACCGGGCCCAATTTAAGGTGCTGGTGTTATCCTACAAAGCCCTAAACGGTTCCGGCCCAAAATACCTTACGGACCGCATCTCGGCCTACGAGCCCACGAGGACCTTGAGATCATCCGGGGAGGCCCTTCTCTCGATCCCGCCTGCCTCACAGGCACGTCTGGCGGGGACGAGAGAGAGGGCCTTCTCGGTGGTGGCCCCCCGGCTGTGGAACTCCCTCCCTGCTGACATCAGACAGGCGCCCTCCCTCATGGCCTTTCGTAAGGGCCTGAAGACGTGGCTCTTCGAGCAGGCTTTCAACTGAGTGCTATGTTACTGGAAATGACAACCGGAATGAATTTACGACTACGAGATTGATTATGATTCCATAATATGACGCAGCGGATTTTTAGTGTAATTTAAATGTTGTGTATTAGTGATGTTAGTTTGTTGTCCTGATTGCTTTGTAAAGTGTCTTTTTTGTATTGTGCACCGCCACGAGTCGCCCTAGGGCTGAGAGCGGCGGTTAATAAATGCAAGAAATAAATAAATAAATAAATATTAATGTCCTCTTGCCCCTGAGGAAGCTAGAAATCACAGGGGTGGGAGGGGGTGCTGTGTTTGACAACAGCAGAATGCTGAAATTGTGATTCTCCTGGCCATTTGTTGGGAGAGAAAGGCTAGAAACAACTGAAGGCAAGACCCAAGAATATGGACATTCCAGAAGATGGGTTTTTGAAAATGAGCTTTTAAGAGCTGTTTTTAAAGACTAGAATAATGTCAATAAGAATGGTTGTGACCAGCATTCCATTAGTGGCAGAAGCAATAATTAATCCAACTTGTACTTGTCAGTCATTATAGAAGTCAGAATTATCATACAATGTGCAAAATCCCCTGAAAATACATTTATTTCACACTGCCTCTCTCTTCCCCAAACAGCCATGTGAAGAACAGGGAATGGCTGAAAAGTGTCTCACAATGTGCCAATGCAAAACAAGGAAGCCATCTGTTATCGAACACCCACAATAAAAAGGATCTATAGTTTGGGATCTATAGTTTGCTAAGGACATCAGGCTGAAATGATATAAAAGAGTTATGTCTTGGTCACCCTACGACAGGACTAGCAGCAGCATGAACTCACCTTCTCTATATCTGTACACGTCTTATCAGATTAAGATCAACCTGTATTCAATGGGGTCACACTCCCCCTGAGGACACAGGTCCGCAGTCTGGGTGTCCTCCTGGACTCATCATTAGCACTTGAAGCTCAGGTGTGGACAGTGGCTGGGAGGGCCTATGAACAATTAAAATTTGTATGCCAGTCATGACCGTACCTCAAAAAGCCTGACTTGGTCATGGTGGTCTATGACTTAGTTATATCTTGAATGGACTACTGTAATGCACTCTATCCCCATGGCTGTCTTTGAAGTGCAAAGGTCGACTGCCAGATTACTAACTGGGGCTAGCTATAGGGAACATACCATGCCCCTATTAAAGCAGCTCCACTGGCTTCCGACAAGTTTCTGGGCTCAATTCCAAGTGCAGGTTATCTATAAAGTCCAACCTATCTTTGAAACTGCATCTAATAATAATAATAATAAAATCTTTTTTTATACCCCGCCACCATCTCCCCAAGGGGACTCGGGGCAGCTTACATGAGGCCAAGCCCAGCAGTACAACAATGCAAATGTACAACACAAGAATACAACAATAAAATATAAAAAAATAAGAATAAAATAAAATACAAGAAACATAAATAAACACATCAGACCATATAAAATCACAATATTTAAACACAGAGAACTAATCATAGTGGGCAGGGCCAGTTACAGGGATTAAAAGTTTTAAAACACTGGGTGAGAGGGCAATATAATGTATCTCGAAAGGGGGGTCCGGGGGATGACGTAGGGTTTAATTGCACTAACAGGTAAAATAAAGTGCTTCCGAGGGCATATACGCAGGGATTGGTCAGGTCAGGGGATTATTGTCCATTCATTCATTGAAGGCACACTGGAACAGCCAAGTTTTTAGGCTCTTCTTGAAAACTGCCAGGGTGGGGGCTTGCCTAATTTCTCTGGGGAGTGAGTTCCAGAACTGAGGGGCCACTAGGGCTGGGCGGTTTCGTTTCGTTAATTCGTAATTCGTTAAAAATTCGTTATTTTTTTTATAACGAAGCGATAACGAACCATTCTGGAGCAACTTAAAAACGAAACGAATTTTTAAATTCGTTTCGTAAATGCTTCGGATTCGTTATGTATTCGTTTCGTTATTGGTTTGAGGTCGTTTTGTTATTATTTCTGCATGTCTGGGGCAAGTTTTATAGTTGTTTTTTGTTTAATTAGTGAAAAAAAAATATAATATCACACCAACAGTCAACAACAGAGGGAGAGCGAAGCTTCAGAAGTTCCCCCTGTCCCATTTGGAGGTTTTTTAGCGTATTACACGGTCGCGTCCGCCATTAACGAATCGATTCGTTATTGTTTCGTATTTGTTTCGTTAATGTTTCATAATTTTTTTAACATTTACGAAATTTTGTAAATATCGAACTTTTTAAAAGAAAAATTTCGGAATTCTTTTAAATATCGAAACGCAAAACCCCCCAAAAAACGAATCGATTTTAGAAACAAATTTTTCCGTTGTTACCCAGGCCTAGGGGCCACCACAGAGAAGGCCCTCTCCCTCGTCCCCACAAGTCACACTTGCAAAGGGGGCGGGAGCGAGAGAAGGGCCTCTCCGGAAGATCGAAGGGATTATGTAGGTTCATAAAAGGAAATGCGGTCATGCAGGTAGATGGGTCCCAAACCATTCAGGGCTTTGTAGGTAAGAGCCTGCACCTTGAATTGGGACCGGAAAATAAATGGCAGACAATAGAGCTCCTTAAACAGGGGGTTGACCGTTCCTTGCATCTTTCTATGAACCAGTGTGGGCTTTGAGATCAGCATGGGAAGCCCTTCTCTCAGTCCCACCACTGTTTCAAGTGTGGTTTGTGGGAATGAGAGAGGTGGCCTTCTCTGTGGTGGCTCCCTGGCTCTGGAATATCCTCCCAAAAGAGATTAGGTTAGCCCCCCACTCTTGAATCTTTCCAATACAGCCTAAAAACATGGATTTTTAAACAGGTTTTTGACCTTGAGTAGGCTGAAATGGGCCCTATAAGGTTGACACTCAGGCACTTTAGTTGTGAATTGATGGCAGCTAGTTTTATCTACAGATGGTCTGCGTTTTTTAAATGGTGCTATTTTATTTTATATTATATGTGTTATAGTGGTCATTTTTTATAATTACTATGTGATATTATTATATACTTGTGTACCATTTATGTTATATGCTACACCTTGGTGTGCCTTTGTAAGCTGCCCTAAGTCCCCTTGGGGAGATGGTGGCAGGATATAAATAATGATGATGATGATGATGATGATTGAAAAGAGAAAGATCTGTGAAGTTTTTTATTTTATTTTTTCTGTTTTAAATATATATAATTATTCTCACACACAAAAACTTTCAACAGCTTTAAAAAAGAATTTACTTCCATCAGGTATTCACACTTTCAAGAGTCTTGACTGCGATAGCCATTTTCACTCCTTTGATGTAGTGAATTCTTTGTTGTCTGCTCTTGATTTTATCATTATCACTCTAACACATTAATGAAAGTCATATTAACTCTGTTTTATTTGTATTTACTTTACTGAACACTCCCATTTGATCTACATTGAACTGCAATAATGATTTTGCCATAAACAAAATAATATTGTGCTGTTAGCAGATTTAAGTGCTAATAAGTCACAGCTGATCAAGCTAGAATTATAAAAACAAAAGAAAACTCAGGCGTGATAATAAACAATGATGACATAATGCTAATACATGTATTAATGTTTGGAGACCTAACTGATGGGATACAATATCAAAATTTTAGTTGAATAATGACTTGACCATCTTGAAGAAACAGACCATCAATAAACTTTTTGTACAGTTGTTGATGAACTTGAGAAAATCTCAAGCAGAAAACATCTATATTAAGGAACAAAATAAGATGTCAGATTATTTATGTTTTTATTATTCTCATTCATGTCAATGAATTGAAAATGTATTATTTAACATTTTTAAAAATCCAGTTTCAAATGAGCTAACAGAGGGTGCATCTACAGTGTAGAATTTATGCAGTTTGACATCAGTTTAAATGTTATTTATTTATTTAGATCCTGTTTTATATCTTCTTTTGGAGACTCAAAGTGACTCACAATTATACAATAATAAAACAGCATTATCATTCTTTAAAAAAAAAATAAAAAAAAATAAAACAGCATTATCATTCGCAAGTAGTTTTCCTGCCTCTCCTAATACCACTAGTGTTACTATCACTGCCAGCAGACTCTATCACAACATTACATGATTAGCATAGCACAATATTACTATTACATATTATTGTATTGTACTATACCACTATACTGCAATATTATATGCAATATATAATATACAATTATTATATTATTATATACTATTGTATTGTACTATAGTATTACACCACAATATATATAATACACTACTAGTATATCATTAGCATTATATATGTTGTGGATGAGTCTCTGAGTAGTAGTAACAACAGAGAGTTGGAGACTAGGCAGGCAAAAATGTCTACTCGGGAGCAAGAATTTATTGAAGAGCAACAGCAGAAGAGAATCCGGCAAATACTTACTGAACCCACTGATGAAGAGTCTTTTGAAGGGTTTGATGGGGATGATGGGTTTGGCAATGAAGCAGATTCTATGAGAAGTGCTGGGAGTGACACTTATGGGGTTGGGGATGAGATGGATTGGACAAAAGTAGCAGAAGTGAGAGAAATGTGTGAGGAGCCTACAAGTAGTGACACATTCAGGGGGTTTGCTGGGGATGAAACTTGGAGGGAGGATGATTCTTCTACTGTTTGGGGAGATGTAAGTAGAAGCAGGAGAAGGACCTCTTGGCAGGCAATGCAAAGAGCAGCTCGGGCAGCACAACTGGCAGTTGAGCGTGGGGTGTTGTCTGATTCTAGTTTGGAGGAGAATGCAGGAGCAGTTGAGGATGGGGCGTTGTCTCATTGCAGCTCAGAGGAAAGCTTGTAATATAAGGTGGGTTGGTTGCAATGGGGACTTTGCGACTGGCAAAGTGTATGCTGGGTTGCCTGCTACGCTGGGTTGTGATTCCTGAACTTTGTGGACTCTCTGCTACTGCTTTGGCTTGAACCTTGGATTGCTTCTGGACATCTCCTTTGCTCTTCTGACCTTGGATTGGACGTTTGATGCTGCTGCTGTGGTATCCTGTTTGCTGTGGATAACCCCTGGACTGGCTTCACTATGACTTTGCTACACCCTGGAACGTGCTCGCTGAAATGATAGCGAGTGTCTTTTCCTTTGCTGTGCATTTTGATTAGTGGGTTGGGTTTTTTTTTTAGGACTTTGGGACTCTCTGTTTTGCCTCCTTTTTGACCGGTTGGTTTGTGTTTTATTTTGAAATACTATTTTGCTGTTATTTTGATGTTAAGCATTTTTGATTCTTTTGAGCTGTACCTTCAATAAACGATTGTTACTTTGCACTTGGGACTAACTTTGTGGCATCTGTATCTTGACAATATAACATATTGTACTATATCATAAGTTGTAATGTACATGATATGTTATATTGCAACATTATTAATATTATATATAATATATTAGCATTATTACATTGCAATGTTAATAATTTCTATATATTATTATATTGTATATATTGAGGGGTTCCCAAGTGATGTTGCAGGAGACATAATGTAGCCTCAGAGAAGCAGTTGGTGTTGTATTATTATTATTATTATTATTATTATTATTATTAATAAACTGCATTATCTCCCCTGAAGGGGCCTCAAAGCAGCTCACAATTGGAAGCATCAGCATAACCATTTAAAATATACAGATATACAAACATTAAAACAGGATTAAATATAACAACAGTATTTTAAAAATTCCCAGTTAAAAACCATTCAAACAAATTCAAAGTTAAAAACCACAGCACCCCTTGAATTGATCTTTAAAACCGTCATCTTTAAAAGCCTGTCTGAATAAAATGTTTTAGCCTACTGCCAGAAGGACGGGGGGGGGGGGGGGGTATTTTGTCCTCCATGGGCAGGGAGTTCCAAAGTCGAGGGGCAGCCATTGAGAAGGACGGCCTATTCTCGTTCCCCCCAGCCCATCTTGAGATGGAGATGGTACCAATAGAAGGGCCTCTCCTGAAGATCTCAGGATTTCTACAAGGGGATATGATCAACCAAATAGCCTGCACTTGAACTGTATAGGGCTTTAAAGGTCATAACTAATGCTTTTAATTGTGCCCGGAAACAAACTAGTGGACAGTGGAGCTGCTGCGACAAGGGGGTTGTCTGCTCCCTGTAGCCAGCCCCAGTGAGCAACCTAGCTGCAGCTCTTTGGACCAGCTGAAGTTTCCAAGCACTCTTCAGAGGTAGCCCGATGTAGAACATGTTACAGTGATCCAGATGGGAGGTAACTAAGGCATGTACCACCATGGGCAGATCTGGCTTCTCAAGGAACAGGCGCAGTTAGCAAACAAGTTTTAATTGTGGAAAGGCCCTCCTGGCCACTGCCGATAGCTGGGCCTCCAGGAAGACCTCCAACCTGTGAGCCTGTGTCTTCAGAGGGAGTGTAACTCCATCTAGCACAGGCTGAATCTCTATTCCCTGGTCTGCTTTCTGACTGACCAGGAGTATCTCTTCCTTTTCTGGATTAAGATTCAATTTGTTTGCCGTCATCCAGACTATTACTGATGCTGGGCACTGATTTAGGGTCAGGAATGCTTCCGTGGCATTAGGTGGAAAGGAATAGTAGACTTGGGTGGCACCTATATTTTATGGCTCACTGTTATGGAATTCTGGGAAGTGTAGTTTGGTGAGGCATCAACACTCTTTGGCAGAGAAGGCTAAAGACCTAGTGAGAATAGACCCTGGGTCTGTGTTCTTGGGTGGTTAGCCATTTGAGAGAACAGTATGGCCACAAAAGGCTACTATGTTCTCCTAAGGTACCTACATGACTCACATGACAGCAAAGCATTAAGATTTTTCCCAATCTGCTCCAACTAGTTCCACTTTACATGTTTTAGGTAGGAAACAGTACGGTTCTACCGTAAAGATATTTTAGGAGGAACTCTTTCATTAGGCAATAGCTAAGGATGAGCCTATCTTCACAATAAAGCATGAAGAATGACACGCTTTAAAGATGGTTTATATAAAAAAAAATTGAAGGAAGAAATGAAGCTAGTAGAAGTCCAGCAACTTCTGGAGAACAACTTGTTCTCTGTCCCTGTGATGAAATTATAATGCTGACAATCTGTATTGTCTGATACCTAGTTCCCCAGAATCATTGCTTCTCTCCATGGATTGTCAAATGGATCTCTTCCCTGTTGCTTTCCAAGTTCTTG
This sequence comes from Anolis sagrei, assembly GCF_037176765.1. Taxonomy (NCBI): domain Eukaryota; kingdom Metazoa; phylum Chordata; class Lepidosauria; order Squamata; family Anolidae; genus Anolis; species Anolis sagrei. The sequence continues at coordinate 77,799,669 of NC_090021.1, forward strand.
CCTTCTTCCCTATATCCACAGTTGAAATCACTTCTCTTTTGTGATTATAGGCAGCAAAAGAACACACCACTTTAGGAAACAAAAGTCATTTACTCCCCATTTGCTGCTCTTGTGTTCACAGCACTACTGTTGCAATAAGATCACCTTGTTATCAGATATTGCCCAGAGGCAAGGCCAGTTCTGTTGCCTCTTTGCAGAGTACTGCAGAACACAATTCAAGTGGGAGGAATGTAATAACAAGAAATAAACACTAATGAGAACGAAGCAAAATGTGGATCTCTAATTATCTTAATTTGTTCTGGTTTCTTTTCACTGCCTTTGGGAAAGAGACTGTACCTTCTAGTAGGTGCAGCAGCAAATCAGAGGAAATACCAGTTCACTCATTAAGCTAGATTCTTGTTTCAAGACAATCTGGAGGCTGCCACATCAGTGCATTTTTATTTTAGTATTTTTATCATTTTACTTTTGTCAGGACTCATGCTCCATTTGCTGAAAAATGTATAAACAGAAGGAAAATGAAATAAAGCTTCCCATTCTTTAGGTTGTTATTTTTTGCTCAAGCTGTTCCTGGATGTGTCTTGTTTTGACAGTTCACTTCTGCTAGGTTGCATTTTATCCTGTTGTTGTTTTCATCTGAACTTGACCAGGCATAAAAAAAATGAATATTTCAGTTCTGCTTTTTTAATATTTCAATCCCACACATTTAATATCAGGCATCACATCTGATTACCACTTTCTTAAATCACACACACACAAATGTTTTTGTCTTCCAAAAGAAGCCAGGTTGATTATTTATGTTGTCTGGTTGACCTTTACTGTATTATGTGCCACAGCTATTCAGTAGACTTGTGAATTTTGGCTGAACCTCAGGCCGTTCTTGCTATCTGGATTTCAGAGGACCCAAGTATTTGTTATTACACACTTCTCAAAAATGGGCGGGTGGTTCAATAGCCATTTTTGGTCTGCAACCAAATTGGGTGGGGGGAGCTTCACAGGCTCACTTTCCTGTCATTTTTAGGGCTATTGGGATGAAAATGACCACACTTGGAGGACACATATATCATGGCTGGCCCACCAAGTTTCATAATGTTTGGGTCATCCCCTGATTTTTAGGATTTTTTTCTTTCCAGAAATAATTTTTTTAAAAAAAATTCCCAATAAGATATCCCCCACTGACCTCGCTCTGTAATTTCTCCAGGGGCAGTAGTAGGGCACCATTCCTTCCTGCCAAGTGTCAAAGATGCACTTCCACATCACACAACCTACCAACTATTACACTTTCTTTACTAATAAAAAAAAACAACAGCAACTTATTCCAAAGCTTTTGCAATTTGCATTTCTTATTTTCACAACATGCTGGAAGAGGCCAGCAGTTCACCATCCACAAACAAGCAAGCAGCATGCAACCTTATTAGAAAACACTCCTGTATGATCCATGGCAGGGGGAGGACATCTTCAAAATGTATCGTGAGAAATCTAGCCATGTTTGGGTAAGTTTAGGTAGATAGGTAGGTAAATAGTAGTTTTCTGAGAATGAGGCTTTGCTGTTTGCTGGTAGTTTGAGTGTTGTGATAGTTTGTGTGCTGGTTTACAACTCTGAAGACCAGGGTTTGAATCTCCATTCAACTATGGAAACCCACTGCATGTCCTTGGTCAAATAATATTCTCTCTGCCTCAGAGAAAGGCAAATGCAACCCCTCTCTTTCCAAGAAAAACCTGCAATAGGTTCACCTTAGAGTTGTCATACATTGGAAATTATCGAGGATGCATCTGCACAGTAGATGTAATGCAGTTTGATACCACTTTAACTGCCCTGAATCAGTACTACGGAATTATGGGAGTTGTAATTGTACAACAGCTTTAGCCTTCTCTTCAAAAATTAGCTCCTGGCTCAGCAAACTACTTCCCCATCCCTCTTCCTTGTTTTAAACAAGTAATATTATAGAAACTGTATTCTCAGTTCATATGTCCCTGTTCATATCTTATCTGCCATTTGATTTCAGACCTGGCGCACATTATATTATTGGTGGGGTGCATTATTTTAGATAATTTTGCAAATTGTTTTTGTGGATAACATGAGAAAATGGATAAGCATCCAGGAATTATGAATGTGCTGCATTTATAAAGTTAAGACAGCTAGTTCTAGACAAAATGTGGTCTGGGAAGTTAGCCAGGCATTCGATGAAACAACTGTAAACAATAAACAAACTTAGAAAATGCACAAAAAAGTAGAAGCAGGGCAGGTGCAATGTATTAGTGACTTCACCTGACTCATGCTCGGTGGCAGGTAGCCAGATCTAGAGTCCTGATTTCTCAAAGCTAGCCAAGACAAGGCATGGTGACAGCTCATTTCCTACTTCCATAGATGACATAGTCAAAATGCCTGGCAGCGCCTTTCTAAATGAAATGAATTTAGTTGCACTAAAATAATAGGGTGACAATCAAACAAGCAGAGTCTAGATACAATATAAAAGCTGATCTCACATAGACCGAAAGTAGACAGCTACAGCTTCCAATGGTTGGACTTCTGCAGCATCCTTCCAGGCTCTTTGCTTGGTTGGCAATTTTACCTGAAATCCTAAATAAGAGAGAGTCGAGGCTAGAATTTTTTGATAACTCTAAGGCTCCCATCTACACTTCTCCATAAAGCAGTTTGAAATTGCATTATACAGTATGTCAGTGTAGATTCATACAATGCAGTTTAAGGAATAATTTAGGATTTAGCTACATTGAACTACATTATGAGTCTACACTGATAATATAATGCAGTTTCAAGGACTTTATCATATTAGCTACTGGATTTGCCATGGATCATGGTGAATCCAGTAGGACCTGGCAGGCGAAACCCATTGCCTCATGCCCCGCACTGCCCGGTTTCCCCCTCACCCCATGCCACAGGGGGAAGTGTGTGCCACATAGCTCCCCACCATTGTTGCCAATGCAACACAGAAAGCCTCTAGTGTTACCACCACAGTGCCAAACACTGGTTCCTCTTTACTTTTGCCACAGAGCCAAGTAGATATACATCATGGGATGGGCTCCAAGGCAAAAGTGAAGAGGAACCAGTGTGCACCGCTGAATTTGGCCCATCTGATGAGGTTGTAAGTAAGATACATAGAGCATCATAATAGACAGAATCAACCTCAACCCCAAGGTCCCATCTTCACTGCCCACTTAGGCTAGTGCAACTGAGAGTCAGCACTGCATGGGCCTTATATGTAGTAATGTGTGGCTTGGGGTAAAGTCTGAACTCTGCCTGGACTTTGAACCAATGAGGACAGTTGGGCCAATTCTTTCTGCCATCCCATGTTCCCCTGGCTCAAGAGGTCCAGGGACATGAGATGGCAGTTCTCTTGCTCCTGACCCCCATGTCATGGTCTCTGGCCATGACATGGGACCTATCTCTTTGCTGTCACTTGCCCTGAAATCAGCCAGGGCAACAGGGAGCAATGGGAAGAGAGGGGGAGAGGAGGAGTGTTTTCTTCCTCTTCCTACTTCCTTCGCCCTCTGTGCTCAGTCACTGTGGCTGATAGGCCTGGGCGGTTTCGTTTGTTAATTTTGTAATTCGTTAAATATTCGTTATTTTTAACAATTACAAAACGATTACAAAACTTATTTTCAAACCCGGAAGTGTTTTTAAATATCGAAACGGCATCCTCCATCTTTTTTACGAGCTTCCGCCCGTTTCGGAAATGACGTTTTAGGGATGGAGGATGCTGGGTGCGCCGGGAGCCAATCCGGCGCTCCCAAGCACCATGGCTCATTGTGATTGGGCGGGCTGCCCTTTAAAAGCGGCTCCGCGTGGCCGCATTGCTCATTGCGAAGGAGACGGGAGGTGCGGGAGGGAGGCTTGGTTGGCTCTTGGCTGCTTGCTTGCATTCATTCATTCATTCATTGCTTGCTTGCATTCATTCATTCATTGCTTGCTTGCATTCATTCATTCATTGCTTGTGCTTGCATTCATTCATTCATTCATTGCTGGGAGCAGCAGGGAGGCTTTGCCCTGTTTTCGCCCCACAACAGGGCAGGGCAAGCATTTTGTTAATTTTCCATTTTTAAATATTTCTGATAAATATATTTCTTTTATTCTTAAAAAAATTCAAAAAATATTCTAAAAAAAGAAAAAAAACTTGTGTGCCTGTGTGTGTGTTTGTCCCTGTCCTGTGGCTGTGTTCGCTCCACAACAGGGCAAGCATTTTGTTAATTTTCAATTTTTAAATATTTCTGATAAATATATTTCTTTTATTCTTAAAAAAATTCAAAAAATATTTTTAAAAAAGAAAAAAAAACTTGTGTGCCTGTGTGTGTGTTTGTCCCTGTCCTGTGCAACAGGGCAAGCATTTCATTTGTGTAGTTCCAGTGCAGTCCTTTTGCCAACACAAAAGTGCTATAATACAGTGCTCGCTCATTATTTGTGTAGTTCCAACCAGTGCGGTCCTTTGGCCAACACAAAGTGCTATAAGACAGTGCTCGCTCATTACTTGTGTAGTTCCAGTGCGGTCCTTTGGCCAACACATTTTAACGAATCGATTCGTTATCAACTTAACGAATCGACCCGGTTTCAATAACGAAGTGATTTGCGCATGTGCGGGGGGTCCGCCATCTTAACAAATCGATTCGTTAATAATAACGAAATTTCGTAAATACCGAACTTTTTTAAAGGAAAATTTTGTAATTCTTTTAAATAATGAAACGCAAAACCCCCCCAAAAACGAATCGATTTTAGAAACAAATTTTTGCGTTGTTACCCAGGCCTAGTGGCTGACATTAGGCAAGCAACAAGGACCAGATAGGGCCTATGTCATGGCTGGAAATGTCTGTGACACAGGTTGGGGGAGGGAGGGAAGAGATGGTGGGGAGAATCCCTGTGGTGATATTATTAGGGCTGATTCATTCTGGATTGACCCCAAAATATATGTCAGTGTAGATGTGCCCCTAAAGGAGTTGCTTACTGATATTAATGGAGTTTAAATTTATCTCAGTTCCCACCTGAACAAGAAGAGGAATGGCCCCCTTCTGCATTGAGATCCCTCCAGACTCTAATTCCATCCCATTTCTTCTCCCGTATTCTTTAAAAAACAAAAAAAATCTGTTGACCAATTTAGTGAAGCTTCAAATGCTTGTGTATTTTAGTTAGCCAATAAAGATCTTCCTTTGAGGGTTTTGTATTTTGTTATACATTGCTTGGGATGAACTGGGGGACGGGAGCATCAGGAGAATAGCCTGTAATACTTCAGAATTGGAAGAGGAAAAGCATCACGAATTTCTAGTTAAGGAAAACGTTGATCAAGGGTCTGGAGAACAAGCCCTATGAGGAGCGGCTTAAGGAGCTGGGCATGTTTAGCCTGAAAAAGAGAAGGCTGAGAGGAGATATAATAGCCATGTATAAATATGTGAGAGGAAGCCACAGGGAGGAGGGAGCAAGCTCGTTTTCTGCTTCCTTGGAGACTAGGATGTGGAACAATGGCTTCAAACTACAAGAAAGGAGATTCCATCTGAACATGAGGAAGAACTTCCTGACTGTGAGAGCCGTTCAGCAGTGGAACTCTCTGCCCCGGAGTGTGGTGGAGGCTCCTTCTTTGGAAGCTTTTAAACAGAGGCTGGATGGCCATCTGTCAGGGTTGATTTGAATGCAATATTCCTGCTTCTTGGCAGGGGGTTGGACTGGATGGCCCATGAGGTCTTTTCCAACTCTTTGATTCTATGATTCTATGATTATTTGGATAGAAAGAAGAGGAAGCAGTCAATGCAGTGATTACTATCAGCACATTCCAATGAATGTACTCCTTCTGGGTAGTGATGAAGCCAGTGGTAAAACTTTATGCCTTTTTTAAAAGTTAGTTTGCATCTTGGAGAGAAGACTGGAAAGTAATTCAAAATAACATAAATAAATGGAAACTAAGTGTAAGCAAGATATTGTAAAGTTGAAACAAAAAACATATTGTAAAAAAGGAAAATATAAAATACAGTTGTTGCTTTTTTTGTGAATTGTGAATGTTGTTATATTTTTGCTGAATGACCAACACAGCTACTCCTAAAATGTTGTTTTCATACTCCAGCTATGTAGGATGCTTTCTTTATCTGACAGATTATTCAAAATGAGTATAAATTCTTATACAGATTAATGTCTGTCAAGAAATACAGTTGATAATAATAATTAAGGTTATTCCTCCAAAACTGGAACTCAAGTCTGCAATGAGGGGACCATTCTGTTCCTCATGCAAAGGGAGTTTCAGGACATGAGGCAATCACTACAGAGATTTTGTCTTGCATTCTTACCAGCCATGCCTTGGAAAGTACTGTGCCTGAGAGAACGACTTGAGAATTTGAAGGCCTATGGCAGGCTCATAGTGGGGGAAACATTCTGTCAGGTGCCCTGTACACCCCCCCCCACCTCCTCCTCTTCCTCCTCCTCCTATTCTGTTATTCACCTCTCCCTGTGGATCAAGACAGGAACAAGAGATAAAAATACAGCAATAAATAGACACATAATGTTAAAAACAAGAGCATCAATTAAAAAATACATAACTAGTTAAAAAAGCATTAACATCAGTTTAAAAGGATGCATATTAAAAACAATCCATAATGTAAAACACTCACATTTTTTTAAAAACCCTATCTTGATAGGCCTGCTGGAAGAGATTGGTCTTTAATGCTGTTTTAAATTCAAACAGTGTATCCAAATGTCAAATCTCTTCTGGCCAGTCCTTTCACAATATATTTAAGCCATGTTGAGCTTAACAGGTTACACAACCAGTACTTTGAGCTGTGTTCAGAAACAGACTGGTAGATAGTGTGGATCGTGTAACAAGGAAGATGTACTATAAGAAAACCAATAAAAATATATTTAAACACAAAGAAGATGTACTGTATACTTTCTGCACCCCACCTATGAAAACTCTAGATACTGGTATTCGAACAAACTGAAATTTCCAAAGCAGCTCTGCATTATAGTAAATTAATTGGGATGTAACTAAGGGTGCTTCCCACCTAAAATAAAATAAAATAAATGAACTTTATTTATACCCTGCCATCATCTCCCCAAAGACACTCGGGGCAGCTAATATGAGGACAATCCCAAACAAATTACAATAGAACAAAAGTACATATAAGCAAAACAATATCATCAAATAAAATACTTCATAAAAACATAATAATGAAATGAAAATAACAAAATCATAATAAAAAAACAAATGATAAAATGGTAATAGACTTAGACAAAAAGAGTGAGGCCCATGGATAAAAATGGATAAAGTTTGATGAAACCCGTGGGTAAGATAGGTAGAAAGTGCTATGATTCATGGGGGGCTCAGACTGAATAACAGTAGAGTTAATCTTCAACTGAGGGATAAGATGAAGAGCATCAGAGAAACAAGTTGGATTAGGGAGGGGACATGGCATGGAAATTGATTGTTCAGCCTTCACAGAAATGTGTGCCAATGAAGGTTTTTAAAACTCATTTGGTGCACATTTCTTTCCCCGTGCCTCTCCACAAAACCCAGACTTTCCCAGGTGGCTGTCCCCATGCAATCGCAGTAAGTATCACAATGGCATGGAGCCACCCCCAAAAAACCCCAAATGCCCTTAAAATAAGAAAAAACTTACCAGGCCACCATGACGCCTCTCCGGGGGCCTCCTGTGATGTAGAAATAATGTGCCAGGAGGCAGAGAGAAGAGCCAGGAGTGATTCCCCCTGCTTCCTGACACATCATTTTATGCTCCAGGAGGTCTCTTCCGAGGCATCATAGTGGCCTATTTTTTTCTTAATTTAAGAGCTTTGGGGGGTGGGGTGGGGAGGGAGTACCTTCCTCAGTTCTCCAAGTTTTTGGAAACCTGAAGAACCAAGATGAGCTGTAGGGACTAACCCTGGGACTAGAGAAGCAGTCCCGTGGGTCAGGCCCCACAGATCCCAAACCCCATTAGACCCAGGTCTTTCAGGAAGACACAGATCTAATGGGGTATGAAATGAATTTGGGACAATGCAGGGTTTACCAGATGGGCAAAATTCCCTGTCCTGCTATGATTGTATTTCTCTTCAGGCATGGAGACCACCAGATCCCATCATATGGCCTTGATCTACTTCTGGTGTGGCTCCATCACCCCAATCAAGGACCTTTATGTGATGAGGTCCTTCATCTTTAGGAAGCATGCAAATCCACTCAAAACGTACTGTATATACAGGTTTAGACCTTTTAGTCAAAAAATAATGTACTTTAATTCTCAACAGCAACAAAAGGATATTAACGGCAGTCTCTGAGGATGTAACACGAGCACCTGCTTGTCCAGTTTTGATGGATTCATTTCAATTGGTGAAACCCGAGGATGTGGACAAAATACTTGGAGGAATGAGGGCAACCACATGCATCCTAGACCCCTGCCCATCTTGGCTTCTAAAGGAGGCCAGAGGGGGATTGGCCGAGTGGGTGAAGGTGGTGGTTAATGCCTCCCTTCGGGAAGGCAAAATTCCAGCTAGCTTAAAACAAGCTGTAATAAAACCACTGTTGAAAAAACCATCACTGGACCCCACTCAATTCGTCAACTATCGGCCTGTTTCCAATCTCCCCTTCTTGGGCAAAGTCCTGGAATGTGTGGTGGCCTCACAACTCCAGGTATTCTTGGTAGACATGGATTATCTGGCCCCAGCACAGTCTGGCTTTAGGCCGGGACATGGTACCGAGACAGCCTTGGTCGCCTTAGTGGATGATCTGCGCCAGGAGCTCGACAGGGGGAGTGTGTCCCTGTTGGTGCTGCTGGACCTCTCAGCGGCCTTCGATACCGTTGACCACGGTATCCTTCTGAGACGCCTCGCGGGGATGGGTCTTGGAGGTACTTGCAGTGGCTCCGGTCATTCCTAGAGGGCTGGTCTCAGAAGGTGTTACTGGGGGACACCTGTTCAAATCCACAACCTTTGTCTTGTGGGGTTCCTCAGGGCTCAATACTGTCTCCCATGTTGTTTAACATCTACATGAAGCCGCTGGGGGAGATCATCCGGAGTTTCAGGGTGCAATGTCATCTGTACGCAGATGATGTCTGGATGAGGGCGAACAAATTGAAACTGAATCCAGACAAGACAGAGGTACTCCTGGTTAGCCTGTGTTGGATGGGGTCGCACTCCCCCTGAAGATGCAGGTTCGCAGCTTGGGTGTGATCCTGGACTCATCGCTGAGCCTGGAACCCCAGGTCTCGGCGGTGACCAGGGGAGCATTTGCACAGTTAAAGCTTGTGCGCCAGCTGCGCCCATACCTTGGGAAGTCTGACTTGGCCACGGTAGTCCACGCTCTGGTTACATCCCGTTTAGACTACTGCAACACTCTCTACGTGGGGTTGCCTTTGAAGACGGCTCGGAAGCTCCAACTAGTCCAACGCTCGGCAGCCATGTTACTAACAGGAGCGGAGCGCAGGGAGCATACAACTCCTTTGCTGCACCAGCTCCACTGGCTGCCGATTTGCTACCAGGCCCAATTCAAAGTGCTGGCGTTGGCCTATAAAGCCCTAAACGGTTCTGGCCCAAGCTACCTATCCGAACGTATCTCTGCCTATGAAGCCACCAGGACTCTAAGATCTTCTGGGGAGGCCCTGCTCTCGATCCCACCTGCATCACAAGCACGGCTGGTGGGGACGAGGGACAGGGCCTTCTCTGTCGTGGCCCCTCGGCTGTGGAACGCCCTTCCCATGGATCAGCCCCTTCGTTAATGGTGTTTCGAAGAAAACTAAAAACCTGGCTGTTTCAACAGGCGTTCGGATAAATAGCGCAATGAACGATGAATATAGGAACAGAATTATGGATGATGAATTGGATCACGATTTTAGTTACGAGACGTGGATGTGTTGTTATTGATGTGTCATTATTTTGTATATTTGCTGTTAATGGTTTTAAATATTGTATGCTGTTTGATTGACTTTTGCTCTTGTTGTGAACCGCGTTGAGTCGCCTACGGGCTGAGAAACTGGGGTATACAAGCAAAGTAAATAAAATAAAATAAATAAATAAAAGGAGACAATCTCTGAGGAGAGTAGTGAAAGGCAAGGGTTTAGTCCATCCTGGGAGAACCTAAATACACCAACTCTCTCTACTCTTTTTTGCTGTGGTGCTGCTTCAGGCTTTTTTTTTAATGTTTGGAGGGTGTGGCGGTGGCAGTTGCCATGAGCAACTGGCATTTTTCCTTCTCCATTATTCACGGATCATATCAAAAGCCATAATTTTGGTCCCAAATCCTACCCTTGACTTATACATGAAATCAATGTATACACTGATTCTCAAGTAAAATAGATGACTGTAAAATGGTCAGATCTATGCAACAAATCTACATATCTTCTGTTTAAAGAAGTGTAGATTCTTTAAGAGATGTTTATATTAAATAATATCCCCCAAGAGGAATGGATAAATATGTAACACTGATTTGTTTAGCTAAATGAAATAACCTAAAAAATTACAGAGCCACATAACTATTATCCCACAGCAAAATATTTTAAAATTCTGGTACCAAACACAATCTTCATGGCAATATTAATATTAACCTGGCTATTAAGAAGGTGGAATTTAAGGAACTTTTAAATATGTTGACTAACTGAGAAAATAGCAAAGCATGGTTAAACAAAGAAATGGGCTGGATTTACTGGACCTGAGATTATATTTTGGGTTGATTTGGATGAATGAATGGTTAATGTCAAGCAATGATACATTGTTGAATTGAGAAGCTTGTGAGTGAAAGTCTGGATGGCATGTTTTTTTTTTTTTTTTGGAATGATAAATTGAAAGCTAACATGGATTTTGAAAGAGGTGCCATTTTGAGAATTTGGAAAAGATATTAGAGATGTGGGACTAATAATTCATTTCGGACATTTGAATGGCCCTTGCTTCATTTCATAAAGATTCGGAGGGGGTCCCATTCTGATTACTAATCCAAATCTCTGAAGCTTCATAATTCTTTCATTAAGATTTGGTCCATTATCAGCAATGGGAAAATTTAGAGGATTGTTTCTCCATCATTTTTACAGCTATCAGAAAGAAACTTGGCTTTAAGCCTGCTGAATTTCATCCACTAATTTTTATGAAATTTTAATACAATTTTAATATAAGCAACAGAAACATTTAAATTGGATGAGAAGTTTTTGTTGTTGTTGGGGTTGTAGGGAGCCCGTGGTGGCACAGCGGGTTAAACCGCTGAGCTGTGGAACTCTCTCAATGAAAGGTTGGCAGTTTGAATCTGGGGAGCAGGGTGAGCTCCTGCTGTTAGGCCCAGCTTCTGCTAACCTAGCAGTTTGAAAACGTGCAAATGTGAGACGATCAATAGGTACTGCTCCAGTGGGAAGATCACGGCACTCCATGCAGTCATGCTGGCCACATGACCGGGGAGATGTCTACGGACAATGCTTGCTCTTCAGCTTAGAAATGGAGATGAACTCCACTCTCCCAGAGTTGGACATGACTAGACTTAATGTCAGGTGAAAACAATAACCTTTACCTTCTGTGGTTGAAAACAAAATACGGAACGTGAAGTCAAGCTGTGTACAGACAATGAACACTTGATTGGGAAAATGCATAAAATGTTGCTGAAAACAAGGCTGAAAGATGTACAAATTAAAGAATGTGTGTTTAACTGGGCTCAATTTTTTGAGATAACATTAAGTTGGGGAAAATGTGAACTAATGGATTTAAGGATATATTATATTATAATTTTAGTAGAAAATCTTTATAAAAAGATGTATAGATGGTATTTGATTTTTAAAAAATATCCAAGGTGCATGAAGGGCTTAAAATATATGTTGGAAATTTGAATATCATGTAGTGGATGTGTGATAAAGTTAAGCAATACTGTAAGATGATACAGATATTGTTACAAGACAGATTTAAAAATAAAAATACAGTTGGGACTGAAGTTATTTTTATTGGGTTGTAAAATGCACAATTCAAAGATATTAATTTTTATTTTAAGGTGATGTGTTTATATTATGTTGCCAGCAAGGTTGTTGTTTGCCAAGCACTGAAAAAGTGCTCATTTACTAATAAAGGGAGAATGAATTTTAAAAGTTTTTGAAATGACAGAAATAAATAAATTATGTTTTTTATTAGAGAAAAAAGCATACTTACAATGCTACAGAGAAAAGATGCAGGATGGGGCGGGCAACACCAGTTCAATAGTGCGTAATATAGCACTTTAAGTGCGTAATATAGCACTTTAAGGCGCCTGCCTCTGCTGCTAACTGTTTTTGCACTTGCCCCTTTCCCGATCCCTCCTGCCGCACTTTAGTAGTATTGAGGGCCAGTTTCTGGGTTTTTTGTCGCACTTTAAGATCTTGCACCTTATGAATCACCCTAGTGGCTCGTAGCCGTGGAGTTTACTATTGTTGCACTTTAAGACTCTAGCACTTTAGGTATCATCTTACTTTCGCGGCTAAAACGTTTACTACTCTGTATCACTACCATCCTACTGAAGTGTACTGTTTTCACCCATGTGGTCCCCCACTCTCCTATGTATACTGTCCCTGATATTACTGACTAGTGAAAGGGGCAAGGGAGGAAGTGGGCTGGAGCCCGTGAAGAACAATGAGGAGGGGAGGGGGGATAAAGAAAATCAAGGTAATTGGCAAGAAAAAACGCCAACAATCCAAACAACTAGCGAAACAGAGACTAAGACCTTGGTCATGGACTGCGGCACGGAGGAGGGGAGGTGTTCCACTAGCCGAGGGGCCCCCATAGAGGTCGTGGTGGGAAGGAGGAGATGCGGAAAAAGGAGACCTCAAATTCGGCTTAATTCGAACCGTTTATCTACATTAACAATCCCAAACCGGTCTCCTAGGGTAAATTGGTGTAACCAGGCTGGCGGGCCCTCCGGATTGAAGGTGGTGCTGCTGAACACCACATCTGTCAACGGAAAAACGACCTTTATCCAGGACTTAATCCTGGATGAGCGGGCAGATCTGGCGTGCATCACGGAGACCTGGCTGGATGAAGCTGGAGGAGTAAATCTGACCCAGCTTTGTCCTCCAGGCTTCTCCATGCAGCACCAACCAAGATCCGGAGGTCGGGGAGGCGGGGTCGCAGAGGTCTATAGAGATTCCATCCATCTGACCAGGTGCCCCATCCCACAGACAACAAATTTTGAATGCGTCTACCTGAGGGTGGGTGACCGGGACAGAATAGGGATTCTGCTAGTGTACCGTCCACCTCGCTGCACTACAGTCTCCCTACCTGAGCTAGCGGGGGTGGTCTCGAGCCTGGCGTTGGAGTCTCAACAGCTTCTTGTGCTGGGAGACTTCAATATCCATGCCGAGGCGACCCTCACAGGTGCGGCTCAGGACTTCATGTCTGCCATGGCAACCATGGGGCTGTCCCAACAAATATCTGGCCCCACTCACTGTGCTGGACACACATTGGACTTGGTTTTCTGCCAGGGATGGGAACAGGGTGGCGGTGTGGAGGAGTTGTCCATCTCTCCGTTGCCATGGACCGACCACTTCCTGATCAGATTTAGGCTCACTGCGCCCCCTAACCTCTGCAAAGGTGGAGGACCCATTAAGATGGTCCGCCCCAGGAGGCTGATGGATCCGAATGGATTCCTGACGGCTCTTGGGGATTTTCCCGCCACCTTGGTAGGTGACCATGTCGAGGCCTTGGTCGCTCTCTGGAATGGGGAGATGGCCAGGGCAATTGACATGATCGCTCCGGAACGTCCCCTCTCAAGTAGCTGAGCTAAACCAGCTCCTTGGTTTACTGAGGAGCTGGCAGTGATGAAGCGAAGGAAGAGGGAACTAGAGAGCGTGTGGCGTTCGGATCCGAGCGAGTCAAACCGAGCACGGTTTGTGTCCTTTCTTAGGGCATATGCCGCGGCAATAAAGGCCGCAAAGAAAACTTTCTTTGCGGCCACTATTGCGTCTGCAAAGAACCGTCCGGCAGAGTTGTTTCGGATTGTCAGAGGTCTTTTAACTCCCGCCACCTCAGGCGGGAGCCCTGACAATTCGGTCACGCGCTGTGAAGCATTTGCTCAGTTCTTTGCAGACAAAGTCGCCTTGATCCGTTCTGGGCTGGACGCCGCGTTAAATGCAGTCTCTGAGGATGTAACAAGAGCACCTGCTTGTCCTATTTTGATGGATTCTTTTCAGTTTGTGAAACCCGAGGATGTGGACAAGATACTTGGAGGAATGAGGCCCACCACGTCCATCCTAGACCCCTGCCCATCCTGGCTTCTGAGGGAGGCCAGAGGGGGATTGGCTGAGTGGGTAACGGTGGTGGTGAATGCCTCCCTTCGGGAAGGCAAGGTTACAGCGAGCTTAAAACAAGCTATTATAAAACCGCTGTTGAAGAAACCATCATTGGATCCCACTAAATTGGACAACTTTCGGCCTGTTTCCAATCTCCCCTTTTTGGGCAAAGTCATGGAAAGCGTGGTGGCCTCACAACTCCAGGTATTCTTGAGAGACACGGATTATCTGGATTCGGCACAGTCTGGTTTCAGACCGGGACATGGTACCGAGACGGTCTTGGTCGCCTTAGTGGATGATCTGCGCCAGGAGCTAGACAGGGGGAGTGTGTCCCTGTTGGTGCTCCTGGACCTCTCAGCGGCCTTCGATACTGTCGACCATGGTATCCTTCTGGGACGTCTTGCGGAAATGGGCCTTGGGGGCACTGCTTTGCAGTGGCTCCAGTCATTCCTGGAGGGACGCACCCAGAAGGTGTTATTGGGGGACTCCTGTTCTACACCACAACCTTTGACTTGTGGGGTTCCACAGGGTTCCATACTGTCCCCCATGCTGCTTAATATCTACATGAAGCCGCTGGGTGAGATAATCCGGAGTTTCGGGGTGCGGTGTCATCTGTACGCAGATGATGTCCAACTCTGTCACTCCTTTCCACCTGCTACTAAGGAGGCTGTCGAGGTCCTGAACCGGTGCCTGGCCGCTGTAACGGTCTGGATGAGGGCGAACAAACTGAAACTAAATCCAGACAAGACAGAGGTACTCCTGGTCAGTCGCAAGGCCGAACGGGGTATAGGGTTACAGCCTGTGCTGGATGGGGTCGCACTCCCCTTGAAGGCGCAGGTTCGCAGCTTGGGTGTGACCCTGGACTCATCGTTGAGCCTGGATCCCCAGGTTTCAGCGGTGACCAGGGGAGCATTTGCACAGCTCAGGCTCGTGCGCCAGCTGCGCCCGTATCTCGGGAAGTCTGACTTGGCCACGGTGGTACACGCTCTGGTCACATCCTGCCTTGACTACTGCAACGCTCTCTACGTGGGGCTGCCCTTGAAGACGGCCCGGAAGCTTCAGCTGGTTCAGCGCGCGGCAGCCATGTTACTAACTGGAGCGGGATGCAGGGAGCACACAACGCCCTTGTTGTCCCAGCTCCACTGGCTGCCGATTTGCTACCGGGCCCAATTTAAGGTGCTGGTTTTGGCCTACAAAGCCCTAAACGGCTCCGGCCCAAAATACCTTTCGGACCGCATCTTGGCCTATGAGCCCACGAGGACCTTGAGATCATCTGGGGAGGCCCTTCTCTCGATCCCGCCTGCCTCACAGGCATGTCTGGTGGGGACGAGAGAGAGGGCCTTCTCGGTGGTGGCCCCCCGGCTGTGGAACACTCTCCCTGCAGACATCAGACAGGCGCCCTCCCTTATGTCCTTCCGAAAAAGCCTTAAGACATGGCTGTTCGAGAAGGCATTTAATTAAGTGCTATAACAATGTGGTAAAGATGACTGGAATGGAACAAGGAATATGAGATTGGTTACGATTCTACTATGAGACGAAGCGGATTATTTAGTGTAACTTTATAATTGTTGTATTGCTAATATGTTGTTTTGTAATTGCCTTTTTGTAAATTGCCTTTTTATATGTTGTACACCGCCATGAGTCGCCCTAGGGCTGAGAATGGCGGTTAACAAATGCACCAAATAAATAAATAAATAAATAAATAAATAAATAGTTGTTTAGCCATTTAAACTATGGCTCATTCTCAGCCTCCTCAGATGCTTGGATACAAAATTAGGGATTTTGATCCTATGATCAAACTGTTAACTTCATCTCTTTGGAACAAAAATAATAGCCATGTCTTCGGTAAGAAAAATAGGGCACTAATCTAGAAAGCTGATTAACATCTTAAGTGAATAGAAATAATTTATATGATCATGTCATCTGTGATAACATCTTGATTGTCACTCCATTACCCTGGATATTATTTAAAGGGTCTAATTTCCAAATAATGGTTTTAGTCAGTGATGTTAGGTTTTAAATTTACTTGACTATTATTCATTACAAAACAGTACAAATTCCAAATACTGAATCTGATCATGCCTCTGACACACACACATATAGCTCAGACACAGGCTCATGTGATATGACTGATCCTGCATATTTGTGCAGTCCTTTGTGCTGGGCAATCTATTTATGGCATAATGGGAAAGAAGAACTCAGCTGATAGGAGGTGAGTGCTTGGCAGTTGCAGATGTGATCTCACAATCAATATTCCAGTCATGAACTATCTGCCAAAATGCAGTAAAAACAAGGATGTGCAGGCTTGTGTTATTTTGTTATGAACTAGGACTTTCAAAAGAAACCTACAGGAGCCAAAGGAGTGACTCTCAGTGAATTCCAATGAGATCAGGGTGGTTAATCCACTTAATGTTTGTTAAAGTCAGCAAAATGCTCCAAATAGCCCCTTTACATTTGAACTTCAGTGTAGTATGCTATCATTTCCCTGTGTGCCATTAGCAAGAAGAGCAAATACTGAAAGTGTGCTTATTTCAATCCAGGTTTTTAAAACTGTCTTTCTGAATGAACTCAGCACAGTTACTTTCTCTACTGTGCTGTATGATTTTAAATACATTTATTCAGTGGTTTGTCCTACTAGTTATGTTGTTAGGACTGGGATCATGTAGCTAAGTTCTATGCATGCCTCTAGAGGATTAAATGAGGGTTGCTTCTAGAAATATGCATAAAATATACTAGGAAGCATGCATCCTAAAAATCTATTTCTGTTTTCCTGATTTGTAAAATGGGACTGAAAGGGGGGTTTGTAAGATATTTTGTATTGAAATATTTCGCATTATTGCTGTCTATATCAAGATCTGTAAAATGACATGACCTTATCTCCCTTAACAGAACACAAAAGTTTGGCATACACTTTCAACGTTGCTGTGATTATAAAAACTGTTCTATTGAAGTGTATAAGCTAGAGTTCTGGAACAAAACCAGATTTTGTGCATGAGGATTTAAGTCACCTTCTAATCTTCCTTATGCTAGATATGTGAATATCTGATCATCAACAGTGCAGAAGTGAAAATCTGCAGTTCAAATGACCAGCCTCAGCTAAAGCTCAGCAGACTTCAAGCTTATGAGATCTGTTTTTAGCTTTACTAGAGTTCTACCTATGAGACATAAGACAAGTGCAAACTAGTGACTAGTGGTGGTGCTGATAACATAAGATTGGGATTAAGAAAGAAAGATCCCTCTGAACCAGACAAAACTGGTGGCTCAGATATCCATGGGGTGGCAAATCTGCTTCATGATTAAGTATGAACTTTAAAACATCTATCCAAATGATTGAGTCCAATTCTGGAACCTGTAATACAGTCCTTCAAATACAACAGATCCATCAGTCCATCAACATCAGACATGGCAGCTACCATTGCTCTGAGTATGTGCTTGGCTCAGGAATTTGTTAGAGGATGGAGCTCATAGTTTTGCCCACCACTGGTTTTTTCTCCAAGCTCTCTCCCATCATGAAGTGCACCCCAAGTGATTAAAAGGACCAGGAAGTCCCATATGTTGTTCCTGTTTTTTTCTCATTATATTTTGGAGATCCATTGCCTAATAGATCAATTCCTGGTGGAACCAGACACATTTTATGGGTCATTTTTTAACCCAGTATAAAATTGGTAAAAACAGAAAGAAAATCTTCTGTTGGAAGGTGCCTTCAGTAACAGAGACTGGATCTACACTGCAATATAATACAGTTTGGAACTGCATTATCTGATCAATGTAGACCCATATAATGCAGTTCAGTACAGTTAAACTGCATTATACAAGTCTTTACTGACCATATACTGCAGTTCCAAACTGCATTATAAAGCAGTGTACATCCAGAAATAAATTAGAAGCAGGGAAACTTATTGCCATTGCTATTATTGAACAATTCATGGTTACATTCTGCCCAATGAATATTTTATATCCACATTACAAACCAATATCATCTGCCAGCAGGAGCAAGAACCCTATCCCCCCCCCCCCAAAAAAAAACCCCTCAAAAAACAAGAACCCCAATGAACCACGTTACTGATCTCCTGCTAGACTATCCCTCCAGCTTCAAATAATTCCAGCTGTTGTTGTTCATTTGTTCAGTCATCTCTGACTCTTCGTGACCTCATGGACCAGCCCAGGCCAGAGCTCCCTATTGGCCGTCACCACCCCCAGCTCCTTCAAGGTCAGTCCATTCCAGCTAGACTTTTAAAAACTTTTCTCTAGTTTTCTCTGTCCAAATTCCAAAGTGTCTGTTTTTCTCTTATGTACCTTTGCAGAGGTCTTATCTACAACATTACTTCTGTAGGCAAACCGCTCATTCAAGAAACCATCCACCACGTTAAAGAAAATGTTATTTTCCCCTGAGTTCTGTGGCTTATTCAGTGATCCCGTTGGCCAAAACCACAATGACATATTGGATGATGGCCTATTGTAGGACTGTTTGTGGGCTGACCTTTGATGACTTCCATTTCGATGGTTGGCTCTATACAATACAGTAAGTAGTTGCAATGGACTTTGTTGTAGCTGCTGCATTTTGTTTTTCACATCTTCCTATCATTAATAGCTGTACTAAATCAACAACTCAGCAGGGATAAGGCAATTTTCTTTCTTGAGGAAACCTTTGCTTTCATTGCTCTCTGAAAGCGAGACGAGGTCTATTAAAATAACATTAAGAGAAGCACTGCCAGCTCAAATTAGGAAAGTTTCAAGGGGGGGGGGGGGTAGCATGATAAACACTCTGATCAGAAACCTGAGGAGAAAAACCAACTAACATCAGCCATCTTGTGCTTAATTATATCTTTCTTTGGCCTTGACTATTTTAATCATATGTGTTTTTGAATGCAAATATGTGTTCAATGAGTACACAACTTTACACTCTTTATTGAAATAGGCATTTCCACATTTTAAAAAAACTCCACACAACTCTAATGCCATATAATTCCTCTTTTTATGAAAATGCATATTACAGAAAAATCACATTTTCCTTACAAAAGTTGATATTCCATAACTCTGTATACTCCAGCCAGAGGAATAAGTTCCATTGAAATCATCTACAACCCAAGCACTGTTTGCAAGGTACTGAGTTCTTGCTGTTTTTTTCTTTGCTGTGGAGAAATGGTAGATCACTGCCAGTCTATAAATCAAATGATGTGGGTAGAAGTATGCAAGTTGTAAACATTTTGCTCTAGCCACAGTCCTAGGTATATTTATTCGGAAACATAGTCCATTGAAGTCTGTGGCACTATCACCTTAAAGTCATGTAGCTGATGTGAATGTTCAGGTTTCTCAGAAATGGTTTTAAACTAGTTTTACACCACGTTATTGAAACACCACAGCTCAACATTTTAACTTTACCATCACACCTCCGTGGGGTTGTAAGATGCATTGACAAAGTAATGGTGCATCTACAATTAATGCAATTTGACACCATTTTAACTGCCATGGCTCAGTGCTATAGTATATTGAGAGTTGTAGTGTTACAAGTTCTTTAGATTTCTCTGTCAATTCCCACTATTCCTCAGCAAACTACAATCCCCATGATACAATAGAATTGGGCCATGGCTGTTAAAGTGCTGTCAGACTGCATTAATACTATAGTATAGATCAGTGGTTCTCAACCTGGGGTCCCCAGATGTTTTTGGCCTACAATCCCCAGAAATCCTAACAGCTGGTAAACTGGCTGGGACTTCTGGGAGTTGTAGGCCAAAACACCTGGGGACCCACAGGTTGAGAACCACTGGTATAGATGCTCCATAAGTTTCCCACTGTTTTCTCTCCATTTATGCATGCTGGCAAAACAGAGTTTGGTGGAGGCCACCCTATGACCCAAAGACACTTGTGGTGGCTGACCATGGGAATTCACCTTGCCAATGTGCGAAAATTGAGAGAAGACTTGGAGAAAGGGGGGGGGGGGGTATAGGGAAAAGTAGGAAGAAGATGGGGGAAAGACATGGAATGACTAGCCATCCCCAAAAATGGAACTTGCCAGGGTAAGGTGAGTTCCCACTCTTCCAAATGCTTTCCCCTGCTTCTTTCCATCTGTGGGATAATGTCTTAAGTGACCCTATCAGTGGGTGTTTGGAAAGCATCTGTTTTCATTGGGATCAATAGTAGTCATCCAGAGCAATAAATAAATGAAGTGTTCTAGAATAAAATACTTTGTTCCAAAAGGAGATAGGTATGAAGAGACCTATTCATTAGATTGTTGATTTTCTTCATCTCTTGCAGGCTCACTTTTTTAAAAAGGTTACCAAACATTGCTATTTTTCTGATACTTAAAACTCAGAAACAGCTTCCATCACCACCTGACAGGAGAGTGAGAGAGAGGCACACACATTTTCAATCTGTTGAAAATAATTGTGTGGAAAAACTCATTCGGTGGTTTCCAGACAAAATCCAATCAGTGTAATGGTTTTTGAGAACGAAGAACTGTATTCACATTTCATTCATGTAAAGAATGAGATAATAGAGGACTTTCATGGTGGATGAGCACCCTGCAGGTAGCACAGTTTGTTGCTGCGTACGTGAGGCCTTCCTAGGGCCCTTGCATAAAGAAAAATCTCTCTTAATTTGTCCCTGTCCCTCAGGCATCAAATACATTTTTCCCAAAATGAATAGAAAGAAGCAAGGATTGACAGCATTTGCACTTCAATGAGATTCTCGGTGAATGACAGCTCTGTTGCTTTGGGAAAATCAGCTACGATTCTAGTGTTCCTTTAATGTGATAAATTGGTATAACCTGCTGATACCTGGATCCTTGCCGTGAAACTTGCCTAATTATTTCCCTATCATATATACATATATGATCTCTGTGTGTGTATATATATATATATATATATACACACACACACACACACACACACACACACACACACACACATATTTCTTTTTATGCTCATTGGACTCATCCTTCCACAAACACTTTTTTTTTTACAAATAAGGTTTAATTTCAAATGTAATACAAACCAATTAAGGCCTCCAAAAGCAACATGGGACTCATTCCAAGTACTATAAATGCAGAGCTTTTTAGGGGTGGGGGTGGGGGATTATACAATCCCCAGCAACAGCTGCTATGCAGATTAGAATTACAGAACAGAGTGCCATACCCCTTTGATTCCCATGTGGTAGTATTTCATTCTTTTCAGATTTTTTTTCAGAGAAAATAGCAGAGTTCTTATTTTACCTTATTTGTCACTTTTTAGGGTGGTTCTACACAGGCACTATAATCTAATTTGGAAGTGGATCAAAACAAACTGATTTCAATGTGCAGTATCTACTCCCAAGAACTGCTTGAAGGCTTTTCTGCTATTGCTAGAATGAAGAACTACTCCCAGGTATTTGAAACATGGCATCTGCTTGGTTTTACGTCTCTCTGTGTTCCAGGAGTGACTCTTGGGTCTTTTGACAAGTCCCATGATTTTGGTTTTCTGGTAGTTAAGTTGTAGCTGATCTGCTTTGCAGTGTTGTGTTAGTGCTCTTTTAATGTCAATAGTTGTTCTTGAGCATAGTGCTGCATCATCTGCATAAAGCAAAGTAGAAATATGTCTTCCTGCTAGGGTTTTTTTTTGGGGGGGGGGGGTGGAAATTCATGTTGTGAATATGGAATTGATGTAAGTGAAATAGTTAAATAGTATTGGGTTCAGGATGCAAGCTTGCTTGACACCTTTCTCAGTTCCTTTTTTTTAAAAAAAACATGTTTTATAGTGTATACAAGAAACAAAACAGACAACAACAAAAATGGAAAAAAGAAAAAAGATATTAAAAAGAGTAAGCAAATTTACAGAATAGTATACAGTCAGCGCTCGTTAAACATATGAAAAATCAAATGTGACTGTAGTTATTATACTTTAACATTTATTGTCCCTCTAACCCCACACCTGTGAACCCAACTCCCATGCCCTCTGACACCCCTCAATATGGATCACATAACTAACCCACAACTACCCATATGTCTTCTTTCACTAAATCCACTTTATGGCAATCTTCAAATCTACTTTTGTCTTCTTTTCCAGATACCCAAGTGCCAACTTCCACTTCTTTACAAATTCTTCATTATTTCCTCCTCTGCTGCTATTTGTCAGTTTGCCATTTGGATATAATCTACTAATTTATCTCACCAGTCTTTAATAGTTAACTCTTTTTCCCCCTACCATGTTTTGACTCTTATTAGTCTCACAGCAACAAAGCAATATTGACACATTTCTTCATTTCCTGCGCGGATGCACCTTCTAAATATTCCTAATAAGCACATTTCTGGGTTTTTCTTGACCTTTTGTTAATTATATTGTTTGTTTCTTTCACCACTTTTTTTCAGAATTCTTGAAGTACATTACAGGTCCATCATATATGGAAAAAGAAATCCCGTCATACACCTTCTTACATCTTCAGCAAGCCCCATGCTCTGTTTTTTTTCTATTTTAGCCAATAACTCTGGAGTTATGTAGGTTCTGTAAAACATTTCAAATATATTTTCTCTAATTGAGCCTCTCGGTGCTCTTTTAAGGTCAACAATTGTTCTTGAGCATAGTGCTGCATCATCTGCATAAAGTAAGGTGGAAATATGTCTTCCCGCTAGTTTTGGGGAGTGGAAATCCATATTGTGAAGATGGAATTGATGTGAAAGTAAAACAGTAGTGGGGTTAGGATGCAAGCTTGCTTGACACCTTTCTCAGTTCCAACTGCATTGGTGAGGTGGCCCTGAGGATTTCATCTTATTTTCAGTGAGGTCCCTTCATGGAGTAAGCGGATTAGGTAAAATAGTCTTCAGTCAATTAAAGAGTTTTCCAGTTTTTTCCATAGTTTAACTTGGGATATGGAATAGAAAACTGTTTTAAAGTCTATGATGGTGACACAGAGTGACATTGTGTTATGAGAGGAGTATTTTTCAATAAAATGTTGTAATACTGGATATTGGTCTATGGTGGATCGACCTTCCCTGAATCCAGCTTGCTCCTTGGCCTGCCTGTTTTTCTGTTCAATCCAATCCTGGAGTTTCCATTGAAGATGTCTTGTATATAGTTTGCTGATTTTATTGAGGATGTTGATTGATTTGTAATTTTTTAAGGCTATCCTTTTCCCCTTTCTTTTTATAAATACGGACAATGATTGCAAGCCCCCAGTTTTTAAAGATTTGGCCATAGTTGTTGATGCATGTTAAAAGTGAAGTTAGAAAAGAAATCCAAAATTGTTCTTGATGGCCTCTACTGGAATTAGATCTTCGCGTGGGGCCTTTCCTAGTCTTAATTGGGCAACAAGATTTTTGATCTCTGTTTCTGTCACAGATGGCCATATTGGGAGATTTTTTGTATCTAGGTTGAAGCAGTCACTTCCAGCAGAAGTATCCATGTATAACTCCTGGATATATGCCTCTCTGGGGAGATGTGAAGGTTCACCATGGGTCAGTCATAGCTTTGGACATTTGATGTGATATGTCAGAAGGTGGCTGAGTCTTTGGATTTGACTGCTTGAATGAGCCATGCTCAGCTGTTTTTCATAGCTTCCCTTTGCTTGGAAGCCAACAGTTGCTTATAGCATCTCTTTTGTTGGAGGAGGTCATATGCATCTGTGCGTGTAGTATTGGATAAATAAGTCTGATAGGTTGTAGCAAGTGCTTTTGTAGCATTAATGCATTCCTTGTGAAATCAAGGCTTAGAGTGCTGTTGTTGCTATTTCCAGAGTTCAGTGTTGCTGTGACTTAATTGCTTCTGGAGCTCTTGAGAGATGGTATTGTAGTTATCTAGGAGGGCATTAGGAGTTGTAGCTGATGTCAGGGCAGTCTGTAGGCTCAGTATTTATTTATTTATTTATTTATTTATTTAGCAGTTTTGTATACCGGTCTTCTCTCCTCCGTTCGAGGGACTCCAACATCAATATTACAGACAGTCATTAAAACATCATATTCTAAATCACACTAAAACATTAAAATAGCAAAATACAATCATATAATTACAGTGGTCAGTCGTCATCAAAAATCATTATTCATCGTCATCCATCCATATCACAGGATCATGGCTCATTCGTCGAATGCCAATCCCCAAAGCCAAGTTTTCACCTGTTTCCTGAACGTTAAGATAGAAGGGGCAGTTCTGATCTCCAGTGGAAGGGAGTTCCAGAGTCAAGGGGCCACCACCGAGAAGGCCCTGTCTCCCGTCCCCACCAGCCGTGCCTGTGAGGCCGGTGGGATCGAGAGCAGGGCCCCTCCAGATGATCTTAGCAATCTTGATGGTTCATAGGGGAGGATACGTTCGGACAGTTAAATTGGGATTTCTCTGATTTCTGTGGCCAGTAACTCAATTACTCTTTGATTCAAACAGGGAGACCACCAGGTTCAACAATTGTTCTTCCTGCTGGCAGTAGGAGGGGTTGATAACAGTCCACTGTGGGAGTTTCTTGAGTGAAGGGGTTCAATTGGAGGAGGATAGGAAAGCAGTCACAGTCAAGAAGATTCCTAGAGATTGTTATATAATCAGTGGCACTCATTTTGGAGCCAGAGAGATAAGTGAATTCGGCTGGATGGTCACCTTCTAGGGAACCATTTAGAACGTGGATGTAGTCTGGAGGTTGTTTGAGCCAGGCATAAAACTGCAATGTTTGATTTCTGGTCTTTAGAGTAATGAGGTAGGAGAGGTACATCATATTCAGGATTAGGAAGGAAACATTTGTGGCATTGTAAAGAGTAGCATCATCAGGGCCCATTCTTGCATTGAGACCCATAATTACAGATGTATTTGAGTTCTGTACTTTAAGGTCAGCAGCATAATTTTCCAGTTCAGGCTTTGATTTGGGCTTTCTTCCTCGTTGGGGGCATGTAGGAATTTATTATCAACAGGGTATGATACTTGAATTGAATTTGCACTGCTATGGCACTTGTTTTTAGTGGGGGAAGGGACCTTGTTATGGCATGTATTGTGATAGAGGCTAGAATCCCTAATCCTCCTTTGGCTCTTCCATTTTTAGCCCAGGCTATGCCCCTACTGAGTATGAGTGAAATCTATCAATTATCAATTCATCCACACATCATGCTTCCAGGATCAGCATGTTGTCATGGCAAGAAAGGGGTTCTGTGAAGTAGAGGTCTCTGGTGGATGCAAGCCATACGGCCACATTCCATGTTCGAAGGGTAACCTTATGCTGGTCATTTGGCATAAGTCTTTATAAATCACCACTTTCAGGAAAATGCAACGTATAAATGAAAATGATGGTAGTAGCAGTATTGGTAAGAACCACATCTACTTCAACTTTAGAAAACTGCATGTATTAGATGTGTTTTGTTGCAGGACTGGTATTACAAGAATGGGGTAAATAGATACAACGCACTGAGCAAATCCCAGTGTGTGGGTGCTGAACTGTGTTTGGCTTTGCTGGGGGCAATCAAAAGATATAGAAGTCTTTGCTAAAATGTAATTTACTGGAAGCATTCCATTTACTTTATTTCTTTTACCCTCACAGTTCAGTTAGAGAGTAGCTTCCCTACCCACTAGGAATAGTCCATTAGATATTTGTAAGATTATTTATTTATTTATTTATTTACTTCATTTCTACCCTGCCTTTCTCTACCCCAGAGGGGACTCAAGGTGGCTTACAATCTGGCAAAAATTCAATGCCACACAGGTAAACAATAAACACATCTAATCAAAATATAGACACTCTACACATATAAGCAATTGAAAACATATAGCAGTCAATTAAAGATTAAAATCTTATAAGACTTAATCTAGTAGTGCTAATAATATTAGCCTAAAGAACATCTAGTGAGATAAAACGTAATTTCACAAAAATGCACACTAGTAGTTTAGTAAGGCATGTACTCCATTTTAATTCCTTTTGCTTTGTGTTTAGTACAGAGGCTGTGATAGGTACATTGTATGCAATGAATAAAAACAATTTCAGAACTGTCAGCGAGAGTGTTTTAAAATGGCACTTTTAAAGGTCACTGAAATGCATCCATTTTAAAAGGTTTCTAACAAGTTATGGAAACCTGAACCAGGCTTGAAGTGTGTTCACAGCCTTTCATAGACATTTTCAACAATCCTGAAAAAAAAACCTCAGTCTTCAGCCACTTTGTTTTCTCTCATCTGCTCTTAGTCTCACTGCTGTTATTTTGTTATTACTGGTTACATCACACAATCAAATCTGAATAATTCTACATCCTGCTTTCCACACCCACAGGGGTTAAGGTTGCAGGACCACCACAAAAATGGGAAAAAAACACAAAAAATAGAACACTATTTTTTTCAACCAGAGAGAACACCTCCCTAGGAATCTTTAGGTTTTCCAGCACAATTCTGTGAACAAATTCTACTAGAATTGCAGTGGCATACATAAGCAATGCCAAGGAGATGCTCTCACTAGGAATCAGTCCTGCAATGCAGCTCGGTGGTCAACTTTCACTAGAGTTTCTAGACATTCCTAGAGTACACATCTTACATAGCAGCAAATAATCAAATCTGCAAAACTCAAACCCACAAATGTGGAGGAATAATTATATAATATTGTGAAATCATCCCTTTTCAAATGTTTTCCTTACATGACAGAGCTTAGAAAGTTAAATTAATCATTTTTGTTGTTGATGCACTTCAGGAAATGGATTCATTATTGTTAGTGTTGCTAGTAAAAACAACTTGTGTCCTACATTATTATTTTTAAAGAAACAATGGGTGTTCTGCACTACTATTTTCAAACCACACAATTATAGCTTGGGAACATTCCTCAATTTATACACAGAAAAAGGAAAAGGAAAAGGAAAAAGGAAAAGAAAGGGAGTGGAAATAATGTCCCAAATTGTAGAATCTTTAAAAGCTGCACATTTTTAAAGACTTTATCACAGAGGGGCAAACTATATATTACTTTAAGAAGGCTCTCTTCAGAGACCTGACCAGATGTACTGTGATGGTGATAAGATGGAGATAAAGAACTTCTCCTAAAATCTTAAAACCTATGGAGGTTCATACCATCTTTCAGATAATCAGGTGCTGAAATTACTTAAAATTGCTCCAATTACTCATTGCTTCCTTTGAAAACAAAATTACTGAAGAATTACATCCTTACAACAGTATAGATTTGCAGAAAAGCATGCTCTGTGGAATCAGCCTATATTTGGTCCACATTGGTTTCACAGGTATTCATTCACAGTTCTACTGCATCCAAATTCTGTTTTTTAATGTAAATGAAAATTTAATTTTATTTACAACTTGTACAAAGATATGCATTTCCTATACATTTTGTACCCACTGAACTCCTACATACAATTGTGCATGCACCTTTCATTAAAACATATATTCAAAAGAAGCATTTGTATGCCTCTTTGGAATATATTTTAAGTTGTGTAATGCATTTGAAGAAGTACATAATCTGGATGGTAATTGTTCAAGTTAGCATATTAGCATGGTAAGTGCAAATTAGGGCAACGTAGTTTAAAATTCAGAACAAACAACGTTTTCTAGCATCCCTGATATCTGCCTCTTCGTAACTACTCCTCTTTGGGAATATGATAGGACTACAACAAACAAAGTTGAGGGAAATTGGGGAAACTGTCTTCTTGCATATAGAATCATCTTCTTTGTGTGGGATTCCATTTTTAAAGAAGATGAAGATTTACTTATCTCCATCACACAAGATCACCTTCTCACATCTCAACCATCTGCTTAGAGTTGGCCACCAAAGCATTTGGGGTGCTTTGATTGTGCTTTTACTTTATGGCAGAAGGGGGTTGGACTGGATGGTCCCTGGGGCTGCTCCTATTACTATTATTATTACTACTAGTATTGCTACTATTACTACAGAGGCTGGATTGCTTTTTCTGCATGGGAGAAAGGGGTTGGATTGAGTGGCCTCTGGGGCCTTCCACTGAGACACTATTAAGTTTATTTTGGTTAAAAATGTTCTTCATTTTAAATATTATATTGTTCTTTCTTTCTTTCACACTACAAATGAGATATTTTATTTATTTATTTATTATTTAAACTTATATGCCGCCACTCCCCTGGGGCTCGGAGCGGCTTACAAGAATAGCTAAAATCTAACAAAATTTAAAAGCTATTTAAAAAAATTTAAAAACAACAATATCAAACATTAAAAGCCTGTCGAAACAGGTATGTCTTACATGCCCTGCGGAAAGATGGTAAGTCCCGCAAGGCACGGACTTCAAGTGGCAGAGTATTCCAGAGTGATGGTGCCACTGCTGTGAAGGCTCTGTGTCTAGTTGCTGTTAGACGCAAGGTCTTGACACTGGGGACTTCCAATAGATCTTGGTCCTCAGAACGGAGGGATCTCTGGGGTTGGTAGGGGGTGAGGCGGTCCCTCAGATACATCGGCCCCAGACCATGCAAGGCCTTAAAGGTAAGTACCATCACTTTGAAAGTGATCCGGTGCTCAATTGGTAACCAATGCAGCTGTAAAAGATTGGGGTTATGTGGCATCTCATCAGAATTCCCGCAAGAAGCTGAGCAGCTGCATTTTGTACCAACTTGAGCTTCCGGATCACCGACAGAGGAAGGCCAATGTAGAGGGTGTTACAGTAGTCCAGTCTTCAGATGACCGTGGCCTGGATCAACATAGCTAGGTCGTCCCTGGACAGGTAGGGGGCCAGCTGTCTAGCCTGCCGCAGATGAAAGAAGGCGGTTCTGCTAACGGAGGAGACCTGGGCCTCCATCGTCAGCAGAGGATCCAAAAGGACTCCCAGGCTCTTTACCAATGATGATGGGCGTAGCACCTCGCCATCCAGGGTAGGCAGCTGGATGTCCCCACTGCCCAGTCAACCCAGCCATAGGATCTCCGTCTTTGCTGGATTCACCCTCAACCTGCTGGCACGCAGCCATCCAGTAACGGCCTCGAGGCACTGATGGAAACAACCAGGTACAGAGTCCGGTCGGCCTTCCATCTTCAGCACCAGCTGAGTGTCATCGGCGTACTGATAACACTCAAGCCCAAACCTCGAACCAGCTGAGGAAGTGGTCGCATATAGATGTTAAATAACAGAGGGGAGAGAATGGCCCCCTGAGGAACCCCACAAGATAGAGGGGACATCTCAGAGACCAGGCCTCCCCTCTCCTCTCGCTGTCCACGGTTGTGAAGAAAGGAGGACAGCCAGTTTAAAGCTGTCCCCCCGACTCCAGCAACAGCAAGGCGGTGGGTCAAAAGATTGTGGTCGACTGTGTCAAATGCTGCTGTGAGATCCAATAACACAAACAGTGCTGACCCGCCCTGGTCAAGCTGGCATCGAAGGTGATCCGTGATGGAGACCAGCACAGTCTCTGTCCTGTGCCCTGCACAGAAGCTGGACTGGAAGGGATCTAGTCGGGCTGTGTTATCTAGGAATTGCTGCAAATGCTCCGCTGCTGCCCTCTCAATCACCTTGCCCAGGAACGAAAGATTTGATACTGGGTGGTAACTGGAGGGAACCGAACAATCTAAATCTGGTTTCTTCAGCAGGGGAGAGACCACCATCTCTTTTAAACCCTCTGGAAATACTCCTTGCTCAAGGGAGCTGTTTATAATCTTCAACAGAGGGTCGCGTAATCCCTCCAAGCAGGATTTCACCAACCAAGAGGGACACGGATCAAGGGAGCACATGGTCGGTCTAGCTGCAGCTATGAGCCTATCGACAGCCCCTGCGTCCAGCGGGATGAACAGGTCGAGGATGGGCCCAGCAAGTGGCCACGGGGTCTCAAGTTCTCTCACTGTATCAATTGTGGTGGGGAGGTCCCGGCGAAGTAGCGAGATCTTGTCTGCAAAGTAGCTCTGAAAAACCTCGGCTGAAGGGGCCTGATCACCACTTTTTGGGACGGTAGGGACCGTCGTTAGAGATCGAATTATTTCGAACAATTTTGCCGGGCATGAGATAGCAGACGCTATCAAAGAAGCATAATAATTTAGGGAGTCCCTTGCTCATAGGGACTCCCATCGAGATCATAAGCTGATCTCGATGCTCCGTCACGGAGTTCTCGCCACACGCCCTCCAGCAGTGTGCATAGCAATTTGTTCATTTTTTTCAATTGGTTCACACAAACACTCTCCATTCATCTGCCAGTGAACTGGCCGGTCTGCCAAATTTTAAAACGCAAAAGGTTTGCCCATGCCATATATATATATATATGTGTGTGTGTGTGTGTGTGTGTGTGTGCACATATTATATAAGGTGGTGCTGCTGAACACCAGATCTGTCAACGGAAAAACGACCTTTATCCAGGATTTAATCCTGGATGAGCGGGCAGATCTGGCGTGCATCACGGAGACCTGGTTGGATGAAGCTGGAGGAGTAAACCTAACCCAGCTTTGTCCTCCAGGTTTCTCCGTACAGCACCAACCGAGATCCGGGGGACGGGGAGGCGGGGTCGCAGTAGTCTATAGAGATTCCATCCATCTGACCAGGTGCCCCATCCCACAGACAACAAATTTTGAATGCGTCTACCTGAGGGTGGGTGACCGGGACAGAATAGGGATTCTGCTAGTGTACCGTCCACCTCGCTGCACTACAATCTCCCTACCTGAGCTAGCGGGGGTGGTCTCGAGCCTGGCGTTGGAGTCTCAACAGCTCCTTGTGCTGGGAGACTTCAACGTCCATGCCGAGGCGACCCTCACAGGTGCGGCTCAGGACTTCATGTCTGCCATGGCAACCATGGGGCTGTCCCAACAGATATCTGGCCCCACCCACTGTGCTGGACATACATTGGACTTGGTTTTCTGTCAAGGATGGGAACAGGGTGGCGGTGTAGAGGAGTTATCCATCTCTCCGTTGCCATGGACCGACCACTTCCTGATCAGATTTAGGCTCACTGCGCCCCCTAACTTCTGCAAAGGTGGAGGACCCATTAAGATGGTCCGCCCCAGGAGGCTGATGGATCCAAATGGATTCCTGACAGCTCTTGGGGATTTTCCCGCTACCTCGGTAGGTGACCATGTCGAGGCCTTGGTCGCTCTCTGGAATGGGGAGATGGCCAGGGCAATTGACATGATCGCTCAGGAACGTCCCCTCTCAAGTAGCCGAGCTAAACCAGCTCCTTGGTTTACTGAGGAGCTGGCAGTGATGAAGCGAAGGAAGAGGGAACTAGAGAGCGTGTGGCGTTCGGATCCAAGCGAGTCAAACCGAGCACGGTTTGTGTCCTTTCTTAGGACATATGCCGCGGCAATAAAGGCCGCAAAGAAAACTTTCTTTGCGGCCACTATTGCGTCTGCAAAGAACCGTCCGGCAGAGCTGTTTCGGATTGTCAGAGGTCTTTTAACTCCCACCACCTTAGGCGGGAGCCCTGACAATTCGGTCACGCGCTGTGAAGCATTTGCTCGGTTCTTTGCAGACAAAGTCGCTTCGATCCGTTCTGGGCTGGACGCCGCGTTAAATGCAGTCTCCGAGGATGTAACAAGAGCACCTGCTTGTCCTATTTTGATGGATTCTTTTCAGTTTGTGAAACCCGAGGATGTGGACAAGATACTTGGAGGAATGAGGCCCACTACGTCCATCCTAGACCCCTGCCCATCCTGGCTTCTGAGGGAGGCCAGAGGGGGATTGGCTGAGTGGGTAACGGTGGTGGTTAATGCCTCCCTTCGGGAAGGCAAAATTCCAGCAAGCCTAAAACAGGCTATTATAAAGCCGCTGTTGAAGAAACCATCATTGGACCCCACTAAATTGGACAACTTTCGGCCTGTTTCCAATCTCCCCTTTTTGGGCAAAGTCATGGAAAGCGTGGTGGCCTCACAACTCCAGGTATTCTTGAGAGACACGGATTATCTGGATCCGGCACAGTCTGGTTTCAGACCGGGACATGGTACCGAGACGGTCTTGGTCGCCTTAGTGGATGATCTGCGCCGGGAGCTAGACAGGGGGAGTGTGTCCCTGTTGGTGCTCCTGGACCTCTCAGCGGCCTTCGATACCGTCGACCACGGTATCCTTCTGGGGCGCCTTGCGGAAATGGGCCTTGGGGGCACTGCTTTGCAGTGGCTCCAGTCATTCCTGGAGGGACGCACCCAGAAGGTGTTATTGGGGGACTCCTGTTCTACACCACAACCTTTGACTTGTGGGGTTCCACAGGGTTCCATACTGTCCCCCATGCTGTTTAACATCTACATGAAGCCGCTGGGTGAGATCATCCGGAGTTTCGGGGTGCGGTGTCATCTGTACGCAGATGATGTCCAACTCTGTCACTCCTTTCCACCTGCTACTAAGGAGGCTGTCGAGGTCCTGAACCGGTGCCTGGCCGCTGTAACGGTCTGGATGAGGGCGAACAAACTGAAACTAAATCCAGACAAGACAGAGGTACTCCTGGTCAGTCGCAAGGCCGAACGGGGTATAGGGTTACAGCCTGTGCTGGATGGGGTCGCACTCCCCTTGAAGGCGCAGGTTCGCAGTCTGGGTGTGACCCTGGACTCATCGTTGAGCCTGGACCCCCAGGTTTCAGCGGTGACCAGGGGAGCATTTGCACAGCTCAGGCTCGTGCGCCAGCTGCGCCCGTACCTTGGGAAGTCTGACTTGGCCACGGTGGTACACGCTCTTGTCACATCCCGCCTTGACTACTGCAATGCTCTCTACGTGGGGCTGCCCTTGAAGACGGCCCGGAAGCTTCAGCTGGTTCAGCGCGCGGCAGCCATGTTACTAACTGGAGCGGGATGCAGGGAGCACACAACGCCCTTGTTGTCCCAGCTCCACTGGCTGCCGGTCTGCTACCGGGCCCAATTTAAGGTGCTGGTCTTGGCCTACAAAGCCCTAAACGGTTCCGGCCCAAAATACCTCTCGGACCGCATCTTGGCCTATGAGCCCACGAGGACCTTGAGATCGTCTGGGGAGGCCCTTCTCTCGATCCCGCCTGCCTCACAGGCACGCCTGGCAGGGACGAGAGAGAGGGCCTTCTCGGTGGTGGCCCCCCGGCTGTGGAACACTCTCCCTGCAGACATCAGACAGGCGCCCTCCCTTATGTCCTTCCGAAAAAGCCTTAAGACATGGCTGTTCGAGAAGGCATTTAATTAAGTGCTATAACAATGTGGCAAAGATGACTGGAATGGAACACGGAATATGATATTGGTTATGATTCTACTATGAAACGAAGCGGATTATTTAGTGTAATTTTGTAATTGTTGTATTGCTAATGTGTTGTTGTAATTGCCTTTTGTAAATTGCCTTTTAACATGTTGTACACCGCCATGAGTCGCCCTAAAGGGCTGAGAATGGCGGTTAACAAATGCATCAAATAAATAAATAAATAAAATATATAATATATAATATATAAACATTTATTGGGCTTCCATGAGAAACTTTTGCTTCAAAAAGGGCTCAGTGACTGAAAATGTTTGAGAACTCCTGCTCTAGAGGGTGCTCAAGGCACTGTTCTTAAGACAGACACCACTTCTGGAATGCTTTACTTTCCTCCTCAGTCCTGTTACTCTAGAGCACACCCAAGGCACCATTCTTAAGAATACCCATTTATCCATGTCACTGAAACGATGCAACATGGGCAAATCTGACAGATCTCATCACACGTGTTTTTAAGTGCTTTCTCCTGTTTCCAGACACATCAGGAGCTCAGAAGATGATATCTCCCTGGCTTCAGTTTCCCCCTGTTTTTCCACACTTCTGACACAGTTCACTGACAAAACACTATGAATGATAGCTAAAAGTCTGCCTGCATCATATGATGGGCTCTTTGGTACTTCGTGTATGAACTGTGACTTTCACGTCATGAATATGTATGTTGTCATCTTGTTTTACCTACCAAATAGCTAAAATAAATAAGAATTAGAAGATTCCATCTTGGAATTATTCATTCTTCCTGTCCTTTTATATGTAGTATTAGTTTATTAATGCTTAGACCATGGGCCATTCTCATACAAAATAAATAAACATGATATTAAAGTGCAACAATATAATGGTATTACATAAAACAATTGGTATATCAATCTTGCATATTAAAAATTAAATACAATTTAAATATAACACATATTAAATATGCACAGCATTACTAAAGTTTATATTAGATAAAATTAGATTAGATAAGAGCATTCCCAGAGCAACCAATGGCAATATTAGTGATACATTTTGCTTGGATTTTCATTTCTGCCAGGGGAAAAAGAGAAACCTTGTGAGTTATCATTTTATATGTATTTGAATAGATGCCAGCAACATTTCATTTCTTGGTGGAGTCCATGACCTTGCTGGTTTGGGCCACTAACAATCACAATTATGCAATTGCTCACATCCACTCCTGTACTTCTGAAATTTCAGACTGTCACTCGATATACTCACACCAGATAAACTTTTTAATTATCTTCGCAGTTGTCAGTAACCTCTCTGTCTTAGGATATGCATCCACTTCAGCTTTGCTATTGAATTTCAACATCTGAAACATAATGTTAACCAAACTGAACATCCAGTTTACCCTATGTCAACATGGCAGACAACTAGAATTTATTTGGCCAAATCAGCCAACAAATATACAAACACCTTTCCATCTGCACTGTTGCTACACTTCTAGCAAAGAAAGTAGAACTTCATGATTTTGCCTTTCCAAAGGAGGGGAAACTGACTTCAACAACAACATATGCCAGATAGAGTTTCCTTTCTCTTTCTCAGGATCAACATGTGATATTTTGGATAATCTTGACATAGAGATAATGAAGAAATCTCTCAAAACCTCTGC
Source organism: Anolis sagrei (assembly GCF_037176765.1). Classification (NCBI taxonomy): domain Eukaryota; kingdom Metazoa; phylum Chordata; class Lepidosauria; order Squamata; family Anolidae; genus Anolis; species Anolis sagrei. The sequence goes on from NC_090021.1 coordinate 77,834,519, forward strand.
TGCTGTTCACACTTGGAAATAACCATTCTGGGTGTTTCTAAAGGAACAATTCATAGCCTTATTTTTCAAGAAACTGTGTACAGATTACCTGTCTTTCCTTCCTTCACAGATTCTTCATACTGGTAACATGGCAGGACTTCATACTGGTAACATGGCAGGACTTCTTCATACTGGTAACATGGCAGGACTTGTCAAAAATACAGGAAGGTACAAAAATACAGGAAGGTACAAAAATACAGGAAGGTAATGGGCCTTCCATTATTTGGCCCCGTAAACATAGTTGCTACCTGGTCAGTTGTGCAGCTGTGATACCATTTGCATGTACCCAGCAGGGCAAAACATATGTCATGACACATGACTATAGGACTTTTGTTTATGCAGGTGGATGATGTTAGTCCATGATTTTATTCGTAACATGACTTCGCCCACCTCTGAAATTACGATCCTTCACTGAATCATCCAGGGCAATGATCCCTAATTTATATTATGTGTCTCCCATTCCAATATTTAAAAGATAGTATGATATTTGTTCCCATTTCATCCACTTGTTTCTTTGTTTCCTGGAAATTTTTCTGCGACTAGCTGCTGGTGGATCAATGACCAATGTGCCACTACTTTGAAAACTACTGACATAGGAAGAGGTGCTTCTTCCAATGCATAGCCATGTTGACAAAGTAGATGGGAGGGTGCAATGTATGGTTTTACATAGGATGGCTGTGAGTTGAATGATTTCAAGAAACCCTGGCCTCAGTGTGAATTCATATTATTATTGGATCCCATCCCAATTACTGTAAATAGTGAACTGAATATATCCAGTTTACCATATTTGGGTCTCATTTCTTTCTTCTGCATGGGTGTGGAACATACAACAAATGAGGCAAAGTGATTGCATAAGGAAATCCTTACCTGAATGTGCTTTCCACCTCATTCTCCAAGAAGGACCTGTGAAGATTTATCCAAGTAGCCGATCTTTCAACCATATAACCCTTTAAATGGGCCTTAGTAATAAAACTATCTGACCACCAGTGAGTCACATTTTTGAATCCTCTGTATGCATTTCTTTGAACTGGAACTATTGGTTTTGCAAACAAAAAAAGCCCTTTCCATGGCTCAGTGAAAATACATTCATTTTTAACAACAAAATGTCAGAATGAGATGGCACTGTATTAATATATTACTGGATAAACAGTTCTCTGGCTTACAGACATCTTCAGTATATGTACAAGGTTAGAAGGTTTTTGTTTGTTTTTATTTGTGCTTGTGAACAGCAATCCTGTTCTCTAGCTATTATTTATTCCTCAATATGTATTTCTTCATTAGTTAGTTTCTCACCAGTGTTGCTGAGCAATTTTACAGTAGGTGGTCATCTCCTTTATTTCACTTTTCCTTGTGCTTTTTGTTTCCTCTTGGGGAAGGCTCCAGGTGTTCTGTCTATCATGTTCACCCGTCCTCTCTCTGAAACAGCATATACAGTGCTGACAGCCCAAATAAATAACAGGTTACAATGAGGAGAATCTTTTTAATTGCCTCAATTCTGGTTTTCAAAACAGCTTTCACACCTAAAACTGGAGGAGCTCTCATCTGGGGCTGTCAGACTTTGGACTCACAAATGAAGAAATCAGCTGAACTCTCCCTCCTTCCTTCCCTCCCGCTGAGTTTAAGTAAGGAATTCACCTTCTGATTTCCATAGAGAACACTAACAGTGCATTTTGTTCAAATATACTGACAAGAATTAGTTTGAAAGCTTGGTGCTCTTTGGCTTGGGAACAAACAGAACAGGAGTAACAGTAACCCAAACTCCGATGGTTTGTAATATCCAAGAATAATGTTGATGTATGTGTAACATGTTGCCTGTTCCCTTTTATTTGTGTGTGTGTTTGTATATACTTATATATATAAGTATATATATAAGTATATATATAAGTATATACCAGGGTGGACTACAGTTTTCAGAATTTCAGTACTATTCTGTCTGGGCCTTCTAGCATTTGCAGTCCAACAAGATCTAAAAGACCTGTACTCTGATTTATACTGATTTTTAATGTAACTAATAATTTCTTTTAAAATTAACATTAGATCACACAAGCTTCCAAAATTCAGGGTTGTAAAAACTTTCCAAAAATGTTTGCTTGTGTTATAGGAATTAGGTGTTTCAAATTTAAAAAATGACCCCAGATGTGCTCCATTACATACTGTTTCTCCCCAACTTGCTTGACATTTCTATACAGTAATATTATTTATTTATATTCCCATTGTCTCTCTTAAAAGAGACTCAAAGCAGTTTTAAAAATATATACCATTTAAATCTGAAAACAGATAAACATTAAAAAAAGAATTAAACGGAGTTATTAAATATATTGTCGAAGGCTTGGTCATTCTACAGATATATACCCCCTTTTTCCTAGTTCCAACAGACCTCACTACCTCTGAAGATGCTTGCCATAGATGCAGGCAAAATGTCAGGAGAGAATGCCTCTAGACCATGGCCATAGAGCCCGAAAAACCTACAACAACCCAGAGTTATTAAAAATAAATAGTTAAAATCATTAATACAATAAAAATATATTAAAATACAAAAACACCAATCAACATTATCTGTCTCAGTCTTTAAAATGTTCTTCTTTAAAAGCCTACCTGAAAAGAAAAGTTTTTGCCTGATGCCTTTAGGATAGCCTGGCTTCCCAAGGCAAGGAGTTCCAGAGTCAAGGAGCAGCCACAGAGAAGGATGCCATCTGTATATACATGTCAACACACTCCCAAATTCTGGATGATTTCTCCCAGCAATTCATGTATATGTTAAACAGTATGGGGAACAAGGCAGAGCCCTGGTAGCCCCCTTGGCCAAGAGCCAGGGGTTTGAACAGGAATCTCCCTGGAGGTTTGTCCCTCCAGGAAGAAACTGAACCACTGTTTGTATGGCACTACATTTTTATTGTATGTGGAGGTGGGGTGGAGGTTTCAAATTCACTCAAAATAGATTTAAAATGACTACAATATTGAAAAAAGATATATATTTTTTTCAACATTACCCTGTGATTGCAGAAAAAGATTTTGGACACTTGAATTAATGGAAAGCTTATCATTTCATGTTAATGTGGAAAGATGTACACAAAGAAAATCTTGATCTTGTAGTATGTGGTTTCAATTTATAGACTATATCGGTTATAACAACAACAGCATGCTTTCTTTAACAGCATATACTTATCTGTGGAAATATGTTATCTCTTCTTGATATATCTTTTTCCTTTGTTAAAAGGGGTGCATAGTGTGTGCGTTTTCATATATTTATCTTGTTTTATTTCTATTGTTTGATTGAATTGTTTTTGCCAATTCTCTCTCTCACACACACATACACACAGCACAGATAAATATGTTTTCTTAACTGTACAATTAAAACCACATTATAATCATAGAGCCTTCAAACCAATGAAACCTTTTGGAATTCAAAATATGCAATATTTACTCAATCAGGCTCTACAAATATGGTTTTATACTTCTAAAGAATTTCAGTAGTTCATTGAGGAACATAACTTTTGAAGAGGTTCTGGCAGTTCCTTCTCAGAACCTACAATTTTTTTTGTAAAATTTATAGTTTCTATCCATATTCTATATCACATGCTTAGTTGCATATACATTATGTATACTTAACAAAGGACATTATCACGTGTTTCTCCTAAAATGTGTTCTCTCATGGTCAACCCATAATAAAACCATTTGGGAGGATCCCTGGCTACCCCTGCTTATTACTATATAAATTCTTTTTTAATCTTTGTGAAGCCAGCAGTCTTTGGCAGCTCATAGAGGGAGATACACTCGGACAGGTAAAATGGGCTGGAACCCCAGAAGTGCATTTTTCCTGTGTGATGGGAAAACTGTTCAAGACTCACTGGCAGCTGGGCTTCTCCAATGCAGGAGACTTTCAGAAGATAAAAAGCCAAAGACTACAACTCCTGGGATTACTTATATTTGGGCTCGCCCGAGGAGATTTATGGAACTCAGTAGGTTCCGGAATGCTCTGAGGGGTCTGGAGCTTGCCAGCGACTCGATCGATGTGCAGGTGGACACATGGAACATCCAATGTACTCGACGAGATCGCCCCTAGACACCCTCTCCAACCCCACTGAAATTGGTCTCCTTGGTTCACCAAGGAACTTCGACTAATAAAGTGGGAAAAGAGACGTCTAGAGGGCGTGTGGTGAGAACTCCGTGACGGAGCATCGAGATCAGCTTATGAGGCATTTAGGGAGTCCTATGAGTATGCTATCACTGAAGCAAAGCGAGTATATTATGCCTCTTTGATCGTCCCAAAAAGTGGTGATCAGGCCCCTTCAGCCGAGGTTTTTCAGAGCTATTTTGCAGACAAGATCTCACTACTACGCCGGGACCTCCCCACCACAATTGATACAGTGAGAGAACTTGAGACCCCGTGGCCACTTGCTGAACTTGTCCTCGACCGCTTCATCCCGCTGGACGCAGAGGCTGTCAATAGGCTGATAGCTGCAGCTAGACTGACCACTTGCTCCCTCGATCCGTGTCCCTCTTGGTTGGTGAAATCCTGCTTGGAGAGATTATGTGACCCTCTGTTGAAGATTATAAACAGCTCCCTTGAGCAAGGAGTATTTCCAGAGGGTTTAAAAGAGATGGTGGTCTCTCCCCTGCTGAAGAAACCAGATTTAGATTGTTCGGTTCCCTCCAGTTACCACCCAGTATCAAATCTTTTGTTCCTGGGCAAGGTGATTGAGAGGGCAGCAGCGGAGCAGTTGCAGCAGTTCTTAGACAACACAGCTGGACTAGATCCCTTCCAGTCCAGCTTCTGTGCAGGGCATGGGACAGAGACTGTGCTGGTCTCCATCACGGATCACCTTCGATGCCAGTTTGACCAGGGCGGGTTGGTGCTGCTTGTGTTATTGGATCTCACAGCAGCATTTGAAACAGTCGACCACAATCTTTTCACCCACCGCCTTGCTGCTGTTGGAGTCAGGGGGACAGCTTTAAATTGGTTGTCCTCCTTTCTTCACAATCGTGGACAGCGAGTAGAGAGGGCAGGCCTGGTCTCTGAGAGGTTCCCTCTATCTTGTGGGATTCATTCTCAGGGGGCCATTCTCTCCCCTCTCTTGTTTAACATCTATATGCGACCACTTCCTCAGCTGGTTCGAGGTTTTGGGTTGAGTGTTACCAGTATGCTGATGACACTCAGCTTGTGCTGAAGATGGAAGGCCAACCGGACTCTGTACCCGATAATTTTCATCAGTGCCTCGAGGCCGTTACTGGATGGCTGTGTGCCAGCAGGTTGAGGTGAATCCAGCAAAGACGGAGATCCTATGGCTGGGTCGACCGGGCAGTGGGGACATCCAGCTGCCTACCCTGGATGGCGAGGCGCTACGCCCGTCATCATTGATAAAGAGTCTGGGAGTCCTTTTGGATCCTCTGCTGACGATGGAGGCCCAGGTCTCCGCTGTTAGCAGAACCACCTTTTTTCATCTGTGGCAGGCTAGATGGCTGTCCCCCTACCTGTCCAGGGACGACCTAGTTATGTTGATCCAGGCCACGGTCATCTCAAGACTGGACTACTGTAATGCCCTCTACATTGGCCTTCCTCTGTTGGTGATCCGGAAGCTCAAGTTGGTACAAAATGCAGCTGCTTGGCTTCTTGCGGGAATTCCGATGAGATGCCACATAACACCAATCTTACTGCAACTGCATTGGTTACCAATTGAGCTTTCAAAGTGATGGTACTTACCTTTAAGGCCTTGCATGGTCTGGGGCCGATGTATCTGAGGGACCGCCTCACCCCCTACCAACCCCAGAGATCTCTCTGGTCTGAGGACCAAGATTTATTGGAAATTCCCAGTGTCAAGACCTTGCGTCTAACAGCAACCAGACGCAGATCCTTTACAGCAGTGGCACCATCACTTTGGAATACTCTGCCACCTGAAGTCTGTGCCTTGCAGGACTTATCAGATTTCCGCAGGGCATGTAAGACATATTTGTTTCGACAGGCCTTTGACCTTTGATGTTGCTGTTTTTAAATTGTTTGAAATTGTTTGAAATTGTGTTAGATTTTAGCCTGTTCTTGTAAGCCACTCCAAGCCACAGGGGAGTGGCAGCATATAAGTTTGAATAATAAATAAATAAGTTATATATATATATATACATATACTGTTTTAAGTCATCACAAATCCTTTTGAGAGGGTGGGATATGAATAAAGCTGCTATTATTATTATTATTATTATTATTATTATTTTACTGACGCAAAAGCACAGTATGTCACAGCAAATGAGATCTATATCCTGGATTTCGTATCACAAAATCACAAGTCAAACACTTCCCAAGCATCTAGGACTGTGTGATGTATTTTCGAACGATGTGCACAGATCCAAGTAAGGTGACCTTTTGCAGTTGACAGATCATGATTTTGTCGATGTTTATTGTTTCCAAATGCCGGCTGAGTTCTTTTGGCATGGCACCCTGTGCACCTATTATTATTATTATTATTATTATTATTATTATTATTATTACTCCATGGCAGTTAAAGTGTTCTCAAGGTAGGAAAAGGATCTAGCATCTGGGAAGGATATGGTTAATTGTTGATTCTCTGTCCAGAAGCTCAGTCCACAATAGTTTCATATCCTCTGAAAGTCTCCTGCCAGTGAATCTTGAACAGTTTGCCCATCACACAAGAAAAATGCACTTCTGGGGTTCCAGGCCAGTTTACCTGTCCGAGTGTATCTCCCTCTATGATCATGGAGGGCAGAGGTAGGCATGGTTATAAGCAACCACTTATCTAGCACATTGTGCAGTGCATATTTTCCCTTTGAGTGAGATATGATGGGAAAGGAAGGAAGGAAGGATCAGTATATATTGCAAGTTCTCAAATAATATAAGTGGCAAATAGGCAACATTTGTAGCAGTCACACTTTGGAATGGAAATATTTTCTTCTGTTGCTAAACTGTGTGGTTCTTGTATTCAGTGATAACCTATTAGGCATTTTCACACTTATGCAGGGGAAAAAACGGTTACATCCACTTATTTTCAATCACACATGAAAATGCAAATTCAAAGCAAGAAAATGGTAGACCCTGTAGCATTTGTGATCAGAAGTATTGCATCCTCTAGCTTTATGGTTGCACCAGGACCTTCTATCTATTTTTTCTTTTGCTTTACGAATGACTTGCACACATGGTATATCTTTTCAACAGCATAATAAACATCCAGCTAGCTTTGAGTAACAGATGTCAGACCACATCTCACACATGCCACTTAGGCTATCTTTAGCTGTCACTGGTGAAAGCCAATAAGCTATATATGTGGATTCCACTATAATCTGAAAACAGACTATTGAAAGTCGGTTTATCTTTATCTTTATTCTTATAACTTGCCAGACCGAACAAAAATGAAAAGCTGAAAGAGAACCCGACTCTCTCTTCTTCTACTTCTATTTGCTTTCTTTCCCCCCCTTCAATTTCTTTTATAAAGGGTGGGGGAAGGGAAACCAATAAATAGAGTCAAGGGAATGATGACTGAGTTATTGCTACACTACTCATATCCTCATAGCCTTCTAAATCGTAAAATGTTAACAGCAAAACTAAATTCTGACATGTTGATAGCTAAAACCATACAGCAGTATGGCACATCAATTGCCTGTAATCTTTTGAGGACGAAAAATATTCTCTGCTGTACTATTAACATAAATCAAACTGGTTAAATCACTTTAATACTCCAGGTGTTTTCCCCTCCTTTCTTTGGTGTGTGTGTATATGTGTATTTGTTCCCCCTCCATTCCCACCACGATGCTTGAAATCAAATTAAAGGGGAAGAAAAAAATAAGATACACCATCAATTTCCATGGGTGTTCCCCATACAAATCAGTGATCTTGTTATTTAGACATTTCTCCTTAAGTAAAATAATAACCTGTCATATGATTTTAAACAGGTCTGTCATGGTAAGGTTGGGATTTCAGGAGAAAAATACAAGTCTGCATGCACCACAACACAGCTGCATGTTTTTCAGATCTCTAAGACAAAGATTCCATCATCAGTTCTTTGCCAGATGTGAAACCTTAACAGTGCTGTGCACACAAGAAAATACCGGGTCTTGTATGAAGTTCAGGACTACAAAATTTTAACATGAGGGAAGGGAAAGAAACATTAGAGGCTTCAGTCATTTATTTCATTGCTTATTTACATACTTATTTAATAGCCTGGCTTTCTCCTGGAATGAGACCCAATGCCATTAAATTGTAAATTCAATAAAATAGACTTTAAAATCCGATGTTAAAAAAAAATTAAAACATGATTAACCAAGCAATAGCAGTAAAACAACAATTTAAAAATAATTTTAAAACATTATACCAAATATAAAAATGTTAGGGACCCCTCCTCAAGAAAAGGATCCTTCTGCTTAATGCTATTTAAAGTGGCATTTCTATCACAGTGGAAGGAGAGCCAAGAGTCTAGTTTTCTGACAAATGAAATTCCACTGCATGAAAGAGCCACCAAGTAAGTCTGCCCCCATGTCCCCATTATACAGACCTAGGATCATGATGGAACTGAGACAGGCCTGTAGCGAGGGGGTGGTTTTAGGGGTTCAACCCCCCCCCCCCGAAATGTTTCAGATTTTTTAAAAAAACCTGGTTTACTCATGAATTTTAACTGGTTAAACAAATCCCCATGCTAGGTCTATGAGATGCAAAAAATTAAGAGTCCCTCCAGAACTGTAAGCACTATCTCAAGCAAATATTGACAATTTATTCGCACTGTCATTACTTGCAGCAATAGCCGATGTAGTGAAGCAACCAAGTTGGGTGTGTGTGTGTTGAATGCTCTCATTAAGGAGGCCAGACTTGGTGGAGGTGGTTGACAGGGGCGGACCTACAGGCTATTGAAGGCTGCTCTGCCCCCTGCTGTGCTCTTTGCTTCAGCGTGAGCTAGGAGGCGGGTTTCAACCCCCCCACCCCGAAATTTTCAACCCTCCCCGAAATTTTAAACCCCCCCCCCCCCCCCCACCGAAATTGTCAACCCTCCCCGAAATTTTTTTCTGGCTGCGGCCCTGAACTGAGAGAAAGCCTTCCCTTGAAGATCTTAAGACTTGGCCAGGTATTATAAGAAGATAGTCTTTCAAGTAATCTTAACTCAAGCCACAGTGGTTGTTGATGCAGTTGTTTCAATGGGGGGAATGGTATGTTCCATATAACCAGCAGTAACATGTTTAATCAGAAGGTTGGACCTCTTTGATGCACTGTACACTGGGTTACTTCTGTACAGAATTTGGAAACTTCAATAAGATTGGTTACTGGTACATCTAGAAATGAATATATCATACTAATATTAAAAACACCCTGCTGGCTGTCAATAAGTTTCTGGGCAAAGTACAAAGCATTGGTCAATACCTTTTAAATCCTACATGGCTTGGGTCCAGGTTCCCCATATAATTCACCATGTACACTCAAGTCCACTGGGAGATATCTACTTTAGTCAGTCCAAACTAGAATAGCTGTTACCCATAAAACATTTTCTTAGGTTGTCCCCAGATTATGGAATGACCTGCCAGAAGAGATTTGGTAGCTTAAGATGGTGAGTTTAAATCATCAATAAAGTCCAGTGTTTTACAACATTCCTATTCTAATTATTTTAAAATTACTGTTTTTAAACTATTTATCTATGAATTGTAACATATAATGGTGTCTTAACTAATGTTGTTTATTTGTTGTTTCCCACCTTTATCAGCAGTGAGATAGGTAAGACATAATAATAGCAGCAGCAACAGTATATAGAGAAGCTGGTAAAAGATGTGGGGCAACCTTATGGATGCTTACTTGGCAGCAAACACAACTTTGCTCAGTGGTGCTTACTCTTAGTACCTAGGGTGATTTAATCAGTTGTAAACAGGATTATAGCTAAAATCTCAAACAGCTGGGCCACTGGAAAAATACTGTTAGTAAATAATATTCCCTTCTCAATAGACAGAGACCAATTTGAGTTAAAAGTGAATAGGATAAAATGCCAAATACATGTACAGTTTACATTTGTCTACTTTGGATTTTTGGCTGGGTGTTTTTATGCCTAAAGTAACCAAAGCTCAAACCTCAGTATCCTCTCCACTAACCACTAAAGCTTGTTCTGCTCAGAAAAACTTGATTACCTGAAAATTAAGGATAACCTAAACTACTCTTAAGAATTTTTCTATCTGCACCTCATAAAATCCCAGAGTTCATCCAGGGTAATCACATCTGGAGGTTTTTTTTTTCAGTCAGTCCATTTTAAGAATACTGTGCTTTTCAGCAGTGGTAAACCATTAAATGAAGATATCTCATTTATATGATGATGGAGCAGTCAATCCCTACCTGATAATCTTCCTTATGTTGGGGACAGCTATTATATTTTACTGAGTACAGAATGAACCAGCACATCTTTGTTCATTCTTATTGCAAACTTTGTAAGAGAACACTAAGTGGCATCCAGCTTTGAAATGCTGAGAATAATACTTAACTACTGTCTGTTTGAATGTACATTGAGTTATGCTATTATAGGACCTGATCATACATTTCTACATGTTTCAAAGATGAAATCCCATAGATCCCATCAAATGATGCACAACCCTTTCCATGGCTCATCTGTGAGATGACATCCAACTCAATTATTTCTTTCCACCAAAACCCAAGGCTGTTGTCCTGATCCTGAACCAGTGTCTGTCATCAGTAATGGACTGTATGAGGGCTAATAAATTGAAATTAAATCCTGACAAAACAGAAGTGTTCCTTGTCAGTTGAAAGGCACAACCTGTGCTGGATGGGGTTACAATCCCTTTGAAAACAGAGGTTCGTAGCTTGAGGGTGATCCTTGAATCATCGTTGACCCTGGAGGCCCAGGTGTCAGCAGTGACCAGGAGTGCCTTTGCACAATTTAAGATTGTGAGATGCCATATCTGGTCATGGTAGTCCACACCTTCATTACATCCCCTCTAGATTACTGCAACATGTTCTACATGGGGCTGCCTGTGAATACCTTTCAGAAGCTTTAGCTGGTTCAGATATCAGCAGCCAGATTACTAGCTGAGGCTCTGTACAGGGAAGGAAGAAAGGCAAGACGCAAAATGACACCCAAGCCCTCCAGGAGCCCTCCAAACAAGACCTTCTCCAAACAGCATTCAAGGACCATCTAACCATAGAATACCCCAAAAATGCTGAGGAACATTGAAACAAACTGAAGACCTCCTTCATCACAGCCTGCAAAGAAACTATTGAATATCAAACCAAGAAACATCAAGATTGGTTTGATAAAAATGGCAAGATCCAACAGCTAATTGAAAAGAAAAGGAAAGCTTTCCAAACATGGCAGATGTCATCTGTGCCGCTAAGAAAAATATCTACGCCAGTGCAATAACTGGTCCAAAGAAGGACCAGAAAACTCAAGAACATCTGGTGGAGAAAGAAGGCTGAAGAAATCCAACACTTGACATAAACCCATGATGCTCAGGGATTTTTCAAAGCCACAAAGGTCATCAAGAAACCATGGCATACACCCTCTACACTCATCAGATGGAACCAAACTTCTGAAGGACAAAAAATCAATTGCACTATGTTGCAAAGAACACTACCAAAGCCTCCTGAATTGCAGCTTCAATATGGCCAAAGAGGTTATCTCACAAATCCCGCAACAACAAACCAGGGATGAGCTTGCAGCACTGCCTAGTTTGGAAGAAGTCAGCAATGCCATCAACCAACAAAAAAATAACAAAGCCAGTGGACCTGATGGGATCCCTGCTGAAATCTTTAAAGAGGGAGGACCTGAGCTGACACAACAACTCTACCAGCTCATAGAAAAAGTGTGGGCGAGTGAGAAAATCCCAGCAGATTTCAAGAATGCCACCATCATCACCCTTTTCAAAAAGGGGGAAAGAACAGACTGTGGAAACTATCAAGGTATCTCCCTTTTAACTTCTGCTGGGAAAATCTTCACAAGAATCCTTGCAAACTGCCCTCTACCTCTCTCAGAAGACACCCTCACAGAATCCCAGAACAGCTTCCGGCTCTCCAGAGGAACAGTGGACATGATCTTTACTGCACGACAGCTCCAAGAAAAATGTAGGGAACAAAATCAACTCTGTACGTGGCATTCATTGGCCTTGCAAAGGCATTCGACACAGTGAATCACAGTGCTCTCTGGACCATCCCCCCAAAAATCGGGTGCCCTAACAAATTTTTGTACATCCTGCGGCTCCTCCATGATGACATGATGGCAACAGTCTTGGACAGTAATGGCTCCCAAAGTGACCCATTTCAGGTAGAATCGGGTATCAAACAGGGATGTGTTAGTGCCCCAACCTTATTTTCCATCTTCATTGCTATGATACTTCATCTTGTTGATGGGAAGCTTCCCACCGGTGTGGAAATCATCAATCGGACAATGGCAAGCTATTTCACCTCAAAAGACTAAAAGCCAAAACCAAGGTTACAACAACATCTGTTATAGAACTCCAATATGCTGATGACAACATCATCTGTGGGCATTCAGAAGACCTACAAGCCACACTAAATACCTTCACAGAAGCATACAAGAAGGTCAGCCTGTCATTGAACATTGAGAAAACCAAAGTGATCTTCCAGCAGTCACTAGCCAATCCCTCTCCAATGCCAGAAAAACAGCTTAATGATGTAACATTAGAAAATGTTGACCATTTCTGCTACCTTGGCAGCCACCTCTCCACAAAAGTCAACGATGACTGAAATACAACACTGCCTGAGCTCTGCAAATGCAGTTTTTTTCTGAATGAAGCAGAGAGTGTTTGAGGACCAGGACTTCTGTAGGGATACCAAGGTGCTTGTTTATAAAGCTATTGTCCTCCCAACCCTGGAATGATTCCATCAATGTTGCCTCCGAAAAATCCTGCAAATCTCTTGGGAAGACAGGTGGACAAATGTCAGCATGCTGTAAGAAGCAAAGACCACCAGCATTGAAGTGCTGGTCCTCCACCATCAACTCTGCTGGACTGGCCACATTGTCGGAATGCCCAACCACAGTCTCTCAAAGCAGTTCCTCTACTCTGAACTCAAGAATGGAAAATGGAATGTTGGAAGACAGGAAAAGAGATTTAAAGATGGACTCAAAGCCAACCTTAAATTGTGGCATTGACACTGAGAACTGGGAAACCCTGTTTCTTGAGCACTCCAGCTGGAGGTCAGCTGTGATCAGCAGTGCTGTAGAATTTGAAGAGGAATTAATAGAGGGCAAAAGAGAGAAATGTGCCAAGAAGAAGGTGCGTCAAGCCAACCCCGACCGGGACAGCCTTCCACCTGGAAACCAATGCCCTCAATGCAGGAGAACTTGCAGGTTAAGAATAGGGTTCCACAGTCACCTACGTACCCACCACCAGTACACTGAACTTGGAGGACAATCTTATTTGGACAATGAGGGATTGTCTAAGTAAGAAAGTAAGCAAGTGAATAAGTAAGCACAGGGAGAGAACTACTTCCATGCTACAGCTGCTCCACTGGTTTCCAGTTTGTTTCTGAGTGAAATTCAAAATGCTAGTCATTACCTTTAAAGCCCTAAATGATTCAGGCCCAGACTATCTGGCTGATCACATCTCTGTTTACAATCCTGCTGGTTGCTGTGGTTGACAAATGGGCCCTGATTTCAGTCCCACCCCCATCTCAAGCATGGCTGGTGGAAACAAGAGAAAGGGTCTTCTCTGTGGCTGCCCCCCCCCCACCTCCTGTCTGTGGAACACCCTTCCTAAAGAAATCAGAATGGCCCCCTTTCTGTTCTCTTTTAAGAAACAGCTGAAGACCTTTTTATGCTCTCAAGCATATAGAGTGGAGGACATATGAACATCTGGCATAACAAAATGGAATGGAATATGGAAATGGCTTATTACTCCAGCTTTTAAATTTCATGTTTTAATTCTCCATTAGTCCCAATTTTATGTTTTGTCCCTAAATGTTCATTTGTTACATTGTAATTCTTTATTTATGTTATCCCTAATTTGTGCAAATGTGTCACTATTGCTTGATGTTGTTGATTAATGTGGTTTACTGGATTTATGGTTGTTTTATTTTTGGTTGCACTTAATGGCATTAAATGTTTGCCGCTGTTTGCTGTGAGCCACCCTGAGTCCCCATGGGGAGATAGGGTGGGATATAAATAAAATTTTATTTTATTTTTATTTTTATATAATATATCCATAATTTATGTATTTGGCTTTTTGAGGGTTGTAATGGCTTTAATCCCATATCTCAATCCATGACTCTAGGATCAAAATTCATAGCAACCCAGTAATATAGCAGATTAGTCTGTTGAGTTCTAAGTAGAGCAACAATTTGGAAAATGCATTGGACCACATGTGAACCCCAATCTCCAGCCTTTTACAGTTCCCAGAGTCTCTCAGACCCTATTTCAGTTGCCCATTTACATTTTTTAATGTGAAATTCATAAAAACGTGCCCGAATATATATAACCAAACAGCAAGCACTCCCCATCCTCTAGATTCCCCACTTCCTCAAGTATCTCTCCTCTCTGAAATGTTGACAGAAAGTAATACGGCCTTAATTCTGTCATCCTTTTGAAAGAAACAGAGATATTTTGGTGTCCTAGGCATTTATCACCCAAAGATGTTCAGATTTTTTTTAAAGTCCCTTGTCCAGCTCCATTACCCAGCCCTACTATTGAGGAAAGGGGTTTTGTGTGTGTGTGTGTGTAAACAATAGTCAAGTTCATTTTGAAAACACTTTTTGAAGCAAATAATTTGTAGCTTTTCTCATTGGTTTCAGTAAGTCAACCTTTTCTATAACAACTAAAGTTCATATTGCTTGGCCTTAATCTGTTATGGCAGATTTCATCATCCCAGGGGACCTTGAATTTTTTGGAGGAAAGTATCTCAAAGAAGTTAACCATTGTACAAAGATATATATCTTATTCAATTTTTCTCCTGTGCTTGCGCTATTTTCAAGGCAGCTTTTGTATGTGTGAATGGAAGGCGCTATCATCACTATCTTGTTCTGATTAGAAGGGCTTTCTAACATTTAAAGCCATCAGAATATAATGACATTTCCTTTAAAACCCATTCCAACAACAGCCATATGAAGAAGATAACCATATCGTGCATGGATCAAATTTGAGCTCCTGAAATTCGGTAGATCACTAGTTTTCTGTCAAAGAGATAGTTACTGACAACATTTGATCATAACACTCTTTAACAGTTAAACTATACTGGTTCTTTCAGATCAAGGGTTATTGCATAAACAGTGCCAAGGCTGAAACACAGTGGTGGATAAGCAATGCAATAAATAAAATAATTTGTATGCATAATGCCAAAATTAGCACAATGTGTCTCCTTTGTGTATTAGAAAAATTTGCATTATATGCAAATTATGCTACTGAGATTTGGGAACTGGAACATAGTATTCTTACCTCTGGTAATAGCTGCAAGCTTTTTTCTCAATTCCTTTCTACCTTCCATTCCCTGGAGTCAAATCTGTTTATCTTAGAGGAATTTCATCCTAGGTTATTGTTCATCTGCTGCTCTTTGTCTTACTATTTCTGTTATTGGAGTAGAGTACTAATACCTGGTTTTCTCCTGTGGTTCCAAACCAAGCATGAGCCAGGAGATATATTTTTATATGCTTTGGAAAAGGAAGCATAATTGAAACAATGCAATGTGTTCTTGTTATTGATAAAATGAAATGCTTTGTTTATTTAAAATGCCCCTAATGAATATTGCAACTGCAATAAAATGTAGGACACCATTTCAGTTGTTTAAAAAACTATTGAGCTGTGAGTTCAGCCGCAACTGAAAATCAACATTTCAGCAGAACTTTATAATGAACAATATTTGCTTAATTCTCTGCTCTTTATTCTTCACTGTCAACATCATTCTTTCCTAAAGGCACTGTCAATTAATGTGACATGGATAGGTGATGGCAGATTAATTTTTGAAAAAAAGTCTTAGTAAAAAAAATCTCACATATAATATTCACCAGAGTCAATTCACTTACTTTCCAGAGCTAACTGTGCATATGTCTAAAAATCTCTTCCACTTGGATCCCCAGAGAGCCATATCCAATGCTGTTCTTCAGATTATGTCAGCATTTTTCATTCCAATCCCTTAATCCCAAACACAGCATGTGAAAATAACTACAGTTGAAATATAGGACTCTGTAGTATGTCCTAACATATGCACCCCATACAGAAACTTTGAAAGAAACAAGAACTGAATCTTTCTTCACAGATGTAATTTGAAGCTGTTTCTTAATGTGTGTGTGTGTATGTGTGTATGTATGTATGTGTGAATGTGTGTGTGTGTGTGTGTGTGTGTGTGTGTGTATAAAGACTATTTCTTTATGTGGATATGTGGATTAGTTTGGTAACATTTACTCATGAGGGGTACAACTATACATAGATATAAATTTCTGAACATGGTTGACCAGCTCTAGAATGTTTAGCAACATGTTTATCTACTCAGAAGTCCCAAACAACAATGTATAAATTTACAATCTAAATTACAGTCTCTAGAAGTCCCTTTGAAGCTTCTACATTTCTAAATGTTGACTTTTGTATATAAAACAATTTAATACGTGTATATATTACTTGTTGTTATTAATTCCTCTCTGAATGCAAGCTGACATCGCTCTATTGAAGTTTTTCCCCATCACTGACATTTGTTCACTTGCCCTTGAAATCCAGAAATCCTTAAGGGCTAGCTGCATGACTGGAGGACTTGCTACTAAGCCACATGACCAGATTCTTTCTCCTGTTCTTTCCAAAATGAAAATATCTCCCCCCCCCCCAAAAAAAAAAAGAAAAGAAAAGAAAAGAAGAAGCAAGAAGGTGGGAAAGGAACCAAAAATATACATGCACATAAAATGGATAACATGCTCACAATACATGGTAATGTGTGACTGAAGCAGCCTGATCATCAGAACAATGAATGCTGGATATGTGCTTTCCAACATTCTCATGTTCCAAGCTTTGCCTAAGAATGCTGAATTATTGGCAGCTACTAGATACCATTGCATCTGGACTACAGGTATGTTCCTTTAGTAGTAGCCTGGTAGCATCTTTTTATGCCTTTAAAGACCAGCAGTTTATTCAAGTAGGCATTAATCCCATCTGATTCCAAATAACCAACCCAAAACTGGTTTCACAAATTATCATAGGCAAGGTTCAAAAGAACTAGTGATAATCCTCAGTCCTCTAAACAGTTTGTGTGTGTAGAAACTCAAAGCTGTACTCATAATATGACTAGGGGGCATTCTGTCACATTAATTTCTCTTAAAATGCAGTGGGTGATCTCAAACAATTTAGACTTTGGCTGCAAAATGAGTGATCTCAAACAATTTAGACTTCGGCTGCAAAATGACCTGGCATATTATTCAGAACAGACTTTTGAAATTCAAGTTTCTACTTTCTATGGTCTATTCTATGAATGATCTTCAACATGTCTTGATAGTATTAAGTAGTGGTGATGTGCTTTTACCATCATGTCCACCACAGAAGATAGTTCGAGATGGATGCTTTTTCCAATTGTTTTCAATGTGAAGCTTTTTTGATATTTGTGTTTTAGTCGGTGGGTATGGATGCAATAGACTGCCGTAGAGTGCTGGTGCTTCACCAAACTACATAATCCAGGATTCCATAGCATTTGTCCATGGCAATTAAAATGGTATCAGACTGTTTTAATTCTATAGAGCAGTTGCATTTTCTTTTACTCTGTTGACTTCAAGTCACCAGAATAGTAGGCTACAGACTTAGTTTGCAACTTGGTTGAGGGTGTTAATGGACAATTTTCTTAAGAAGTTTGGTCACACTTTCAACCCCAGGCAGAATCAAGGCCTTGGCAGGAACGCTAGCTAAATCTAGAGAGAAATCCCCAAGAAATCTAAGCAAACTACAGAGATTCATCAGCTGAATGAGCAGGACTATTAAATTCAGTCCATCACCCCTGCAGAGTTACAGGCAATCGTAGCTTGAAGGTCAAGCAGTTAATTTTTCTTCATTATTTAATATTGAACACACTTTGCACCGTAGTTTGTAGGAAGAATGATATTTAACTTGAAATGTTCTCTTTTAGCCTTCACTGGCAGGTCATGAACCAGTTAGGATGTCTTTATTCTGTTAAATTCCTTTCATTCCATACTGCCGAAGTGTTGGTTTTACAACCCATGCAACATTTAGAAATTGTTTTCAGTAACTACGTAGATCTCACAAATATACTTTTACTATAATCCTTATCTAGGAAGCAAAAATTAAACTAGTACAGAGAGTTTATCAAATTTACAGAGTAAGGTTAGATTAGCAGGCACAATGGTCTAAAATGAGAAAATGGATTATGGATTTATGAATTGACGAACGTTGACCACAAGATGATTTTATTGCTGCTATTGTTTTAATTTGACTGTTTTAATTAGTTATAACTGTTGTCGTTATATTGTAATTTGTATATTGTATTTTGTTAATTGTTGGGCATCGAATTGTGCCTTTTGTAAGCCGCCCTGAGTCCCCCCTAGGGGGTTGAGAAGGGCGGGGTAGAAGCACTCCAAATAAAAAATAAAATAATAAAATAAAATTAGGGTACTCAGCTATATACAGATAAATGAAAACTGTATCATAAGGAAACCTTCTGTCTCAAAAATGTCAGAGTTATACAGGTATGTCTTGTCTCTAATGCTAGGACAGAAATGTTTTGGATTTTGGGGAATTTAGGGATATCTGTATTTGTATATACCACATTCCACCAATTGTAAGACTAATTTTTCTCCATTTTAGGGGCTCCAGAATAGGTGATGACTTAGAATTCACGGAGGCTCTGATCAGAGGTTCAGGGGGAACTATAACACAAGAAAAGCACCCTTATTATCTTTGTGGCCACCAAACTAGTTTACAAAAAAGTGAAGGGTTGATAGGTACAAACAGCATCAACAGAGTGAGATCTTGATGATGAAAAGATAAGAGCAGCCATCCACCGGAGTTTGGTTCCATGAATGATCAAGTCTTATTACATACAATAGCATAGTAAAATAATGTCCCTTTTATAAATGGCAAAGTCAACGTTTGCTTTTTAAAATATCATTTAATTTTTGGGGGGAGGGGGGTTAACAAGACATAGATGGTTGAATCTATAGATACTAAATAGAATAGAATAGAAGAGAATAACTTTATTGTCATTGTACATTGTACAACAAAATTAAATGCTTTCCCCGGCACACATCACAAAGACAACAACACATCCACCCTTTCACACTCCAACCACCACTACACAGCTCCCAATGCCACATCAAAGCAAAACCATGGATTTCATTATTATTATTATTATTATTATTATTATTATTATTATAACTTTATTTGTACCCCGCTAGCATCTCCCAAGGGATTCGATGTGGCTTACAACGGGCCGAGGCCCACACAATACAACAATACAACAATACAATACCTAGCAAATAAACAGTTAAGCAAAAACAATAACAAAAACAGTACAACAAGACATTATTAAAACTGGGCTGGCCAGAGTAAGGGTACAGGATTAAAAGTGCTGATGTGTCGGAGGGATATGGGATTATAGTATAAGTGCAGTGTGCGGTGATCTTGGTTCTAACTAAAGTGCTTCTGGGATTTGGTACTGGGGTTCCTAGTCTGAAAAGGCACATTGGAACAGCCAGGTTTTCAAATTCTTCCTGAAGACTGCCAGTGTAGGGGCTTGTCTGAGGTCTTTCGGGAGGGCATTCCAGAGGTGGGGGGCCACCACAGAGAAGGCCCTGTCTCGTGTCCCCACCAAGCGCGCTTGTGACGCGGGCGGGATCACGAGCAGGGTCTCTCCAGATGACCGGAGTGAACGTGTGGGTTCGTAGACAACGATACGGTCACGCAGGTAGGGTGGTCCCAAACCGTTCAGGGCTTTGTAGGTAAGCACCTGCACCTTAAATTGGGCTCGGAAAATAAACGGCAGCCAGTGGAGCTCCTTAAACAGGAGAGTTGACCTCTCTCTGTAGTGGGCCCCAGTTAACATCCTGGCTGGTGCCCGTTGTACCAATTGGAGTTTCCGAGCCGTTTTCAAGGGCAGCCCCACGTAGAGCGCATTGCAGTAATCCAGTCTGGAGGTGACTAAGGCGTGAACCACCCCGGCCAGATCAGCCTTAGCGAGGTACGGTCTTAGCTGGCGCACAAGTCTCAGTTGTGCAAAGGCCCTCCAGGCCACCGCCGACGCCTGAGCCTCAAGCGTGAGCGATGAGTCCAGGAGGACTCCCAAGCTACGGACCTGTGACTTCAGGGGGAGTGTAACCCCGTCCAACACAGGTTGCCACCCTATACCCCGATCTGGTTTACGATCGACCAGGAGGACCTCTGTCTTGTCGGGATTGATCTTCAGCTTGTTCATCCTCATCCAGATAGACACAGCGGCCTGGCACTCGTCTAGCACTCGAGAGGCCTCCTTGGAATTAGGTGGAAAAGAGTAGTAGAGTTGTGTGTCATCTGCGTAGAGATGGCACCCAACTCCAAAACTCCGGATGACCTCTCCCAGCGGTTTCATGTAGATGTTAAAAAGCATGGGAGATAGAATAGAGCCTTGCGGGACCCCACAGGTCAAGGGCCAGGGGTCCGAGCAGGCATCTCCCAGCTTCACCATCTGGGTTCGTCCCTCCAGGAAGGACCGGAGCCATGATAGCACCGAGCCCCCGAGACCCATCCCAGAGAGGCGACCCAGAAGGATACCATGATCGATGGTATCAAAAGCCGCTGAGATGTCCAAGAGAACCAGCAGGGTCACACTCCCCGTGTCCAGTCCTCTACGGAGGTCATCCACCAAGGCGACCAAGGCTGTCTCGGTGCCGTGACCAGGCCTGAAACCAGACTGTGCCTGATCTAGGTAATTGATGTCATCCAGGAAGCCCTGGAGCTGGAGGGCAACCACCCGCTCCAGCACCTTACCCAAAAAAGGGAGGTTGGAGATTGGCCTGTAATTGTTCAGCACCGTAGAGTCAAGGGAAGACTTTTTAAGGGGTGGACGAACCACAGCCTGTTTTATATTAGATGGAAAAATCCCTTGCTCCAACGATGCATTAATGATCAACACAAACCAATCAACCAACCCTCCTTGCAGATTTAATAAGCCAGGATGGGCAAGGGTCTAGGGCCGAAGTGGTCGCCCTCACAGCCCCAAGGACCTCCTCCACGGTCTCAGGAAGAACAAGCCGAAAAGAATCCCACAAAATTTGACCAGCAGAAGCCTCAGTCACCTCCCCTGGCACTGCGATGAAATTGGAGTCGAGCTCAAGACGTATCTGGGCAACTTTGCCTGCAAAATGGTGTGCGAAATCGCAACACCAAGCTGCTGGGTCGTCCGAGATCTCCTCCACCACAGGTGGGTGAAGGAGCTCCCCGACAACCCGAAACAGCTCTGATGACCTATTTGCTGCAGACGCTATATGGGTGGTCGTGAAAGATTCCCTGGCCACCCGTATAGCCACAGAGTATGCCTTAAGAGAGGCTCTAGCCCGTGCTTGATCAGACACGTCCCGAGATCTTCTCCACTTGCGCTCTAGCCTCCTTCTTGTGTGCTTCATCACAGCCAACTCCTCGGTGAACCATGGAGACGGCCTGTCATGACGCAATGAGATGGGGCGTTCGGGAGCGATCGTATTTATCGCCCTGGACATCTCCTTGTTGTAAAGGTCGACCAAGGCGTCAACAGGATCGCCAGGCTCCATGGCAGGAAGAACCCCAAGATTCCTCAGGAATCCATCTGGATCCATCAGTCTCCTGGGGCGGACCATCTTAATTTGTCCTCCACCCCTGCGAAGGTTGGAGGTCGCAGTGAGTCTAAAACTGACCAGATAATGATCAGACCATGACACTGGAAGGATGTTTTGTTCTTCCACTCTGATCATTCCACTGTCCGCCACAAAAACTAGGTCAAGAGTATGTCCAGCCTGATGGGTGGGTCCTGATATAATTTGCAACAGTCCTATGGTCGTCATGGCGGCCATAAAGTCCTGAGCTGCGCCAGATAAAGAGGTCTCAGCATGAATGTTAAAATCTCCCAGCACTACCAAGCGCTGGGAGACCAGGGCCGAATTAGAGACCACTTCCGCTAGCTCAGACAGGGAAACTACTGGGTCGCGGGGTGGGCGGTACACCAGCAGAAACCCCAGACTGTCACAGTTCCCCACCCTCAGGTGGACACACTCAAACCCAGATGCCTGCGGTACAGCGCATCTGGTCACGGCGATGGATTGCTGAAAGACCACTGCGACCCCTCCTCCCCGCCCCCCCTGTCTGGCCTGCTGATGCACCCCGAAGCCCGGTGGGCACAGCTGAGTGAGATTTACTCCCGCCAGCTCGTCCAACCAGGTCTCCGTGATGCATGCCAGATCCGCTCTCTCATCCAGAATCAGGTCCTGGATGGCAGAGGTCTTACCATTAACGGATCTGGCATTAATCAGCAGGACCTTGACCCCGAGGGGACTGCCATAGGGCCTACCACTTCCTACCTTCTCCAGTTACAGCTCTAGGGTAAAAGTTACAGCTCTAGGATAAAAGCTAACTCTTGGTCTGTTTGCCTTGTTTTTGTCATCCCTCTGTGGATACAGAGGTCCAACTGTAGTTTGAAGGTAGAGTCCAGACATATTACAGATTATAAACTACAAAACCAAGATAAGAGGCAGTGGCAGCTCCAACTATATGGCTGGTGTTTCCATGCACAAAGTAAAGCCCCAACATTTTTTTCCAAAGAAATCTTAGTTTTGGAATTTCTGAAATCATGAATCTTGGGTGTGTCATGCTGGGTACTGCTTCTAGACCAAAGGATGAAAATGTTGTCTTCAATAAATCACTTCTAATCCAAATAGTAGTTCAAAGACTGGCACCGGTCTTTTGTGACTTTCCCAGGAAGGGAGGGAGGGAGGGAGGAAGGGAGGGAGGGAGGGAGGGAGGGAGGGAGGGAGGAAGGAAGGAAGGAAGGAAGGAAGGAAGGAAGGAAGGAAGGATCATATAGCAAGAGAATAATTGTGGTACCAGTTCATGGTACATTGTAAAGAAAATGCTGATTTCCACATTGCATTGCCAAAAAACCCTCATTAGACAGAATCAATATTTTGACATTTTAAAAATTATTTACATGTGCATTCCCAACTCCTTCACTTTCACTACATCATATCAATGTTGCACTTTGTGTTGACCAATGATGGTTGAAAACTCCTCTGATTGGTAGACTGTAAGAACTGTGAGAGAAAAGTATAAGGAGGCATTGTTACAACATAATTATCTCAGTAGTTGAACATACTCTATATACATAAGCTGAAAATGTTCTTGAGTAGCAACACTTGAAAAGACCACTTTCTGAGAGCTGTGTTGAACATGCACTGTGTTGAATTTTGTAGGGTGTCCTGTTCTTTTAAATAGAAAAAACACCTTCTTAATCTGAGGGCACAGGAACAGTATCATCATCATTGTTTTTGTCATTGTCTTCATCTTCTCCTTTTGCTCATGGGATCGTTACAATCTATCATATCCATTAACATTTAACCAAATTGTTCTTTCTTTCTTTTTATTTTTTCTTCTTTTTGCTTTTCAAAAAAAAACTAGTAGAAATTATTCCTTTAATGAAAACAAAATCTCTGGGCTGTTTTTGAAGTTTTTTCATAGATTATTTCCGCCTGTACTAATAAAGAGTTATTCTAACTGCAATGGAGAGAAGATGTTAAAATCAGAGTTCAGCTCTTTCCCCTGCTTCTATGGGACCTTTCATTAGACTCTCCCATGGATTGTTTGTATGAGTTTGTTCAGTATCAGAACACAGAACTTGTAAATCAACAGACTAGAGCTTAGGTTAACAACCTCAGCTGCATTAATACACACAGATACTATCAGGGTGAATATGCCCTGGATTTTTATGTTGTTATTATTTCATGGGGAGACACAAAGAACAGCGCAAAATAACAGCTTGGAAGAAGGAATGATAGATAATCAGAGGGAAAAAATAGTTTGTTCTGCCCCAAGAGACAGTCAATTACAGTTTATAAGCCACAAAACAGATAAGGAACTGAAAGTCACTGACGTATCAGAACCAGTAAGAAAATATGACACTATGCATCAAAATAATGCAATCCATATGAAGCCTTGATTATGCTCTGCAGCCATCCTGTTTGATAAAGCGGTGAGTAAACAGCACACTGTCGGCTATTAAAATACTTTCCCATGTTTACTTGCTGAGCTGGGTGGATGGAGCTGAGAAGAAAGAAAGAAGGACCTTTGTATTCTGCTTTTGATGTAAATTTGAAAGCACTTTCTGTAGAAATAATGCCTTCGGAATTCACTCAAAGTTCACTTTTCCCAGAGAAGCCAGATTTACAATCTTTTCTCCCTTGCATCATTACAGAAGTGATGTGTTCATTCATCTGAGCTTAAACCACAAGCCCTGTACTCTGACAATATTTGTCTTCACTGATACATTTTCCATGCTCTGAACAAGCAGCCACTTTGAAGTCCACCTCTTCCCACAAGCCCCTGTCAGCAAACATATCTTTCACCAGCCAGCAGTAAGGCATATTTTTTTAATTATCCACCCTGAACCCACCAGCAGAATGCATAACCTTCAAGGAATTGATTGATCCAGTAGATCACTGTTTCCCCACTGTGTATATCACATGTAGACAAAATAGAAAAATCCCCACAGATATCAAGTTTTAAAATGCAATTGAAACAGACAGAAACACAGAAATGTCAACATTCACTCTTCCTGTCTTTATCAGTAAATGCAATCCTGAATATTATGTATGCTCGTCTTTCTTTTTTAAAGATTTGGACTGGTCTGTCGCTCTTTGCCCTCATAGGCTCTCAAATTCAGGAACTCCAACTCACTATATATTGTACAACACATTCTAAATTAAGTAAGACTTACATTCAATGTTATGTAAGTCCTTCTTAATTTAGAATGTGCTGTGTAACCATCAGGTTATAGGATACAAAAAAAGTCCTGATAAAGACTCAAATAACCGATTCTGGATTAGATATCAAGGTCACGTGAAATGAGCAGCTCTTTATAGTCATGAAAATTTTACTGTTTATTAATACTTTCAGAGAGCAGCCAGAATTATGCAAATAACATGGATAGATGGTGAGAACAAACAACAGATGGATAGTATTGGTTCTGGATTCCACAGATGTCTGCCAATAAGAGGAAATTTATTGATTAGTCCCCACCCCCCACCCCCAAAACACACACAAACACCACAGTCATAATCTTCTTCCATATAGTTTTGGAGGATTAACTCTCTGGAACAGATTTGTTATGAAGTTTATGCAGTGTTGGGGGTGAATGGCAAAAACCTTATTATTTGTCTTCTATTAGTGGATGTCCACTGGATCAAAAACTGTTCTTTTCACCAGATTCCATTATGAAGTATATGTAATAGGTGAATGAACACATATAAAAACTTCATTAATAATAATAATAATAATCATCATCATCATCATCATCATCATCTTTATTTGTACCCCGCTACCATCTCCCCAAGGGACTCGGTGTAGCTTACATGAGGCCAAGCCCAAAGTACATCTAACAAAATATCAATAAACACAACATCAATAAACAATCAATAAAATACAAATTATATAAAACACATAAACAAAAAACAATAGTGACATAAACCATTTTAAAAATGGCCGGGCCAAATGTAATAGATTAAAATTGAAAATATGCTGACGTGAACAAGGTAAAATATAACTAGGGTAGGATTTTTCGGAGAGAAATGAGGAATCACAGTCCATCCTAAGTCAGTATTAAAGTGCATTGTGAGGACATATTGCTGAGAGTTCTCCTTATTCTGGGAAGGCACACTGGAACAACTATGTTTTCAGGCTCCTCCTAAAGACTGCCAATGTTGGGGCATGTCTAATGTCCCTGGGAAGTGAGTTCCAGAGTCGGGAGGTACCACCAAGAAGGCCCTCTCCCTTGTCCCCACCAATCGCACCTGCGAAGGAGGTGGGAGCATGAGCAGGGCCTCTCCACATCCTCAGAAGTTAATAAAACTTTTAGAAACTCTGAGGCAATTCTGGCTGTTGTTATCACTGGTGTAAGTATCAAATTTGACCTTGAAAAATAAGATATGCAGTAGATTGCAGTCTTTATAATTGCATAACAAAAACAGGTAGGACTTTAAAAAAAAATAGCCATACACATAGATGCCATAGTCCTGTGTGGCCCAACATGGCATAGGAGATTCATATGCTAATCTATTCTGAGGATAAATGTTCTCTTCCCCACAATTCAACTTACTGAACAGTCTCTGAAGCAACCTTCACAGCCATTCCATGCCTTACATGGACATGAGTGGGCAAGAGAGAGCAGGCTTGTCGGCTGCTGTCCTGCAGACTAAGACTTGGAGCAATGGGTTCAAATTACAAGAAAGAAGATTTCACCTGAACATTGCAAAGAACTTCCTGAATATGAGAGCTCTTCAGCAGTGGAACTCTGCCTCACAGTGTGGTAGAGTGTGATGGAGAATCCCTTCTTGGATGCTTTTAAACAGAGGCCGGATAGCCATCAGTCAAGGGTACTTTGTGTTTTTCCTACATGTTGGAAGTTAGAATTTATGGCCCACATGGTCTCTTCCAACTCTATAATTCTATTATTCTTTTTCTAAGATGGCTTGGCCAGATCATTTGAATGTTACAATTAGCAAACTTGAATAGTATTGAGTAGCCATGAAGCTGCAAAGTTAACCAGTGAGGGTATCTGCCTAGAGGTAACCTTGCCTCTGTTGCTTAAAGGTATCCTCTGTTTGGGAGGTGTTAACTGGCACTTGAGTGTTTGCTGTCCGGAGTGCTGTCCTACACAAAAACTGCAACCATCACCCAGGTCTAAAAAGAAGCGCAATTAAAGCCCCTGCAGAACATGCAAACAAGATCTGTGAACCCCACTTCCTCCAAAGTGAACTGAACCACCTAAACCAGGCTCTACAGGCCAATGGGTGTTCTACAACAGGTATCAGAAGAGCTGTAAGGCTAAGAACAAGATACAAGAATAAAGACAAAGATCTACCTAGAGGAAAAGTGTTCTTACCATACATCAAGGAAACCATTGACCTTATAAGAAAACTGATGAAGGAACACAACCTACAAACAATCTACAGACCCATCAAAAATTCTACAAATGCTACATTCAGTAAAGGATAAGACTGATCCTCTAACCACTGTAGGAGTCGTGGACCACCAGATGCAGCACCCAAACACCGATCAAAGAACATGAAAGCCATTGCAGATGAATTCATCCAGAGAAGTCAGCTATAGCAGAGGACTTGATAAACCAACCTGGACACAGAATATTATTTGAGAACACAGAAATGCTGGACCACTCTGACAACTAACATGTCAGACTATACAGAGGTACCATGAAATCCACAAGCGTGTGGACTTTTTCAACCAAAAGAAGGAAACCATAAAAATGAAAAAAATATGGTTTCAAACATTTAAAAAACACCAGAATCAAGAAAGTAAATAAAGAACACTATTCAGAAACGGGAATTCCAGACAGCAAACAATCAAGCCCGAGTTATCACCTCCCAAAGGATCCCCCACAGGCAATAACAGCCATAGTACCTCTATGCAAATTCCCTCACTGATTGACTTTACAGCTGCAAGACTACTCAATATTAATTAAGCTTGCAATTGCAACATTCACACTTCTTTCTTCAAACAGACAAGGGTTCTTTCTCCTATCCAGGACATTCCACAGATAGATAGATAGATAGATAGATAGATAGATAGATAGATGGATGACAGACACGCAGACAGACAGACAAACAGACAGACAGATACTCCACTTGCCTCATTTCCAACAGACCTCTGAACAAACTTCTGAGGATGCTTGCCACAAATGCAGGTGAAAGGTCAGGAGATAATGCTACTGGAACATGGTCATACAGTCTGAAAAACTCCCAGAAACACACACACACACACTGAAGGATCGAAAAACAGGGTTTCCAGTGGGGATCTGGCCTATTTCTTGACAAAATTTGATATTGTAATCCTCCATGAGACATAGCTCACCACAGCAGATAAAATAACCAAGTTAATCAGGACTGTTGTTGTGGACCTTGTTGTTTCAGACTTAGAGTGACCCTAAGACTGAAGTTTAGGATGGGGCCTGGGTAAATTACCTCAGAGGGCCACATCCAGTCTATGGGACTTAGTTTCAGGAGCCCTGAATTAGAGGACCCCCATCCATTTACCAATGCCTTAGAGAGTTGTCATCACTATCGCAGACCTAGACTTATCTCAAATATCCCTTTCCCCCTAGTTGTGACAAACAGAAAATATATGTCACATGTTAAACCTGTGATACAAAACAGAAATATGACTGCAATAGAGGGTAGGAGGGTGTTGGTGCTCCAAGACGACTGATGAACACATGCAGCCAGGTAAATTCTCTCACACGCCTGACCACAGTAAAACTTGCATACAGGTTAGTCCAGCCATTGGCTGGCTGTTCCCTCCTCTCCTCACAGGACTGTAATGAAGTATACAAGTTTTTTGGAAAGAAGATGACGCCAGCCTCCATAGCAACTGCTATATTCCAGACCATCCCAAAGGCAAATTTCTGCACAGAAAGTTATGCCGTTTCCTTACTTCAATTCTACCCCTATTTTTCAAAGAGCAGATCTACACTGACAAATACTCCAGGACTAATCTACTATGGTGAATGCTGGATCGGCCCCACTTGATGGTAGTTTAGCCACCATGGAACTGATCTGGCTCTACACCAACCTAAGTAGTCAGTTTAGATTTGGCCAAAGTCTCTTTTAATTTCTTTCCAGACCTTTTTATAGTTGTTTTTAAATAATAACCTGTTGTTTTTTATGATTTACGATTCCCAAATATTTAATTCTCTTTTTTCCATTTTAAAATGTGAAAGAATGGTTAGATCATCATCCTGTTCTGAAGTCACATTTTTAGTGAGCAGTTTTGTTTTGCTACAGTGAGGCATCTAATTTAATCACACCTGCTCCCAAGAGTGGGATTAAAATTCTGCAGATGTCCTGAATCTCCCTTACCACTTACTTGTCAGTCTTTTGGCTTTCCTGCCTCTCAGTGACATTGGTGGAGCTACAGAATGGCAGCTAGTAGCCTTCTATAATAACAGAGTGGATCGGTTAGTGACAAGTATGAACAATAAAGGTAAGTGATCAGGAAGATAGGGGGGGGACTGCAAAGTTCTCAGGAGAGTTGAAGGTACTGATGATTTGTAACTATGACCACGCTATTTAGCAAACAGTAGAACATCTGAAACCTGAAATAATTCCATGTTTGAAAGGCATGGAACTAACAGGTGAATAATCAATCAAATCTGAATAGTATACTTGGCATACACATTGTATAATATAAGTTAAGCAAGGCATGCATTACAGGATATTTCCACAGTATCGTAAATAATTGATCCTTAAGTTTCCAAATGTGGACCAGGAGGATGTTTATTGCTGGTAGAATCACAGTAGTGGACGTTTTAAAAAACATCTGAATGTCGACATTTTTAAAAGCTGCCAGCACCAGTGGCCTAGATTAGCCTACAAGTTTCATTAGTGAATAGTCAATAGAGTGTTATGTTCATTATATGTTGAATATTGACATTTAAAAAAAATTGTTTCCCTATGAGTCCAGAATTAATATTTATCTAGAGAGGAATATTTATTTCATGCACATTGCTTCTTGACCCCCTTCTCTTCCTCCTTGCCCTTCTTTTTAACGCTCTAAAATTTTCCCAAATACCACACATAATCCTCAACCTGAATCATATTGTCAATTCCATAACACTTCAGATGAATGACACCTTTTTTGAAATAGGTCAAATGTTTACTGGTGATACCTGCATGAAAAAAGCAAATAATTCACTTCCAAATGCAACAAAACAAGCTCAAAAAAGCTGAATGAATAAATAAGACAAGACAAAAAATTTCCATCTGCAGGTAATTTAAAAGAGGCGCTTCTTTGAGCAATGAAGTTCCTCTTACAACCATGAAAGAAAGTGTAGACGAAGGTGGGCAGAAAGGTGGTTTTCCTCTTCCTCTCCTGAACCTCATGAATTTACCACTAATGAGGACCCCTAACCAATTTAACAAATATGTCCTCTAATCCCTAAATGCACTGGCATGCTATGTAAAACTGTGTCCTTGTTCTTTCTCTGTTCTAACAAAATTGTTCTTTTGTTTATCATGCATGCAACTGTACCACAAATACTGTGTCAAGATCCTGGACTAGGTATTTTGTGCTGTGTGGGAAGCAAGTGCAGAAAAAGCAGCCTATGTGTAGTTACAAATACCCTAATTTCTACCATTATGGCAATGGTCTCTCCCAATTTAAGGTAGTACTCTGATTGCAGTTGGTGGGGAGTGGGAGGGGGCATGAAAGCATTGCCCCCGAATAAGAATTCTACTCTGTAAATGAGAATTTCCTTCAGTTTCCAAGTTTCAGAGAGCGAGACATTCAGAGAGACAATTTTTTTATTTGTTATGTTCACATTTATTTGGTAAATGTGCCTGATTCTTTTCTTTGGATACCTAAAGTAGGGGTGGGCAGCTCAATCAATTTCAGTTTCTCTTGGAATTTTATATTTACCAAACCTCGTTATTCTCACTTTTCTAGACTGTGGTTTCCTTTCCACATCTGTCTCAATTTTTAAAAAGAAGTCCATGTTGAAATTCCTAAGCATTTTCATGCACATTTTCAAATGTGTGACCATTTAGAAAATCATTGAAAAAGTGAAGTTGGCTGAACAAATTAAAAAAACAGGTCAGCTCTCCTATAAAGAAATTCAAGTTTGCAGTTCAGTTATAGATTAAATAAGCAGTGCAAACCTATGGATGCCCACTCAAAAAGTCCTACAGGATTGAGTAAGATTTGTTCTTGAGTAAATGTGTATAGAACAAAACATAATTAAAGAAGAGTTATTTTTTCATTATATAATATAAATTAGAACAAAGTAAGAACTCAGAAGTTATGCACACACACATCCACATTCATTTCTGGAGGAGTGGTTGCATTGATTTCTATGGGTTACTTTCATTCCATTCCTGAGGATATTTAAAAATAACTTCTCAGTGTGAACTAGGTGGTGACCTTTCTAAACAATGAGAAAGTTCTCTCTGACCTTCTTATATCCATGTTTCTTTTGCTTTATCCTCTTTTACTCATTTTTGTTGAAGAAAGAAAGAGAGGATAAGAAATAGAGCACATGCAATATAACCACACAGCTTCTTTGCCCCCATGGTTCTTGCAGGGGCTAATTTGTGTAAAAATGGCATGTGTTGTAGAGGTGTCCCAAGGTGACAAAACTGCAAAATCTCAGGACAGTTAGAGCAACTAGGGAGTTAGGAGAAATAAATTACAGTTTAAGATTGTTATCATTTGCTGAAGTAGTACTAAAATGACAGATAGTACAACCAAGTGGATGATGGCAATTTGCCTACAAGTGGAGAGTGAACTAAGAAAAAATACCGATTACTAGATCGGTCTTGTAATATATTATCAGTATTACTCCCCAATAGTCTGTGATGAAAGAACCCTAGAAAAACTATCCACTGGGATTACACGTTGGAGCTGCCACATTCTACTTTCTCTGCTTGCACACACCTCCTTTCTGTCCTATTTTCTCACCCAGTGTTTTCCTTTTACAATGAGCTTGGGGGGAAATATATCAGTATTAGGGAGGGCACTGGCCAACTCTACATGCAGATATGTGCTTCTTTTGATTACAGATTCACACATGGTTGTTAATCGTACCACATAATTTCATTCTAAACCATTGTAGCAATTCAATAGCTTCTTGGAGAAGTTGCTTTGTTCCATTAAGATCAATTTCACAGGTTTTTAAATTGTTCTGGTTCTTTCAAATAGGGAAATAGTTAGAAGCATGAATAGTACTGTGTGATGAGCATGCCACTAGCAATGTTGCCTGTCCCTTCTAACCCAAATTACCATGAAGAACAATACGTACAATGCCTGGATAGCCTGGTGTAATTTTTTCCTGTTTGGAATAAAAACTTTCCTATGTTCTACTTCAAAGTACTGAAACATATCAAAGCCCAACAAAAACTTAGGCCTGTCCCTGGGAATATTTGGAGTACCGATTGAGAAAACTGTATTGTATGCACCACATCCAATTTGATTTCTTAGATATGGTTATCGTAATTTTTATGGGTGAGTAGATAGTGACTGGTAGATGGTATATATTCTTTATCTCAAAATCTAAAACTGATACGGGAAAAGTGGTGCCATTTTTTGAATCCTCAGGTCAAATATACTCAGAAACAGGGTAAACATTTGAGGAATCAAATGTGTGTTGCACAGTGATTTAACGCTTTGAACAAGAAGCAATCCCCACCTACTTTTGTTTGTCAATGATCTTGGAGACTAAGTTAAGTATGAGTTTATGCCATCACTTCAGTAGAATTTACTCTAAAAACATTAGGAATGGGATTGCAATGGAAACCTGTTAATCATGGTGGAGTGGGGCCAGATCTTTTGGGGGAGGGTTGAGAAGGCATATTCTGTTGGGGAGATTGCAGAAAAAAACTGTTTGTGACAGGATCTCATGAGGTAGAGGACTGCGCAACCATTATCAGCCATAAAATATGTGACCAGTTGTATGTGATGTCAAAGCACATACTCCAAAAGATAATTCACATTAAGTATTAATACAATGGTGCTGCTGATGGTTGTAGACCATTGGCGTGACCCACAGTTATGAAAGGTCGGTTCAATCGTGTGAAATGTAAATTTAAAGATGAGAGAACACAGGACAAAGATCCCATAGCTATGTTTGGATTAAGCCAGTATTTGTGTCCTTAACAATCCAAATCGCTTGCCAGTCTTCAACCATTGTCAGATTCTGATTTGGTCCACTTCAGAGGATTCACATTTTTATTTGAACATATCTAAGATCTATTGAAATCAATCTTATTTATTTCTCGTTGAGATTCCTCTGAATTGACTTGACACCTCTAACATGCACATATTAACTGATATCTGACAGCTAAATTGCTCACATTTGATGAAACCCAGGTTCTGATTCTAATTTTTGAGATTTCCTGTATCTGATTTTTAGAAGAGGAAACTATTCTCACCCCAATTCTTACCAAATATCCTCCATCAATTAATGAGCAACCTCATAAGTAGAACTGATTCTGACAATGGCCTCTTGGCCACAGACGGCTGGCAGGGTTCTTCTAGTTATTAAATTTTGCCATTCTTACACATTAAAATCTTATAGTCCATCAGGAATTATGAATGGCCATTAACAAGGTGATAGAAATGGCTACAACTTTTGACTGGCAGAGTAGAAAATTATAGCCTAAGTACAGCAACATTGCCAGAATTTAAATATAAATATTGGGAATAAAAACTGGATTGGCATTGTTATCATGCTAATATTTTCCAAAATAAAAGAAAGGGGACAAATGCAGAGAGCTTTTTTGTTAATTAAAAGAGTTTTCTTTTATTTATTCATTTTTGAAAAAAATATTTTTTCCCTTCTATTTTCCTTGAAGATCTTGGGTTAATTTCAGAGGTATGAAAAATAAGTTTAATTTATGTAAGGGTAAAAAAAAGAACGTAAAATAGAAAGTGAATACTTTTTTCCCTGACTTTTTATTTTTACAATACAGAAAATACATACCTTGCACACACAAAACATTTACTTTTTTTCTTCTTTTTTATTTTTTTTAATAAATTTTTATTAGTTTTGCAATAATACAAAACATAAAATGAAGTACATGTGGAAACATGGGACAAGACAAACAATATGACAAGACGTAACAGTACCTTCAAACAAGACATCGTGCTAAGCTAATACATATACCAATGTGTGGCGTACCAAAAACCCCTCCCGTTCTTGCCCGCCCCCTCCCCATTCCCCCCCCCCCGGTTAAAACCGACTTCCCCTCATCTTCATTCACTTCTCAAGTGCTATCTTCTTACAGTATTGTTATTACATTCTTTCTTTCCCGCTTTCCTGTATAATATTTCGTCTGATGTTATTTCTTTGTTGAGGTCAAGTCTTTGTTCTTCCATTATCTTCTCTAGTTATAGGTTGCCTAGGTATTTAACTATCTCTTCTTCATTTACTTCGTTTTTAATGTATAGGTCTTGGAAAAAGTTTTGAAATTCTTTAATTATTTCATTGTCTTTTATCAGAATTTTGTCTTTGGTTTTAATTCTTGTTATTCGTTGACTCTGAATCTTTTTTCTAATTTTCCAGGCCAGTAGTCTTCCTATTTTATTGGCGTTCTCAAACTCTCTCTGGCGTATGAACTTTAGTTGTTTTGCCATCTTTTCTATCTCCTGCCTGTGTTTTTCTTTCTTTAGTATTTCCAGTTTTTCTTTCGTTGTCTGGCTATCTGGATTATCCTTCAAATCTTTTTCTGCCCTCCCTATTTGTTTTTCAATCTGATCTTTTTGGAAGTTCTTGAGCTTATTTCTAGTTGACTTTTGTTGGATTAGATGACCCCTTAATACTGCTTTATATGCATCCCATACAGTTTGTATCTTAATATCCTCTGTGTTGTTTAATTGAAAATATTCCTTTGTTTTCTCCTTGTTCCTCTTGATATCCTCTTCCAGTCTAAGTAAGTTGTCATCTAGTCGCCATTTTCTGGCTACCTGCTTATGGTTTATCGTCATAATTATCGGGCTGTGGTCTGAATAATCCCTTGGTAGTATTTTTATTTCCTTTACCTTTGTTGTGATTGATCTTGTGGACCAGAACATGTCTATTCTGGACCAAACGCTATGTCTATTAGAGTAGTATGTATAGTTTTTGATATCTTCATTATGGGTCCTCCAGGTATCTTCCAAGTCAAGTTCTTCCAAACAGGAGAGAAAGCTTTTGGGTAGGATATTAGTATTTGCTGATTTTCTTTTACCTTGGGGTATTGATTTGTATATAGTTAATAATTCCGTTGAAGTTACCCAGAATTACCATATGATTGTAAATTCCGGGTGCGATCTTTTCTTTCAAGGTTTTCACAAATTTGCCTTTAGGGCCGTTAGGGGCGTAAATATTGCAGATAAGGATATTTTCTGATCCTATCGTTACCCTAAATCCCAGTAGCCTGCCCTCCTGATTTTTGAAAATAAGTTGTGAGGAGATATTCTCGTCTATATAAAGTACTACCCCTTTCTTCTTTTCAGGGGCGGAGGAATAATACATTCTACCTAGTTTTTTGTGGACTAAATGTGCAGTGTGGCGTTGTGATATATGTGTCTCCTGCAGGGCAATTATGTTGTACCTTCCTCGTATCAATTGATTGAAAATAGCTTTCCTTTTGCTAGGGGAATTTAAACCATTTACATTATTAGAAAAGAATTTTACCTGCTGAGTAAAGTCATCCATGTTTTTCTTTTGTTTCATCCTGGTTCAAGTCGTTGTCTTCCTCTTCATCATCCTGCTCATTGTTTGCAAAGTTGAAGTCAGTGGTCGTTCTACCGGATTCAGGAGATTTACTTCTTTTTCTTTTGGATTTTTTCCTTTTCTCCTCTGGTCTCTGCGGAGTTCTGATTTTAAACTCTTTTTCTAGCTTCTTGAAGAATTCCTTGGCTTTATCTTCCGAGGTTAGCCACAATCTTTCCCCCTTATAGGTGGTCATAATTCCCTCCTGCTTTTCCCAACGGAACCTTATGTTTAGTCTTTTTAATTCGTCCGTTAGAAAGAAGTATTTCCTTCTTCTATACATTGTGTTCGGTGGGAATTCTTTTAGTATTGACACTTTGATCTCTTTATAGTATACAGGCTTCTGATGGCTTACTTTCAGTATCTCATCCCTTGTCTTTTTCCTGACAAAGTTTACCACAATATCCCTAGGCTTCTTGTTTCTTTTCGCATAACTCGTTTGGATTCTGTAAACTCTGTCTATTTCACTGTCAATGTCTTGTATTGGTAGTTCCAGTAATTTATTCAACAAATTGATTATGGTCTCTCTAATGTTTTCTTTCTCCTCCTCAGCTACATTTCTAAAGCGGAGTTGAAATTCTGTCTCGCTCTGTTCTAGTTTTTCCTGTGCTCTTTCTAGTCTTTGATTTTGTTGCTCTATACTAACCAGTCTTTCCTTCACTTTTGACTGAGCTTTCTCTAACCTTGTATTATTAACTTTAACTTCTTTTATCTCCTGTAGTGCCTTGGTTATTTCTCCTTTCATTGCGAGCATGTCTTCTTTAAGTTCCTTTTTGATTTCGGAGACTTCAGTCTGGATGACTTGTTTCTCCGCTCTTGCCTGGAAGTCCACTTGTAATTTATCTTGTTTTGTTGACAGGCCCTGTATCTCAGTTTGTATTTCCTTTAACATTTCTTTTAACCCTTGCTCTTCAGGTGTGGGTGGGCCTGCCACAGAATGTCTTCTAGGGGTTCCCTTTAAGTCTTTCAGCTCTTTTAGGTCTTTTAAATCCTTATCTACTTTGCCTTTAATGTTGGACATGTTTGTTTTTGGATGGCCTTTAATTCTATTCCTTTCCTCCGGTAGTTTCTTCGTGGGTTGCTTCTTCTATGCACTATATATTTGTTCCTTGTTCCTATACCTATAGTAGTCCCCTCCCTTCCGCTTTGGGCTCTCAGGACTTAGGTCAGGTCGTTTAGCTCTTCTCTATAACCCCTTCTGTTTTATTCTAGAATTATCTGTGTCTCAGTGGCAGTGTATCATGGAAATAGGTGCAATTTTGCTAGTATTTCCCCTTTCTTTCTTTACTGCCCCGATTATATTTCGCAGTTGACGCTGTAGCTAGATTATCTCAATAGAGCTTTAACTTATATCTATAGTCAAATTTCTATCCCTTTCCCCCCTTTCCCCCCTCTTACTATTGTCCCTGTCAGATTTTGATCTCCTAGCTTTGACCTTAATTTACTCCCCCTTTTTGTCCTTTTTTTGTCCCCTGAATTCAAGTTTTATTTTATTTTATTTTTATTGTATTTTATTATTATTTTTATTTATTTATTTATTCATTATCTATTATTTATTTATTTATTATCTGCTGTTTGTTTGTTTATTTATTTATTTTAATTTATTTATTTATTTATTTATTTACTTGTTTATTATTATTATTATTATTATTATATTTTTATTTTATTTTATTAATTTATTATTATTATTATTATTATTTTATTATTATTATTATTATTCCAGTCCTTTTCTTTAAAGGCCCTTCCTTCTCGTCTTTGCTCTATGGTCTTCTATGTCGCGTCACTTCCTGTCCTCTTTGTGTCCCTCCACTCTGTCTTTTCCCTCCTCTCCGTCTTCCTGCTGTCCACGCTGCTCCACCGCCGTCCACCAGGGGCCCTGCTGGCTCGCTCTCCACCGCCTCTCCGCCTCATTGCCTTGCTGCTGGCCTGCTGCTGGTCAGATGTTGTGGGTGGCACGGATGGCCATCGCTGGGCCCTCGCCTCTGCTCCTCTGCCGCTGCCGCTCCACGCTGGGGCCTGCCGCCGGCGACGCCGGGCCCTCGCTTCCGTCGCCGTGCTGCTGGTTGAATGCTGGGGGGGGGGGGGGGGGGGACAGACACAAAACATTTACAATTCCCACCACCAACATGAGGATTATTATCTTTCACATATTCATTTCTTTTTGAGACAATCATTATTTCTTTATCTTTATACATTTCCATCCTGTATGCTATATAGCATTTGTATCTTATTTCTTATGACCTGATCTCCAGAATGATTCATAATATAGTTCATTACCCTTGTCTATCTATCTTCCACTTCTCTCATTCGATTTTCATTGATTTTTAAATCATTTAATTTCACATTCATAATTTCAAATTCCATTTGCTCCACCATATAATGGTACCATTTATTTATTGTCCATTTTGATTTATCTTTCCACCCTAATACTATTACTGCTTGTGCACATTCAATTATTGCTTCTTTTATTTCCCTTTTATTTCTCATTTCCTCTCTTTTCCCTAATACCGCTAATTCCTTTGTTATGACCCACTCATTTCCTAATATTTGATTTGACACATTTTGTATAGTTTGCCAAAAAATCTTGTACATATTCGCATTCCCACATCATGTGCATAAAGTGCCCTTTCTGGTGGCATCCATGCCAGCACTGACTACTCCCCTCTTTATAGTAGTTGCTAATTGGCAGGGTGTGCGATACCATTTGTGCAATATTTTCCTCCTCATTTCTCGTACTTTAGTATTCCTTTCCATCCCTATTATCTCTACCACATTTCTCATTTCTTGTTCCAAGATTTGTAACTCCGTTTCCCACATAGTTTTCAAGTCCTGGATTGTACATCCATTGGCCTCTATTAGCATTGTATATATTTTGCTGGCCTGTGCCTTCTTTCCTTCCCCTTTTTCTCTCATTATCTTTTCAAAGGCGGTATCTTCTCTCTTAACCATATTGATATTTTCTTTTGTTTTGCAATATGCACAGATTGCTCTTATCTGTAACCAGTTTTCTTGCCCAAGCCATTGTTTAATTTTATTTTCCCTTACCTTTCCCTCTCTGTCATATAATTGTTCTACTCTCTCTATTCCTTTTTTCTTCAATATCTGGATATTTCTATTCATATTTGATTCCTTATCCTTGTTAATTATCCATACTGTTGACATTTTGGATTTTAAACTACTTATTCTCCCTTGCCATTTCTTCCACACTTGCATTGTTCCTTTCATTGGTCCTGTTAATTTATCTATATTTCTCTTATCCCATTTTCTAAAAATTATTTCTTCACAATTAACTCCATTCATTTCCTTTTCAAATCTCGCCCATTTTTTATTTGTCACTTGTAATTCTATTGCTCTTTCAATTTGGAAGGCATTGCTATATAGCTCTAGGCATGGGCAGCCCCATCCCCCTTTCATTTCTTTTGCAATTCTCAGTTTTTTCCTTACTCTTGGTCTTTTCCCCCCTTCAACCCAATAATTTAGTTTCCTATCCCATTCCTTTAATTTTGCCAAGGGAGGGATTCCTGGGGGAGCCTGAAATAGATATATAATTTTTGGAATTATCAATATTTTCAATTCCCTTATCCTAGACATCTGTCTCAAATTTTTATTCTTCCACCTACTCAATTGTTTTAACATTCTCTTCCATGCCATTCTGTAATTTCTATCTATTATTTTATCAAGTGTCTTATATATCCAGATTCCCAAATACTTAATCTTTTTAATACCCAATTTTAATCCTGATTCCTTCCTTATCTCTAATTGTTCCCTTGGGGGTGTGTTGATAAATAATATATCTGATTTCTCCATATTAACTGATAGCCCTGATTCTTTTTTAAACTCCCTCAAAATTAATTGAATTGATTTAATCATTTCCCTT
The DNA here is from genome assembly GCF_037176765.1 of Anolis sagrei. NCBI lineage: Eukaryota > Metazoa > Chordata > Lepidosauria > Squamata > Anolidae > Anolis > Anolis sagrei. Next base: position 77,873,829 of record NC_090021.1, read on the forward strand.
GGTCTCTGTGTCAAAATTATTGCATCATCCGCATACAAGTTCAATCTCAATTCCTCCTTCCTCCCAATCTTATACCCTTCCCATGTTTCATCCGTCCTTATTCTATGTGCTAGGGGTTCTATTGCCAGAGCAAATAACATTGGAGATAACGGACACCCCTGTTTGGTCCCATTTTCAATTTGAATGTTTTCCATTCCTTGTCCATTCACTCTAATACAAGCTGTATTTTCCCTATATACATTTTTGATCATTTCACAAAAGTTATTCCCCAAATTTAGTTCTTTACATAATCTGTACAAATATACATGGTTTACATTATCGAAAGCTTTGTACTCATCTAACTTTAGAATTGACAGTTTTCTTTTCATTTTTGTCGAATGGCAAATCGCGTTGACAACATTCCTTATTGGCTCATTGATTCCCCGCCCTTTAACAAACCCATATTGGTCTTCTCCAATAATCTTTGGTAGAATAACTGCCAATCTATTGGCTATAATTTTCATAAATATCTTATAATCTTGGTTTGCTAAACTGATCAGACGATTTGATTCTGGGAGCTCTGGTTGTCTATCTGGCTTCAAAACTGGAATAATTTCTGAAAGTTTCCATGTTTCTGGGACAATACCTCTCAAATATACCTCATTAAACATTGCTGTCATATATGGTACCAACTCATGCATAAAGGTCTTATAAAATTCTGCTGTGTATCCATCTATACCCGGTGCCTTAAATTGTTTCAGTCCTTTAATTACCCGAATTACTACTTCCTGTGTAATTTTTTCGTTTAGCATGCTTTTATCCTCCTCATTTACTTTATTCCCAATTTTTATTTCTTCATTTTTCACCTGTTCTTTTTGGTACAACTCCCTGTAAAATTCTCTCATTATGTCTTCTAGTTCCTTTCTCCCTTCTTTCACCAATCCATTTTTATCTTTAAGTTTTGTTATGCATGACTTTTCCTTTCTCCTCTTTAAATATCTCACCATTTGTTTCATTGATTTTGTACCCCATCCATTGATTCGTTGTCTCACACACTGTCTCATTTTATTCCATTGCACCTCATCCATTAATTCCAATTCTTTCTTTTTCTGCTTTAGAATACTATTTATATTTTTTCTCCTTGTTATTCTCAGTTGTTCCTGTATTAATTCAATTTCTTTTATACATTTTTCTCTTTTCTCTCTCCGACTTTTCCTTATATGGGACTCAATACATTGACCTCGTAATACACTTTTAAATGAGTCCCACATCTTTAGATAATTCTCCAGTATCATTTATTCTGTAATATTCTTTTATCTCCTCCTGAAGCTTCCTTTTATATTCATCTTTTCCTATTACCACCGAATTATACCTCCAAATTCTTTGTCTTATCTCATTGCTCAATCCCACAGTTGCAATCAGGGGACTATGGTCCGACAAAAATATTGGTTTCCTTTCTACTTTCTGTATTTGAGCTTTACTTGCTTTGTTTATTAGAATATAATCAATACAGCTAAATTTATTATGTCTTGCTGAGTAATAAGTATCTCTAATACTCTGATTTGCATGTGCATCCACCATATTAAGCTTATTTACATTTACTGCTTTGTTAATTTTAGTAGTTAAGTCCAAATTGAAATCACCTGCCCAAATCAATGTCCCTTCCGCATAATTATCCAGCTTCTTTTTTGTATTCAGTATATACTGTTTTGTGTTTCTATTAGGTGCATACATCACAGCTAATGTTATTTTAACCTGATTTATCTTCCCTTTCACAAATACAGTTCTGCCTTCCCTATCTTTTTGAACATCAAGCACCTCAAATGGAACATTTTCATTAATAAGAATCGCTACCCCTTGTGAGTTCCCTGTCCCCCTAGATTCAAAAATTCTATTCCATGTTTTATCCTTAATCAATTTATCCCTCCCCCTCTTTTTATGAGTTTCCGATAACATCATCACATTTATTTTACAGTCCCTTGCCAATTTCAACAGCCTATGAATCTTGAGATCTGCATTTCCATTTAAATTCAGTGCAAGAATAGAAATATCACACATTTGTTTTGTTTGATTTCATTTTTGTATCTCCCCCTTGTCTCTGCAGCTTCCTTTCTTCTCCTCTCACCCTTTTTGCCCCCCTCCCTGGATCCCCAATGTGCCCCTTCCCCTCTGAGTCCAGTGCTTCCCCTTCTCTCAACAGAGAAGGATCTGAAAGAGTTCTATTTTCTTCCCTTCCCAGAGTCCTTTTGGTGTCTGCGTTGCCCTTCTCCAGTTCCCCCTCCTGCAAAAAAAAAAAAGATAATTTTTTAAACCCAGTTTGTCAAAAGTTTTTTTATGCTTGCATCTTGGATCTTGTCTCCATTCTTCTTGATTCCTCTTTCAGCTTTTGCTTTTTCAGTTCTCTCAACTGTTTTTCCAAAGTTCGTATTTGATCCAAGTCCATTTGCTTCAAATTTCTTAAGTCTAAAGTCTCTTGTAAATCTTGTCCCTGCTCTCCTTCGCTGTTCATCGAGTCTCCAATAACAAATAAACTCTCAGTCCGCTCGCCTCTGTCTGCAGCTTCCAGCTCTGTTGATGTTATCTGTCCAGCTGGCTGAAGAGTGTCCTTGGCCTTTTTCCTCCCCTTCTTTCTCTTGAGGCTTCTGTGGGCCTCTTCGTTGTCTGATTCCTCCGTCTCATCCGACACTCCCCCTTCTGTACAAAATCTCAGAAGTCTAAGCATGGTCTTACCACTAGCCAAATCTGTAGCTTTAAATAATTTGCCATCTTTATAGACAATCAGGGTGGCTGGGAAAGCCCAAGTATAGCGCTGGTTCTTTTCCTCCAGGACTCTTGTAATTTCCTTCATTTGTGCTCTTTTATCTAATGTCTCTGATGATAGATCCAGGAGAGGCCAGACCTTTTCGCCTGCCAAGGTAAGGTCTTTTATTTTCCGGAGCTGATTATACACTCTTTCCTTCAAAGCCTCTCTTGCGAATTTGATCAAAATGTCTCTGGTTTTTTCCTGCCTCTGTAAGCCCAGTGCACTCTTTCTATATCATCTGGTATAATTTGGGTCAAAGTCTGTAGCCAACTAACAATATTTTGTTTTAAATTGTCATTTATCTGAAGATCCTGCCCTGCTGTTTTCAGACGTATATTTGCCCTTCTAGACCGATCTTCCTGGTTCGCAATCTTGTTTAGAAGATTTTGCTTCGCACTTTCTAAATGTTGTTTTAAGTTGGCTATCTCCTCTTTCTGTTTTCTAGTCTCCTCTTCCACCTCCATAAATTTTCCTTCGTACTGCTGCACTTTTGACTCAATTGATCCCAGCCAGGTATTAATCATTTTAACTTGTTCTTTTAATTCATCATTTCCCTTCCTTAAGCTTTCAGTGCTTATCTTAAGTTCATTCAATGTTTGTAATATTTGGTCCAGCTTCTGCCCCCATTCCACTCCCTCCGTCATTATGGAACTCACGTTCAGTTCTTTCCTTCACTGGTCTTCTGATTTATTCTATGAGGATTCAAGATTCAGTCACTCAAACCGCGATCTGCTTTGCTTCCTCCTTTTCCCTGACCGGGTCCAAGTTGGAGACAGGTTTACGGTCTTCCTGGGCTTTTTAAAGTAAATTTTATTTATTTTGCAGTTAGGGAGCTCTTTTAGGCACGTCTATCTTATTTGACGCATGCGCAGCTCCCCCAATAGAAAGTGAATACTAACATATGCATACACATTAAAACAAACTGTTACAACTGTTAGCCTCCTTCCATTAACAAAAAAAAGTATCCATAATTCTGATGCTGGAAAAAAGGTAGCGTTAAACATGCCAACCTTTGTATTTAGACCTCTGCTTGTTGGCCACATGCCAGTTTCAATATAGTAAATGTTTCGTTTGCCTTAACACACTAGTACAAAACTTTATAATGGTCACTGACCAGCATAAAGTGGGGCACAAGTGCCGTGGGAGGGGAAAGACAACTCTCCGGTGAAGCAGTTATTTAAAAGTAGATTAGAAGACAGTTTAAAATCACATTTAAAACACAGGTTATTGTAGCAGGTATGGAACCCAAAAAGGGGGAGGGAGATTGATAGGGGGGGTCAAAAGCACTGCCTTAACACACTAAAGGCAATGCTTAACAGTTGTGAAATTTCAAATTCCACATTTTGGTAATGAGTACAGTAATATTCACAGGCAGCCATTGTCTCATTATTTATTCTAGCATTTGTGGGGAGTTGCCTTTTTAACTTAAGTGGGATTTTTATGAAACAACCCTAGGATAAGTGGCTTAAGAACTGCAGCCAAGTAGCCTTACTCTGTGACTCCGGCAAATTGGACTTTTTTTTACACAGATTTGCAAGATATGCCCCTGAATATCAAAGAAGCCTGAAACATCTTGTGATATCTTGGTAAGGCTCCATGACAGTTAGTTACATAACATCACCTGCCCAGTTAATATGCAACATCTTACATTTAATGTGGCACAAATCTGGTTCATTAAATTTGCACATAAAGCAAATCAGCAATGGTTACTCTTAATTATTTGCCAAATGAATTGTGCACAAAAGATTCCGGTGTTATCAGCACTTTTGAATGCAGAGTGCTCAGCAAGTATTAAGAATAGAAACTTTCCAAAGATAACAATATGTGAACTGACAACTGAATAATCACTTGATAACCTTAGACTCTTTTTTCCTGGTATGATACCTCTGGATTCACGTGCAGGACAAAGTCTGTCTTTAGAAGCAGATCTGTTCATTAGCACTCGCTCTTTTAGATTCCCTACAGCATAATCCATTGGCAGTGAAGCTCACCCGAAACATTCTCATCCTGTGCCCTTTGGGAGAAATTATGCTGGTATTCTTTGTTTAAATAAAAAGCTGAAGACAAATTGATAGCCCACTTTTGAAACAAACATGACTGGAATAGGTGAGCCATTGAACATACATACAGACTGCAATTTTGACAAATTAAAAGATAAGAAAAACAAAAAACCAATTTAAGGATATGAATCCATTTGACCTTGGCAAGAAAACTAGTGTGCACTTAATTGGCTGGGACTGGATGACATGCTGGTTCTACACCTGATTAACCTGGACCTGATGTGGTTGAAACAGAACAGAAATGGGATGTAAACAAAGGCTTTTATGCACTGCAAATTACCAAATCTCATTCTGATCATTAAGTGGGCTGAAGGCCTTTCCAGAAAGGCCCAAAATGTGTGACCTGTTTTGTTTTTTATTTCTGCCATTCAAAGAATGGTTCAGAAAAAAATGAATTAATCCAGGGAAAACTGGGATTTTCCTGTTTGCTCCGTATTGATAAAATACCTGGAAAGATCCAGACCTTAAGCTATGGTCCGTATCTTTCCAGGTAAGGTCCATGTGGGGATTGACTCCCAGGACTGCTTCTGCATTCCTGAGGGACAATCCTCACACCATCTTGGTTCTTTGGGCTCCAAATTTCCACTCATGACCCCTTTTCACCTGATAAATTTTTACATGACCCCAGGTATATAGGTATATAAAATAGGTATAAACATCAAACATTTGCTGAAAAAGAAATAAGCATTTTCAAGGCTTACAAAAAGGCCAATTTTCTGTTTTGTGGAGTCCAGCTTAAAGATTTTCTGCAGAGCTCACTGTAAACACTGCAGGTTGTTGCTAACAGATTCATGTAAATGGGTGGCATACAGAAACCTTATTGTTATCAATTTTTGTGATCCCCAACATTGAGCTAAGAGAATCCACAGTATAAAAAGCCCTGCATTAAAATCTGCATTATCTGAAGTAACTTGCTACCCTCAGTTTTCGGAATCCAGATGCCTTAGAGAGCCAGACTCAAGAATGTGTCAAAAAGTAGAGTTTATTAACACAAAGCAAAAGAGACTCAGAGACACTTACTTCAGTGTCCCCGGTCAAAACTCAAAAGTAGCAGCAAGTTTCAGCTCAAAAAACAAACTAAAGCAATAACCCAGATTATCCAGAGAAAAGATCCGGGTTAAACTGAAGTGCTTCCAAAGTCATGCAAAATAACACAGCAAGTAAAGGACGAACAAACAAAGAGCCATGAAGAAAGAAGTCAAACAAAGTCCGAAGTCGAAGAAAGCCAAGTCTGAAGTTGCGAGGTTCCAAAGTCCACGTAGGCAGCGTCAAAGTCAAAAACAGTCCAAAGGCAAAGAAAGGGAAATCCGCATTCACAAGAATCCAAGCCTAGTTGTAACATGAACAGAAGCAGCAACCTGCAGATCCAGGACCCAAACCCAACACAAAAGCAGCAGCCACGAAACCAACACTTTGCCTTCTGCAAAGATCATCCATTTCAGTGCCTACTTTTATCTTACACTTCATCATCCCTTACAGCTGTCCTTGCCTCCACACCTGAACACCGACGCCCATCCCTCCAACTTTTCCACCTCTTGTCAAGACTTAGATCTCCCCAAGACTCCACAGTATCTCCCGATTACCAATCCCCACCACCAGAAAACCTCACAAAGATGTCATTAGACATTGGCTGAGTACACACATCTTGAACCTCTTGAACCTTGGGTCCAATACAGTGTGTCATCCCCATCACTCCCAGAGAAACCCATGAAAGACTCTTCGTCTGTGGGAGCAGTAAGTATATCCCGGATCTTCTTCCTCTGTCGCTCCTCATCCGATTCCTGCTCCCAAGTAACTCTCTTAGTTCCCCTATTCACATCCACTGTATCTCCTTCCTCCTCCTCACTCATTGACCCTTCGCTCCCAGAAAACCCTTCGGAGGGGTCTTCATTGGTAAGTGACATAAGTATATCCCGGATCCTTTTCCTTTGTTGTTCCTCATCTAGCTCTTGCTCACGAGCACTCCTTTTCCCCCTTCTGACACCCATACCACCACTTGCAGTGTTACTAACAGGCTCTACTACAACATTAGTAGTAGCAGAGAAGGCTGCCCTCCATCACAGTTGAAGCTGACACCAATCTAGTTGCCTTGTGTAGGTAAATAGGGGCATAAACTTTGTCTTTCACCTTAGGCAGTAGAATGTGAATCATTTGTTAATCAGATATTTGTAACTCGGTGACTGTCTGTATAGATGCATTCTAAGTATAATTGTGCAACCTTTAAAAATAAGTTCAGTTGGGGAGTTATAAGCTGACACCAGCATTTATGTCATTGTTGTGTGTCTTCAAGTCATTTCCAACATATGGTGTCTTAAGGCAAACCTATCACATGTTTTTCCAGGCTGAGAGCATTTCACTTCTTCGGGCTCCTCCAGTGTTTGTTTATAGAAAAATCTATAAGTAATATTAATATTTAACCGTTTCATTCTCACAATTGAGGATGGATAATTTCCAAATTTTCCTTGCTGTGGAGAAAAAAATGATTCATGCACAATTCTCTCTTTCTCTACTGAACACCATTTCATTTGATTCCTTATGTTTTATATCCTTTTGGGGCTGGCATTAAGAAGAATGGATGACATTGCCTTCAGACTGAAATGTTTAGCTAGGAAGGAGAAAAATATGAAACTCATTGTCTCATTCTCCCCAAACTATGTGAGACTGTAATGATAAGAACTGAGCTGAATGCAAATGTTGTATAAACTCCTGTTGATTACAGACAACATGCCTTGTAGCATGAAACTGATGGCCATTCTCTTCACTGCAGCAATAGGCTCTTGCTATTAGCTCAAAGGGGAGTCTAAAAACTTCCACTTCTGCTGTTATTACAGATTTCAAGGTATTTATTATAGCAGCACCTGTGTAGCTCCACAAGACCGATGGGTCTGTCAACCTTTCTTAAAGCAGCCCCTTATTTACAAGCATGCTACAATTAAGCTGTAAAAGTGGCTTTAGGCTGGAATTTGGCACACAGGGATCACAGCTGGGAAACTGTTTCAACAATCATTTATTGGCCTAGTTTAAAGCAATGGCTTGCAAACTGGAAGAAAATAGAGACTCAGTTTTTAAAGAGGGGTTGTTTGCTTGTTTTTACACTCGCAGATCTCTCGTGTTTATGTTTGTGTGTGTTATTTATAGATGTTATTAAGACCACCATCTTTATCTCCCCTTCATTCCACATTGAGAGGCTGGGAAGTAAGCCTGCAGGAAAAAATACTTATATATATGTCAATGCTGTTTATAAGTCCAAGTCATGTCTGGGGTCTACAGTTATAAATTTTGATATGACTTAAGGATAAGTCAAGGATCATTCTTCTGCGTGGTACTGTGAAATTCACACCTATGGTATTTCCCTGCGTCCACGCAGCTGACTCGGATCTTTCTTGAAAGCTTTTCCTAATTAGGGACTCCAGCCCCGCCCATCTACTCCTAATAAAGCCAGGCAGCGGGGCTTGGAGCCTTAATTCCTTTTGTCCGCGAAAGCAGCAACAACTCGGTGTTCTCTCCTAAAACAACTATTGGTTTGACTCAAGGACTCCAGTTTGACTACTCTAACAGACAGCAATTCCAACTTTTGTTCTGGGACCTTTGTTTATCCTATTTAGGCTAGTGGGAGGACAAACCCACTCCCTCCCTCTAAAACAAAAAAAAAATGCCGTGTCCTCTGAGGCACAGGCTTTTTTGCCTTTGGCAATGGGCAGTAACTTACCTTCTTTTTCTTCTGTTCCCCTCGCTCAGAAAGCAGGAGGAAAGAAGATTTTTACCAGCCTACCACCCCTTCCAGACCCAGGAACTGGTAGAGCTTGTGGCAACAAACTGCCACTGTGGCTTTGTGCCAATAACTTTGTTTTGGGTTGCAGCCACGCCTCTCAGCTGTCTCTGTTTTTTTAAGGACAGCTTGCTCTCACTGCCCGTGCTTTCTCTGCCCCATTTACCCCAGCAGGCAGTGGACGCTGCAACGATCCCTGCCATGCTTTTGCCCCCCTCAGGGGAGGGGAGGCTCAAGGCAGCCACGCCACCTGTGTGAGTGATGGCTAGCCAAGGCTTGCCTCCACGCCCATGGCATATAACGCCTTGGAGGGGCCTTTGGGTTGCAACAATTCCTGCCATGCTTTTGCCCCCCTCAGGGGAGGGGAGGCTCAAGGCAGCCACGCCACCTGTGTGAGTGATGGCTAGCCAAGGCTTTGCCTCCACGCCCATGGCACATAACGCCTTGGAGGGGCCTTCGGGTTGCAACAATTCCTGCCATGTTTTTGCCCCCCTCAGGGGAGGGGAGGCTCAAGGCAGCCACGCCACCTGTGTGAGTGATGGCTGCCAAGGCTTTGGGTCTAAGCCCATGGAATATAACTCCTTGGAGGGGCCTTCGGGCTACTATCCTCCCTCTGCGTCATGCTGCCTGGGAGCTTCAGTGACGGCTCAGAATGTAAGTACTGTGTCTTTTGGACCCCATCTCCACTTGGCCCATGCCTCAACAGGTAGGTTGCTACTCTTTTGCATAAGCAAACTGCACCCTCCTTTCCTTTTCAAGGATTTGTAGTCCCTTCTTTTGGTTTTCAGGAGTTTATTAAAACTTTTTCCTAAGCTCATTCTGGTGCTTCCTTCAGCTGCAACCAGTCAATGAGTCTGATGTAGATTCTGACTCCTATGAGTAGCAGATTTCTCCTACTCTTGCGGAGGACTTTTCCATCCCAGCTTCCTTAGGGGATGTGTTACCTAATTTTTCCTCCTTGATTGCTTAGAGGATCTGCTTTTCTCAGTTGAGCAACAGCAGAAACAAGCTCCAAGTACAGTTCTCCCAGTTCTCCCAGCACTTCCATATTCGCTTAAGCTTGGAGAAAAACAAAGGGCAACTCCTGTATCTGTGTCTGGAATTTCTAAGTTTGTAACTGCACTTTACTGCATACGCACCTTTTCAGCAGAGTGGTTAGTTAAGCCTACTAAACTGAACTTTATTGTGGTCAAAGTTGTTTAATCCACTGTGATAAGAAGATCCACCCCACTGCTAGCCTACTTACTTGCATGATTCATTACCATGCTTGTCTGGCAGCCTCTCAGGTGCTCTTGTGGCATAGCTCAGCACCTTATTTGGATCTTCTTCCCCTACAACATCAACAGATCCCAAGGGCTTTCTGTCAGTAGTATCTCACCTTAGCTTCTCATCACAACGCTACGGCTAAGCACAGCACCGATACAGTACTAAGGTGTTTGCTGCTGTTGCAGCAGCCATCCACCAGCATGTGTAGATCCTCTACCCTCTCCAAAGTAGGCAGAGCAATGGCAGGATAACTGCCCATGGCAGAACATAGCCTGCTTCTAAGTTTGGCTTTTTACCACAATCTAGCCTAGATTGTGGTGGCCAGCCCCTCAGCTTAATTATCCAGGGGTGACAACAAACTAAAGGGAAAGAAGAAGATCAGGGCCAATAGTTTTTTCGCATGCATTTTCTCTTCTTTAATAACCTCCAACCCTTCAGCTCCAGTTTTTGGAGCTCCACCTCATCATTTTTAGGTGCATGGCATTAGATCTCTTCTCACTCATGGGTGTTGGAGATTACAGAGCATGTTTATTTATTTATTTATTTATTTATTTCTTGCATTTATTGACCGCCCCTCTCAGCCCGAGGGCGACTCGGGGCGGTGAACAGCAACAAAAAGACAGTGTACGATAAATCACGACAATACAAACCAGACAAATACAACATAACATATACTTATACTAAAAATCCGCTTCGTCAAGTCCTGGGGTCATAGCCAAAATTCATAGTCCTAGTTCATTCCAGTGTCGTTTCAAGATACACTCAGTTGAAGGCCTGCTCGAAGAGCCATGTTTTCAGGCCCCTACGAAAGGACATCAAGGAGGGCGCCTGTCTAACCTCAGCAGGGAGGGTGTTCCACAGCCGGGGGGCCACCACCGAGAAGGCCCGCTCTCTCGTCCCCGCCAGACGTGCCTGTGAGGCAGGCGGGACCGAGAGAAGGGCCTCCCCGGATGATCTCAAGGCCCTCGTGGGCTCGTAGGCCGAGATGCGGTCTGCAAGGTATTTTGGGCCGGAACCGTTTAGGGCTTTGTAGGATAACACCAGCACCTTAAATTGGGCCCGGTAGCGAATCGGCAGCCAGTGGAGCTGGGACAGCAGGGGCGTTGTATGCTCTCTGCGTCCTGCTCCCGTTAACAACATGGCTGCCGCGCGTTGGACTAGCTGAAGCTTCCGGGCCGTCTTCAAGGGCAGCCCCACGTAGAGAGCGTTGCAGTAGTCGAGGCGGGATGTGACCAAAGCGTGTACCACCGTGGCCAAGTCAGACTTCCCAATTATGCAATTGAATTTTTCAAACTGTCCCCAGTAGGGACTCTACGGGCCACTCCTCCTCCTGTGTTATAGCAGGAGGTAATTACTTGTTTCAAAGGAGCAGTAGCTTCTTTACATCTTTCTATGTTTCCTTCTTTTTCCTTTTCCCCAGCTGTTTTTTGGTTTCCAATAAAGGCAGTGGGCTTTGACCAGGTTTGGACCTTACAGGATTTTATGCATATATTGCATATTGCAAATTTCAGGTATTGTCATTACCAACCATCCTCCCTCTGTTATCCAGCAAGACATGGTTCAGTAGCATTGATTTGAAGGATGCCTTTTTTCATGTGGTATTAGACCACAAGACGGTAGATTTTTGTCACTTTTTACTAGCAGTCAGGTTTTTTCATTTCAAGTTCTTCATTCTGGTATCTCCACAGCTCCACAGGTGTTACTAAGGAGATGGCTGTATGCCGGCTCATCCCTGGGTGCACGGGGTAGTAGTTTCCCCCTATATTTATGGCTGGTTGCTGGTGCACAGTCCTGTGAGTATCTACAGAGGAACATTCACTTTACTCTGTTTTTATAGCAGACGCTTGGTCTTTTTATCAACAAGGTAAATCTCTTCTTCAGCCTATCCAAACAACCAATTCATGGGGCCTGTATTGGACTCTTGGCATGCAAGGGCCTACTTGCTAGAAGACAGGTTTCTGAATCTGCATTCATTAGCTCTTTGAGTCTGGCAGACGCCATACATCCATGCCAGGGATGTCCAGTGCTTTTTGGGACACATGGCATTCACCACAGCTGCCACTCCTTTCTCCTGTTTGCACCTTCGGCCTCTCCAGAATTGGTTTCTTCGGGCACTTCATCCCATGCAGGATGAGCCCAATGAATGTGTCATTGTCCCTTTAGCCATCCACAGGTCTCTCAACTAGTGGACTCATCGCTCCAATCTCTGTGTGGGCGATGTTAGCAACCGACACTTCCCTCTCAGTGTGGTGAGCTCACCTCAAGGGTCACACCATCCATGGTCCTTAGGCGGCCATAGAGGGCATGGAGCATATCAACTATTTGGAGTTACTCGCAGTAGAAATGGCACTGCACCTTATCTGTCATTTGCTCATGGACAGTATTGTCCAGCTTACCACCACCACCACGATTGTGATTTGCTTGCCCTCATCATCAGAATCTGGGACTGGTATACCATAACCATCAGTGCCATTCATCAAGAACTCTCTTGCTGGCTCCCTTAGTCAGACAGTTTATACTGACCACTAATGGTCCCTTCATCCTTCCCAGGCATGGGAACTCTTTGTCAGATGGCAAACTCCCCTTCTGGACTTCTTTGCCTCTCCCACCAACATGAAGTGCCAATTCTTTGGAGCACGTCTTACCTCCACCAGACAGGCTGTTGGGAGATGCCTTCCTCCTGGATTGGACATCCACCCTCCTGTACATCTTTCCACTATTGCCAGTGCTATCCAGCGTGGTCTCTCGTCTTCAAGGTAGATTGCATTCTCATCACACCATGGTGGCCCCGCCAGCCATGGTTTGTCATTCTGCTCCAACTTGCAGGCAGCTGTTACATTCAGTTGCCACTCAGACCAGACTTGCTGGCTATGGGCAACAGCCCAGTCCCGTACTCCCAGGTCACTCAGTTCCGGTTGACGGCGTGGCAGCTCCAGCCTCAGCCCTCTCTCAACCAGTAAAGGGCATTTTGGACCTTGCCCTGAGCCCTGCCACTAAACATTGTTACATTTGTAAGTGGTGTCATTTTTGCATTTTTTCACAAAAGCAAGGGGTTCAGCCTCTGTCTGCTTCCACTTCCCTCCTCCTGGATTTTTTGATCTCTCTGTCAGATTCAGGACTCTCATCATTCTTGAAGGTCAATCTGGCAAATATAGATTCGTTTAGAAGCGAGCATTCTCTTCCCTCTCCTTTATCCGATCCTTTTGTAAAGAGATTTCTGCAAGGCTTTAGAAATTTCTGGCCCCAAGTAGGCCTGTGCCCCCCTTGGAGGTTGGAGGTTGTTCTTTTCGCCCTTGCGAAACCACCATTTGAGCCAATGGTCACTTCTGACATGTTCCATCTATCATGGAAAACGGCATTTTTAGTGCCTATTACTTTTGCTTGTCGCACTAGCGAGCTTATGGCTCTTGAGTCGATAGTCCTTACCTGAAATTTCATAAGGATGTCATGCTGGGCACAGACATTTCCTTCTTCCCTAAGGCAGCATCATAGTTTCATATGTCTCAGGACATTGTCCTTCCAACCTTATTTCCAAATCCTTCTACTCCCCTGGAGCAGTCTTTGCACCTTCTTGATGTGCGGAGGGCTCTTGCTTTTTATGTCCACCGCACAGCTCCATTACGGAAGTCCCTACGACTTTTTGTTAAGTACCGTAGGGATACTGTGGGCCTTCCTGTTTCTACCCAGAGGTGGCGACCTGGATAGTTGCAGCTATCCGGCTAGTTTGCGAAATGGCAGGACTGGACTTACCTGTTCAGATCCATGCTCATTCCACTAGAGCATTGGCACCCTCCATGGTTTTTTTGCACAGTGTGCCTCTGCATGATATCTGTCGAGTGGCCATATGGTCAACACCGCATACTTTTGTCTCCCATTATAAATTGGATTTAGCTGCCAAGAAGGAGACGACTTTTGGGAGAGCGGTACTTTTTTCTGCACTAGCATGACACCCGCCATCCGTGGGACTGCTCGCTAGTCTACCATAGGTGTGGATTTCACAGTACCACGCAGAAGAAAGTAAGGTTGCTTACCTGTAATCATGTTTCTTCTAGTGGTAACTGTGAAATTCACACAACCCGCCCATCCTCCCCACATTTTGTCATGCCTTTTATCTCCGACTGTCTTTCGCGGTACGGAATTAAGGCTCCAAGCCCCGCTGCCTGGCTTTATTAGGAGTAGATGGGCGGGGCTGGAGTCCCTAATTAGGAAAAGCTTTCAAGAAAGATCCGAGTCAGCTGCGTGGACGCAGGGAAATACCATAGGTGTGAATTTCACAGTTACCACTAGAAGAAACATGATTACAGGTAAGCAACCTTACTTTCTGTGGCGAGGATAAAGTGTCAGCACCACTTCAGGAGTCCAGTTGGCTATGATCACTGCTATTTTCCTGTCCAAGCCAGAAGAGGCACCATGGCTGAGGGAACAGAGGGGGATAAACTAAGCTCTTCCCTTTCACCACTTTACTCAGAGAAGGGGTTGACTCCTTTTCTGATAAGAATTAAAATATAGTACTTACATTGACCCTTAGATAAGTTGACCCAGATTTTTGGAGTCAAATGTTTGACTAAAATTTCTAGACTTATACATATCTCTATACAGAACATTAAGAGATGCTTTGGGTTCCATATTGGGAGAAACATAGAATAGATATTTAGTTAGTTAATTTGTTTGTTGTGTAAACAACATAAACACAGAGGGAAACTCACATTTACTCAAGTCTAATGCGCCATTGAATCTAATGCACACCTCAATTTTCAAAATCCTGAAACCAATTTTTTTATTGGTGAATGTAATGCACAGTGGCAAAAATATACTCTTTCTAATTTGGAAAAAAAAGGTGCACATAACAGTGGCTGCATGCTCATAATTCTTTCTTTAAAAACAAAAGTGTTAGAACACAAAAGCTTTCAGCAATGGAAAAGAAAACCTTTACGTGCAGTTATGCTATAGAATGAATCCACTTTAACTGCCCTGGCTCAGTGCTATGGGATCACAGGAGCTGTAGTTTGAGATGATGGGGGCTGCCAAAGAATGCTGATGCCTCACAAAACTACGAATCCCAGCACTGCATAGCATTGAAGCATGGCAATTAAATTGGAGATGACATTCCTCACATAGGAGTTCCAGGTGCTCCTGAAGTAGCTTCCCTTTTTGCTTTGGCTCAGCACTAAAATTACCAAATTACATGAATCTAACATGCACCCTAATTCTGGGAAAGTAATTTACTCAAAAAAGGTGAGCATTAGATTTGAGTAAATATGGTAATTGTCCATGTATAATGTTAATACTACAGAAATAATAACAAGAATTACAAGAATGATTATACAATTGTTGCTGTTTTCATGTGTCTTTAAGTCATTTATGACTTATAGCAGCCACTAAGGTTAACCTATCACAGAGTTTTCTTAGCAAGATTTGGACAAAAGGGGGCTTGCCATTTCCTGCCTCTGAGATCATGTATGACTTTCCTATGGTCACCTAGAGAATTGTCATGGTCAAGCAGAGATTTGAATCCTGGTCTCCCAATGTCTTAGACTGCTTCCACGCAGAGAATGAATTCAGGTCAGAATGTGGGGTATATGTTTTGTAGACACCCTAACCTCAAGATGGCTTCAAACTGGATTTTAGAGCTTATATAGATGGGACCCAAGTCCAACATTCAAACTGCTATACCTCACAAGGAAATGCAAAAAGCACATAAGAAATTTTAATCTATTGAGTCTTATTTTTTCTATTATTAGTTATCATACAATTAATGCCAGTTCTCTGTAGGTCCTTCCAGACTGACCAAAATCCCCCATGGATTTTCCCCCTCCTCTCTCCAAAGCTCTCAATGTATCATTTTGAAGCATCAGAAGCTTTCTCCGAGGGGGCTGAGGATGCATCCAGGCCCCTCCGGTAAGTTTACAGAGGAAAAGAGGGCCTAAAGAGCCTGAAGAACCAGGATGGCAATGGGGATTGGCCCCTGGAATTGTGGAAGGCAGTAACAAGAGTCAATACGCACAAGCCCAAAACCTGAAAAGATCTGAACCGTGCAGCAAGGTCCTGATCTTTTCAGGTGTTTTTAAAATTCAGAGTAAATTGTGAAATCCCAGTTTACTCTGGATTAATCTGGATTAACCTGAAGCATTGTTTAGATGCCTCAGGTTAATCCCAAACCCATTACATTCCAGTATTCATTTCCAAAATTATTTTTTCTCCTGTGGTTCTTTCTGAAGTTTTTTTCCCCTTTATCCTAGTGTCTCACTTAGCCTAACCCTCTGCTGACTCTCTTTCCTGACATTGTCTCAGAACAGGATCTCTCTCTGTGTGTATGCAAATCTCTCTCTCTCCCTGATTTTTCCCCTCTGTGAATGAGTTCTGCATTGCAGATTTGTGGCACAATTCTAGCCTCCACACTGGCTGGCTGGGGGAGGTGGTAGGGAAAGAACAGATTCACTGCAAAGAGAAATAACTTTCACTGGCAGGAGGATGTATGTCAGCCTGATGAACCCAACTCAAATTCCAGAAGTCTTCATGAATATACATATTTCACAGGAGCTGTTTCTGCTGGTGACAGATCCCAGAACACAATGTACTGCAATGGGACATTATCTACTGAGTTCACATTCTCTCCTTTCCCCAAGGATCTTTAGGAAAACCCCTAAACTAGCTTATACTAGTGTTGTTAATTCTTTTCATTGTTATTTTTAAAATATCCATCAAGGATTCATCATTTTTTCAAAGAAAATTTGCTTTTTGCCAGCAGGGTTTTGTAGATGCTGACCAACCCATGGAATATTGAGGCCATACACAGGTGGTATATTGAAATATATGTGACTTTGATAGAAACCCTTTCCCAAAATGCCATCTAGTGAATGAAGACAATACTGCAGGTCTCAAGCATATTTTAATTGACTGAAATAATTAATCCATGTTTAAAAACAAACAATGCTATGGTGCCCAACCTGACATCTCTCCTTAGCACCCGCCACAAACTTCAAGTATCTAAGTGCCCATCAAGATTGATGTACATTGCCACGTACTGTACATCAGTCTTGATCTGGAGTGAGGCATTCAAGATCAATGCTGCAGAGGTTTTCATGGTCAGCCACCAAGCTGGCTCAGCACTGTTGGCAGGTGCCCACACTGCATTGCTTGAAGCTGCCCCAGTGGCTGAATGGAGTTTGTGCTGAGCCCATTTTGGTGCCACCCTTAACTTTCCCCTTTCATCCTCAGTTTAGCAGTTATCAACAGGCACAAAACTGTGGATGCTCATCTTCTCATCCACTGACACTGGCCAGTATAACAAAATGATGTTGGGCAGAGGGTGGAATCACTATCTCCCTTCCTCTTGCCATTCTCCAATTGCTCTGTTGCTCCAGCCAACATCAAAGGGTGTAATGAGTAATTACTACTGCGGGTTTTGTGTCAGGTGCTCACTGCTGAGCTGAGAACAAGAGGGAAGTTAAGTTCTATCCCCTATTTCTAGGCCACTCAAACCCAGGAAGAGTGGGTTGGCTGTGTGAACATCCATGGCTGCTTCCAAATAGAAAGCAATCCAACTATTAACACCATCACAAAGTATGGGTGAGCCATTTGTCAGGTATTTGAGAGAATGCCACAGTCTCTGTTCATCACTGTCCAGGCCCATTTTGCTTGTGTAGATGGGCCCTATGTTTCATAGTTTTAAAGGTATGAAACTTGATTCAGGTGATTAGGACCACAGTCCTAACCAACTTCAAAGGGAATAAATTCCACTGAATTCAATGGGACTTATTTCTAAACAAACATATATAGGTCTGGACTATTTCAGGCAGATTTGATTCATAAATCACTTGACAAATAGCTATTTGGTCCAAGAATAGTCAGTGAGACCCAAAAGAAAAGGTAGAATTGACTGGGGGATTATTTTTTAAAAATCCTCCAAAAGACATAAATTCAAGGATGCATTATATGACATCGTGAAATCGTGAAAACCTGCTCACGGGCCTCTATACCGAGAGGCTGCAGAACCAACTACCTTCAGGGCATTACCCCTGAAACAGCTGCCTTGTTGGAAAACTATTACAGGCTCCACAACGAAGACCCATTTAGTGAGCAGACCCTCCAGGCAGCGCAGAGCATTGTGTCCTCCATCTCTGAAGCCAAGAAAGAACAGTGGATCAAACTGATCACAGAGGTCGACATGGGCAGGAGCAGCCAGAAGGCCTGGAGGCTGCTGAGATGGTTGAGCAACGACCCCTCACAAACTAATACCCATGCCAACATAAAGGCAGACCAGATAGCACACCAACTCTTGAAGAATGGGAAACCCAACTTGGCCACCAAAGTAGGAAAGAAACCAATAGCCAGGCAACCAGAGATTGAGAACAACAACCTCCATGAACCCTTTACACCTATTGAATTGGACATGGCTCTCAATAAATGTAAAAATGGCAAAGCAGCTGGCCTGCATGATCTACGGATGGAACAAATCAAGAACTTTGGTCCCAAAGCAAGGCGCTGGCTGCTGGAGCTGATGAACAACTGCACGGCATCCTGTCAGATTCCCAAAATCTGGAGGAAAGCAAGAGTCATCGCCATCTTGAAGCCAGGCAAAGACCGTAATGACCCAAAAAGCTACAGACCAATCTCAGCAAGTGCTGAACCTGACTCAGCACATAGAAGATGGCTTTGAAAGGCAGCAGATCACAGGAGCTGTCTTCATAGACCTGTCAGCAGCCTATGATACTGTCAACCACCGCCTCCTCCTGAGAAAAATGTATAATATCACAAAGGACTACCACCTCACCCGCCTCATAGGAAACCTGCTACAAAACAGGAGCTTTTTTGTTGAGTTCCAGGGCCAGAGAAGGAGATGGCGGAAACAGAAGAATGGCCTGCCTCAGGGGAGCGTGCTCGCTCCATCCATGTTCAACATCTACACAAATGACCAGCCACTGCCAGAAGGGACAGAGAGTTTCATCTATGCTGATGATCGTGCCATTACTGCTCAAGCAGGGAGCTTTGAGACTATAGAACAGAAGCTCTCCGAAGCTCTAGGTGCTCTTACTGCCTACTACAGGGAAAACCAGCTGATCCCTAACCCATCTAAAACACAGACATGTGCCTTTCATCTCAAGAACAGAGAAGCATCCCGAGCTCTGAAGATCACCTGGGAAGGAATCCCACTGGAGCATTGCAGCGCACCCAAATACCTGGGAGTCACTTTGGACCGTGCTCTTACCTACAAGAAGCACTGCCTGAACATCAAGCAAAAAGTGGGTGCTAGAAACAATATCATACAAAAGCTGACTGGCACAACCTGGGGATCACAACCAGATACAGTGAAGACATCTGCCCTTGCACTGTGCTACTCTGCTGCTGAGTATGCATGCCCAGTGTGGAACACATCTCACCATACTAAAACAGTGGATGTGGCTCTTAATGAGACATGCCGCATTATCACGGGGTGTCTGCGCCCCACACCACTGGAGAAATTACACTGCTTAGCCGGCATTGCACCACCTGACATCCGCCGGGAAGTAGCAGCCAATAGTGAAAGGACCAAGGCAGAGACATCTCTAGCTCATCCCCTGTTTGGATATCAGCCAGCACGCCAATGACTTAAATCTAGACATAGTTTTCTAAGATCTACAGAGACACTCGCTGGAACACCTCAGCAAGCGAGAGTCCAAAAGTGGCAGGCCCAAACCCAGCACCTCAACCAATGGCTGATACCAAATGAGAGACTCCCCCCTGGGCACACAGAGGACTGGGCGACTTGGAAGGCGTTGAACAGACTGCGCTCTGGCACCACGAGATGCAGAGCCAACCTTCAGAAATGGGGCTACAAAGTGGAATCCTCGGCATGCGAGTGTGGAGAAGAGCAAACCACTGACCACCTGCTGCAATGCAACCTGAGCCCTGCCACATGCACAATGGAGGACCTTCTTGCAGCAACACCAGAGGCACTCCAATTGGCCAGATACTGGTCAAAGGACATTTAACCAACTACCAAACTCACAAGTTGTGTATTTTTCTGTCTGTTTGCTTGTTCTGTTAGAAATGTAATATATAATGGACTGGTTGCTCTGACACGACAAATAAATAAATATTATATGGCATACTTGCATGATTTTTTAAAATAAAAGAAACAAATTATAAAAGAAAAGAAGGCATAATGTCCCATTGCAAATAGAAAATTTTAAAGTTTCAACGTCATTCTTGAAATCTAACATTAGTGGGACTGAACTGAACAAAGAATATATTCAATACTACACAAAGGCCAGACAAAAATAAAAATTGGCTCAGGAGAGAATAAAGTTATCCCATCCTTTCTTAGTGTCGCAGAAGTTGGTGATTTAACTCCTGAAGCAACACAAAAGCAGAGCAGAAAAGCATTTTGAGATAAGAGGACAGAACCTAATGGATATTTTCAGTAAGCCTAAAAGCTATGTTACCACTACTGTACAAAGATAATGGTTTCTACCTCTACTATTCCTTGCAATGATTGTTTTGCCAATATACAGTATAAAAGAAACAAAGGCTAATAATTGCTTGTCAGCATTGACGAAGCATGACAGGCATCAGAAACGGGAAAAGGGAATGCCATTTCACAGCTCCATCCGATAGTAACAGGCTGAAAATACACTGCATATTGTATACCAATGAAATCAGCTCAGGATTGAGTAGAAAAGGATATTTGAAGGTCAAGTTAAACAAGCTGTTTACACCTTTCCACTTAAAATATATTCAAAGATTTGAATTGTTGAGATAATTTACAGTTGTATAGAGAGAGATGTTACAAATCACACAATAGATAGAGATATTCGCTATGTGACAGGTTAGGTCCAATTAGATCTAAAAATACACCATAGCTGGATGTCTAATTCAGGAGAAGAATGTGCACCAGACAAGCTTCTCTTGCATAAAGGAAGAATAGGTTAATTATTGCACATGGAATGCAGCTAACACACACACTGAATCACTTTACACAATGCGAGCTTGGAATGTAAGCACTACATGAGATGCAAAGAGAACACTGTGTAAGAACCAAAGCATAATTTGACTAAAAGCTTGTTGTGTTCCAAAATACTGGGAGAATCCCACTCCCCCCCCCCCCCACACACACACACACACAAACGCACCCATATCTATTTTCTTCTTCCTCCCTGCATTTAGCCTAAATATTCTTAAATTATCTACACAATGGCTAATATATACTGGGGAGCTCTTGTGAAGTAATTATTATCTGTAATCCCTCCTTCCAAATATTTGCACATTCTGCTCTCTGGCCAGGAGAAATCTCTATTATTGCTTTATAATTTAAATCTAAAATATATCTTATAAAAGATTGGCTGTTATAAAATGCTAGGAGGTCAGCTTTACAGGAAAAGTTAGAATGATGGCAGGACAAAGAACAAAATATTCCGTGATCATTTTAATAACAATTTGAATATATGAAATAGATGGCATGTATATACACATACATTAATGTACTCTTAGAATCATGAAGTCATTGAGTTGGAAGGAACCACAAGAGCTAGCCATCCCACCTCTCTCCACCATTCAAGAATAACAGCTAAAGCATTTCCAGTCTCTGTTTAAAATGTTCCAATGAAAGGGAGTTCACCACCCACCGAGGTTGTCCATTCCACAGTTGAATGGCTCTTATCATCAGGAAGTTTTTCCTAATGTTTAGATGTAATCTCCGTTCTTTCTATTTGAATCCAGTGGTTGATATCTAGGTGCACACTGTAGTATTAATGCAATTTGACACCACTTTAACTGCCATGGCCCAGTGCTATGAAATCCTGGAAGTTTTAATTTTACAAGGGCTTTTAGCATTCTCTGTCAAATAGTGTTGGTGCCTTGCCAAACTTCAACTCTCATGATTCAATAGCATCTTGCTTCACTTTGGATCCTCTCATCATAGGAATCCTGTGGTAATAACATTTTCAAAGGGGGATTGACTCCCTTCTGTGCAGTGCTCACAAGTGTCAGCTATGGCACTACTGTTGTCATCTCTCCCCTAGCTGATTGGCATATTTAGTCTGTATCCTCAGCAAAAGGAGGCAGAGGCAATGCTGAGTTTTCCTAGCGATTATTAAAATTATTATTATTATTATTATTTATACCCTGCTTTATCTCCCCAAAGGAGACTTAAAGCAGCTTGACGTAAAAAAGATTTAGCCTGCCACTGGAAGAACAACAAGGAGGGGCAGGACTTCCAGAGCTGAGGGGCAGCCACCGAGAAGAAAGGCCCGCTCTTTTGTTGCCACCAATCGAGCTTGAGATGGAGATGGGATCGAGAGAAGGGTCAGTGAAGATGACATTGAGGATGAAGTGGACATCATTGCTAACACCTTTAATCCCCACTGCCTCTTTGAAAAAGGCGTGTGTGTGTGTATACACACACACACACACACACACACACACACATTTATTTATATAGATTTAGGACTGCTTGTATGTCTCCATCAATACCCCACCTCCTTTATCTTGTTCATACCTAGCATTATTTTTTAAATCTCAATTACATGTGGCTCAGCCATAGATTTTAAATGTGCACTGTACCTTGTTTAATGTTTATGCTATTTGTTTATGAGATTTATTTTAATTGCTTTGTATTGTATTTGTTATTGCTTGTATTACTTGTATTGTTGTATTGTGGGCTCGGCCTCATGTAAGCCACACCGAGTCCCTTGGGGAGATGGTAGCGGGGTATAAATAAAGTATTATTATTATTATTATTATTATTATTATTATTATATAATTAATTCAGTATTAAAAACATGGAACACTAACAAAATAAAACATGATTGGACTTTGAGCTCCCTTCTTCTATTATGAAGGGGAGAGGGGGAATAAAAAGAGGAAAGGATATTATTTTAGCAATACAGATACAACAAAGCACCTACTAATTGCTCATAACTGTAACCACGGATTATTACAATGTTAGATTTCTTATTGCTCAAAAAGTCTATAAATGATTTTAGGTTTTTCAGAGAATCATCAATTGGCTTATCCTGCAGAATCCATGTTAACTGACAATTTGGACTAACTTAGCAAGCTTAACGATCTATTCTTCCATTATCACTGTGTCAGTCCAGTTTGAACAAATAGTATTCTTCCTAATCCTGTCATGTATTGAAGAAGCAGTCCATATTTAGTATCCAATTATCCATCCATAATAACCATCAGTAACATTCCTGGTGATGTTACAAAATCTACCTTTACAGTTTTTGGATTAAGATATAAATCTTAGACTAGTAACATCTATACTTCCACCACATGTGGAAAAAAAGCCCTCCTTATCATGACACTCCCAAAATTGAATTTTAAAATTCTGGGACATTTTTGACTGCTTATCTGGGGTTAAATACTCTTTTTACATTGCTTTATATGGGGTTCTCCGAAGCTCTAGGTGCTCTTACTGCCTATTACAGGGAAAACCATCTGATCCCTAATCCATCTAAAACACAGACATGCGCCTTTCACCTTAAGAACAGACAAGCATCCCGAGCTCTGAGGATTACCTGGGAAGGAATCCCACTGGAGCATTGCAGCGCACCCAAATACCTGGGAGTCACTTTGGACCGTGCTCTGACCTACAAGAAGCACTGCCTGAACATCAAACAAAAAGTGGGCGCGAGAAACAACATCATACGAAAGCTGACTGGCACAACCTGGGGATCACAACCAGACACAGTGAAGACATCTGCCCTTGCGCTATGCTACTCTGCTGCTGAGTATGCATGCCCAGTGTGGAACACATCTCATCACACTAAAACAGTGGATGTGGCTCTTAATGAGACATGCCGCATTATCACGGGGTGTCTGCGACCCACACCACTGGAGAAATTACACTGCTTAGCCGGTATTGCACCACCTGACATCCGCCGGGAAGTAGCAGCCAATAGTGAAAGGACCAAGGCAGAGACATCTCCAGCTCATCCCCTGTTTGGGTATCAGCCAGCACGTCAACGACTTAAATCAAGACATAGTTTTCTTAGAACTACAGAGACACTTGCTGGAACACCCCAGCAAGCGAGAGTTCAAAAGTGGCAGGCCCAAACCCAGCACCTCAATTCATGGGTGATACCAGATGAGAGACTCCCCCCTGGGCACTCAGAAGACTGGGCGACTTGGAAGATGCTGAACAGATTGCGCTCTGGCACCACGAGATGCAGAGCCAATCTTAAGAAATGGGGCTACAGGGTGGAATCCTCGGCATGCGAGTGCGGAGAAGAACAAACCACTGACCATCTGCTGCAATGCACCCTGAGCCCTGCCACATGCACGATGGAGGACCTTCTTGCGGCAACCCCAGAGGCACTCCAAGTGGCCAGATACTGGTCAAAGGACATTTAACCAAATACCAAATTTACAAAATCTGTGTGGTTTTTTTTTCTTTTTCTTTTTCTTTTTAATCTCTGTGTTTGTTTTGCTCTGTTAGAATTGTAATACAATGGTTGCTGATGACACGATAAATAAATTTTAAATTACTACACAAGGTAAAGTTTATATATGTAGACCACCTTAGCCCCTTACATTCATATGAACATTATGCCCAAAGTTTTGATCCCTCTATTAGTCTCATACCTTTTTGGGTACAGTTTATTGTTGTATTTCATTAAAAGACTGCAGAGTAACATAAGGCATTCTCAAAAAAATTTACCAGGTGGCTGCTCAGTGCTTCATTAAAATGAGTTGTGAGCTTGTTACACTGTTTGCTTCCTACTTGGACGTGTGTTCTTATCACAAATTCCTGCCACTGAATAATATTATTTAAAACAGACTTGATTTAGAAAAAAACATATCATAGTCTCAAATAACTTTGCACAGGAGGTTCTCTTGTGTTCCTACCGTTGTGCAGGAAGCATCTGATGTGTTTCACTGTACAGATAAAATGTAAACTGTACAAGCAAAGTGTAAAGAGGCAGGTAAAGTGTGGATCTGGGGGTACAGACCACCTGTCAAGGATGTTTTGACACCTCTGTAATCCCAAGACCAACCTTTTGCACATCAAAACAGAGAATTACTGCTCCTAGAAACTTCCAGGGGCAACAGTTCACTTTTAAAATGAGTTATTAAGCCTCCTTGTACTTTAAAAAAACACAATTGGAAATAAAATGTGTGTCACTCTGAGTTTGGGTCCTCCCCGCTCCAGTCATCCACATGGCCTCTGGATGATCTCAGGACAAAAAAAAAAAATTCTGTCATTATTCCCCACTAATGTTGTACACCATTTTAATGATGGCACTATTTTAATATTATAATGGAAGTGTGAAATGCTCTTCTCCAGAAAGGCATGGCCTTAACCAGCCTAAATGAGACAGTGGGCAGTTCCACACAAAACCTAAACCCACTTTGAAGCAGGTTTAAGAAACCTGATCCAAAAGGGGTTTAAATCCACAAAGGCAGGGGGAAATCTGGGCTTTCCCCTTTGGCTGTCCACGTGCTATCCTGAATACTTCTGGGATGACATTTGACCATCTAACTCCCCCCCCCCCCCCCAAAAAAAAAATTGGCTTCTTTTCCTATCTGAGAGAACATACAAATGACACCCAAAAACATAGGGGGATCCAGGAGCGATTTGAGCCCCCCTTCATTTTTGATACCTTCCCAGCTCCAGCGGTTTCTGGATGGATCCATTTTATTCTGGCTTCAGCCTCATTATGGGTTGAACACAGTCTTGGTTGATCCTGATTCTGCAGGATCTCTCAGTGGCTTCCAGTATCTTCAGTCATGCTATCTTTATGGGCTGCCTTGCTGAAATTGGCTCCGTTCCTTCCTAGAGTGGCAAACACAAATGGTGGTGCTGTGGCAATCTTGTTTGAATTCTTGCTTGTTGTCCTGTGGGGTCCCACAAGGGTCTGTTTTGTTCCCCATGCTGTTTAAAATATACATGAAGCCACTGGAAGAACTTGTCCTAGGTTCTGGGATCAGATATCACTAGACTATCATACACATCTCTAACTCTCCTTTTCATCTCAATTCAAATAAGCGGTTTGTTTTTAAACCAGTGGCTGTTAGGAGTAATGGACTGGATAATACTGAACAAATTGAAATTTTATCCAAATTATCCAAATAGAGCCTGTGTGCACACAAGGGAGCCCCATTGAAAACATGGATCACAATGGGAGGGAACAGAGCTGGACAGTTTCCTCTGATGTCCCACTGTTTTCCCCACTGTCCTCCGCTTTACCCCTGACTGTCTGATGAGGTTCTTAGTTTCACCCTCTGAGTTAGCAACATACATGTTGGGTTTTAGAAAAGTTGATTTTATCAAGCTCAGGGAAATGGCCATAGGGATGGTAAAGGAAAAAGCTCTCCCTATGTGATCCGAAGCACACGCGCACACACACACACACATCTGGAGTTACACTTAAAATGTATTTGTTCCTACTTATATATAAATTCAACTTAAGAACAAACCTCGAAAATCTATCCTGTTTGTAACTTGGGGACTACCTGTATTGATCCCAGTGACTAACTACTCCCTATTGGTTAGGATGAAGTCCCTTGTTTTTTCTTTCACATTTTGAAAGAGAAAATTACCTGCAAGGTACATCAGAATTTTGTTGAAGAACCAATACTTAGCAGAGTTACTCTCCCAGCAGATATTAAGTTAATCATTGAAATCCTGTATAACTGGGTTTTTTTTTTGAAATTTCTGAGATTTGTTAAGAAACATATTATTCATCATTTCATCTTGGTTTAGTAGCCCACAGCAAATTTCTACCACAATATTGTTTTCATTTCTCCATTGATGTTTACTCATGTGCTCTAACTAGTCCAATTTGATTACTCATGTGGATTACAAATTAATTTGTCTTTGACATATAATGATACTCCTTCTCCTTTTCTTCTCCATCTATTTTTTTAAAACAGATTATACCCATCAATGGTTATATTTTAATCATGGAAGTAATCTCACCAAGTCTCTATTATACCTATATAATCATATTTACCTTTGCTCACTAGGACTTCAAGCTTGTCTTGTTTCCCAAACTCTGTACTTTGTTGTGTAAACATCTAAAGTGTTGTTTACTCTTATTTTTATTATTTTACAGTGACTCCCATTCTCCCCCTTAGCTTTTCCTCTAGAGTTTTCATCCTTGGGTTTAGAGCTTGCTTTTGGATAGATGTTTAAACTATGAGTGCCAACTTCTCTTGGTCAGATTCACCATGCTTTTATCAAAGACATTATTCCCAGTCTTTGTGAGGAACAGCTCATCTGTAGCCAGTAGTCTATTGTACCTAAGAAGAGAAGACAATACTTCCAGAAGTCAAATCTGTCCCATCAGCACCATCCACATATTTAGTCATTCACCTACAGTATGTCTCTGTTTGTTCTCTATCTTTCACTGATAAAACTGGCAAGAATGACATCTGTGCCTCTAAATCCTTCACTTTCCTGCCCAGGGCTCACAGTCTCTGGAGTGTCTGACTTGGCCACAGTGATACATTCCTTGATTGTATCCTGATTGTATCCTGATTGGATTACTGTAATGTGTTGCACCTGGTGCTGCAGTTGAAGAATGCTCAGAAACTTCATGTGTTAGAAAAAGTTACTGCCAGATTTCTGATGGGTGCAGGTTACAGGAAGCACACTCCACTTGCTGCCAGACTGTTTCCAAGCACAATTTACAGCCTCCTCAAATGGGGCAATTGAAGTGTCCTAGGAAACCCATTTTGTTTCCTTTTGTTTCCTTCTGCTTCAGAACTCGTACACTCAGTAACCTATACTTTCACCCCTGCATACAGACAACAACATCAAACACACACCAAGAGGAGGTCATTAGCAACCTCCAGATGGAACAAACACGAAAACTTCCCATCTCATGCACAAGCTGTGGCATGTTCAGTTTTTTCGCACTACAATTACTCAATTACATCTGCCCCAAGTGTACACAGATCACTCGCATGGAACACAGGATACGACAACTCGAGGACCGTATTAACACCCTTAAGGACATTCAGGAACTTGAGCTGTTCTTAGACACCACACACCACACTGTCCTAGACATGCAGCCCATATCACACCAACATTACGGGGAGGCTCAACAGAACAGCACCTCAGATGTGGACAACCCTCAGGCTTGGAGAAATGTCACCCTTAGAAGGACACATAGGACCCAGAAGCCTCCTCAGAATACTTCCGCTCAGCTGCAGTTACACAATAGATTCCAAATTCTCACACAACTAGCACCTGACCAAGAAACACAACATATTGGGGAAGACCAGAATGGCTTAGATACTGATCAGTGGCTCATCCTTGATCAGTGTGCGGGGGATAGCCCTGACCGGGACAACACTTCACAATATTCACACTTGCACAATCGTGCAGGGGTACCATCCCCAACCATAGACCAGGAGCAACAGGAACACATACAGGAGAACCATAGGCTCTTGGACGAATCTCAATGGATTGTCCTTGACGAATGCACCGGGGATGTCGAGGAGGAGGACAACACTTTTCACCTACACAATTCACACCAACAGGATCACTTTTCTGGAGACCTACACACTACATTGCACAAAAGGGGCCCTGTCATTCCTGAAAGTAAACAGGTCTTGGTAGTAGGCGACTCCCTCCTTAGAGGAACGGAAGCTGTCATTTCCAGACCGGATGGGATGGCTCGAGAAATATGCTGCCTACCGGGGGCAAAAATACACCATATCACTCAGAGGCTCACCAGGCTCCTGAAGCCCTATCACCGTCCTCCCCTCATGTTGATTCATGTAGGAACCAATGACACTGCAAGGCATACGTTTCAAAAGATCACAAATGATTTTCGAGCTCTAGGAGCAATGCTAAAAGAATGTAATGTACAGGTGGTCTTTTCATCCCTCCTCCCTGTTGTAAGACACGGACCCACAAGAGCCAGAAAAATAGTACAGGTCAATGACTGGCTTAGAAAATGGTGTCAGGAGGAACGCTTTGGCTTCCTCGACCATGGCCTGCTATTCCAGGAGGATGGCCTACTGGCAAGGGATGGGGTGCATCTCACACAAGTAGGAAAACACCTTTTTGCTCACACAAGTAGGAAAACACCTTTTTGCTCACAGACTCGCAAACCTCATTAGACGCACTTTAAACTAGGTCCACCGGGGGAGGGGGACAACAGCCTTGCGAACACTACTTTACCCATAATGTCTGGGAATCGCCAGAAGGCTAAACGGAGGGCTGCACAAACACAACAAGGACCAAGTACCAAAAGCACAATAATCCCAATTAAACAGCTCAAGGGAAGATCCCAGGGGCTCACATGTCTTTACACTAATGCACAGAGCATGGGAAATAAACAAGATGAACTCCAACTTCTAGCACTACACCACAAATATGATATCATAGCCATCACTGAAACCTGGTGGGATGACTCCTATCGCTGGAATGTAGATATCGAGGGGTATAACCTCTTTCACAGAAACCGAACAAAGGGGAGAGGAGGCGGAGTAGCCTTATACGTCAAAAACTCTTATGCGGCAGAAGAAATTCAAGACAGCAATCTGGGAAACCAGCTTGAAATCATCTGGATAAGAATCAAGGGAACTGGGACTCAAAAAGATGTCGTTGTAGGCATCTACTACAGACCCCCAAGCCAGGAGGAAGAACTTGATGAAGTCTTCTGCCAACAGTTGACCAAACAGGCACAGAAAAGAGATGTAGTAGTCATGGGCGATTTCAACTATCCCGATATTTGCTGGAAAACAAACTCGGCCAAGAGTACAAGGTCCAACAAATTCCTCGCTTGCCTTGCAGACAATTTCATGGTCCAAAAGGTAGAAGAGGCAACAAGGGGATTGGCTACTCTTGATCTCATCCTAACAAATGCGGAGGACCTGATCGATGCGATCGAAGTGGTAGGATCCTTAGGGGCAAGTGACCATGTGCTCCTGCAATTTGAGGTACAAAGGAAGGCCGAAACTAAGACAAGTCAAACCCGCATTTTGGACTTTAGGAGAGCTGACTTCCAAAAAATGAAGGAAACGCTGAGCAGCATTCAGTGGACACAGATACTAAAAGACAAGGGAGCTACGGATGGATGGGAATTTCTCAAGAGTGAAATACTCAAGGCGCAATTGCAAACCGTGCCAACAAAAAGAAAAAATAGGACAAGTGCAAAGAAGCCAGAATGGATGTCCAAAGAACTTCTAACTGTGCTAAGACACAAAAGAGACATGCACAAGAAGTGGAAAAAGGGAGAAATCACCAAAGAAGAATTCAAACAAATAGCCAACACCTGTAGGGAAAAGGTCCGCAAAGCTAAAGCAAAAAACGAGCTCAGACTTGCCAGGGACATTAAAAACAATAAAAAGGGCTTCTATTCTTATGTCAGTAGAAAAAGGAAAAACAAGGAGGCAATAGGACCTCTTCGAGGAGAAGATGGGGCAATGCTGACAGGGGACAGGGAAAAGGCAGAACTACTTAATGCCTTCTTTGCCTCGGTCTTCTCACAAAAAGAGAGTCTTCAACCTCAGCAAGATGGAGTGGATGAGGGATTGGAGGACATCCAACCCCAAATTGGGAAAGAAGTCGTCCAGGAATACCTGGCCGCTCTTAATGAGTTCAAGTCCCCAGGGCCAGATCAACTACACCCAAGAGTACTGAAGGAACTAGCGGAAGTCATTTCGGAACCACTGGCAACCATCTTTGAGAGTTCTTGGAGAACGGGAGAAGTTCCAGCAGATTGGAGGAGGGCCAATGTGGTCCCAATCTTCAAGAAGGGAAAAAAGGACGACCCAAACAACTACCGTCCGGTCAGCCTCACGTCGATACCGGGCAAGATTCTGGAAAAGATTGTTAAGGAAGCGGTCTGCAAACACTTAGAAACAAATGCAGTCATCGCTAATAGTCAACATGGATTTATCAAAAACAAGTCATGCCAGACTAATCTGATCTCTTTCTTCGATAGAGCTACAAGCTGGGTAGATGCGGGGAATGCCGTGGATGTGGCGTACCTGGATTTCAGTAAGGCCTTCGACAAGGTCCCCCATGACCTTCTGGCAAGGAAACTAGTCCAATGTGGGCTAGGCAAAACTACGGTGAGGTGGATCTGTAATTGGTTAAGTGGACGAACACAGAGAGTGCTCACTAATGCTTCCTCTTCATCTTGGAAAGAAGTGACAAGTGGAGTGCCGCAGGGTTCCGTCCTGGGCCCGGTCCTGTTCAACATCTTTATTAATGACTTAGATGAAGGGCTAGAAGGCATGATCATCAAGTTTGCAGACGACACCAAATTGGGAGGGATAGCCAATAGTCCAGAGGACAGGAGCAGAATTCAAAACGATCTTGACAGATTAGAGAGATGGGCCAAAACTAACAAAATGAAGTTCAACAGTGACAAATGCAAGATACTCCACTTTGGCAGAAAAAATGAAATGCAAAGATACAGAATGGGGGATGCCTGGCTCGAGAGCAGTACGTGTGAAAAAGATCTTGGAGTCCTCGTGGACAACAAGTTAAACATGAGCCAACAATGTGATGTGGCGGCAAAAAAAGCCAATGGGATTTTGGCCTGCATCAATAGGAGCATAGTGTCTAGATCTAAGGAAGTAATGCTACCCCTCTATTCTGCTTTGGTTAGACCACATCTGGAATATTGTGTCCAATTCTGGGCACCACAATTCAAGAGAGATATTGACAAGCTGGAATGTGTCCAGAGGAGGGCGACTAAAATGATCAAGGGTCTGGAGAACAAGCCCTATGAGGAGCGGCTTAGGGAACTGGGCATGTTTAGCCTGAAGAAGAGAAGGCTGAGAGGAGATATGATAGCCATGTATAAATATGTGAGAGGAAGCCACAGGGAGGAGGGAGCAAGCTTGTTTTCTGCTTCCTTGGAGACTAGGACGCGGAACAATGGCTTCAAACTACAAGAGAGGAGATTCCATCTGAACATTAGGAAGAACTTCCTGACTGTGAGAGCCGTTCAGCAGTGGAACTCTCTGCCCCGGAGTGTGGTGGAGGCTCCTTCTTTGGAAGCTTTTAAGCAGAGGCTGGATGGCCATTTGTCAGGGGTGATTTGAATGCAATATTCCTGCTTCTTGGCAGGGGGTTGGACTGGATGGCCCATGAGGTCTCTTCCAACTCTTTGATTCTATGATTCTATGATTCTGGCCCAGTTTGCCCATGGATCACCATGCTGTCCATCAAACAATATATGGCGACTTCCGGTGGGGCTCCATGGGCAAACTGGTATGGCAGTGTTGTGGGACACCATCACCACACAACACAGAGGTCACCCCATGATCCATGAGGCACAATGAGGTTTTGGAGCAGCAGCAATGCTTCCCCATGTGGGATGAGGGCACAGGAATTTTCCCACTGCCACTCCACTGCCACCGTGATTTGCTACAGAGCCAGGTGAATCACAGCGTTCTATCTCATCCATGTGATGAGGTCCTTAAAGTGCTGGTTTTGAACTAGAAGTCTCTCTACAACCCAGACCTATGATGTAGTGATTTGAGCATCAGATATGATTCTGGAGACTAGGGTTCAATTTCCCCTTCCACTATGGAAACATACTGGACAGGCATGTAGCCGGGGGGGGGGGGGGGGCTTGAGCGGCTTCAGCCCCCCCTCCCCGAAATTCTCATGGTGGTTCGCGAAAAAGCCTTACTGGTGCATTATTTAAACTGTTATGTTTATTCATATCATGATCTGATCACCATACTCAATATATCCCATATGCATGGGGGTATTGGGGTAATGATACAAAAGGTTTGCTAGGCTAGACCCTCTTTCACTCAGACTCAGCCCCCCCCCGAAACTCAGCCCCCCCGAAACTCAGCCCCCCCGAAACTCAGCCCCCCGAAACTCAGCCCCCCCCCCGAAACTCAGCCCCCCCAAACCCCCCCTGAAAAAAATTCAGCCCCCCCCCCCCCCCGAAATGAAATCCTGGCTATGGGCCTGATACTGAGTGACCTTGGGTGAGTCACATACTCTCAGTCCCAGAAAACCTCATGATAGTGTTGCCTGAGGTTCGCCATTAGCCACTTAATGGCACACATCATCAGCAGTAACAACAGATAACCTATATAAGCATGTTAGATATTTCAGGTCTATAAGGGAGGCACTTCTCTGTATTTCTGTATCGTCCAAGTTCACTGTATCATTGGTGGGAATACAAGAGTGACCTTTTTCAAACTTCCACCCTGGGAAAGTTAAAATGCCTCCTTTGTTGTTTTCTTCAGCATTAAATTAAGACCTCTGTTTTCCAGAAAACCTCTGAAAATTTATTTTAACAAAAAGGGGGTTTTAATCTATTTTAAAATTGTTTTGATCTGTTTTAAGACAAGATTTGGGTTGGTTTTAATCCTGTTGTTTTTTAATCAGGTTTTGATCTATATTTTGTATTCTACATGTGTTTTAGCATATTCTCTGCCTTTTTTGTAAGTTGCATTGAGTCCCAGCCTGGGACAAAAGCAGGATATAAATAAAGTAATGGATGACTGGCACCAACACATATCTCTAGTGAAACTGGTATAGCCAAACATTTCTATCATTAAAAGGATCCATTACATGTTATACATTATCTAAAAGATGGGGTGCCAATCTGGCTATTTTCTGGTCACGACGAAATCGTACATTTCCACCTTAATTTGCATGACTGCCACCATTGCAACCCAACATTTGATAAAAATTGAAGCCACAAATGGCCCTGGGATTAACAGGATAAATATCCTCCCTGTCATATTTCACAAGGAAAGAAGATGGCTGCCTTTAACCACCTTGAGAGGAATAGAATGTCTTCATATCCTTTCATTTCCAGTTACATTTGCTACCCAACTTTGGGTGTGCATGGGATAGAAATATGGTGTCAGTTTTTCTAGCTGTATTAAACAGATATTAGCAAAGGGGAGGACAGGTTTTTTTTTTTAAAGAACAGTCCTTTAGCTGCATTGCATTACATTGCACAAATCTCTAAACATTATTAAATTCAGATTTAATATTATTTAAAGGGTCAGTAAATAGTAGAACATGAGCATCACAGAATTCCTTGATTTTTCCTAGTGAAATTAGATGCAAGTTGGCTAAATTTTGACCAATCTAAATAAAGCTGGAAATAATAATAAGCATAAAGAATATGGGGAATTATTCTTGTTTATCTCACCATATGTAATATTTTATACTAACCTTCATAAACCAGGGTATGTTGTCAATGCTACCACCCACCACCCCATGCCCAAAAAAACCCAACCACAATGACACTTTTCAAATTCACCATAAATGTGTAGAATATGATGCATGGCACAGTTAGAGAGTTAAAATACAGTTTACTATTCCATTAGATCTATGACCCAAAGAAAAAAATATTAAGAGAATAAACATATCTTAATATGAAGGGGCCCGATCTGCACTGCACTGTACAATTACAGCAGATTGATTCTTCTAAAATTGCTCCATCCAGCAAAATATATAGTTTGGTCAGGTACCTAGAATTCCCTGCTAGAAAGCTCTCAAGGAAGTGGTGTACAACTCTACTAGAGTATTTTATGCCACATCAAGTAGCATGGACAATTAAAGTGATATTAAAGTCCTATAACTGTTTTTCATTTTTTTCATTTTGATGTCTATATACAACAAGACAGGAGCACCAGATACAATTTCAGCAAGCGAGAGTTCAAAAGTGGCAGGCTCAAACCCAGCACCTCAATCCGTGGGTGATACCAGATGAGAGACTCCCCCCTGGGCACACAGAAGACTGGCCGACTTGGAAGATGCTGAACAGATTGCGCTCTGGCACCACGAGATGCAGAGCCAATCTTAAGAAATGGGGCTACACAGTTGAATCCACGACATGCGAGTGTGGAGAAGAGCAAACCACTGACCATCTGCTGCAATGCAACCTGAGCCCTGCCACATGCACAATGGAGGACCTTCTTGCGGCAACACCAGAAGCACTCCAAGTGGCCAGATACTGGTCAAAGGACATTTAACAGCTACCAAGTTTGCAAAATTTTTGTTTTTTGTTTTTGTTTTTTATCTGTCTGTCTGTTTTGTTCTGTTAGAAATGTAATACAATGTTCTGGTTGTGGATGACACGATAAAATAAATAAATAAATAAAAATACCAGATACAATAAGGAGCAATAAATTTCAACCCTGTTTTTTTATGTCTCTCACACCAGTGAGTATATGTGTACCACACATGAATGCATACTTATAGACACAGAACTAATCTTAAATAAAACTAGAACACTAGAATATCTGGTCACAGATCACTGACATCACATATTGTTCTTCCAAAAATTGGTATAATTATATGATTCTACTAAATTGGATCAAGCAATACAGTAGACTCTCAGTTAACTCAAGCAACTAGAACTCTCAAGCAACTGGCAAAAAATCAAAGAAATAATATTACACTTATAAAGCTGATTTTATAGTAAATCTATTTTAAATTAAGTTTACTTTGTCTTTATTTGCTTTTAATTACTGTATTTCAATATTAATATCAAATAAATACAGAGGTTATGGTATGGTATAGTATGTTAGCCCTATTTTTAATAGAAACTCTCAAGCAACCAGAAACTACATTTATCCAGCATATATCAATCCCCATGGGTACCAGTTAACTGAAAATCAACTGTACCTATTTTACAGGTCTCTGGAGTTTCCCTTGGGGCCCTCTGGTAGGGCTGACCGAAGGCAGAAGGGAAAATAGAATTTAAAGGAGAGTAAACAAAGATACTTTCTGCTCCACTCACAAAAATGTTTCCACTTAATTTCTTCTGAACATCCACAGATGAGGTACGTTTTGGAGAGATGTGCCAGTTTCTCTATATTTTACAATGGAGCCCACTGACTCCTATCTCAAGATGTAGAATTACTTCTGGTCGGGCTCCATCGTAAAACTATAGAGGAACCAGTGTATGCTGCTGCGATGACAACACAGGAGTTTCCCATGTTCAGTTGGAGTCAACGGGGAAACCTGGTGGTAGACACATCCCCCCAATGGGATGAGATGGGGTAAGCCAGCTGATGTGGGGTGTGGAGTGACGAGTTCCTCTCAACCCACTCCAGGCACCACCTGATTCACCACGATGCACGGTAATTCCGGCAGCCACTCTGATGAGGTTGTTAGTCCTCAGTCAACTGAGCCAAAACCCAGTCAACTCAGCAAGGTAACCGACTCACAGAGAACATTTTGGGGAGGGTCCCAAGTGGCTGTTAAAAAGAGAAGTGGGAATATCTGAATGGTGTCAGCTATTGTGGATGAACTAATATCTTTGAGATTGTGCATATCACAGTGCTGAAACTGGTGTTTTCTAATATTATAAAATATGAACATAGCACAGCTTAAAAAAAAATGTCCACTATGCAAGTGTTTCCATATCAGAAATGAGCAACTTGGAGCAACTACTGAAATCCTGATCAGGGTAGCCACTGCAGAAGGACAAATGTTGCCATTCAGTTATATTTGAAAGACGACCAATTGCTGTCTTTTATTCTGCAGCAAGTTACTGTAAATACAACAAATTTTACATAACATTCCAAATAACTTGCTACTTATTATTTGTGTTGATGAAGAAAAATTTCCTGCCAGGAACGACTTGAGAAATTGCAAGTCGCTTCTGGGATGAGATAAAAAGTTGCAATATAGGGTGAAAAACAAGAGAGACATATAGTACAATCCTACATGGCCTTGATTCAAGTGGGACTTATTCCCAGGATAACTGGCAGAAGATTGCCACTAGTCATTGATGGATTTAAAGGAGGGGAATCTCCAATGCAAAATTGACATTGATGTATCTTTTAATTTCAGGGCACAACAACAAATCTTAAGGCAATCAATTTTAATGGTATTAATAGTCCAATACAAATTATTCAGTTTTGCCTTTAATCTAGGAGGCTGGCTTCATATTTCACCAGCAAATTTATCAGATAATTATTATTTCTTCCAGTGCAAGGTTTAATGGTTTCTCCATTGTCCCTTAAATGTACCACCCGGGATTGCTTAAATACATTAATGATTATCTCCACAATATTTATCTAATGTCAGCAGAATGAGATGCAGATCTTTTCCATCCCCGTGTGAATTGTTTCCATTTTGGCATCTTTTTGCTCCTGGCAACCAGCATCCCTCCAGCTTCATCACATCTCAATCCAATGGGAGCTCTGATCAGTTAGGAATCTGGATCAACTCTTTCTCTCCTCCAGAGTCAAGAATGAGCAAAGGTCAAAAAAAGAAAGAGTGAGGGAAAAACTCTATTATGCAGCCTCCCCTTTGTACATTTACAATGTACATTCTAATGCAAGTCAGCTATCTCAGTCTTTTGTGAGCCATATGCAGCATGATTCCTAAAGGAAACCCTTCATATTGACTTTAATGACAACAAGATCAGAGTCCTGATCAGTATATTCAATTGAGTGTGAAAGGGAAAAGGAAATCAGGCTTCAATAAATTCCTCAGAGGCAGAAAGCAATAACTTTTGGAACAAGCTCACAGAAATTTTGAGCCTTGAAAACTTGAGAACATTTTCCCCAACCATTGTAAGTTCTGGCCTCATTTAGACAGATGCTAAATAAAATGCAGCAGGTTGACAGAATGCACATAGAAATCAATGGATACTGTTTGTTTGTTTTTAAAATGTATCCCATGTGTCTGTTTGCATAAATATTTCAAGTTGTGGTGGGTTCCTTGGCTGTATGTATGTAAATCATGTGTAATCAGCAAGATGTTCCAGGATGCTATATGCAATAGTAAAAACAATTTCTTCTATTTTCCCTATTTTGGTGAGTTAGTGTTAAAAATGGCTTTGAAATCCTTTTTTTTTTTTTAAAAAAAAGGGATATAGTTTTAAAAAGTAGTGCTGCTATTTCGGTGTTAAATGTCTCAGCTCCCGTGCAATAATAGCAGTTCTGAATTCATGGTGTTCACTGTCTGTGTCCGTACATTCCATGTTCATCTTTGGCGACAAGGTGGTGAGCCCTCTGAACACAGCTGTACAGTCGAGAATAAGAGAGGCAGGCTATGTTTAGGGCACCTTTTCTAGAACCTTCCCCATGTGGGGTGAGCACAGTGAATCCAAAAATGGGTTGCTCAGTTGTGGATACAGTTGCTGGACTACTCAGCACCCATGCTGTATCTAGGGCAGCTCTATATTCTGGATTATTTTGGTAGGGGTCAATGCAGCTACAGAAATTACTTGAAGCTTATAGACATTATTTTTTTTCCAAGATGGCGGAGCTGCAATAGGAACTTCATAGCAGCTCTGGGAGGAAATTTTTCCATCGGCCACAATCCTCCCCCAGGAAGCTTCCATTCTGCTACTAACTCAGCTTAAGCCCCTTCTATTACACTGGGGGCTTTGCTAGGCCACGGATGCATCTTGATTCCTACTTTCCAGGCAACAAGAAGGGAAAGAGGAAAGTCAACCTAGTGATAGGAGTGGCACCGCCATTACATCGGCGACCAGGCCATTCAGTAGAGACTCCCTCAGCTGCTGTTGGGGATTGCCCGCAGACTGTCTGCTCACCCCAGCTGCTTAACTGAAAGGGAAGTATCTTAAGGGGTTTACAGCATTGGCTGGGCTCTCCACCCGCTGATTGGGGGTGGTGTGAGAGGAGACCCTTATTGTCGCCGAGGCTGCTCTGCCAGGCTGGGGAGTGCCGCAATCAGCAGGCCGTGCCAGTGGTTTGGCCCCATCACCTCGCCAAGAAACCCATTCCACCTATCCCACCCACTAAACCAGGGGTGGAGAAGAGAAGTGCCCTTACTGTCACCGAGGAGCCCTTCCCACCAGCTGAACTGGAGTTGGTGAAGAGAGGGGGCCTTCCCACCACCGAGGAGCCCTCCCACCTGCTAGACCGGAGGTGGAGAGAAAGAGGTGTCCCTATTGTTGCTGAGGTGTCCTTACCCACCCGCCGAACAGGGGGTGGGGAATACTGGCCGCCAAGGAGCTCTTTCCACCCACCAATCTGGGGTGGGAAGAAAGAAGACTTTCACCGCCGAGGATCCCTCCCCACCCGCCGGACCAGGGGTGGGGAAGAGAGAGGAGCCTTATCACTATTGAGGAGTCCTTCCCACCCGCCGAACCGGGGGTGGTGAAGCGAGGGGGCCTTCCCGCCACTGAGGAGCCCTTCCTGCCCACCGATCCGGGGGTGGGAAGAGAGTAGAGCCTTCCACCGCCGAGGATCCCCCCCACCCGCCAGACCAGGGATGGGGAAGAGAGAAGAACCTTCTGCTGCTGAGGATCCCCCCACCCATCGGACCGGGGGTGGGGAAGAGAGGGGCCTTCCCATCGCTGAGGAGCCTTCCCCATCTGCTGAATTGGGGGTAGGGAAGAAAGGAGCCCTCCCCGCAACCAGGGGAACTGAGGAATGTTATCATCATTTCAGCTGCCATGACTTCCGCCATCTTGAACTTAATTCAATTTACTTTTTTTGCATTTATGTTGCTTCTTTTTGATTTTTAGAATTATTTTTTCTTTTCTTCCTTTCTTTTATGCCTTGATATTATGTGTGAATGTGTGTATGGAATTATTGCTGGCTGTGACAGGGTTTTTAGGAAGGGGAACTGAGGAGGGGGAGGGGGTATATATATATGTTCATCCTGATGACGTGGAGGGTGTCTTTGGGGCTGTGAGGGCAACCATGTCGGCTCTGTACCCTTTCCCTTTCTGGCTAATTAAATCGGATAGAGGCAGGTTAGTGGATTGGTTTGTATTGATCATTAACGCTTCACTGGAGCAGGAGACAGTTCCATCTGGTCTAAAACAGGCTGTGGTAAGACAAATCCTGAAAAATGCCTTCCTTGACCTCATGGTTTTGAACAATTACAGACCAATCTCTAACCTCCCTTTTTTGGGCAAGGTGCTGAAGCGGGTGGTTGCCTCTCAGCTCCATGAATTCCTAGAGGACATTGATTACCTGGATCAGTCACAGTCTGGGTTTAGGCTTGGTCACAGTACCGAGACGGCTTTGGTCGCCTTGGTGGATGACCTCTGCAGGGAGCTGGACAGGGGGAGTGTGACCCTGTTGGTTCTTTCGGACATCTCAGCAGCTTTCTATACCATCGACCATGGTATCCTTCTGGGATGGCTCTCTGGGATGGGTCTTGGGAGCATGGCTCAACTCTACTATTCCTTTCCACCTACCTCCAAGGAAGCCCCTTGGGTACTGGATGAGTGCCTGGCCACTGTGACTGTCTGGATGAGGAAGAATAAGCTGAGGATCAATCCTGACAAGACAGAGGTCCTCCAGGTCGATCATAAGCCGGATCGGGGTATAGGGTGGCAACCTGTGCTTGACAGGGTTGCACTCCCCCTGAAGTCACAGGTCCACAGCTTGGGTGTCCTCCTAAACTCATCGCTAATGCTTGAAGCTCAGGTGTCAGCGGTGGCTGGGAGAGCCTTCACACAATTAAAACATGTGTGCCAGCTGCAACCATACCTTGTGAAGTCGAATCTGACCACCTCCAGATTGGATTACTGCAATGCACTCTATGTGAGGCTGCCCTTGAAGACGGCTCAAAAATTTCAGTTGGTTCAACGGGCTGCAGCCAGGCTACTAACTGGAGCAACTTACAGGGAGCGGTCAACCCCCTTGTTTAAGGAGCTTCATTGGCTGCTGTTCATTTTCTGGTCCCAATTCAAGGTGCAGGTTCTTACCTACAAAGCCCTGAATGGCTTGGGACCTTCCTACCTGCGTGACCACATTTCTGTTTATGAACCCACGCAATTTCTTCATTCATCTGGAGAAGCCCTGTTCCCGTTCCCGCCTCCTTCGCAGGCGCGATTGGTGGGGATGAGGGAGAGGGCCTTCTCTATGGTGCCCCCCCCCCCCGACTCTGGAACTCTCTACCTAAAGATATCAGACAAGCCCCTGGTGGAGACGAGGGAGAGGGCCTTCTCTATGGTGGCCCCCTGACTCTGGAACTCTCTACCTAAAGAAATCAGACAAGCCCCCACCTTGGCAATCTTTAGGAGGAGCTTGAAAACGTGGCTGTTCCAGTGTGCCTTCCCTGAATGAGGGAAATAATGCCCGATTTGACCAATTTCCCTCCATACGTCCTCTGAAGCACTTTATCTATCCGTTGGATTGATGCCCCCATATCACTCTTTAAAACTCCCATGCCCAGACCTACACTACTCTATACACGCCCAGGGTTTTAAATTTTTAATCTACATCTTGCCCTGCCATAATGTTTTTAAATCTTTTGTGTGTTATTGCTTATATGTTTAACTGTATTATTAATATTGTTTTATTTGCTTGCTTGTTTGTTGATGTATTGTTGTATTCGTATTTGATGGGCTTAGCCTCATGTAAGCCGCCCTGAGTCCCTTCGGGGAGATGGTGGCGGGGTATAAATATTTTTTTATTATTATAAGACAAACAACAGATCAGAGATAAATGTTCAAAATCACACATTCATGATTTGAGATTGCACAATTCAAGTTTTAAGGGAAGAAACCATGCTGCTTCTATAATATCACTCAGATAACCATATTCTACTTCCTCAAATTTTGGAATCTCCTTTACCTATTATGCAAAATATTCTAATTATACAAATTATATTTATTTGCATTCTGATTATGAAAGTGCAACACAATAATTTTCCCACTAAGCTTCAATCTTCACAGCATTTTTACAGTTGCAACTGATCTGAGAAAATACAAGGCTGAGTATCCCTTATCCAAAATGCTTATCCAAAATGAGTATCCCTTATCCACAGGGCCTTCTCTGTGGTGGCCCCCCGGCTCTGGAACTCTCCGCAGAGACATTAGACAAGCCCCCACACTGGCAATCTTTAGGAGGAATTTGAAAACCTGATTATTCCAATGTGCCTTCAGTGATTGAATGTAAGATTCTCCCTGACCACACTTTGCACAAAATGTCCTTAGACAGACTTTATTTTATGGGTTGTGCAATGAAATCCTTCCTCATTCTTGGAGCCTCCTCCTTATAAGTTACACTGTCCTATCTCCCAGTGTTTTAATTTTTTTAAATAATTTTATCCATGCATCTGGCCTTGCCTAGTGAAATTCCCTGTGTTTTTAATGTTTGATTTTATATTGTTGTGTTATATATTATTTTGATTTTGCATTTTATGTATTTTGCTCGTTTTATTGTGTTTTGTATTATATTGCTTGTATTGTATCGATGGGCGTGGCCTCATGTAAGCCGCACTGAGTCCCCCTGGAGGAGATGGAATGGGGTATAAATAAAGTATTATTATTATTATTATTACTATTATTATTATTATTATTATTATTATTGAGACAAACAACCTCATCAGATGAAGGCAGAGAAGCATCTTCTCCCTGCTTCTCTGCACTGGCAGCATGAGTCCGCTGAAGCACATCACATGACACAGGCCTACTTCCAATGTGGTTCCATGGGGCTCTGTGCCAACAGCTTTGCTGACTCCTCATCCAAAAAAGGCAGAAGGAGCTGAAGAGAAATTGAGGGATAGTGGAGAAACATTGTGGGAAGGCATAGGACAGACCCTGATGGTAAGGAACACAGCCAGATGGGTTTCCTACATTGCCCCACCATTTTACCCACTGTCCCCCACTTTACAAAGAGCTATCGGATGAGGTTCCAAAAGTATTTTAGAATTATTATTATTATTATTATTATTATTATTATTATTATTATTATTATGGAACTCCTGGATTTGTATATACTGTACATTCTTAATTATATATTTTGGAGTGTCACTTTCTCAGCCATTTTGGAATTCTGGACAAGGAGTGTTCAATCTTATAAAATAATATTTAGGTGCTACATTTGGATGTGGAAGACTCAAGTTCAAAACAGGGACACATGCAGAGGAACGTAGAGATAAACAGTAGTAACTGAAGAGGGAAAAAAAATTGCCTTCAGAGTTACAGATGAAGTATTTTATTATATCTAGAAAACAGTATGGTTTAACTTCTTTTTGTCTCTTTCAACTTTTCATCATGCTATGCTTCCTAAGCAGCATATCCATGATGGATTTCTGTACTCCCACCCAGTTGTTAACACCAGTTAAGGTAATGATAACTATCGGTGATCTTTACATCCCCTTTCATATTTCTAAATGCATCATAAACTATTTGTATAAATATCTGCCAATTTAGGCAACACTCTATGCATTTGATGAAGTGGGTTACTGCCTACAAAAATATATGCCAAATAAAATGTGTTGATCTTTAAGTATATATATTAGGGATGTGCAAAAATTCGTTTTTCATCCAGTTTTTGGATCTAATTCATTAGGTTCATACATACAAAATGATATTAAGAAACACAAAGGGTGTCCATGCAAAAAATGTAAGATTCAAAACACTGACCTATGATTTTTGGATAAGTTAAAGTAAGTCTTGTAAATGGCTCCAAGTCTTGTCATGGGCACCATTTCTCCCCCATAGGGCTGGGTTTACCTCTCCCAAAGGGCCCCGAGGAGGATGGTGAGGCTGGAGTGGGGGAAGTTTTTCCCCCAAAGAACACAGCGAGGGCGGGGGGCAGAGAAGGAGAGAGGCATGCCTGGATGGATGGCTGGGCAAGGAAGAAGCCCCTCTGCACATGGCTGGCCCAGAGAGAGAGGAACAGACCACACTCACATTGACCTCCACAGAGAACTAGATAGGGGGAGTGTGCCCCTACTATTTCTCCTGAACATCTCAGCAACTTTCAATACCATCGACCACGGTATCCTTCTGGGTTGGCTCTCCAAAATAGGT
Source organism: Anolis sagrei (assembly GCF_037176765.1). Taxonomy (NCBI): domain Eukaryota; kingdom Metazoa; phylum Chordata; class Lepidosauria; order Squamata; family Anolidae; genus Anolis; species Anolis sagrei. Next base: position 77,917,350 of record NC_090021.1, read on the forward strand.
CTTGGGGGCACTGCGTTGCAGTGGCTCCACCCCTTCCTGGCGGATCACACCCAGATGGTGATGCTAGGGGACACCTGCTAAGTTCCCTGGCCTTTGACCTGTGGGGTCCTGCAATGTTCCATTCTTTCCCCCATGCTTTTCAACATCTACGTGAAACTGCTAGGTGAGGTCATCCAGAGTTTTGGAGTTGCCATCTCTATGTAGATGACACACAATTCTACTATTCTTTTCCACCTCCCTCCAAGGAAGCTCGCTGGATCAGTGTCTGACAGCTGTAATGGACTGGATGAGGACCAAGAAACTGAAGCTTAATCCAGAAGAGACAGAGGTTCTCTTGGTCAGTCGCAAGGCTGATCGAAGTACAGCGTGACAACCTGTGCTCAAGGGGATTACACTCTCCCTAAGAACATAGGTCCACAATCTGAGTGTTTTCTTGGATTCATCATTGATGCTTGAAGCTCAGGTGGTAGTAGCCAAGAGGACCTTCACACAGTTAAAACTTGTGTGCCAGCTGCAACCGTACCTCAAAAGCCTGATTTAGCCATGGTGGTCCACATCCAGAATGGACTACTGTAATCCAATCTGTGTGGGGCTACCTTTGAAGACAGTTCAGAAACTGCAGCTAGTTCAAAAGTCGACTGCCAACTACTAACAGAGGCTAGCAATAGGGAGCATATCATACCCCTACTAAAGCAGCTCTACTGGCTTCTGACTAGTTTACAGGCTCAATTCAAGGTGCAGGTTATTACCTATAAAGCCCTATATGCTTTGGGTCCAACCTATCTTCGAGACCGCATCTCTTTCTATGAAACAGCACGGGCTTTGAGATCTGCAGGGGAGGCCCTTCTCTCAATCCCACCACCATCTAAACATGGTTGGTGGGGATGAGAGAGGGGGCCTTCTCATCTCTGGAATACCCTCCCAAAAGAGATTGGGCTAGCCCAATCTTTCCAATCCAGTCTTAAAACGTGGATGTTTAAACAGGCCTTTGACCTCGAGTAGGCTGTAATGGGCCGAAAGGAGGCCGACGATCTGGCACTTTAGTTTGTGAATTGCTGGAAGCTAGTTTTACCTACAGGTGTTCTGCATTTTAAAACTGAGCAATTTTATTTTATGTTATATGTGTTGGTAGTGGTGGTTGTTATAATTTTATGTGCTATTGTTTTATAATTTTATGTGCTATTGTTTTATAATTTTATGTGCTATTGTTTTATAATTGATTTGATGTGGATGACTAGGATGGTTTTAAATGGTGTATTTTAATATTTTGATAAATGTTTTTAATGTTTATGTATTGTATGTGAATTTGTGTCCTGGCATTGAATGTTTGCCGTGTATATGCTGTGCTCCGCCCTGAGTCCCCTTTGGGGTGAGAAGGGAGGAATATAAATGTTTTAAATAAAGAAATAAATAAATAGTATTTATGTACCATTTTATGTTATATGCTGCACCTTGGAGTACCTTTGTAAGCCATCCCAAATCCCTCCAGGGAGATGACAAATAAAGTTTATTTTTATTTATTTTTATTCTTCACTAGGGCAATTCCTTCACCAGAATAAATGTTGAGGAAGATGATGGTAGTACAGAGAACTGACAAGAGTAAGTGACCCTTGATGTGCCAAAAAAATACTTTTAGAGATTGATATATATATATATATATATATATATATATATATATATATATATATATAGGGGAAGCCACGTGATGTGGTTGTTGATTATGCTTTTCCTGCATGGCAGGGTGTTGAATGGCCCTTGTGGTCTCTTCCAACTCTAAGATTCTATGATTTTATGAAATATGAGGCAGCCCAACACTCACTAATCATTAATTATATTGCCCCATGACTACAATGATTATTGTGAAATGTGCCCATACACAGATAATACAGATGATAAACATACTGCTATTCCGCTCAGTGGGGGGAATGTTACAGTAGGAATGGGCAGAGTTTGAATCAACAGGGTATCCTTTTTATTACTACAAGTTAAACTCTAAGAATCACCTACAGGGTCAGGTGTAAAAGTGATTCAAATAGGAGATGTGTGCTGAGTATTATACTGTGGCATGCTTCTGAATACATTCTCAGCCTCAGAATTTGTGATCTTCTTCTCTTCTTCTTAGATGAACCCTCATAGCTTGAGGATGATTGTCTTCTGGATGTAGTGTCTAGGCGGTGGGTCCGTAAGTGGCTGTGAAGCCCTATTCTTGATCCACATTTTCTCCTGCAGTGAGGACATCGGCCTGGTCAGTGTTGGCTTGATGCGCTTTCCTCTTGGCACATTTCCCTCTTTTGCCTCCATTTGTGTCTCTCCGAATTCTGCAGCACTGCTGGTCACAACAGACCTCCAGTTAGAGTGCTCAGGGGCCAGGGCTTCCCAGTTCTCAATGTCTATGTCACAGTTTTTGAGCTTGGCTTTAAGCCCATTTTTAAATCTCTTTTCCTGTCCTCCAACATTCCGTTTCCTGTTCTTGAGTTCGGAGTAGAGTAGCTGCTATGGGAGATGGTGATCGGGCATTTGGACAACGTGGCCAGTCCAGTAGAGTTGATGGTGGAGGAGCATTGCTTCAATGCTGGTGGTCTTTGCTTTTTCCAACACACTGACATTTGTCCGCCTGTCTTCCCAAGTTAATGATTTGTCATCACTAACAGAACCAAGCTTCCAGCTTCTTTCACACAAAAATCCACCTAGGTATCTACCAGCAACCTGATTTAGGAGCTGTGAGGAATTTTTTATAGCTGTAAAACACAACTGGTATCAGACTCTTTTCCTTGTGCATCTTATATCCTGGGAATCACCTAAAGAGCTATTAGCGTAACGTGATATACATTCTGCAAACCTCTGAATTAAATCTGCTGTAATCCAAGTATGGGCATCAGCCTGAGATTTGAAGGTGAGACAGTGTCACACCCCCAGAACATGCTCTAATCCACAGGAACATTTACCGTTGTGCTTTTTAAAGTATCCCCTTCACTTTCTAAAGGGGTTCCCTCAACACTGTTTAAGTCCAGGAGAAGCCATTTTCAAACCAGGAAGGAAGCTGGAAATAATATCTTCTTGAAACACCCATGCACACCTAAAACTTACAGGAATAACCAATAAGCAACTTGGAGATATTGACCCCTGCTTCTTAATAGTTTTAGTCATTTTTGATTAGATTTTTAGGGTCACAAAAGTAATCTTGGAGGACCAGATGTGGACTATAGGTCTCACCTTTCCCATCCTTGTTTGAAGTTTACAATCATGGGCATTTTTGTGAGAATTCCTAATTCAACTAATATCTACATTGCAAACATCACTGTGGAACAGTTTGTTTGCAGCTATATAGCCTTCAGCTACTCTCAGAAAAAGCTGTTTGTTCGCTTGCTTTGTTTTGTTTTGTTTTGCTGTACAGGGAGGAAATTAGCCACATCCCTGAACTGCACTAAACCTTGTCAATAAACAACATTACAAGACCAAAAAAATCATTATTTCTGCTAGCCTCGTTGCACATGCAATGAAAAAAGGCCTGTGCTCTAATCTTACTTAAATACCAGAGGTTGGGGTATGCACTTTTTAAAAGAGAAAGCAGGGAGACAGTGTGTATGACTTTGATATTTATCAAGGAGTGTAGCCTTTTTTCCAATGTGATTTTTGAACTAAAATCTTTATTGTGTATCTAGGACAAAAAGAGGTTAGCTGATGCCCTAGCTAGATCAAAATTATACTGGCGCCTTTCTCCCTGCTTCACTGTCTTAAATGGGCCATGCATCATAAGTAAATTGTCTAATTTAATCAAATTCTGCCTGGATCTTTGGTAAAGAGACTTGTAGGAGATGAGCAATATGTTGAAAAAAAAGAAATATTTTAAGGTCCAAATCAGATCACTTCAAATGGAAAAGTAGAGATCCTGAAAAACAAATGAAATTAGATGGCAGCAAATAGCAGGGAGATGATTAGATAAGGTCACAGTGATCACACAGGGAAATATGATTAGTGCATTGAAAAATGCCACTGTTCAGGACAAAATTCCTTCCTTTGTCTCTAACCTTGGTAGATCTGGTATGTGTGTGAAAGTGACAGATTTATATCTTCAGCCTGTCTGTGAAATATAGATGGTAAATTAACATGATATATAGAGTTTATTCCCCCTGGCATTATTCTGCAGTTCCACTGACCTTCCTAGCAATAGCTTCATATAATGCTTTAACATGGAGGTCAGAGCTTTAGGAATTAACAGAAAATGGTTCAAAAACATGGATATCCACAGGGAATAGAGGGATAGGATAAGCCATAATATTTAGTTTCCTTGCTTTCATTGAAAAAAATGCCACCAGTACTTGGCCCTTTTGGAACTTGAAGAAACGGGATAATTTTGGTGGAATTATCCTCTCTTATTATCCTCTTAACTAACATGTTTTTACTGTTTTAGCAAGAACAAATTCACAGCAAAGGCAGTTACAACTAATATTAGGAGAAAGAACTTATGGTTAATTTAAATGCCTACTTTTAAGAATAACCCATGTAAAACAATTAGGAAATATAGAATATTTATATGGCTGTGATTGAGTTGCTTTATCCATAAGGTACACTTGCATGATCTTTCTAAACCAAATTTTATTTTAAAAAAATATTTTTAACTAGTGAGTTTGTAAACATCTCAAATACCCCAGTTAACCAACCAATGCAGACAAAATCTATTATTATATGGCCTCCTTATCCACAGTTTTGATAGCCATCATTTCCCTTACCCATGCTCCATTAAATATCTTTCAGCCCAACCCCAGTAAGTGTTTGTGGGTCTCTCTGGGTTCTCTAGTCTAGTGTGAATCCACTGGCTATATGTATTAGATTATGTAAAAAGGGGGGCTCTCCTAGTGTGTTCAGGGGCCAGACAGGCTCATATTGGGAATTGTCTATCCAGTAGCCTGGACCTAAATGATATAGAATGTATAGGTTATAACCGGCATTTTGAATTGTACCCAGAATCAGACCAGCAACCAAAGGAGCTGTTGAAGTGTGTGAGTTGTATCCCCAGTTAATATTCCTTCTGCTGCTCTTTGTACCAACTGGTGAAAGGCACACATAATATGCCTATAAACCAAATGGAATGTAACCAAGACATCTATCACTGTGGCCAGATCAAGCATCTCCAGGAATGGGCACACTTGGCACACAAGCTTTAAGTGTGCAAAAGCACTTCTGACTACTGGGGGAAAAGTTGGGACTCAATGTTCAAGACATACATCAAAATTATTATCCTGAGTGTAACCATATTCAGCAGAGGGTGTATTCCTATTTCCTGATTTTCTTTGCTCTGATCAGGATCATCTCTGTCTTGTCTGGATTCTGCTTCAAGTTTTTTGTCCTCATCTAATCAATTACTGATAGTGCAAATGAGTTGCTTGTCATCGGCATACCTGTGAAACTGAGACTCAAATTTCCAAAAATGTGTCCAAGTAGTTTCATGTAGTAAGGCTGTGCAATTCGAGTAAACCCCGTGCTATTTTCGGTGCCCCAATTTCAGTGCCCCCTTTCCATTTTTTGGAAGCTTCCCGAATTCGGGAAGGCAAAATGCTGTTTTTTGATCCAGGGACTTTTTATATATATTTTATTTTGATAAAGAATTATTTTTACAGTTAGCTTCCAGGCTTCTAACTGGAGCTAACTGTAGGGAACACATGACGCCCTTACTAAAGTAGTTCCATTGTAAGTTGCCAGTCCCAATTCAAAGTGCAGGTTATGACCTACAAAGCCCTAAATGGTTTGGACCCTGCCTATCTTCATGATTGCATCTCCTCCTATAAACTGGCGTAGACTCTAAGATCTGCCGGGGAGACCCTCCTCTCACTTCTGCCTCCATAACAAGCACAGTTGGTGGAGACGAGTGAGAAGGCCTTCTTGGTGGTCGCCCCCTGACTTTGGAACTTCCTCCCTAGAGAGACTAGGCAAGCCCCCACATTGTCCTCCTTCCATAGGGACCTGAAACTTGGATGTTCCAGTAGGTTTTAGAGTATGATTAGTCACTAGGCCCTCAGTTCTGCACCTTATCCACTTCCTCAGCCCGATGATACATGTTGCACTATCTCTTGCCCAGCCTTCATAGTTGGCATGCCCATTTTATAATCCGGGCCATTGGTATTTGAACCCGTCTGATGAAGTTATAATGAAATTGGGTTTTTTATTTTTTTTTGTGTATGTTTTAGCAGGATTTTATATTTTATGATGTTTATTTTAATTTATCTGTATGGCTTTCCTTTGGGGCAACTGAATGTTTTGCCTTATATGTTGGAAACCGCCCTGAGTCCCCTTGGGGAGATATGGTGGTATACAAATAAAATTGTGTTGTTGTTTTTGTTTTTGTTGTTGTTGTTTTTAGGGAGGAAGGCTACAGTGCTAGACTGGTGCAGGAGTACAGAAGCTAGAGAGCACACATGCACACGCAAGCCAGGTGAACTGTAAAAAATAGATTCTCTGTTCATGGATTGAACCGTCCTATGAAGGCAACCATAAGACTGATGTGACCCTTGATGAAAATGTGTTTGGTATCCCTGTTGAATTAATGCAGTTTGACACCACTTTAACTGCCACGGTTCAATGCTATGGAATTGTGGGAGATGAATTTTTGCAAGGTCTTTAGTTTCATCTGTCAAACAGCCTCTTCATACGTACTGCCGGAATCACCACAGATCATGGTGATTCAAGTGGTGCACATCTGGATGCATGGGGTACCCATTGCCTCATGCCCTGCATTGCTGGACTCACCCATGTTCTCATCCCACGGGGGGAAGCATCCAAAACCTGCCGTCCACTGTTGATCCAAGACAACATGTGAAGTCTCCCATATTGCCACTGCAGTAGCATGAGCCAGTTTGCCTTCTCCTTTACAAAGGACTCCTCCCCCCTGGAAGTTGCAGTATGTCATATAATGGGAGTTGGCAGGCTCCGGCTTAAAGGAGAAGGTAAACTAGTGCATGCTACCGATTTCACTGCCATGTGATGAGGTCGAAAGAATGCCTCTGCCTCCCCAAACTACAATCCCCATATTTCCAAAGCAATGAGCCATGGAAGTTAAAATGGTGTCAAATTGCATTAATTCAAACATGTAGAATCACCCTGAAGTTTTCACTAGCATTGCTCTAGTCTCCTGCTCTCTCCTTTCATTTCTGCTAGCTCCCTAGAACATTAGGGAACTGGTTTGGCTCCCCTCCATGAGAGAGGACACTCAAGAGCAATTGTATCAGGTGCTTGGATCACTTCCTTACTCCAGAGGTCAAGTCAGGCTTTGACAGAATCACCTGTTGAAGTGCCAGAAAATGCCCAAGAGTCATCAAAAATCTGTCTGGATTGATTAGCCTCCTGGCAGGGGGTTGGACTGGATGACCCTTGTGGTCTCTTCCAACTCTATGATTCCTGGGGCAGACTATTCAAATTGGTTTCTAATTATTGCAAAGTTTGTGGATCTCAATGAGTGTTGAAGTACACTATGTACACACAGAGCCAGCCAAATTGTAAGCTAGGGCAGATGGTATACCTTGTTCTCCAGTTTCAGTTATGTGGACATCTGGGGAGGAAAGTCTACAAAACAAACCTGCAACAAACCTTGCAGGAAATATAGAAAAAGACTGTGGTGAAGTTATTTTTTTTATTCCATCTCCCTGTTGGGACATACTTACTAGGAGGCCCTTGAAGTTATATTCCCTAGAAGTAACTTCTCTAAGGTCTAGCACCAAAGAACCTTTAAAAATTGTGAGCAGGGTTTTTTTTGGTTTTTTTTTGGGGGGGGGGGGTGCTAAAGCCAAAAGGCTGTTTGTTTAGACCTGGTTATTTAAAACATTGTTTCAAAGTGTTTGCAGTAAGCTAAGCATCAATCAGTTGAAGAGAACATCACTGACCTGTGAGTTTGCTAGCAGCTCAGTTTTGATACCAAGGGGATCAATAGAACGGCTGAAATCGAAGCAGCTTTCCAGAAGAGGCTGCTGACTCTTCAAAATTGAAATACGTTTTTCCATGTGTTTGGTCAAAGCCCTTACAAACCACATTTGTTAGATATAGACAGAAAATTTCCAGTTGACAGCATGTGTTCATAAAATCAAAGAAAATGATATGATTAAATTGATCAGTTGGAGAAATTTGTCTGTTTTTTACTTAATAGCTGAAAGAGCAGCCATGTCTTGTTTTGGCAATCCTGAAATAAACATTTATTCTGTTATGGGTGCTTTTAGATACACAGAGAGGAAGAGGATTGCTCCCTCTAATGTAAAGCTATGGGTGGCCCTCCAAATATTTTTGTTTGCTACTTCCATCATCCCTCACCATTAGCAATGCCATACCATAACTGCAGGGGTTCTATCCTATGGATGGATGGCATCTGTATTTTAGCAGAATCCTCTGCTTAGACTACAGGCCTGAAGCCACCTAACAAAGTCGTGTGCCAAGTTTCCTACAGAACCACAAATTCCATTGTTCTATAGGATAGAACTATGACAGTAGTTTCAAACTGCACCTCCTAATGCAGTGAAACCAATTAGGAACTCTTGTCATTGCAATGCTCCCCTCCCCACAGTATTTGGGAGAGTCTGTTAAGCCTGGGTGGGAAACTGAGGGTTAAAAAATGGCTCCTGACTCTGCAGTTATCTACTGCAGGGTTTCAGTATAGCTCTGACCAAATTCTCTTTTTTAGAATATGAAAATGAAATCAACATTTTGAAAGGCTAGTTTTAGGAAAACAATCTTTTTTCATTGGTCCAGGGAAACCGAGGCCTGTGTAGCAGCATTGTAATGAACAGGTTTGACTTTCAGGACAAGTTTGCCTTTCAGGTTCAACAGGAGAGGATATAGTCCTCACGAAAGAGGATCGCGAGATAAGAAGGAAGACGTCTAAGATTGAGTTATGGGATCATCGAGGGAAAACAATAATTTCTGAAGAGGTTTTGCACATCTTACTCAGGTCCTTGTTAGAGTCTCCTGTAGACATTTGGCCAAGATATTCCTCCTATTTTGAAGAAGGATGTCTCTTAATGTCTTGCTATGAATAGTTGCCATTGAACTTTGTGTCACTGTCAATGAAACTCTTAGTGTTTGATTACCATTTTCTTTCTGATTGTACTTGTGTAAAATGCTGCAAAGGATGACAGGAGAAATATATTTGAAACGGTTATATAACAATAGAGTGGGGAGAACCAATTACAGGTAAAATGCTTAACAACAAGGTAATCAAAGTGCAAAACACGATTCAAAAACATTTTGTGTATAGAATCAAGCATTATACTATGAAGGTAAAATGTTTCCTTTCTTCAATATTAACATATCTAAGTTTACTTTTGTTGCAACATGTTGAAACACATACACACTTACAACCTCATCATACTGGTTGCTGGAATCACTACAGATCTGGATGATCCGGAGGTGTGGGTAACCAAAGGCCCCATACCCCAAATTGCCTGACTTACAAGAAATCCCATTGGGGGGGGGGGGACTGCCTGCCATCCAGTTCTCCCCCCCCCCCACCCATCCATTGTTATCAATGTAACACAGGAAGCCTACTGTGTTGCCATAGTTCTTCATTACTTTTATGACAGAGCCATACAGGAAGCAACTGTGCATTGTGGGATGGGAGTCAGCGGGCTCTGACACAAAAGGGAAGAGGAACTAGTGTATGCCACTGAAAAGTACCTCATCTGATGAGGTTGAGGCAAATACCCATGTATACTGCTGTCTCAATAGACTTCCTTGAGAGCTGTGCTGTTCAAAGTGATGACTGCCAGCTTCTGCTGTGTTTCCAAGAAAAAGGGTAATGGCATACATATTGCACTGATCCCAGGCACACTGGAGAATAAATTTCTGGTTCCATATCAGATAACCTAGAAGCATTACTTTAGCGAATGGAGAAGAGAACTCAAAATGTAGTTAATGCTTTTTTTTTCTTCCAGTAAAAATTGGCAGTGTGTCAAATTGAGGAATCTATATGCATTCATTGTCTCACTTGTAGATTTTTCTGCCCAATGTGCCAATTTTTTTTGTGCTCACCCTCTTTTGGAATGATTCCAACATTGTGTGACACATCTGACCAATAATAGCAAACTAATTATTGCACCTTGCACTTTTAAAATCAGAATTTTCAGCAATAAACCTTTAAAGGAGTTAGATAGATTTGCTCTTGGATAATGGTTACATCACCTGGACCTTGATCCCATGGAATATTGAACAGATTAGGAGAAATGCTGCCAAGTTTCTAACCCTGTCATTTTGATTATATTGTTTTGCTCTCTGTCCCCCAGCCTTTCTATGATTTAAGAAGTAGATAAGAAACAAATAATCTGAGCATGGCTATTTAATGTCTACCCCGTTTTGGATAAGCTGTTTTACTGCCTGAGGTGGATCAGCACATGCCCCACTTATCCTAGTCCAAGGTACACAATACCAACAGCCAACAAGTCCACTTTATTTGCTCATTTTTTGTTTTGGCTGAGGGGGCAAAAATTCCCTGTTCACTTCCTCCCATCTTTGGTAGTAAAAATAATATGAATATAAAAAGTAAGACCTTTTCATGGCACACAAAGTTCTTCTCAGAAGTGATGGCCTTGCTCTGTATAATCAGGAGACCACTTTTGCACCCATTGGTCATTTTCACATAGATAATTTCTTAGCTGTCACAACATGGTCAAGGATCTGAGGGTCCATTTTGTTCACATTAACAAACGGAACACAGCAGCTAGAGGATGACTAGAATATCACCATACCCTCCCATTTAATAGTTGAAACCTGGGACATGTGTAGCCAAGCAACATCCAAATGTGGTCAAGCTGGGAAAAAAATATTAACACAGGCTAGGAGAGATTTCAACAGCTTGCATTTACTTGACTAACTGGGAAGGCAAGACTACACCTTTCCCCTCATTGCCTCCTGCTTGCAATAAGATTAGGACAACAGGGAGAGAAAGAGAGGGGAAGCAGGACTTCTAAAAGCAACTGAAAAAGAGGAATGAAAAAGAATAAATTGTAACAGTCCCCAAGAAACTGAGCCAATCTTTCCACCTTCTTCTTAGTTGTGTGAGTATCTCTGCTACTGTGAGGACAGGGTTCCTGCAATGATCAAGAGGTTGCATGGAGCTCTGTGAGTATCTGAGAGTTGTGATAGCAGTGACACCAGTGACATGGGCACGATGTGTCCCCTATCCCTGTGCTGATGAGTGCGTGGAAAAGTTGATTATGCTATGTCCCATGTGGACAGTGGACCTGTCCTAATGAGACTCAATCCACATTGCTCCAAAGTTGTAATCCCCACTTCAAGCAACTTTGGACTTTGCCTGAAAAGGGCAAAGCCAGATTAACTTTGTATTCCTTGTGACACTCATGGGAAATGCAGGAACATTGTGAAGACAGTTAGCTTTCATGCCTGTGTAGATGAGCCCTTAAAAGTGATAGGAAATATGAACTTCATCCATTTTGTGAACCAGCACCCATTTCCAACCATTTAAAGTCCAAATTAGCACCGGGATTGTGGCGCAGGTGGCTGAATGTCAGCTGCATTAAGATCACTCTGACCAAAAGGTCATGAGTTCGAAGCCACCCAGGCTGGAGTGGGTGTCTAGCCATTGTGTAGCCTGTTGTCGACCTTTGCAACCCGAAAGACAGTTGCATCTGTCAAGTAGGAAAATAAGGTACCACCTTGTGTGGGAGGCTAAATTAACTAATTTATGAGGCCATAAAGAAAAAAGACTCCGGAGAATGCGGAAGAACTTCATTGGTGTCACTGATGGCGACGAAAAGCAGCAGCTCCCCTGGCGGCCAGAAAAAAAAGTTAAATAGCCTCGGTGTATTGTCTGTTATACGTTGTTTGTCAAACTGGCATTGAATGTTTGCCATATATGTGTATACTGTAATCCGCCCTGAGTCCCCTACGGGGTGAGAAGGGCAGAATATAAAAACTTTAAATAATAATAATAATAATAATAATAATAATAATTAGGAAATGTTTAGAAACAGTGATCCTTGTTCAGAGGAAAACACTGCACCTAAATTTAGCAGGACTTTTCTAATTGTTGGTTTTCCTTTTCAGAAGCAGAGCTCCATTTTTGGTCACTTCCAACTTTAGGGAAAAATAGAAATGTGTGGCCTCCAGCCATTCCTGTTGGTCAAAACTCGGCTTTGGACCCATTAAAGTTACTCAAATTGGTGCTAGAGGTACACATAAGAGCGTTTAGAAGCATGCAAAACTGATTCTGTCCCCAATGTCAGTGCATCCAATCACAACTCCACATATTTATTGACTGTAAGAAGAAGAGTCCCAATGTGCACATTCCCAATCAAGATTTGCTGGCCAATGGAGGAGTTCTACTTATGCATACTGGTGCACATTTTCCAAACATGCTGCCAAGGTTGTGGTTGAGAGGTATTTTGGTGGGCAGTGGACAAGACTAGGGTGTACAACAATACAGTGCTTGTACTGTGCTCTTCCTGCTGAATTTCTGTCATTGGGTGGCAGGCCACACCTTAAGTAGTAGAGGATTCCAAATAGCAAAAATATGGATTGAGAGAAACTCTCTATAGCAATGTTTTCCAACCTAGTGTCAGCCATATGCATTAGGCTATCACTCGTGACATTCCCTGAACACACAACTAGAGAGTGCCAGGTTACATTTAAAACACTTAAAATTAATTCATGCCACAATCCAACTCTAATATAGCCCTTGATATCCACTGTTTTGGTTTCAGGATACACACACACACACACACACACTCACACACACTCACCATACAACCCAAAATTATGGATGCTCAAATCCCATTATATATAATGGCATAATAAAATTGTGTTTCCTATTTAAAATGGTAAAATCAAGGTTTATTTTTAGAATATTTTGTGGATATGGAATTCATTAATATGGAGGATAAAACTATCAGGTTTTAGAAAAATAATAACAATTCTTCCCTCCCATCTGTCTATGAAGTCTGTATGTTTGCATGTTTATATGTAGCCAATGTGAATTAACTTATTGTGTGTTTATATGTATCCAACATTAATAAATGGCAGTTCCCAAGTTACAAACAAGATAGGCACTGTAGCTTTGTTCTTAAGTTAAATTTGTTTGTAAATCAGAACATACACGTTTTTAAGTGTAACTCCATCCAAAACATATATCTTTTAGCTTTGAGTGGCATAGGTAAAGGGCTAAAACCTCTGTGGTGTTTGTTTTGCTTTCTGTTTAGCTTTCACATTTTCCCTCCTTGTGATAATTGGATCTAAAAAATTGCTTTGTTGTGATAAAGCTTCAGTGGAGACATCTTTTCCTGCTTTCAGGAGTGAATTTCTCTTCCAAGGTAGATTTCTCTGACTTCCTGTTGTTTCACCCTTGTTCTCAACTGAGTCATTTGTAAGTCGGATATTTGTAACTTTTGGACTGCCTGAACTGCCGTGTACCTAGCTTTAGAACTCAAAGCAATTTCCAAAAATTAAAAATAGATACAGATAAAAGCTCACATTAGTAAGAACACATGAAAGCTAAAATTTAGCTGAACTAACAATAAATTGAAACCAGTTGCCGTTAAAATGTTAGAATATAGTTACATCATCCATAGACTGAAACAAATTACTATTGAAAAGGGAGAAATTTGGACAATGCAACACATAACTAAAAACTCTTTCCACATAAACAGTTATCTTCCAAGATCGTTTGAATTTGTATCTACTGCCATGGAGTACTGCTGAGGATTTTAGTGGTGAACCACATATTTATAAACATTTGGTAAATATTGTGGAGAAATATATCCCAGGTGATTTAATAAAAAAATAACAATATGATAAATGGATGGGATGGATATTTTTTCGTTGTGTCTGTGGGAGTGAATATATTAAAGAAAATGTTACAACTACCAGACAAGATTGGCCTGAATTCCACAGATATGGAACACCTGCAGCTTCTGCCAACTTCAGCTGGTGTTTACATTTTTTGCAAGTCAGGCCGCTTGGGCATAATATTAGCAGGCTATTTTCTCTCACTTGGCAGTAACGCAGCTTCAGACTCTCTTATTATTCAAACCTCGGGAATTGTTTGCTTCCTTTGGTAATGAGACACTGTCCCCAATTCATAAGTGCATGATATATTCTTATTTCAAAAATGTGACAGAACATGAGATGCTGTCACTCTGCACAATCTTCCCCAACCTTTCTGACCTACTGCAAAGAGGCAAAACAAAGGAAGGAAAATGGATTGTTTTATGATTTGTTAGCAAGGGTGAAAAGAGCTTGTGCCTCAATCTGTGGATTTAAAGACTCCACAGATACTCGCTGGAAAGTGAGTATATTTGCAATATACCAGGGGTGCAGTCATGAAAGCAATTATTCCAGAGTCACTGAGATAGCTTCAGAATATGCGATTTCTATTTCTTTTGTTGGCTTGCAGCATAGACTTACCACTCCATCTTCCTTATTGTGGAATGTGAGATGAGCAATGTTGAGACTGACAGATCTAGGGGATGGAGGAGTAGCTCAGAACAAACCAACAAAATTATGTTTACCCATCTGATGTCAACTAAACAGATGTAGATGTTGAATTATACATACATGTAGCTTTACATTCTCTGACACACACACATAATTGTAACTTTTATCAGGTTAATGCCAACAAAGAATATGGGATCTTTTTTTCATTTCTCTAAGAGGTAGCTGCATTGTGATTATTTTTTCCCTACAGTTTTAATAGGCGCAGTTCCAGGCAGGAGGAAAAATCTGTGTGCAAACCTCCAGGTCAGCTAGTAGAGTTGGAGATTGCTGTAATTTACAAGATTTAATTGATCAGTTGCTACAATGTGCAGCCATGTACTTCCTCCTTCCCTCTCAGTTGGTGTGGTGCCAAGGCACATCCTCTGCCTTGAAAATAGAATTAAGTAGGTTAGATCAATGCTTCTTAAATTGTGGATCCCGACCCCAAATGGGATCCCCTCAATGTTGGGGCCATGAAAATATGGCAATGGCAAAAAGTTTTGACCACCACCTACTGGCTTGTTTAGATATTACAGTAATCTATGTGTGCTATTTAGAGTGGACTCTGCAGAAAATGCTTCAGCTTTACTTCATAAAAAGGCAAAATCAGCCTATTTAGCAATTCTTGCAAATGCTGATTTATTATCAGTAAATGTTTGATTTTATATTATTCATCTATCTATCTATCTATCTATCTATATATATAGTATTGTCAAAGGCTTTCATGGCTGGAATCACTGGGTTGTTGTAGGTTTTTCGGGCTATATGGCCATGTTCTAGAAGCATGCTCTCCTGATGTTTTGCTTGCATCTATGGCAAGCATCCTCAGAGGTTGTGAGTTCTGTTGGAACTGGTGGTGTCACACACACACACACACACATATTGCTTAAAGACACCACCAGGGGCCAAATCATGGTGTCTGTTTTTGGCCTGGAAACCTCAGAACCTGGGCCGACCCTCAGGTGGAAACCCTATAGTATAGGTTCAGTCTTGTAATGGGGCCAATGCTCAATAGACTGTAGCAAATTTGTTTGGGGGGATTTTTTGGATTTGTAGAATGATATCATCTGACTTCCTATCAAACCTCCATGCTCCTTCCAAGCTTTACAGACCACAATACAACTAGAAAAAATGGATTTTCACAGTACCATATTATTGCACCCTATATAGGTGTGTATAGATAATATTTGTGAATGTTCACATACATACAGATCAGTTCAACTGTTTGCACTGTTGGTCCATCCTTGGAAAATGCTCTAATAAGCAACTGAACTTCTACATTTACTACCAAGTCAATGAGTGTAGTTTGTCAAAGATATGGCTCAGGAGGTACTGTCATACACATTGCTGTTTTCACAGAGTCCCATTACCTCATCCTCGCATTTCATTGCAGCATATCTCCTAGTTTCAGAGTAAATTGTGACCTGAGTTCCTACATAAGGGTTGTCTCTACTCTTCACTATTTTATCGAGATTGGACATTGCTCTCCTCCCAAGAAGTAAGCGTCTCCTGATTTCCTGGCTGCAGTCTGCGTCTGCAGTAATCTTTGCACCTAGAATTACAAAGTCTGCCTCCACATTTTCTCCCTCTATTTGCCAATTATCAATCAGTCTTGTTGCCATAATCTTCGCTTTTTGATGTTTAACTGCAATCCAGCTTTTGCACTTTCTTCTTTCACCTTGGTTAGAAGGCTCCTCAGCTCTTCCTCGCTTTCAGCCAACAAAGTGGTATCAACTGAATATCTAAGGTTGTTAATGTTTCTTCCAGCAATTTTTTCCCCAGCCTTGGATTCATCAAGCCCTGCACATCGCATGATGTGTTCTGCATACAAGTTGCATACAATCACCTTGTCTCTCTCCTGAGGAATCTATATAAGGTCCAAGTAGCAACAGTAAGAAATGACCATGGAACAACAGATTGGGAAAGGCATACGGCAGGGTTGTATACTGTCACCCAACGAGCATACCAAATCATCTTGTCTCTCTCCTGAGGAATCTATATAAGGTCCAAGTAGCAACAGTAAGAAATGACCATGGAACAACAGATTGGGTGACAGTATACAACCCTGCCATATGCCTTTCCCAATCTGTTGTTCCATGGTCATTTCTTACTGTTGCTACTTGGACCTTATACAGATTCCTCAGGAGAGAGACAAGGTGATTTGGTATGCCCGTACCACCAAGAACTTGCCACAATTTATTATGATCCGCACAGTCAAAGGCTTAGAATAGTCAATAAAACAGAAATAGATGTTTTTCGGAAACTCCCTGCCTTTCTCCATTATCCAGCGGATATTGGCAATCTGGTCTCTCGTTCATCTGCCTTTCCTAAACCCAGTTTGTACATCTGGCAATTCTTTCTCCATGTATTGCTGGAGTCTTCCTTGCAGGATCTTGAGCATTACCTTACTGGCATGAGAAATAAGGGCCAATGTACGAAAGTTTAAGCAGTCTTTAGCATTTCCCTCTTTTGGTATGGGGATATAAGTTGAATTTTTCCAGTCTGATGGCCATTCTTGTGCTTTCCGTATGGCATATGGCATGCATCACCTTGACAGCATCATCTTTCAAGATTTTAAACAGTTCAACTGGGATCCCATCATCTCCTGCTGCCTTGTTGTTAGCAATGCTTCTTAAGGCCCATTCTACTTCATTCCTCAAGATGTCTGGTTCTAATTCACTCACCACACTGTCAAAACTATCCTCGATATTATTATCCTTCCTATACAGATCTTCTATATAGTCTCGCCACCTTCTCTTGATCATTTTGGCTTCTGTTAGGTCCCTGCCATCTTTGTTTCTTATCATGCCAATTTTTGCCTGAAATTTACCTCCGATGTTTCTAATTTTCTGGAAGAGGTCTCTTGTCCTTCCTATTCTGTTGTCTTTTTCCACTTACATGCATTGCTTGTTTAAAAATAGTTCCTTATCTCTTCTGGCTAACCTCTGGAATTATGCATTTAATTGGGCATATCTCCCCCTATCACTGTTTCCTTTTCCTTTCCTCCTTTCTTGGGCTACTTCCTGTGTCTCAGCAGACAACCATTTTGCCTTCTTGGTTTTCTTTTTCTTTGGGACATACTTTGTTGCCACCTCCTGAACAATGTTGCAGACTTCTGTCCATAGTTCTTCTGGGACTCTATTTACTTAATCTAGTCCTTTAAATCTGTTCTTCACTTACTTTGCATATTTGCTAGGAATGTTAGTGAAATCATATCTAACTGGTCTGTGTTTTTTCCCTGATCTCTTTAGTTTTATTCTAAACTGAGCAATAAGAAGTTTGTGATCTGAACTACAGTCAGCCCCAGGTCTTGTTTTTGCCGACTGGATGGATATCTGCCACCTTTGCAAAGGATGTAGTCAATCTGATTTCGGTGTTGACCGTCTGGTGAGGTCCATGTATAAAGCCATCTTTTAGATTGTTGGAGAGCGTGTTTGTTATACACAGCTAGTTTTCCTGGCAAAATTCTATCAGCCTGTGTCCCTCTTCATTTTGTTGTCCCAGACCATGCTTGCCTGTGATCCCAGTTGTCATTTGACTTCCCACCTTGGGATTCCAGTCTCTTGTAATGAAAATAATGTCTCTTTTTAGTGTATTATCCAGTAGGTGCTGCAGATCCTCATAGAACTGATCTACTTCTGCTTCAGCAGCTGTAGTTGGGGCGTATATTTGGATCACTGAAATGTTGAAAAGCTTTCCTTGCACTTGAATTGAGATCATTCTGTCATTTTTGGGTTGTATCCAAGCACTGCTTTAGTGACTTTCTTATTAATTATGAAGGCCACTCCATTTCTTCAGTGTTCCTCTTGTCTGCAGTAGTAGATCTGGTAGTAATCTGATGTGAAGTGGCCCATTCCAGTCCATTTCAGTTAGCTGACCTCCATAATGTCTATCTTTAGTCTTGACATCTCACCAATAACAACATCCAGTTTGCCCTGGCTCATAGATCTTACATTCCAGGTTCCTATGGTGTGCTGATCTTTAGAGCATCGGATTCATTGTTCACCTCCAGCACTGTCTGCTGCTAGCCTTCCTTTCAGCTTTGAGCTAGCTGCTTCATCACATCTGGGGCTAGTTGAACTTATCCTCTGCTCCTCCCCAGTAGCATTTTGGCCATCTTCCGACCTGGGAGTCCCATCTTCCAATGGCATACCGACATATCTCTGGTTGTACTGGTCCATTTAGTTTTCTTGGCAAGAATACTAGGGTGGTTTGCCACTGCCTTCCCCAGGGATCGCGCTTGGTCTGACCTCTCTGCCACGACCATCCCGTCTTGCGTGGCCCTACACAGTTTTGCTCATGACATCATTGAGGTGCTCAAGCTCCAGTGCCACGACAAGGCAGCAATCGTTTGCTGGAGCTGCCTTGTCCAATAACTACTGTATTCTAAATAGATCAAACCCTGAATTTAACCACTATTTTCCTGTTATAACAGTAATGAAAGATTTTTAATGATCCATGGAAAAGATCATCATCCTACTTAACTGTTACCTTAGACACAGAACAAATAGAGCTGGGAAGAAAAAAAACCTCTTTTCCCAGTCTTCTAAAATTCTCTAAACATGTCAGTAAATATATGTACAAAGCAAATCTTGTAGATACACAATTATATAAACCAAGTATGTATTAGAGAACATAACACTTTAGAGAAGAGCCAAAAACACCCTTTAGAGCAGAATATCCTCTTGCAGTATATAACCACCTATAATTATGCTAGACAATGGTTTCAGTTGTTAGACTGAATAACCTGCAATCTCCGATCTGTCAGGAAAAAAGAGATTTTCCAGTGCATAAAAACATCATAGCTTTAGAAGTGTTTTGTCTTTCATTGCTCAAAAGATATTCTCCCATAAAACACTCAAGAGACAAATCAAGTAGATTTTGATGGGAATAGCATATTTGGTTTGCTCACAACTTCCATGTGATCAACATACACAAGTACAAAAACTTATTAGGCCAGTTTCAAATATCTTTGAGATAGTTCCATGTGCCAGCTGGCCAGAGCATTTCTCTTGTAACAAAATAGCTATCAACAGGTCACTTAGTTAAAAGGAGAGCAGAGAGCATTGGTCTTCAGCCCTTTATATAACTTCTCAGCAACCATAAAGTAAAGGAAGCTGCACACCAGAACATACATATAGGAAACAGTAAGAAACAAGATCATAAACAAACAGAGTGCCAGAGAAGGCTTGATGAAGGTTGTTATTTCCAGCAATCTTTGGTAGTATTTCCCCATCTCAATCCCCAGGAGCTATGAGCCTGTTTGAAAATGCATTGCCTGTTATTTAAAATTACAGTGTAGCAGTTGAAAATAAATATCAGGGTTGTTTTACCCCTTTTGGTCTTCTTCTTACCTTTGTCTTTCTTTAGCACCTAATCTAAATAGCTTAAAGTACAAGCCCCTACTACCTCTGAAAGAGACAAATGATATGTAATGGCAATGCAGTAGCCAGGATTTTAAAGCAAAATTTGTAAAGAGCCATATGGGAGAGAACACGTGGTCCTGATGCTGCATTTCAGCTTGCTTGCCTATGGATAAACAATGATATAACAAACCAAGGGCAGATCCATACAGCCACTTTATTGCAGAAACTTCCACAGAGGTGGCTCTCCAGTCGGCTTCCTGGACAAACCTGAAATAATTCACCACAAACAAGGAAAACCCTGGTTTGAGGCAAACTAATTTGATAGCGGGTTTTTTCTATGCCTCCTTGGAAGGCAAGGGATAAACCCACTCCTTCTGGTGTCTGGAATGCAGAATACTGCAGTCCAGACAGTATTCCTATGGTTTTCCAGTCTAAATTAGCCCAAAAAACAGTGGGAATACCAACCCCCTCCCCAAAAACCTCCTAAAACAGAGTAAACAGAAGAGCTCACCCAGCCACCATGAGACAGCTGCTGGAGTTCTCCTGGCACATACAAATGATGTGCCAGGAGAAAGAGGCGGGAGGAAAATTGCTTCTCCACCCCTTCTCCTGGCACATCATTTGTACGCACCAGGAGAGCTCTGGTAGCTGTTTCATGGAGGCAAGGTGAGTTCTTCTGCTTTTTACTCAGTTTTGGGGGAGGGGCTTTTGGGGAGGGGGTTACGGCATCCTGGTGTTCTTCCGGAAAGTTCTGGAAGAACATCTGGACACCCACCTCAGAAAGCACATTTTTTCTGGGGTGTGTGTAGATGGGCCCCCAGGAACATCCACGTTTTTTAAATGTGGTTTCTCTTGGGATAAAGGCCTGTTTGCAAAGGCCCTGTGGATCCTATATCTTAAGCAGAAACACAAAAGCATAAATGCTTATAACTATTCAGTGTTGAAAATAAGACTCTCTGGACAGAGTGCACTCTTGCTAAACATGAAAAAAAATTATCTTAAGAACATAAGATGAACAATGGTGGATTAGGCTGAAACTCTATCCAATCCAATTTTCTGTACAACTGTAACCATAGCCAGTAGGTTGCGTATGTAAAGCCCACTAGCAGGACATATATACAATTGCATCTTTCATTTTCCAGAAACTGATAGACAGAGTCACATTACCTATGATACTGGAGGCAATACAACTCATGACTAGTAACCTGCAGCCTTGGCCCGTTCTACACAGCTGTATAAAATCCAGATTATCAGTTTTGAACTGAATTATATGGGAGTGTCGATTCAGGCCGCTTCCACACAGCTGAATAAAATCCCACATTATCGGCTTTGAACTGGAATATATGACAGTGTGGAGTCAGATAACCCAGTTCAAAGCAGATATTGTGGGATTTTCTGCCCTGATATTCTGAGTTATATGGCTGTGTGGAAGGGTCCTCAGACAATCCAGTGCAAATCAGATAATGTGGATTATCTGCCTTGATATTCTGAGTTATATGGCAGTGTAGAAGGGCCCCATGATGGCCCTAACATTCATAAATTTATTCAGTCTTCTTCAGGCTGGCCAAGGTGGCAGCCCCTATCTTTTGTGAAAAGAAATGCCACTGTTTAAATATTAACTGTGTGAAAATATATTGCCCTAATTACAGTGAAAAATTGCTATAATGCCTTTAGACCAGAGTTTCTTAAATGGCGTTCCTTCAGAAGTTTTGGACTTCAGCTTCCACAATTCCTAACAGCTGGTAAGCTGCCTGGGAGTTCTGGGAGCTGAAGTCCAAAACTTGGAGGAGCACAGTTAGAGAAATACTGCTTTAGAGAATTAAAAAATCAAAGAACAGACTCCTGCTCCATTCAGCTTGCAGTTCAAATGTGGACAATTTGTGGAGCAAGGAAGAGAAAGAAATACATAAAATTCAACAGACACATGAATTAAACTTGCACAATGAATTGCATATTGGATCTTGGAAAACTGAGTCAAGGAGAAACACCAGTGAGGACACTGTATACTAGTAATTTTCACTCACTTTCCTAATCTAAGAAATCTAGGGTCCATTTCTGTTCTGAAGGAACAGTCTATCCTGAAATGAGTGCATTATGTCAAAGAGGGTTAATAGGAGGACACTTTACATGATGGGCCAAGCCCTGATCCCAAAATAACTGTTAATCAAGTTTCTGTGTCTTCCAGTTCTCAACTTTGTAAACCGATGCCTTATTTACACAGTTGAAATGGCCTTGCTGGTTATTCAGCTGGGACAGCTGCAAGTGGGAATAGCACCTTTTTTGTGTACCCTGGGATATTTATTTATTTCACTTATCTTTAGGATTTGGTGCCATGGCATTGTTCTTTACAAACAGTGCTGTTGGAGAAGGTAAATAAGATGGTGTTCACCCTCCTGTGTAAACAGTCTACAGCCTGTGGATCTTTTGCAGATAAACAGCTGCATAAATGCTAATGGAGATGTTTTGCTGAGCTGTATGGTCATAAATCTAGAACTCCTTGGCCCTGCCTTCTCTCCCACTAAAGGTCAAAATGTGCCCTGTAGGCTTAAAGAACAGCTTGTAAATTTCATTGCAACATGGAAGATAGCTAAAGATGCACAGGCAAAATCAAAATGCTTTAACTGGCTAGAAATATATTAATGGTTGGATTGAAAGTTGATGTCCTTTGGATGATCCAGAAATTCAGAAGGATTTTGTAAGGATGGTGGATTCATTTTAGAGCTGAAGGAAAAGGATAGCAGAATGATGTAAGGTTTATTCTATTTTCATCAGGAGTTATTTTAAAGATGGATAAAAATAGAAGCTCTTACCTTGCAACTGCTTTGACAAATCCTTGCTTTTCCAGGAGTTCAGTTATGCTGTGCATTATCACACCCCTGTTATAAATGATTTTACTCAAGCAGTACAAGTGTGCATTGGATTGCAAAAGTGAGGGGTGATTATGAAGCAATAATGACTGCCTTGCCCTCAAAAATTTATGATATGGAAGTTATCTACTGGACATTCTAATGAAACAAAAAAACAAAGACAGGATTCACATCGGCCCCACATGATGAACTAAAAGGTTCTGCTGTTACGAGTTAAAGACACAAGACCTTTCCTTATGAGACACTGCTACTAACTTTTGTAATTCTAAACAATACACAAAGTTACTCATGCCAGTAATGTAGTGAAAGCAGGTATCTTAGGCCCCTGCCACACAGCTGAATAAAATTCCACATTTTCTTTGAACTGAAATATATGGCAGTGTGGACTGAGATAACCCAGTTCAAAGCAGATATTGTGGGATTTTCTGCCTTGATATTCTGGGTTGTGTGGAAGGGCCTTAGGTCTCTTATACACTGCCATATAATCCAGATTATCAAAACAGATAATCCACATTACCTGCTTTGCACTGGATTATCTGAGTCTACACTGCAATCTAATACAGTTCAAAGCCGATTATCTGGATTTTGTATGGTGGTGTAGAAACACCAGGACTTTTGATTGACATGAAAAGTTCTCAGAAATTGGAAAAGACTTGAAGACAAACAACAATAACAACAATAACAACAACAGCTTATGTCATCTCATCACCACTCCATTCAATCCGTCTTACTTGCCTCCTCTAAACATAGCTGCAATCCTTAGAGTGGCACAAATGTTGTTGCATGGGATATTTTAAGTAACATAAGATCAATTAGCTTTGCGAAAGATCTTTTACATATGAAAATGAAAACCACTAGAGCTGGTTTGGCATGGATCAAGACAGCTGCCTGCATTTTAAAGAAAATAGTGTTTGTGGTGTAATAGTTTGAGTGTTGTACTGTGACTTTTGAGACCAGAATTAGAATCCTCACTCAGTGATGGAATCCATGCGGCGACCTTGAGCAAGTCACACATCCCACCCCAGAAACCCCTGTTATAGTTTCAGTTTAGGGTCATAAGTTGGAAATGACATGTAGGCACACAGCAACAGGAGTATTTGCAATAACACAAACAATGAAAGTTTGTAGCTAAAAGGGAAGGCCTAAACCAGGGATGTCAAACTCATTTTTGCAGAGGGATACATGAGCCTTATGGTTGCCTTCAAAGGGCCATTTGTAATTGTAAGACTGTATAAATGTATGCTTGCCATAGATGCAGGTGAAACATCAGGAGAGAATGCCTCTAAGAACATGGCCATATAGCCCGAAAAAAATCTAAAACAACCCAGTGATTCCGGCCATGAAAGCCTTCGACAATACATTGTATAAATGTAACTAATATGCCCCCTTCAACACTGCCATAGATAATCTATATTATCTGATTTGAACTGGATTATATGGCAATGTAGACTCATATAATCCAGTTTACAGCAGATAATGTGGACTATCTGATTTGATAATCTGGGTTATATGGCAGTGTAGAAGGGGCCTTTGTTGCCCTGGCATTGAATGCCTCATGGCTCACATAAAATAAGATAGCATTCAATCCATGAGCCTTGTGTTTGACATGTGGGGCCCAAACTGACCCTCAATGGAAAGCCTAGAATAAGATTTATCAAGCTGCCTTCCATTTCTGGAGTGTGTACACCTTCCATTTGTGAGCTATGAAACAGGGGCATTTTAAGATCTGCAACATGCATTTCAAGGGGCATGTAAATGTAACCAAATCTTTTCTACACTGTTCAAAAAACTATACTCCCTTGATATTTAGGAAGTTTTGGAATAGAAACGTTTTAGATAGAACTATCATTTGCCAAGCAATCCTGTGACAGTCACCTTGGGAACATCCTAAATTGAAATGACACAAGAAACATTTGGCACCCAATCCACAGGTTTATATAGGAATCTTCATATTTTCACCAGGACATCTGCTTACAGATACATGATATAGAACTTTGTATATCTATGCCAGGGCAATCTCCAAACAATTCAAAGCATGGGTTATTGTAGGTTTTTCGGGCTATATGGCCATGTTCTAGAAGCATTATCTCTTGACGTTTTGCCTGCATCTATGGCAGGCATCCTCATGAAAGGCCACGAAAGCCTTCAACAATACAATTCAAAGCTTTCCACACATGTCTTCATGTAGGCTGCTATCAGTTGGATAAATATCTCTCTCAAAATGAACACTTAAAATTAAGGGAGGTGATAATTGCACTAGACTACATTCTTAAGAGAGTAACAAAAATATTTTTATTAGAACTTGTTAAAAGGCATATGGTTTGTCTTAATCAAGAAAAGCTTGATTCATAATGTTCCAACAAAATTATTTGGCTAGATTAGGCCCTCTCTTCTAAAATGGCATGTTTTCTTCCAAAACCGAAGTCAGAACTGTAAGAACTAAAGTACTAAATTATATCTTCCCATATTATGATGGCAGTTTGGGAAATCTCTTAGCAAAGAACGTATCCTGGATAACCTGATCAGGGTCCTCCCACTCTGTCAACTCAGCCTTTCTTCCTATTTAATAGAGAGAGGAAAGAAACTTTTCTGGCTAGCTGAGCTGCTGGGGAGATGATGCTACTTAGCACACAAGTGTAAAAAGCAGCTTTGTGGATGGAAGATGAATTGGACTAGATCACAGGCACAGCACAGCAGGAGCAGAAAGGAAGAAAGTCACTGAATTGCAATTCCTCCCCCCCCCCCCCAAAAAAAACCCAACATCTTTTTAAAGTAGACCAGGAGAAAAAAGACACAGGCTGAAATCTGTGTGATGCATTGGTTTCTGTTTGCTTAGCTGATTATTTATTTGAATTCCATTTTCTTTCAGTTGCAGTTTTTAAGGGGAAAAAGTGCCTATCAGCCAGTAAGAAAGCACATCTCACCTAAAAACTGAGTTCCCTTCCTTCCTGTCTTTAATAGCACTGAATCCTGAAACTGTTTTCATCTTGTAGTCATTATACATTATAGTCAATATTAACATTATAGTCAATATAATGTTTAATCAGAGATAGTAATTGCAGATTATCTGTCATGCACATCAAGGACAAAAGGAGAAACAAAGGAGAATAGATCTGCAACTAGTTAATTATGGTCTCTATGTTGTTGTTGTTTTTGTTGTTATTGTCATTTTCAGTTTTCCCCCAAAATTGGGATTAAAAGCAACTCACAATTTAAAAGAACAATGCAATTTAAACATAAAATGTAAACTTTAGAATAAAATCAAGCTATTTACAGTTTTAAATCCATTAACACCTTGTAAAAGAATGAAATGCTTTTTAATTTTTAAAATATTTTTTCCAGAAAACTACCCAACAAATCTACAAACACACAAAAGTAAAGACCACAATACAAAACACATTAACATAAAGAACAGTCCCGCACCCACAACTCCCCCAATAAAGATGCTTTTTCTTAATATAACACTACTACCACAGTCATTTAAAAAGCTTTAAAAGTTCTTTTAAAAACAGTTCAGGTAAAACAATACAGCTCTCCTTAGCTTGATCTATAACAAGATTGTAGGCTGCCAATGGAAGGGCAAAGATGAGAAGTGCCATTTTGCATCCTCTGGGTGGGAGTTCAACAGTCTAAAAGCAGAGATCGAAAAGGTCTACTCTTATATCCATGTTCAAAGTTGAATCGTGGAGTACACGCAAATTATGAACCTATATCTTCAGAGATATATAACTCCATCTAATGCATGCTTAATCTCTATTCCCTGATCTACCTTCCAACTGACCATAATCATCTCTGTCTTTGTTCTGGAACAGCTGTTCCAGGAGCTCCAATTTTGTTTGCTTTGCATTTAATGTTTGCTATAGCCCTAAGTTTCAGGGACTCTGCAGATAGGTGGCTTCTTTTGGCTGCAATCATAGAGCAAGCCACCTGTCAATTATAGTTAGGTTCCCTGGTCCCGCCCCCTTTGGGTTTTTGGAGGGAATAGGAGCCTTTTTGAGTTCAGTCCACACAGAGAAGCCTTTCACACAGGACATAAAACCAAGAGCTCCTGTAGAAAGCTTCGTCTTCCACACCTTGGCCGGGGAGATATACAGCCTGACCGGGGTTGTACAGCCTTACAGCTCCTTTGCTGAAGGACTTCAGCCAGCCATCACTGAAACCTGTACTCCTTTTTTTCCCCTGGAAGTCTACAAAGCTCTGCTCGGTAAGGGTCGCTCGCGGAAGCCAGACACAGTTGGTACCGGGTGCAGGGACTCCACGCCAACAGAGGCAAGTACGGACTGCCCAGATTAGAAGTTAAGGATTTCCCCATTAGTTACAGTTAAGAAGATAGTGCCTGTTCCCTGTGGACAAGATTGAAAGAGCCTATAGACTGTTAAGAAAGCTTTAAAGTACCTGTTTGTTTTCCTTAATAAAGAACATTGTTGAACCTTTAAGCAATCTAAAGACTCTGTGTTTTAAGGAAATCCAAAGGCCTTTAATCTGAGGCAGCCCCGGCGTCCCGTTGGGCACACAGAATTTATGTCCTGTCTACAGTCTGATGTACAGGCCCAGCGTGCGACAGCACAGTCTTATCTGATTTAAGTTTTGACTTTATCCAGTCCATTACTGATGACAGGCACTGTTTTAGGAATCAGGCCAGCCTCCTTGATCTGGGGTGAAAAGGAGCAGCATTGCCATATCTTAATCATTGTAAAAAAAGAACTATAGGCAGTCCCCAAGTAACAAACATCTGATATACAAATGACTCATAGTTAGAAACAAGGGTCAGGACATACGAAGTGAAAGTAATCTACACCTAGGAAGGGAAATTAACCCCTAAAAGAGTTATCATGAGGAAAAGCAGTCTCTGCTGAAGCTTTATCACCAATCCTTCTCTCAACAAGACAAATTTTTCAAAATCCAGGTATCACAGAGACAGAAAGTGAGGGAAAATCTTCTGAAAAACAAATGCCATAGTAGTCCTGCTATCCAAAAGTTTGTGTGTATGTGTGTGTATGTGTGTGTATACATACACACACACACCTTTTCTGACTTACATACAAATTCAGCTTAAGAACAAACCTACAGAACCTATCTTTTTCGAACAACATGAACAACATATCTGGTATCACACATTTCAGAAATGGATACTCAATCTGTTGTAGCAGATTTATTTATTTATTTATTTACTTTATTTATATACCGCTTTTCTCAGCCCTCAGGCGACTCAAAGCGGTGAACAACATCAATACAAAACATCACAAGACAAGTATAGAGCAATTAAAAACAATTGTAACATAAATCATTAAACATCCGTAAAACAATCATTAGCGCCTCAACAGTAAAATCAGAATCCAGTCTCATCATCCATTATTCCATATTCCTATGTTCAATTACACTGTTTAATCAAATGCTTGTTTGAACAGCCAGGTCTTCACTTTCCTCCAAAATGCCAGCAGGGAGGGGGCCGATCTGATATCTGCAGGCAGGGCGTTCCACAGCCGAGGGGCCAGCACTGAGAAGGCCCTGCCTCTCGTCCCCACCAAGCATGCCTGTGATGCAGGCGGGACAGAGAGCAGGGCCTCCCCAGATGATCTTAGTGTCCTAGCCTGTTCATAGGAGGAGATGCGTTTGGAGAGGTAAGTAGGGCCAGAACCATTTAGGGCTTTATAGGCTAACGCCAGCACTTTGAATTGTGCCTGGTAGCAAACTGGCAGCCAGTGGAGCTGGCGCAACAGAGGAGTAGTATGCTCCCTGAGTGCCGCTCCTGTTAGCAACTTGGCTGCCGAACGCTGGACCATTTGAAGCTTCCGAGCAGTCTTCAAAGGCAACCCCACGTAGAGAGCATTGCAGTAGTCTATATGGGATGTAACCAGAGCATGGACTACCGTGGCCAAGTCAGACTTCCCAAGGTACGGGCGCAGCTGGCGCACAAGTTTTACCTGTGCGAATGCTCCCCTGGTCACCGCTGAAACCTGGGGTTCCAGGCTCAGCGACGAGTCCAAGATCACACCCAAGCTGCAAACCTGCATCTTCAGGGGGAGTGTAACCCCGCCCAACACAGGCTGTACCCTATGCCCTGTTTGGCCTTACGACTGACCAGGAGTACCTCTGTCTTGTCTGGATGTAGTAGTAGTAGTAAAGTATTATTGACTTTTCTGGCATTCCCAAATAAATCAGTTCTGCAATTACAGTACCCAAGGTAGGGGGAAGATAACCAACTTTAAGACATTCTAGTCACTTCTCTGTCTGTCTCAATATCTCTCAGTCCTCATCTGCATACTAACCTAGTCTAACAGTTTGGGCTTGTGAATTGCAGCCTGAAGCTGTTTTACATTTTGATTTGAATTAGATTCGAATATGCCCCATACTGATCTGCCAACCCGTATTAACTTATGTGTGACAGAAAGTGCTCATCAGGCTCCAGATTTTTCAGCAGCAGTCAACTGATTGGCATAGGTGGTAAGCCTGAATCTCAAAACCTGAAAAGTCTCATTTGCAGAACTGCTGAAAAATGAGGAACTATGCAGGAGAGTGTCCTTCTGGGCTGCAGCAGCCACATTGTTATGGAGAGGTCACATTTGAAAAGGGAAAGAGGTCTCTGGGAAGGTCAAACCGATGACAGCTGCATCCCAACTTAACTCTCATGTCTCAACAGAAAAGCTCTTGCTACATAACAGGTGCTGCCATGTGAGTGACCACTTCTTCTGTGATTCCTTCTTTTTCACAATATTACTGAGAGCAACCTCACAAGGCAAGCCTATCAATCCAGCAGCAACCATGTAAGAAATCTACAAAATCACAACTTTCTTCAAAAAGCTCAACTAGAAAGTATTTGAGTTTTAACAAAATGAGGGAGTAAGAAAAATTGTTAGATTTGTCCATCAAGGCAGTGGAAACTGAGTGTTAAATGTTTTTAGTCCTTGCTTCTTCTTTTTTAAAGTCCTTGCTGAAAACTAGACATTACCTTGAAATGTGTATTCCAGGTCTGAAATGAATTGATTCTTATGAAGACATCACTTTTGTAGCACTGTGGAAATGTTTGCCCCACAATGGGTGTAAATTTCAGCAAGGGTCTTCCAGTCAATTGGAGGAATAGTTTCTTATTTGAGGAGCCTGTGAAAAGGAGGTAGAGCCATCACAGCATTTGTGTGTTGAACTAGGGAATCTGGGTCAGAGTTCAAATCCAGTCATGAAAACCCACTAGGTGATGGTGAGCAAATCACATTTTCTTAACCTCAAAGGAAGCCAGTGACAAACTCTGCCATAAAAAGACTATGATAGGATCATTTTAGGTTCACATGATAGGTTAACTCTAAGACAGAAATTACTTGAAGGCATACAATGACAGCAATGAAAATGAGGATGATTTCCGTATAACAATTTGCAATAGCTTTATTTGTGTATTACATTTCTAACTGTTGTTTTTTTTTTCCCCTAGTGGTGAAAGACTAAAGCTGACATCCTGTCTTTGTTCAACGTCCCATTAAGTTTTGAAATCTCATTGATTTTTTAAAGGCCTTTAAAAAAAGATTTCAAGAGATTTCAAATTGTGCTGATATATAAAGATGTGAAGGTAGACATTGGTATTTTGATGCACCTAAGCTTTAGGAAATATTGGATACACAAAGGGACAAATTATTAGCCATTACGTTTGGCTGGTTGCCATTTTCCAAATTCCATTTTCTTGTAGGATTATACCATTATCTGTAAACCTTTATCTATATATAAAAAGCAACATTAGTACCCATTACATTCTGGCAACATTCAAGCATGGAAGATGAAATCTCTTTTAGTACCTCTTTTTAATGTGCCAAAGATTATTTCCTCCCATTATCATGTCTGATATCTTCTTCAATTTGGCTTACTATTTTGAGCTCTGTAAGAATCTAAAACACAATAGTAATTCAAACATTCTTCAATATATTGGGAGCTTCTTTCAGACTATTGGAGGGAGGGAGCTATCATTAGGAACACTGAATAGGTGTTTCCTCAAAATGAATTTCACAGTATATATTTGAAACATCTGTAATAATGAAAAAGAATGTCTACATGCCTTATTGGGTTATCATACTAGATGCTTGAAAACCTGACAGAGTATTTTTTAATTGTCATAGAAAATGCAGCACCATGTTTCAATGTGGCATTCCAAATGGATGGGAATTCTCTAGAAACAAAATAGGAGGGCCAGTAATAATTTTCAGGAAATCATGATAGATGGCTTCAAATCTGACAGGGTAACTTGATTGTCGTCCAAACTTCAGTAATGAGTTTCAATTTCAAAAATCATTTTTTTTATTGGCTTCAGGAGTCTCTCTAGGAACTGAAAAATAGAGCCCCATATGCGGCCTTTCCTCATCCCTGATTTAAATTAAGGAATGCCCTATTTGCATTATAGTCATTTGCCCACTAGAATTCGCTGCTGAGAAGTTATTTTACGATGTTTTACACTAACGTTTTATGCCTGAATGTCTTGAAAGTTTGTCTTGTGAAGAACCTTAAGGTGGCTCTGTCTCAAAAGACAGTATAAAGAATATCTTAAATCAGGCCCTTTACAACATACAGCCTACTTACTTACTTAGGCGATCCCTCGTTGGACGAGTAAGATGGTCTTCCATTATGGATTTCCTTGTGGGTCCGTATGTGGCTGTGGAGCCCTATTCTTGCTCTGCATCTTCTTCCGCAGTGGGGGCATTGGTTTCCAGGTGGAAGGCGGTCCCGGTCGGGGTTGGCTTGACGCGCCTTCCTCCTGGCACGTTTCTCTCTTTCACCCTCCACTCGTGCCTCCTCAAATTCTGCAGCACTGCTGGTCACAGCTGTCCTCCAGCTGGAGCGCTCAAGGGCCAGGGCTTCCCAGTTCTCAGTGTCTATGCCAGAGTTTTTAAGGTTGGCTTTGAGCCCATCTTTAAATCTCTTTTCCTGTCCACCAACGTTCCGTTTTCCGTTCTTAAGTTCGGAGTAGAGCAACTGCTTTGGGAGACGGTGGTCAGGCATCCGGACAATGTGGCCGGCCCAGCGGAGTTGATGTTGGAGGACCATCGCTTCAATGCTAGTGGTCTTTGCTTCTTCCAGCACACTGACGTTTGTCCGCTTGTCTTCCCAGGAGATTTGCAGGATTTTCCGGAGGCAGCACTGATGGAAACGTTCCAGAAGCTGCATGTGACGTCTGTAGACAGTCCACGTCTCACAGGCATATAGCAGGGTTGGGAGGACAATAGCTTTATAAACAAGCACCTTGGTATCCCTACGGATGTCCCGGTCCTCAAACACTCTCTGCTTCATTCTGGAAAATGCTGCACTTGCAGAGCTCAGGCGGTGTTGTATTTCGGCGTCGATGTTGACTTTGGTGGAGAGGTGGCTGCCAAGGTAGCGGAAATGGTCCACATTTTCTAATGTGACACCATTAAGCTGTATTACTGGCATTGGAGAGAGATTGGCTGGCGACTGCTGGAACAGCACCTTGGTTTTCTCAATGTTCAGTGACAGGCCGAGCTTCTCATATGCTTCTGCGAAGGTGTTTAGAGTGGCTTGTAGATCTTCTTCTGAATGCGCACAGACGACATTGTCATCAGCATACTGGAGTTCTATAACAGCTGTTGTTGTAACCTTGGTTTTGGCTTTCAGTCTGCTGAGGTTGAATAGCTTGCCATCTGTCCGATAGATTATTTCCACTCCGGTGGGAAGCTTCCCATCAACAAGGTGAAGTATCATAGCGATGAAGATGGAGAATAGAGTTGGGGCAATAACACATCCCTGTTTGACACCTGATTCCACTTTAAATGGGTCACTTTGGGAGCCACTGCTGTCCAAGACTGTTGCCATCATGTCATCGTGGAGGAGCCGCAGGATGTTCACAAATTTGTTTGGGCACCCGATTTTGTGGAGGATGGTCCAGAGAGCGCTGCGATTCACTGTGTCGAATGCCTTTGCAAGGTCGATGAATGCCATGTACAGAGGTTGGTTTTGTTCTCTGCATTTTTCTTGGAGCTGTCTCGCAGTGAAGATCATGTCCACTGTTCCTCTGGAGGGGCGGAAGCCATTCTGGGATTCTGGGAGGGTGTCTTCTGAGAGGGGCAGAAGGCGGTTTGCAAGGATTCTTGTGAGGATTTTCCCAGCGGAGGTTAGAAGGGAGATACCTCGATAGTTTCCGCAGTCTGTTCTTTCCCCTTTTTTGAAGAGGGTGATGATGGTGGCGTCCTTGAAATCTGCTGGGATTTTCTCGGTCACCCACACTTTTTCTATGAGCTGGTGGAGTTGGTGTGTCAGCTCAGGTCCTCCCTCTTTAAAGATTTCAGCAGGGATCCCATCTGGTCCACTGGCTTTGTTATTCTTCTGTTGGCTGATGGCATTGCTGACTTCTTCCAAACTAGGCAGTGCTGCAAGCTCGTCCCTGGTTTGTTGTTGCGGGATTTGTGAGAGGACCTCTTCGGCCACATTGGAGCTGCGGTTCAGGAGGCTTTGGTAGTGTTTTTTCCAACGTAGTGCAATTGAGTTTTGGTCCTTCAGGAGTTTGGTTCCATCTGATGAGCGTAGAGGCTGTATCCCATGGTTTCTTGGTCCATAGATGACCTTTGTGGCTTTGAAGAATCCCTGAGCATCATGGGTATCTGCCAGGTGTTGGATTTCTTCAGCCTTCTTTGTCCACCAGATGTTCTTGAGTTCTCTTGTCCTTCTTTGGACCTCAGCTTTTGCACTGGCATAGATCTTTTTCTTAGCAACACAGTTGATGTCTCTCTGCCATGCTTGGAAGGCTTTCCTTTTCTTGTCAATTAGCTGTTGGATCTCGATGTCATTTTCATCAAACCAGTCTTGATGTTTCTTGGCTTGGTATCCAATAGTTTCTTCGCAGGCTTGGATGATGGAGGTCTTCAGTTTGTTCCAATGTTCCTCGACATTTTCGGGGTGTACTGTGGGTAGATGGTCCTTGAGTGCTGTTTGGAGATGGGCTCGTCTGGAGGGCTCCTGAAGGGCTTGGGTGTTCATTTTGCGCCTTGTCTTCCTTCCTTGGAGTCTGCGCTTGGGGGCAATCTTGAGAGCCATCGAGGATCGAATTAGCCTGTGGTCAGTCCAGCAGTCGTCAGCACCTGTCATGGCTCTTGTGAGGAGCACATCACGGCGGTCTCTGGCGCGTGTGATTACATAGTCTAAGAGGTGCCAATGCTTTGACCGGGGGTGCTTCCATGATGTCTTGAACTTGTTTTTCTGGCGGAAGAACGTGTTGGTGATGACAAGGTTGTGTTCCGCACATTTGGTGAGAAGCAGGATGCCATTTGAGTTGCTGTTTCCAACCCCGTCTTTTCCGATGGTCCCTGGCCACAGGTCGAAGTCTCGCCCGACTCTTGCATTGAAGTCCCCCAGGAGGATGATTTTGTCCTCCTTAGGTATCCCCGATAGGACGGTATCCAGCTGACAGTAGAATTTCTCCTTGATGTCTTCGTCAGCATCTAGTGTTGGTGCATAGGCACTTATGATGGTTGCCCGTTGGTTTTTGGCAAGATCGATTCGGAGGGTTGAGAGTTGTTCGTTGATGCCAGTGGGTGCTTCGGACAGATGTTTCACCAGATCATTCCTGATGGCAAAGCCAACTCCGTGCATTCTTTGGTCTTTTTCGGGCAGTCCCTTCCAAAAGAAGGTGTAGCCTCCTTTTTCTTCCTTCAGCTGTCCCTCTCCTGCTCTCCGGGTCTCCTGAAGGGCTGCTATGTCGATGTTGAAGCGTCCCAGCTCCCTTGCAATGATGGCAGTTCTGCGTTCGGGGCGTTCACTGCCACTGTTGTCCATCAGAGTCCGTACGTTCCACGTACCGAAGTTCATTTTCCTTTTTTGGCCGCAGGGTGGTGACCCCACTGGACGCGGCAGTCCAGTCAGGGATAAGTGAGGCAGACTATGTTTAGGGCACCTTTTCTAGCCCCATCCCCATGTGGGGTGAGCAGAGTGGGTCCTCAATAGGGCTGCTCAGTCGCGGATACAGCTGCCGAACTACTCAACTGCCTCGGACCTTGAGGTAGAACGACTGAGTCCGTACCCACCGCCCATGTGCCAGTCTGTGACTAGGGGCTTCCAGATTTCACAGTCCTGCCCCCGTCGCCACTCGCTGATCGCCATGGGACTTTGGTTGCTTGGTTTTTGTTTTCTTTGGAAGACACCTGTGCGTGGGTTTTTTTAATGTGTGGAGGTCAGTGCACAACTGATCAACACACAGACTTCACAGAGTGAGGTTCCACTGGTGATGTAGTTTAACACAATGACCGTGGCTTCTCAGTCTGTTGCAGCCTTCTTCCGCCTTCGCAGCCGTTGTAACATGTGCCATGTTATCCTCCGCCTGCTCAGCCTA
Source organism: Anolis sagrei (assembly GCF_037176765.1). NCBI lineage: Eukaryota > Metazoa > Chordata > Lepidosauria > Squamata > Anolidae > Anolis > Anolis sagrei. Next base: position 77,952,359 of record NC_090021.1, read on the forward strand.
CAGCCTACATGCAGGATGTGACCCTCAGAGATCTTCCCTGCAGCCTTTGGCCGACTTCAGGTCTCACACAGTTTCCCTGGGAACAGCGCAAGGCTGGGAAGGGTGGGAGGATTCTCCCTGAGCAATCAGCTCTTCACATGTCTGCCTGGTCAGGAAGGCAGGCAGGACCAGGACTGAGTGCCAAGGGAAAAGCTCAGACCCCTCCCCATCCTCATGCTATTCCCATGGAAATGCCACATGGGCAGGGAAGGTGTGGGGGCTCCCCTTCAGCAAGTAGAGAGGCGGGGGGGGGGGTGGTCTGCAAAAAGGCTTTGGGGGCAATCTAAGTTCTTTCCAAAGGCCAAGTTGTGCAACCCTGTCTTAAATTTATTTATTATTTATTTACCGTATTTATATACTGCCTTTCTCAGCCTGGAGGCGACTCAGGACGGTTTACAATCAACAAAATTCAATGCTCCCAACAACATAAAATGTAATTAAAACATCAACATATAATATAAACCATATAAAAACAATAGGGACAATAAAAGCAATAAAACCTACATCCTCAACGTCTCATTACTAAAATCATTTCCAGTCGCATCGTCCAATCATTCCATGGATCTAAATAAGCCTGTTACACAGCATCTGCAAATGCTTGCTCAAAAAGCCAGATTTTAACTCTTTTTTGAAATGTTAGGAGGAAGGGGGCCAATGTGATATCCCTAGGGAGGGCGTTCCATAATATGACCACAGCTTATATCCTGTTCTTTCCTAAATGGTCAAGAAATGAAAACAGTAGAGTTGATGGTAACTGATGATGGTACTTGTTTTGGTGTGTTGATTTGTGTGTAAATACTAGGCTTGGTTGATCCAGTTCGTTAATTTCTTATCTCATTATTAATTCGTTAAATAATTACCTTTAGAAGCGATATCGACGCGTTTTGGCAACCCGGAAGTGTTTTTGTAATATCGAAGCTGCGCCCCCATCTTCCTTATGACTTCCGCCAGTGAATCGTAAATGCTGGGGGCATGGCCTTCAGGAACAGCTGTTCTTACCCACGCCCACCTCCTTCCTTTTTGCATCGGCAGCTTTGCAAGATGGGCGTGACTATCTCCCTGGCGACAAGCGGCGATGCGGAAGAGCTGGACGTAGCCACGCCCACCCGCAAAGCCGCCGATGCAAAGAGGAAGGAGGTAGGCGTGGCCAAGCAAAACCCTCCTTGGAGGCCTCGCCCCCAGTGACCTCCGAGGAGTGCTGTGCTTGGCCACGCCCACCTCTCCCTTGGACAGTTTGCCAGGGAAGAGAAAGAAAGGTGAGAGATTTAAAAACCAACACTTTTAAAAACTCTCACCTTTCTTTCTCTTCCCTGGCAAGCTGTCCAAGGGAGAGGTGGGAGTGGCCAAGCACAGCACTCCTTGGAGGTCGCTGGGGGCGAGGCCTCCGAGGAACACTGTGCTTGGCCACTCCCACCTCTCCCTTGGACAGCTTGCCAGGGAAGAGAAAGAAAGGTGAGAGATTTTAAAAGTGTTAGTTTTAAAATCTCCAAGGAGCTCTGTGCTTGGTCGCTGGGGGCGAGGCCTCCAAGGAGGGCTGTGCTTGGCCACGCCCACCTCTCCCTTTTGCATGGAAGCTCTCTGCAAGGGAAGGAAGGGAAACTGTGAGATTTTAATGGTTCTGGAGAGAGGGAAGGGCACCTACCTACCATTAATGAAAAAAAGGAAACGATTCGTATTTCCTGGTATTTTCGATCTTTTTTTAAAGAAAATTTCAGAAATAATTTAAAAATCGAACCTCCAGGGCCCCCTACATATGAAACAAGTTTAGAGCCATTTTTTTTCTTGATCAACCAAGCCTAGTAAATACCTTATGTCTTATAGTTTGAAATGGAAAGGTGCAGAACCTACTTTGTGACAAGCATTCCGTACTTTGGATAGTTCCCTTAAAGTTTTGATTTTAAGGGAGTAGGTCCACTAACCCACCCACAAAGGAGCTGGTAGCTACCACTGAATATGATGTTGTGGAGAAATCTGCTATTTGCACCTGTTTGCTATTCAACGACCCATTGAAATTTTACCTTCATGATTTGGGAGCCTGTTTTACATCAGCAACTGGACTGATGTGTAATTGTATGCCATGTCATGAAAACTTAGCAGAATCAAGATTTTCTAGTTTGTCTCTCCCAAACTAACAATAATAGGACTTCTTAACCAAATTTGCTCAAACCCCTTGTGTTCTAGATTTCCACAAGAGATTGTGGTTAGGGTGGGGGATGAGATGTAAATATAATAATCATGCAGTGGTTCCTCCAAGATAAAAAGGGTTCTTTCAAGTTAAAAAGATTGGGAAAGGCTGAGGTAGATAAATAACCCAGGACTTGTTTTAGGGTTAGATCTGTGGCTTTCCAGAAAGCAACAAGCTAGAGCACTAGCTGGATTTATTTATAGAATTCAAAGACACAGCCATGTTAGTCTGGAATATCAGTATGCAAAGGATTCTTGTAGCACCTTTGAGACTAACTGTGGCAACATATGCTTGATAGACTATCTGAGGACAAAGACATAGTCTACAAAAGCTTATGCTACCAACTTCTACTTCTCAATCTCCAATATGCTATCAAGGTCCCTTTGTATATAGATTCATATGTGAAGAAGGTCCTTAGTTTGTTTAACAGGTCATGCTGTGAATATAAGTAGATAATGTATTTCTTATTGTCATTAATCACCCATGTTCCATGAAGGATGACACGGTGCCTTCTGTCAGATGGTCATCCCATTGAAAAGTCAGTGGAATAGGATCATGTACTGATTTAGAAAGATGCATAATTTTCCTCCTTGCATGCATAGTAAAACAAGGAGACTTCCTGTAAGGATAGTTTATCCTTCCAGATGTTGGTGTAATACAACTGTAATTCCCCTTGAACAATAAGTCTGCTTATTGGTCATGCTGTAAACTGGAATCTAAAAACATGTTGAAAACAACAGCTTTCCTTCTCTTACTTTAGAAGATTCTGATATGACTGACATCTCAAAAACATAAATAGCAATGAAGATCAGACAACCCCAACTTGGAGTCTGTCATGTCTTTTACCACAACCTCCAGCACTTCCAATGGGCCATGCTAATTGAAACTCCTGGCAATGATCGTTCAAAACATCTGGAAAGTATCAGATTGAGGGAAACTGGGTAAAAATGTTGGAGTAGAACAGGAGAAAACTAAATATGAATCCCACTTGAACCATGAAACTCACTTGATCATCTGGGTCAGTCAGGGCCTCCCAACCTTTGTGGGGGTGTGGTGAGGCTAAAGATAAAAGAGGGCATTTAAATGTAAGTAATATGGAGTTCTTTGGAGGAAGAGTGTGCTAAGATTGTCATAATCAAAAGAAAGAATAAGATTTAGCCCTGAGTTCCACTTCAAGTTACAACATTTAATTGCAGCTAGAAGAAACACTTTCTGCCTGCTCCTGATTTGTTGAGTGAGAACTCCCAGAAAATCAGAGGGCAGTAAGCCTTTCGCTGACCTCATTCTTCTCTTGGATCTGAGCCAATGAGCACAATATTCACTGGCAACATTAGCAAGTCTACATTTATAAAGGCAGCAAGATAAATATATAAAACCAGAAAAATGATCAGGGGAACAGATTCCAGGAACCTTTTTTAAATGAAATCTTAATGTAATAAAGTTTTAAAGGAATAAAGCAATTCAAAAACTGAGACAGAGGAAGTTGAAGGGGAACCCTGGGAATTGGCTGTGGTATGCATAAAATCTAAAGCTGTGTTTTAGAGGAAGGGGGAGAATATCGATCATAGTCCTAAAGCCTCGAGAACATCATAGCAGGGTGAACCTGAGATCTGTCCACTTGGAAAAATATGGGCTTTTCTGATATATATATATATATATATATATATATATATATATATATATATATCAGACCATATGTTTTTTATATATTACATGTGGTGTATATATGGACTGTAATTAAAGAGAACAACTCTGTCAATATATGATCTCACATAAATTTAAGCTATAAAACATATGCTACTTATACATGAATGCTGCATACATTTTTTAAAGCTTAGTGGGTAAATGGAAAAAGACAGTTTGGGAGGAATGTGGAAGTGTGGAGGGGGAGAATATGAAACTGACTAAAATGAGGGGAAAGTGCAGAGACTGGGTTAATGAAAGCTGTGAAAGGCAGCTTCAGATTGGAAACTATCAAGAATATGGGGAAAATGTGAATGTGAAAAATAGACAAAAAAGGGAAAGAGAAAGTGTACACTCCAGGTTTGTTGGATAATAGTTATAAGAACAGGTGCAGAGATGAAATGGACTGGAAAAGATCAGTCATAAGAGAAAATAAATAATCAGACTTTAGCAATCTGATATTCTTCATTGCTCAAATTAACCACATATCCACTTGATATTTCCTATTCATTTATTATCCAAAAACCGTCACTTGACCTCACAGTGTGCTATAGAAAGGCTTAGTCATATGTAGGACAGGCTTCCAAGGGCTTTCAAGAAAATGAGGAGGCTGGTCACTTGGGGTGGCCCATCAGATCACAGCATTGTAAGGGAAGCGGTGATAAGCCAATGGAAGCTACAGTTGTCAGACTGAAAACTAGAAAATATTCCTGTACTATTAAAGGTTGTGTAGAAGAGGGAATTTCAGCAGATTGCTTGTCATACAACCAGGTAACAAGCAATAGCTGCTGAAAATATCTCTGCAATAAAACCTTTGATGGTATAGGAGTCCTCTCCAGTTCTCATTCTGGAAACTCTATCCCTTTGCTGGCTACCAGGCTAATACAAAAAAAAATTGTAAATTGTCGTAAGTCAGATCAGTTTCTGTACTTACGACACGATTTATGAAGTGTGGGAATCCCCTCTCCCAAAACTTACCCCATACTTTTTTTGTTTTAGTTTTTTAAATTTCCAAAGGCTCCCAAAGTCAGTTTCATGTTTAGTGCAAAGAAGCAAAGTAAAGCTAAAAGGGCTGCCTTTCCTCTGTAAATTAAAGGCCTCTCGCCATTAGAAAAGGGAAAGGAAGGAGCACAGAACTCTGGGAAATGTAGGTTGGGGAGGTGAGGAGCCATGTGCCAGAGAATTCAAAAGGCCCTGCCCTAAACAACATGTCCCAGAATGCAGTTCTCATAATCAGAAAGCCCCAATCAGGATAGGGGGAGAGAGAGATTTGCCCCTCCATAGCCAGACAGTTCCAATAAATTGGTTAATATTCTACACTATGATTTTTGTTCCTGGGTTATAAATGTCATTTTCTAATTGGCTCTATCATAATTACATGGGGAAAGTTTATTAAACTGCAAAAACTTTGTCTTTGGAGGAGGGTCATCCTACTATATCACATTTTGCTCTAGTAGAGTCTCCACCAATTTAACATAGGTTTTGACACAAAAACAAAGTTTCTGGAGTACAAAAACTACTTTCAAAGCAAGGACTACACAATTAAACAGGAAATAACACTTTCAAATAACACTTAGAGACATCAGACTGGCAACAAAGATCCGCCTAGTCAAAGCCATGGTATTCCCTGTAGTAACCTACGGATGTGAGAGCTGGACCTTAGGGAAGGCTGAGCGAAGGAAGATCGATGCTTTTGAGCTGTGGTGTTGGAGGAAAGTGCTGAGAGTCCCTTGGACTGCGAGAAGATCCAACCAGTCCATCCTCCAGGAAATAAAGCCCGACTGCTCACTGGAGGGAAAGATACTAGAGACAAAGTTGAAGTACTTTGGCCACATCATGAGGAGACAGGAAAGCCTAGAGAAGACAATGATGCTGGGGAAAGTGGAAGGCAAAAGGAAGAGGGGCCGACCAAGGGCAAGATGGATGGATGGCATCCTTGAAGTGACTGGACTGACCTTGAGGGAGCTGGGGGTGGTAACGGCCGACAGGGAGATCTGGCGTAGGCTGGTCCATGAGGTCACGAAGAGTCGGAGACGACTGAACGAATGAACAACAAACACTTTCAAATTAGGATCTTCTTCTTATTATTATTATTCAGAAGCTGGATGACCATCTGTCAGGGGTTCTTTGATTGTGCTTTTGCTGCATGACAGAAAAAGAGGGTTGGACTAGATGGTCTTTGGGGACCCTTGCAGTTTTATGATTATATCATGTATCTATTAGGCTTGGGCGGTTTTGTTTGTTAATTTCGTAATTCGTTATTAATTCATATTTAAATTAGCTTACGATCCAATATTGAGCCATGCAGGACTACTGTGAGGAGTAATTAAAAATCAAAACAAATTTTCCAATTTATTTCGTATTGTTTTGTAATTGTTTCGTAAATGGTTCAAAATTGTTTCGTAATTGTTTCGTAACTGTTTCGTAATTATTTCCATATGTCTGGTGCAAGTTTTATAGTTGTTGTTTGTTTTATCAGTGATAAAAAATAAATTATCACACCAACAGTCAACAACAGAGGGAGAGGGAAGCTTAAGAAGTTCCCCCTGTCCCATTTGGAGGGTTTTTTAGCATATTGCGCAATTGCGTCCGCCATTAACGAATCGATTCGTAATTTTATGAAATTTCGTATATTTCGAACTTTTTTAAAGGAAAATTTCAGAATTCTTTAAAAAAAACGAAACGCAAGGGCCCCCCTAAAAACGAAACGAGTTTAGAACCAAATTTTTCCGTAGTTACCCAAGCCTAGTATCTATCATATAATATTATATAATAATATGAGAGACTTTCAATGAGATAGTTTTGTGGCTTTTTTAAAAAGATTTTTTTTTGTCAAAACTTTTTAAAAAATCCATAAAACCAGTAGATGTATGACTATTTCTGAAGGTTGGGGGAATGATCCCCTGTTATCTTGTGTTATTGTATAGAAAATTCAAGGAGATCACTCTTGTAGTTTTCTTTTTTAAAATGTTGTTTATAAAAACTTTGAAAATTCCCCAAGAATCCATGAATAAGTGAAATGTTCTGGAACTTTATGGGATAACAGCGGTAAATGTGTTCTACAATTGTAGCAACTTTCATCCCAATAGTTCTAAAAGTGAGGAAGAAAGGAGCCCCAGAAGCTCCCCCCGGTGTGGAATTTCTTTAACAAAATAACAAAATTTCATTACTGTCATTATAGTAACAAAATTTTCACTAACAATACTTTAGAACAGCATCACCAAGTTTTGTATTGACTTTTGAAACTTTTTTATTAATCACACATTAATACACCAGGGCAGCAGTTTACCACACAAATCCCTCGCCTGCTACTGACCTAGTGCCTGGTCTTTGCTAACCCAAATGTCTGGGGCAATTCCTAGCATCCACTCCACTTCTACTTGATCTGCTGATAACAGTGGAGCCTGGAACCAAGAATCTAGACACTTGACAAAGAGACAAAACCTGGGTGAACTTCACCAATCCAGGTGCCCAAACTAAGGGATTGATGACTGCAACCAAATTATTGTTCTGAATGTACTGTACCAGTCTTGGAGCCAGGTCCTGAAGCAACTTGCCACCAGGGACTGGGGGCTTCAGGGTCATCTTGCCAGACCGACAGCTAGTCAAGCAGGGGCATACCCCTTCCCAGTATCCAGGTACACAGCCTGCCATTCCTATTACTGTTGTTTCTTGAAAATGTCTTCTTCTCTGGAAAGGCAAGGAGGCAAGTACAGGCTGATTCTGTGGATGATCTGAAACTGTCAAAACTCCGTAAAAGGTGTGAACTGTCACATGACATGCTCTTTTTATTAAGCATATATCTTCTTCGGACAAGGTTCGGAAGTCCACTATGAATACATTAGAATTATTAGATTCTGAGAAATCATTTAAAAATGTACCCACATAGATAAGGTTAAGTTATAACTCACTTATTGACACAACCTAGTTGTATACAGGAATACTGAACAAACAGATGCAAAAATCAGACTGTTACATAACTGGATTTCTTTTTCAAATTAAACAATTTGGAGTCAAATTTGTAATTGAAAATCATTAGCAGTCTGATTATTGTGAAACTGCTGCACAAATTATTCACAAATGCTGTGCATCATTATATTCAGAAGCATACGTTTCTCGAAAAGCATAATTAATTTGTTGATTCAATGATCTTATTTCCCCCAGAATAGCTTGTTCACTTTTGGCTAAGTAGTTGTGTCAAATGATGTCACGAAAATATTATTAACAGTGTTTTTAAAAAAGAAAAAAAGACACTCAGAAACAAGGGTGTTCATTTAAAATGATATCTCTGCAATATATTTCATGAGCACAAGCGTATTGGCACATCTTTTGTTCACCTGGCATTTTGCCACATTGAATCAAATTGTACTTCCAGGGAGAATTCAGTAAGTACATAACAAAGTGTATAAAGAATGAACCAGAATAAAATCATTGCTGTTTTTTCCCCAAAGAATTATTGGTATTATTCAAATAAGGTCAGCTCCTGCACTCAAATTCACTTGGTGTATATTTGAACACAAAAACACTCAGAGGGGGCCTTTTTTCAACTTCAGTTTACATAATTGGAAAATGATACAATATTTGCATATGTCTTCATTCTCTTGCTACTCCTTTACAGAACTAAAATGGCTGCTGCTGATTAATTTAAAGATGAAATAAATGTGCAGAAAAATATCATTGACAGGAGCAGAGAATGGGGTGATTTCCGCAGTCATATTCAGAGAAAGCAAAGGTAGACAATGTCTTCCTGGGAAACGCATGTGTGCATGTATGTCCCTTCAAATCACAACCCCGTGAATTTCATAAGTGAGCAATATTCAGAAGTTCCCTCTGAAATATAGGCTACAGTACCTGATATTGATTGATAGTCCCCTATCCAAGTACTAACCAGAGCTGGCCCTGCTTAGCTTCCAATATCAATTGGAGGGGCTGAAAAAAAAACTTCATGTTCTCTGTCATAAAATAAAAGAACAAAGCTCCATTCAGGATCTCACAGGATCACAGTATTGGCTTCAGCTTACAAATGACCTTTAACATATAATGACCTTTTAATGATCTTAGGAAATGGAACCAAGATAGAGTTGTCAGGTCTTTCTTAATGTAAGGTATGTCCTTTATTTGCAGGTTGGAAGTCTTGTCCTTACAGGATTAGCAGGTGTCTCTCATTATAAGACATTTCCCCATTTGAGAGTTAGACCTTTTTTCTTTTATATAGATTAAACTAAATACCAAAAATAATGAGGGGAATTAATTAAACTAGTTATGAATATGTACCCATCTTAGTTACATATTCTATATATTTGCATAGTTTTTATAGTTACATATCCCAACCACTTCCTCAATTCTTATTTCCTAAGCAACAGCTGCTATGAGTCATAGGAATGTGACATTTCCACTTCCTTCCAATAGTATTCACTGGTGCAACAGTCAGAAGCAGGATCCCTTGTCACAATCTTCCCTCTTCTGGAGATTGCTTATGGGAGCGGGGTGGAAAAATGTGGGGACTGGAAGGCTAAACAAGGGAACATGTAGGGTAAAGAATACAAACCTGTCCTGAATGTGTAACTCTAGGTTACACATTTATAACCGTTGCAGTGAACTCCAGCCCCTGTATTTTTGGGTGCAAGCCTTTCATAAAGACAGAAAAGTATGCATCATAAAATATATGGATGTTAAGTTCATTGAGAAACACATGTCTATGTAATCAATAAGTTCATTTGGTATTTAAGTAGGACACAAGCTTCTTAATAGTGACTTTCTGATTATCAACGTGGTATGTCATACATGTCAATTGACCGTTATTGATGTTTTGTAAAACTGGCTACGTGCAATGAAATCATTCTCTTAAACTTCTCCCCTATGGCACAACAACCTCTCATGTTTAAGCATATGGCAATTGGAGAAAATACCTTCTTACTGGAGAGTCATTATCCCACATTCTGCATAACTGGGACATATCCACACTGCCCTTTAATATCACTTTATCAGCCATAGTTGACTCCTACAGAATCACAGGAATTCGAGTTTTGTTAATTTAGTTACTTTGCTCTAATTCTCTTCCCTGAGATATAATGCAAGAGCTCTCTAACCAAGAGTACCTCACTAAATTAAAAATCCCAAGATTCTAAAGCCTATGACTGTGTGGATCATAAATAAATTGTGGCAAGTTCTTGGTAGTATGGGGATACCAACCCACCTTGCCTGTTTCCTCCAAGTACCAACAGTAAGAACTGACCGTGGAACAACAGACTGGTTCAAGATTGGGAAAGGCATGCGGCAGGGTTGTATACTGTCACCCAACCTATTCAACTTGTATGCAGAACACATCATGTGATGTGCAGGGCTTGATGACTCCAAGGCTGGAGTTAAAATTGCTGGAAGAAACATTAACAACCTTCTAACTGTGCTATGACACAAAAGAGACATGCACAAGAAGTAGAAAAAGGGAGAAATCACCAAAGAAGAATTCAAACAAATAGCCAACTCCTGTAGGGAAAAGGTCCGCAAGGCTAAAGCACAAAATGAGCTCAGGCTTGCCAGGGACATTAAAAACAATAAAAAGGGATTATTTTCTTATGTCAGTAGAAAAAGGAAAAACAAGGAGGCGATAGGGCCTCTTCGAGGAGAAGATGGGCCAATGCTGAGAGGGGATAGGGAAAAGGCAGAACTACTTAATACCTTCTTTGCCTTGGTCTTCTCACAAAAAGAAATTCATCTTCAACCTCAGCAAGATGGAGGGATTAGAGGACATCCAACCCCAAATTGGGAAACAAGTCATCCAGGAATACCTGGCCACTCTAAATGAGTTCAAGTCCCCAGGGCCAGATCAACTACACCCAAGAGTATTGAAGGAATTAGTGGAAGTCATTTCGGAACCATTGGCAACCATCTTTGAGAGTTCTTGGAGAACGGGAAAAGTTCCAGCAGATTGGAGGAGGGCCAATGTGGTCCCAATCTTCAAGAAGGGAAAAAAGGATGACCCAAACAACTACCGTCCGGTCAGCCTCACGTCGATACCAGGAAAGATTCTGGAAAAGATTGTTAAGGAAGTGGTCTGCAAACACTTAGAAACAAATGCGGTCATCGCTAATAGTCAACATTGATTTATCAAAAACAAGTCATGCCAGACTAATCTGATCTCTTTTTTCGATAGAGTTACAAGCTGGGTAGATGCGGGGAATGCCGTGGATGTAGCGTACCTGGATTTCAGTAAGGCCTTCGACAAGGTCCCCCATGACCTTCTGGCAAGGAAACTAGTCCAATGTGGGCTAGGCAAAACTACAGTGAGGTGGATCTGTAATTGGTTAAATGGACGAACCCAGAGAGTGCTCACCAATGCTTCCTCTTCATCCTGGAAAGAAGTGACGAGTGGAGTGCCGCAGGGTACCATCCTGGGCCCGGTCCTGTTCAACATCTTTATTAATGACTTAGATGAAGGGTTAGAAGGCAGGATCATCAAGTTTGCAGACGACACCAAATTGGGAGGGATAGCCAATACTCCAGAGGACAGGAGCAGAATTCAAAACGATCTTGACAGATTAGAGAGATGGGCCAAAACTAACAAAATGAAGTTCAACAGTGACAAATGCAAAATACTCCACTTTGGCAGGAAAAACGAAATGCAAAGATACAAAATGGGGGACGCCTGGCTTGAGAGCAGTACGTGTGAAAAAGATCTTGGAGTCTTCGTGGACAACAAGTTAAACATGAGCCAACAATGTGATGTGGCGGCAAAAAAAGCCAATGGGATTTTGGCCTGCATCAATAGGAGCATAGTGTCTAGGTCCAGGGAAGTAATGCTACCCCTCTATTCCGCTTTGGTTAGACCACACCTGGAATATTGTGTCCAATTCTGGGCACCACAATTCAAGAGAGATATTGACAAACTGGAATGTGTCCAGAGGAGGGCGATTAAAATGATCAAGGGTCTGGAGAACAAGCCCTATGAGGAGCGGCTTAAGGAGACGGGCATGTTTAGCCTGAAGAAGAGAATGCTGAGAGGAGATATGATAGCCATGTATAAATATGTGAGAGTAAGCCACAGGGAGGAGGGAGCAAGCTTGTTTTCTGCTTCCCTGGAGACTAGGACGCGGAACAATGGCTTCAAACTACAAGAGAGGAGATTCCATCTGAACATGAGGAAGAACTTCCTGACTGTGAGAGCTGTTCAGCATAGAACTCTCTGCCCAGGAGTGTGGTGGAGGCTCCTTCTTTGGAAGCTTTTGAACAGAGGCTGGATGGCCTTCTGTCAGGGGTGATTTGAATGCAATATTCCTGCTTCTTGGCAGGGGGTTGGACTGGATGGCCCATGAGGTCTCTTCCAACTCTTTGATTCTATGATTCTATGATTCTATGATTTCAGATGATACCACTTTGTTGGCTGAAATCGAGGAAGAGCTGAGGAGCCTTCTAACCAAGGTGAAAGAAGAAAGTGTAAAAGCTGGATTGCAGTTAAACATCAAAAAGCGAAGATTATGGCAACAAGACTGATTGATAATTGGCAAATAGAGGGAGAAAATGTGGAGGCAGACCTTGTAATTCTAGGTGCAAAGATTACTGCAGACGCAGACTGCAGCGAGGAAATCAAAAGATGTTTAATTCTTGGGAGGAGAGCAATGACCAATCTTCATAAAATAGTAAAGAGTACAGATATCACGCTGGCAACAAATATCCTCATAGTTAAAGCAATTGTATTCCCCATAGTAACCTATGGATGTGAGAGCTGGACTGTAAGGAAGGCTGAGCGAAGATAGACGCTTTTGAACTGTGGTGTTGGAGGAAAATTCTGAGAGTGCCTTGGACCACAAGAATATCCAAGCAGTCCATACTTCAGGAAATAAGGCCTGACTGCTCATTAGAGGGAAGGATATTAGAGGCAAAGATGAAGTACTTTGGTCACATAATGAGAAGACAGGAAAGCTTAGAGAAGACAACTGTGCTGGGAAAATGGAAGGAAAAAGGAAGAGGAGCCGACCAAGGGCAAGATGTATGGATGAAGTGATAGCTTGACTCTGAAGGAGCTGGGGGTGGTGACGGGAGCTCTGGCGTGGGCTGGTCCATGAGGTCACAAAGAGTCAGAAGTGACTGAACGAATAAACATCAACAATAAGATTATGTAGGGTGAAGTATAGCAGCTAAAGTGACATCGATTTGCTATAATTTTGTAATATTGGTGGCCTTTAGCACTAGATTTGTTTTTGGTTTTTTAAAATAAAAAAAAACTGTATTTTACCAGAGGCTTTATCTACTATATTTTGTTTTGATGTTGGCTATATTTTAAAACCTTAATGTTATTCCAATTATTTTAAATTAACATGGCTCTTTAAAAAAATCTGCTGCTGCTGCTTTAATACAATATTGCTTTTGCATTTCAGCTTGTGTTGCTTTCACTTGATTTATTATTTAACATTGTTATGTTTTTACATATCTCTTAGTAAGCTTCCTTGAATGAATGCTGAGAGATAGGATATAATAAATTTATTTAAAATGATAAGGAATCTGCTTAGAAAAAGTCTGTCAAATTTAATTGCTGGTAGATTAGTGCTTTTTCAGTGGGGAACTAACTCCCACAGAAATCATAACAACAAATAAAATAAGTTCAGGTAGGATCACTTATGGATTGGAAATAGAACTGCTTCACTTCAATGCTCACTTGTAAATAACACACCAAGCAAACATTAGGCACATATTCTTAAAAATGTCCCTAACGATATTTGTTTTGTTTTGTTTTACAGTTTTCAAAAGAATTCTTTTTTCTGCCAAAGAATTATTTACCTTTAATAATCAAAGAGTGTGTCAGTTCAACAGAATTCAACAGATCAGATGGTTAGATAGGGTCATCCCAAGTCTGAAACAACTTGAAGGGATACAACAACAACAATCCTAATTACGAACTTGACAATCTCATCAGCCAAATGCAAGCCCACAATTCCCATTGAAATACTGGTAAGGGTACGTTTCTATTGGTTAAAAATATTCTTCATTTTAAATAGTGTATTGTTTTTCCATGTTTTTGTGCTACACATAAGATATGCATAGAGTGCATAGGAATTTGTTCATGATGCTTTCAGACTATAGTCCAGCCATCTGAGGGATCATGAACTGGCCCTCTGTTTAAAAAGTTTGAGGACTCCTGTGATAAAGAAAGAGAGCAGTGAGAATAGTGCATTTCAAAGATCGAGGATGCATCTACACTATAGAACTGATGCAGTTTAACACTTCTTTAACTACCATGGCTTAATGCTATGAAATCATGGGATTTTATAGTTTTACAAGTTTATTTTAGCCATTTATGTCAAAGGCTGGTACCTCATCAAATGAAAAATTCCACATGCACTGAGTTATGGCAGTTAAAGTGGCATCAACCTGCATTAATTCTATAGTGTAGATCCACTCTGAGTCAAGTAGTTGTTAATCTAAGTTAAGTGAATACAGGATTTCAGACTTAATATACTGTATTAATTTACAGAGTGGTTCCAGGCATGTTAACTCAGAGACCCCACTGTATTAAAGGAGGCTTAGACACAAGTGTGTTTAGAATTGCAGAGTTAATATAGTACTGTAATAAAAAGAAGAAAATGAAGTATTCTGGGAGCTTTAAATATCATTTACAACATTTTCAATGCCAAACCATTCAGCTACTAATCTTAATATTTTAACAATAAAAGTTATTCACAATGAACAATAATAAAAGTTCTTTATAATTTTAATAAGGGCTAGACCTGTGGTTAGCTTTGCAAAAAAAAAATTCAGAGTTTTTCAGATGGTTGTTCAGATAAACCAAGTTGTGAGTACTGCATAGTGAAGACCCTGGAAAAAAAATACTCCCCAACACCAACTCCAGTACAGCTTTCAAAACAACCAGCCAGCATGGCTTTTGGGAGTTATGTTCTACGAAGCAGGCTTTCCAAATTCTGTAATATCTGCAACAGAATGACCACATATCTATTGAAGTAGCTTCATGTAATTTTTAGGATCAACCAAAATGTTTTACATCACTGTTTTCTGGCTTTGTTCTTTGAGCTGCTCTCCAGCTTCAACATTTTAAAGGCAAACACAAATTATTTACATGCAGTTGTATTCACTGGAGTTTGATTCCAGCCCCTCGCATACCATAATCCATGGATGCTCAGATTTCATTATATACAATGACAGAGTGCAATGGTGTCCTTTATATAAAATGGCAACATTAAGGTTTTTATTTTTAATTTTGTTTAACAGTCTCTAGTTGGATATGGAGGGCTGTCTGTACAAATAGTAACAAAGCATCCAATGGAATTACCAAACTCATTAGCAACCATGCTGAAATAATTTTTAATGATCTCATCGGTACTCTGCAAAAGATACACAAGAAAACTGGTGGGGTGGGGGACTGACCCAACATGATGGTAATTGTAATCCTCCCTGCATCCAGAGAACGCTGTGATCCTCACAGATGATAGATCTGAACCAAACTGGGCACACAGACCCAATGTAGCCCACTGTGAGTACAGGCAGGTGCAATTGACCTTGGCATATGGGAGTTGTAGTTCACCTGCATCCAAAGAGCAGTGGACCCAGCTGATGACGGATCTGGACCAAACTTGGCACACAGACTCAACATGGCGAACTGTGAATACTGGTGGGATTTAGGGAGAATTTACTCACAATTTTGGGAGTTGTAGTTCACCCACATTTTTATATATTTTCTAATGGAAGCATTAATAAAAACAAAAGGAAAGACTTGCTGTTTCTAATAAATAGCATCACAAATTACCTAAGCTGCTCTGCTGCTGCTCTTCCGCCTCTTTATGCTGCTGGGCCACTCTCAATCTCATGTCATGTGGGAACTTTTTCCCCTGCCTTGAAGGGACTCATTGGTGTGAGCCTCCCTCCAAACTCACACGCTCTCCCTCGCCCAAGCATGTGCATCATGCCTCCATATACCAAGCAAGCCTGCTCTCCTCTCCCTGCTTGGAGTCTCAGAAACAGCCCACCCCTTGGCTGACAGGCCAGCTGAGAGGGCAGCCAATCACAGTAGGAGGAGGGCTTTTGGTGGGAGGATTCATCATCTGTTTTCAAAAAGGAAGAAAAGGACAGGTGGAGAGATCTTCAGCCTTCTCTGCCAAAGAGGTTCCTATGAGCATCAGAATCTGATGGTCTTTGGCAACCCCCCTGAAACCCTCTCATGACACCCCCCCCCCCCCCGGAGTCCCAATCCCCAGGTTGAGAAACACTGTGCTAGAGTAAAATGCTGACATTTACTATAGCAGATTGATATTTCTATAGTAGAGATAGTTGTTTGAGTAGGTATGGCTTGGAGCCTATACCACTGTTTCTTTTATGTAAGACAGTGGTTCTCAAACTGTGAGTCCCCAGGTGTTTTGGCCTACAACTCCCAGAAATCCCAGCCAGTTTACCAGAGTTGAAAACCAAAACATCTGGGGACTCACAGATTGAGAACCACTGATGTAAGACATCATCCGTTCTTACATAAACAGAGGAGCAGTCTCAGTACTATCCAAGCCATAGAACACTGTCGCTTTTGTGGAGTCTTCCACACCACGCTAAAGCAATGTGATTCTACTTTAACTGTTCAGCTACATTCTATGGAATCCTGGTGTTTGGTGAATAATTCTTAAAAAGCCTCTCCCTAAACTGCAATTCATGGGATTTGATGCTAACTAGTAGCTATATAGCATGTTACTGGAAAGGGGACTTGAGATTGTACTGAAAAATATTACTGGCAGTATTTCCAGGCTATGTAAAATTGATATTACCAAGATCATTAGCTGGAAATCTAAGCTATTGTAATGCACACCAGTTTTCATTCAAATGAATGATTTATCTTTTCTTCCCCACTCCCTCCCACTCTCAAATAAAACATATCTTTGTACCATTAGGAAAAAGGAACATAGCACTGGAAATTAATCCTGGCGGATTTCATCTGCTAACTATCTCTATTCTTTATGAATCTGCAATTGAAAATAGACCTAGCATCCATTCTGGGGTGTTCCCAACTCCTGATCATTCTGAAAACAGCATGCCTCAAGATTACTTCAGTCGCAGGGACCACGAAGGCACAAGTCCACCAAAGCATAGGGAATAAAATTGCAGGGTTCAGTGTGTTTAGTCACTTGAATGAGCTGATTGGCTGAACATTGCTAAGTGCCTGTAATAAGGGCTCTTTTTAAAAAATGTGAAAGACCTATAATTGATGGGCCTTGTGGGTTGAAACAGGCAATTAGCGCACACACAAATGCACACACTGCAATCTAATACCGTGAATATGTTCGTGTTCTGTTCCACCAGGAAATTTGACTCCATTTTAGTTCAATTGTTGTGAATTTAAACTCCAACATCAAATTGTTTTCTTCTGTTATGTGTTAACAGAATTTATATGCAGACCTCCCACACATCACTGAATATAATGTACTCCATATTGTAGAATGGCTTTCTATTAAGTTAAGCAGGAATTGGATTATTAAGTTACAAGAAGTTTCTGGGAAAATCAAACTTGAAATAATAAGTAGTCACATACAGTGTTTGGAAGGACTTTTGTTAACCTTTCCACTAGCTAAGGTTTGACAAAGATAAGTATATTTTTCTACTTTCTTACCCTGCCCTATTCAAAAATTAGAACTAGATTCAGTGATGTACTCCTAGCTGGGAGGGGTATTAAGGAATTTAATCATTCTAAGATCCAACCTAAGCTACAGATCAGAAATGGGTTAGCCACCAACATAGGGACTTCTTATGTGTCCAATGCAGTTCTCAGCTCAAAAAATAAATACATTTAGAAATGTGAATTTCTCTTTCAGATGCATACAAGTGGTGAGGTGGTTTGAATGTATTAGGAAAGCTGAGAGTAATACCACTAAAGACTCCATCAAGAGTCTAGGCTCCTAGAAAAATAACTCAAGACAGAATCTGCAAAATGGAGACACCAGTGAAGAATGCATCTTGCCTCTTCATGGAGTATTTTTTGGGTTAGCATTGGTAATTACTAGGTATGTGTGATCAATGAAAAAAAGTTTCAATATTCATAATTAAATTGGTGGGAAGGTGTCGTTCTTAAGTGTTTCTAAAATACTGTAAGGAGTCTGTATTGTAACTATAATGATCTAACAATTTTTTTTTACTTTTTGACAAGTAATTGCGCAAGTGGGGAAGCTTCTGAGACTCCTTTCTCCCTCATTTTTAGAGCTATCGGGATGAAACTTGCTACACTTGCAGAATGCATTTACCACTGTTACCCCCTCCCCCCAAGTGTCAGAACGTCTCACTCAGCCACTGTATTTTGGGAATGTTAAAAAGTTTTTATGAACAACATTTTTAAAAACAAATGTATTTTTTTTACAATTAATATATTTTAATTTTTTCAATTTACACATTTATAAAAAAGCAATGAAACAAATATATAGACATGGATATATGCATGAACCAATACAAAACTTCCTAACATCTATACAATATAAAGGATATTAGAGGCAAAGATGTATTTTGACCAATAATGAGAAGACAGGAAAGCTTAGAGAAGACAATCATGCTGGGGAAAATGAAAGGAGAAAGGAAGAGGGCAAGATGGATGGATGGCATCCTTGAAGTGATTGACTTGACCTTGAAGGAGCTAGAGGTGGTGACGGCTGACAGGGAACCCTGAGCTCTTGACATCATGAAGAGTCGGAAATGACTGAACGAATGAACAACAACAATAATACAATATTCATATTTGTTTATATTCCCCCCTCCCACCCCTCTCAATTTAGTGACTTCCCATCCCTTTTATCTCATATATAATTTGACATTCATATATAATTTCATTCTTCCATCCTATTGCATTGTATTTCTAGTCTTTCTTCTGGCCTGATATTTATTATTTATAAATTCCTTACACATTTTCTAACAGGTTAAATTATGAAGCATTCTATAAAACTTTTCCTTTTTTTTTTTTTTTACAAAATTTACATACAGTTCATCATTTACATGATGAACAAAGAAAAAACCTAAAAAAAAACCTTTATCCAGTCATGGATAAAGGGTTTTTTTTAGGTTTTTTCTTTGTTCATCATTGCTAATTTGTCGATTTATGCCAGGGGTCCTCAAACTAAGGCCCGGGGGCCGAATACGGCCCTCCAAGGTTATTTACCTGGTCCTCGCTCAGGGTCAACCTAAGTCTGAAACAGCTTGAAAACACACAACAATAACAACAATCCTATCTCATCATCCAAAAGCAGGTCCACACTTCCCATTGAAATACTAATAAATTTATATTTGTTAAAATTGTTCTTCATTTTAACTATTGTATTGTTTTTAAATGATTTTTGCACTACAAATAAGATACATGCAGTGTCCATAGGAATTCATTCATGTTTTTTTTTTTTCAAATTATAACCCGGCTCTCCAACAGTTTGAGGGACTGTGACCTGGCCCTCTTTTTAAAAAGTTTGTGGACCCCTGATTTATGCTATTTAAAATATTTTAACCATCCTACTTTTGGGAGGTCCGCCTTCTTCCCAAAGTTTGCATATAATAGCCTTCCTGCTATTATCATGTAGTGCAATACTTTGTAGTTTAGTGATTTTATTTGTTTGTTTAACATTCCCAATAAAAATAATTCCGGCTCCAATTGTATCTTTGAAAAAAATCTTGCAGTGTTTTTTGTACATTGCCTCAGAATTCTCTTGCATTTTTACAGAACCAACACATTTGGAAGAAAGTTCTTTCCTGTTCTTTACATTTCCAGCACTTGTTGTTTCTTCCCTTAAATATTTTACCTAGTTTTGCTGGGGTCAGGTACCATCTGTTGATCATTTTATTTTAAAAAATCTCTTAAGATCGTAGCACTGAATTTTCTTTAAGCCAGTAGTCCACATTTTCCCTATTTATCTAGTTCTATGTTGTGCCCAACATTTTGTGCCCATTTTTTCATACAATCCTGTATCAGTTCTGTTTCCATTTCCATCTTCAGTAATACTTTATATATTTTTCCAAAAATATATCCTTCATTAGTACACAGTTGTTGTAGCCTAGTCAGATTCTAAGGGTTTAGATGCAGAGGATGGGGATGCTGGTAGAGATTCAGAGGGTCCAGAGGAGACTGGAAGTGACTCAGAGAGAGATTTTTGGAATCTCCTGCTCCTGGCAGTTCCCAAGGGTAAGGTGAAGGCGATCTCTGTTCCCATGGAAATCTTCCAGAAGTGCAGAATGTGGGGGACAAATGTTTATTGAGGACAGAGAGATTTGAGGAAACAGGGCCTGTAATTAAGACAGACTCTCTTCTTCAAGCAACTTAGAGATAAGGCCCGAGACAGCAAGTACAAATGAAATGATCTCATGGGAGGAATTCTGGCTTTTTAGAGGAACCATGCTGGTATAATCCTTGTGAGAGCAACACTGCATTCAGGTAAACAGCTCTCAGTTTCATTGGCTTGGAATTCATATATTCAAGTTCTCAAGCTGTTCCTGCATCCTGATCTTATGAGGCATAGTTTTGCTTGCTTTGGATTTATGTACCTTGTCTTTGAATATCTTGGTGGAATTATTTTAGAGACTTTTATTTGAATGTATTTTTGGGCTTTTGGCTTTATACAAATAACTTTTTGAACTTTTTATATTTGCTTGCTCTTCATATATTGAGCTTTTATTGTGCTCTGTTTTTAATAAACTCTTACATTGGATCATTTGGACAATGTCTGGTTTGCAGTGGAAAAAAACTTCAGGACCCAAGTGCGACAACAGTTCTTTTTCAAATTCTGATTGGTTTCCTTCAAATCCAATATTTTTACTGCCTAATTTATATCTTTTTTTAGTTGCCTATATTTGTACCACTATAGGTGAAATCCTGCATCCTTCACTTTTTCTTGAGTTTTAAATCTGTATTTATCATGTATTATTAAATCTTTGTACATAATCCAGTGCTGTCCTTTTTTTCCTTATTTAACTTGTAAAATAGCTTATTCCGCTGAAATTGATAATGGGGTTTTTGGAAATAATTTAATTTTGTACTTGTTCCAAATCTTTAGTATGGCTCATCTTATAAAATGGTTATTAAAATCTGTGAGCACTTTTGCTTTTTGATACCATATATAAGCATGCCATTCAAAGCTTAAATTGTAACCTTCATTTTTTAAAGTCTCTTATTTCTTAAGGTTAGCCAAATTTTCATCTAAACTAGTATGTATGTTTCAAAGTATAATTTCAGGTTTGGTAATCCCAATCCTCCCCTTTGATTTTCATCCTGCAAAATCTTTGATTTTAATTTTGATTTTAATTTAATTTTAATTCTAGGCTTCTTGCCTTGTCATATGTTTGTTTAAATCTTTTTTTTCAATTGTTGAAAAAGGTGTGTTTTTTATAATTTGAATGTTCTTAAAAAGAAATAGCATTTTTGGTAGTCACCATTTTGATAGCTGATATTCTTCCCAATAGTGACAATTTGAGTGTTTTCCATCTGATTTTATTTCTTTCCATGTCTTTTCACAATTGTCTTGAAATAGCGTCGCATTCTTGAGTGTTATTCCTAAGTATTTTACTTTTTTAAACTTGTACTCTTGATATTTCTTTTAGCTTCATCTTCTCTTTTTTGTTATTTTTGTAAGAATTTTGGATTTTTGTTTATTTATTTTAAAATGTGCTATTTTTCCATAATCTTCTAATATATGTGATAAATTCTCTGTGTTTTCTGTTGGATCTTCTATAACCATTAAGTCATTTGCAAATACTCTCAGTTTGAATATTTGATTCTTAATTGTCAGCCCTTTGGGTTTTTTCCTTCTCTCTTATCCTTCTTAATAATTCTTCAAATGCGAAAATAAATAACAATGGGGACAGTGGCCATCCTTGCATGGTGCCCTTTTATATTTTACATTCTTTAGACAATTCTCCATTCACTAAAATTTTGGAGGTTAGTGTTTTGTAAATTGCTCTAATCTATTTTGTTATGTTATGTTTGTATAACATAAGAACTCTCAGTTTACATTATCAAATGCTTTTTCTGCATCTATGAATCTTTCATCAGGTTTATCCAGATATTCAGTCATGTCCAAAACCACTCTCATATTGTCCTGAATGTCTTCTTGTATGAATTTATCTAGAAATTTTTGAGTCTTTCTGCTAGAATTGTGAATATTGTATAATTATTATTTAATAAAGACATTGTTCTATAGTTACTTGGATTGCCAATTCTTGTCCCTTTTTTGGTATAGATGTAACTATGGCCATTTCCCATGTATCCAGAATTTTACCTGCTTTTTCAATTGGGTCGAATAATTCCTGTATCAGTTCATTTTCAAATTCCTTATAATAAATCTCTGAGAATCCACCTGGTCCTGGGGATTTATTTAATTTTGCTTTATTTACTTAATGGAGAGTAAACTTCCAAAACTGACAAATGAAGAAAGAGAAGGTATGAATAAGCCAATTAAATTGAATACATTACCAAAGCAATAGCAAAGGTAAATTTTTATTTTTAATTATACAACATAACCAGGGCATTATTCCTCACAATTTTCAGAAAGGTATACACTGATTTTTAGGGAATTTTAAGCAACATAAACTTAACAGTACTATTTCACTGGAAAACCCCAGGGGCTATCCAGTCCAACCCCCTTCTGCCAGTCATAGACACTGAGAACTGGGAAGCCCTGTCCCTTGTGCGCTCTAACTGGAGGTCAACTGTGACTAGCAGTGCTGCAGAATTTGAAGAGGTATGAATGTAGGGCAAAAAGAAGAAATATGCCAAGAGCAAGGTGTGTCAAGTCAACCCTGACTAAGACTGCCTTCCACCTGGAAACTGGTGTCCTCACTGCAGGAGAGCATGCGGATCAAGAATAGGGCCCATCCAGCCTTTGAAAATAATAATAATAATAATAATAATAATAATAATAATAATAGCAAACCTACTAGGTAAACTTTGTTATTGCCTCTCAACTTTGCCTACCTCACAACTTCCAACAATCCCCTTTTATCTCGAAATCCCTTTAGAGCATGAACATAGGTTTTCCCCCACCAAAGCTTTCAGGGAAGAGGAGGAGGCACAAGGCTGTAAGCTGAATTCTGAGAAATGTAGTTTGGGAAGGCAAGGACCCTGTCACAGAAAAATCAAAAGGCTGAACTACACCTTAGATTTCAGCTTGCTTTAGAATACTGGGACTGCCTACATTAAAGCCTCAATGTGATGGTCTCTGCCCATTTCTCTCTGGGCCAGCCATGTGCTGAAGGGGCTTCTTCCTTGCCCGGCCATCATTGCCCTCCCACCTGCCCGCTTGGACCTCCCTTGCCACACCATTTGGGGAAAGAGCAGGGCTTCTCCCTTGACTCTGGGCCTCACCATCCTCTTCAGGGCCCTTTGGGGGAACCAAACCCAGCCCTTCTGGGGAGAGAAGCAGTGCCCACAATGGAAACCTGCATCCACCTACAAGACTTACATAACTCTTCCAAAAGTCATAGACCAATGTTTTGAATCTTAAGTTTTTTGCATGGGCACCACCCGTATTTCTTAATATCACTTCATATGTACGAATCTTACAAAACAGATCTGACATACCAGATACAAACAACTTTTTGCACAGCCCTAATATTTAGTCCCTGATAGTTCCAGTGATGATGCTTGAAAAGAAAAGCTATTGGGCATCAGAAGTGGTGGGAGGTGGCACTGGCAGACAAGAGCAGTGACACTTTAACTAAGTCTTATTAGCACTGGTGAACTGATTCTGAATTTTTTTTACCTTGAAGACACTGTGATGAAATGATCCAAAATGGAGCAAGGCATTGTTATTTGGTTGTCAACTTTATATTAAAAGTATAATCTTTAGAGAAGGGTGTAATAGAGTGTGCATTTGTGTTGCAACAAAAGCCTAAGTCTGATCAAAACAAATATATATTCAAATGTAAATAAGATAAGGACTGAGAACATCAGCATTTCTGACAATACTGTGTAAGATGTACTTTGTGTATTGTTGCATTGGCTTGCAGTCAAAGACTCTTAAGTGCACAAGTGCTTCATATGTATATATCTTTGTTTTGATTTATTATAACACACAGGGAAAAGTCAGGACCCTGCTCTTGAATTGTTCTACTCCCAGATTTCTGACATTGAAAATTGTTCATGCTTAAAACTTTTGCATTTATACCAGAATTATGTTAGTTTCCCTCATGCATGCGGATGGCCTTCTTAAGGGCATGCAGAGGTTGGGATCCCTTTCCTCCACTTCAATATTGGGAGAAAGTTCAACCAAATTAAAATAAAGAAATCCCAATAAATGCTCTTTTAACAACAACCTTAAAATGACTTCCCAAAGCTTAAACATCATTCTTGAAAGAAATCTTCATGTTGGTGCTTGTTCAGTACTTATTTTGTCTAAAACTACTGTATTTTTTCACTCACTTTTTATAGGGCCACCAGACAAGCATAAGTGCTGACTTATAATTTTCTGACTACCTTTTTCAAAAAAACCTTCCTCTCCCCCTCCTCCTCTTTTTCTCTCTGTGTTTCAGACCTGCTTTAATTAAGAACATTATATTTGCATGTTCAGATCATGTCATTGCTTCCATGAGGGCCCCATATGGGACAAAAACGGGATCTAAATTTTATAAAGAAAATAATTCGAAACAGCGAGTAATATTAACGACGAACACCCTGTCAATTGTTCTTTGAATAGTCACTCTTAAATATAAATTTCAGGAGAAGCGGGGGCGGGGGGGGGGGGTGGTGGTGGTCATAATTTCATTGTCATCCTCACCATTCATTTTCAAATATTACTGTTTTTCTAAGTAGCAGAGGAAAAGGAGGGAAACAGACATTAGAACCTCAATTTGGAAGGCATCAAATCTTCCCTGTTTGGAGCTTTTGCTGATCAGGACTTGCTAAGAAACAAGTCTTATATAAAGATATTTGCAATGGTGCAGCTAGTGAGAGATTGTATGAAGTGTAGCACTTATATTTTCATTCCTATCTTACTAGTTGTGCACAAGTACAGGTTTTGTAATATCTTAGCATCACAGAGAAGGAAGCAATCAATACTTTTAAAGATTCAGAATCCATAGGACCTGGGACCTGCAGCAATCCGGAGGACGGGGAGGCGGGGTCGCAGTGGTCTATAGAGATTCCATCCATCTGACCAGGAGTCCCATCCCGCAGACCACAAATTTTGAATGCGTCCACCTGAGGGTGGGTGACCGGGACAGAATAGGGATTCTGCTAGTGTACCATCCACCTCGCTGCACTACAGTCTCCCTACCTGAGTTAGCGGGGGTAGTCTCGAGCCTGGCGTTGGAGTCCCAACGGCTTCTTGTGCTGGAGGACTTCAATATCCATGCCGAGGCGACCCTCACAGGAGCGTCTCAGGACTTTATGTCTGCCATGGCAACCATGGGGCTGTCCCAACAAATATCTGGCCCCACCCACTGCGCTGGACATACATTGGACTTGGTTTTCTGCCAGGGATGGGAGCAGGGTGGCGGGGTGGAGGAGTTGTCCATCTCTCCGTTGCCATGGACCGACCACTTCCTGATCAGATTTAGGCTCACTGCGCCCCCTAACCTCCGCAAAGGTGGAGGACCCATTAAGATGGTCCGCCCCAGGAGGCTTATGGATCCGAATGGATTCCTGATGGCTCTTGGGGATTTTCCCGCCACCTCGGTAGGTGACCATGTCGAGGCCTTGGTCGCTCTCTGGAATGGGGAGATGACCAGGGCAATTGACATGATCGCTCCGGAACGTCCCCTCTCAAGTAGCCGAGCTAAACCAGCTCCTTGGTTTACTGAGGAGCTGGCAGTGATGAAGCGAAGGAAGAGGGAACTAGAGAGCGTGTGGCGCTCGGACCCAAGCGAGTCAAACCGAGCACGGTTTGTGTCCTTTCTTAGGGCATATGCCGCGGCAATAAAAGCCACAAAGAAAACTTTCTTTGCGGCCACTATTGCGTCTGCAAAAAACCGTCCGGCGGAGTTGTTTCGGATTGTCAGAGGTCTTTTAACTCCCGCCACCTCAGGCGGGAGCCCTGACAATTCGGTCACACGCTGTGAAGCATTTGCTCGGTTCTTTGCAGACAAAGTCGCTTTGATCCGTTCTGGGCTGGACCCCATGTTAAATGTAGTCTCTGAGGATGTGACACGAGCACCTGCTTGTCCTATTTTGATGGATTCTTTTCAGTTTGTGAAGCCCGAGGATGTGGACAAGATACTTGGAGGAATGAGGCCCACCACGTCCATCCTAGACCCCTGCCCATCCTGGCTTCTGAAGGAGGCCAGAGGGGGATTGGCTGAGTGGGTAACGGTGGTGGTTAATGCCTCCCTTCAGGAAGGCAAGATTCCAGCGAGCTTAAAACAAGCTATTATAAAACCGCTGTTGAAGAAACCATCACTAGACCCCACTAAATTTGACAACTTTCGGCCTGTTTCCAATCTCCCCTTCTTGGGCAAAGTCATGGAAAGCGTGGTGGCCTCACAACTCCAGGTATTCTTGAGAGACACGGATTATCTAGATCCGGCACAGTCTGGTTTCAGACCGGGACATGGTACCGAGACGGTCTTGGTCGCCTTAGTGGATGATCTGCGCCGGGAGCTAGACAGGGGGAGTGTGTCCCTGTTGGTGCTCCTGGACCTCTCAGCGGCCTTCGATACCGTCGACCACGGTATCCTTCTGGGGCGCCTTGCAGAAATGGGTCTTGGAGGCATTGCTCTGCAGTGGCTCCGGTCATTCCTGGAGGGTCGCACCCAGAAGGTGTCATTGGGGGACTCCTGTTCAACATCACAGCCTTTGACCTGTGGGGTTCCACAGGGCTCTATATTGTCCCCCATGCTGTTTAATATCTACATGAAGCTGCTGGGTGAGATCATCCGGAGTTTCGGGGTGCGGTGTCATCTGTACGCAGATGATGTCCAACTCTGTCACTCCTTCCCACCTGCTACTAAGGAGGCTGTCGAGGTCCTGAACCGGTGCCTGGCCGCTGTAATGGTCTGGATGAGGGCGAACAAACTGAAATTAAATCCAGACAAGACAGAGGTACTCCTGGTCAGTCGTAAGGCCGAGCAGGGTATAGGGTTACAGCCTGTGCTGGATGGGGTCGCACTCCCCTTGAAGGCACAGGTTCGCAGCTTGGGTGTGATCCTGGATTCATCGTTGAGCCTGGATCCCCAGGTTTCAGCGGTGACCAGGGGAGCATTTGCACAGCTTAGGCTCGTGCGCCAGCTGCGCCCGTACGTTGGGAAATCTGACTTGGCCACAGTGGTACACGCTCTGGTCACATCCCGCCTTGACTACTGCAACGCTCTCTACGTGGGGCTGCCCTTGAAGACAGCCCGGAAGCTTCAGCTAGTCCAGTGTGCGGCAGCCATGTTACTAACAGGAGCAGGACGCAGGGAGCATACAACGCCCTTGTTGTTCCAGCTCCACTGGCTGCCAATCTGCTACCGGGCCCAATTTAAGGTGCTGGTGTTATCCTACAAAGCCCTAAACGGTTCCGGCCCAAAATACCTTTCGGACCGCATCTCGGCCTATGAGCCCACGAGGGCCTTGAGATCGTCTGAGGAGGCCCTTCTCTCGATCCCGCCTGCTTCACAGGCACGTCTGGCGGGGACGAGAGAGAGGGCCTTCTCGGTGGTGGCCCCCCGGCTGTGGAACACCCTCCCTGTTGACATCAGACAGGCGCCCTCCCTTATGTCTTTCCGTAAGAGCCTAAAGACATGGCTATTTGAGAAGGCATTCAACTGAGTACTACATTAACTGGTAATGACAACTGGAACGGAATATGGATTACGAGATTGGTTATGATTCTACGATAAGACGGAGCGGATTATTTTAGTGTAATTATATGATTGTGTATTAGTGATATGTTGGTTTTTTGTTATGGCTTTATTGTAAATTGTCTTTTATATGTTGTACACCGCCGTGAGTCGCCCTAAGGGCTGAGAACGGCGGTCAACAAATGCAGCAAATAAATAGGCACATTTGCCTTTTGAGTGGCAGGTTGCCTCTCCTCTACATGGCATGGGTTGAAAATCATGCTATGGATAATCCATGTGGATGAACCTACTCTGATGCTAACAGAAAATTATCTCCCAGACCATTGAGTGTGAGAAAGAGTTGTAATTTTTGGCTTCAAGAAATTCATGTAAAGTATAACATTCACATTATTGATTGGGTGGAAAGGACTGACTGAATGTTTGCTTTTGGGGTAGAATTTCAGGATTAGCATCTTAATTTGCCCTATGCTACTGCATAGAAGGAGTATAATGTATAAAAGATATATGCAGATACCTTCTTATTACATCATTTTCTTTTTAGAGGTTCCTATTATTCTTGTCTGGTGCATATAAGTATTTAATAAAAAGCATCACAGAATCCATTTTCAACAGTTGGACCTTTATTATTAGGAGAACAAAAGGAATGCTTCTTGCTATATTGCATATATACCTCTCAATGTGTTAATCAGTACACTATATATACTCAGTATCTCTCATGAAAAAGAGAAGGGGGATAGAACAGCTAGGTTAGTAAGCCCCCCTCCCCAAGCTAGCACAGCTGCACTAATCAAAACATTTTCTAATGTGTGATCCCGACAAACTGAGTCAGACCATATGTTTAATGCAATAATATCAGAAGAGCTGAGGGGAGAGATATGCAATTCATATTCAGATGAGGAAGCCAAAGAAAGCCTGATGAGCACTCTGAGAGCTAATTGTTCCAGATTGACAAAAGAGTGTTCAAACTAGGCAAGCTTTCATTCTTCAGAAAAGCTTTAAAAAAGAAAAGAAAAACAAGGAAAGCATGAAAACACCAGGCTAGGCTTCAGGAAGCCTGCTGGCATTGCCCTGGTGTAACAGCCTGCCTCCTGCTCTCAAGCAGGAGAGGGGAACTCTGAAGCTCATCTAGCTACTCAATGGGAATTCATCTTGTCTTTTCTACCACTGCTGAAATTGCCACTCTACCCCTCCTCTAACAGATGACAATCCTATCAGTGTATGTGAGTTCATCAGCATTGGCAAGGGAAAGGGCACCCCTTTTCCACATCAAGGCTAGTGAACCTGGAGGGGCACAGTTTTCCCAACTGTCCTCATTCGTGGCCTGAATGAGGCCAGATGGGAATCTGCCACGTCTCTATCAGGCCAAGACAGCCTCCCCATGCCTATTAGCCAAGGCAGAATGGCTGACAGGCATGGGAAACCTGGGCACACAGAGGAGTGGCAGATTCCCATTTGGCCTCATTTATGGCTCCTTCAAAACTTCATGGTTTGGAAGACCTTGTGAATGAGGCCAGTTGGGAAGCCACAAGCTGTCTGTCAGGCTGAGATCGAGGCTTGAGGGAGGTTCATGGCTGACAGGCAAAGCAAGGGATGCAATACATTGCACAACAAATCTTTTTCTTGTAATGAGCACCTCAAAACTGAAGTGTGCATTACAATCCATGGTGCATTACATTTCAGCCTAGATAATAGGAGAGCCCTTCATTGAATTCTTACCCCTCCCAATCTAAAAGTGCTTTAAATGTTTTAAGACTATTCTCTCCTGGAGCTTGTGCCAGGATTGTGCCTATGTCTCTGGATTGTCTTGGGTATTTCTTCTGCCAGTGGGCTTTAGGGTAGCAGAGCAATTTGGCCAAGAAACTGTTCACCAGATCTTCAAGATCAGCCTTTCAGGGAAAAAAAAATTGCGCCTCATCCTAATTCTCATCACCCAGCAATTCTTTGATTTAGTATTACAGTGTAAATCAGGGATTTTCCATATGCAAAATATGCAGTAGCTCTTATCTCTCCAGTACTTTGTAACAGAAGCAATTCATATTTTCAGATGCCAGTATCCAGACTTGAATAACCAAATACAGAGGAAGCAAGCCTTCTGCTGAAATGTGCACTACAAGATGAAATCAGTCAGAAGCTATGTCATGCAATGTTTAGCATTTCATGCAATCATTGTGCAGTTGTTATTCATCTGTTAGATATTGATTCAGGCTTGTCATCCCAAAGCATTGGTCCAGTTTTATCATAAGTCAGAAAAAAAACAGAATGAATGATAATATCACCCTATCCGCCACAGTACTTCAGTGCCCAAGATTATTATTTTTTTGTCGTGTCAGGAGCGACTTGAGAAACTGCAAGTCGCTTCTGGTGTGAGAGAATTGGCCGTCTGCAAGGACGTTGCCCAGGGGACGTCTAGATGATTTGATTTTTTTTTAATCATCCTTGTGGGAGGCTTCTCTCATGGCCCCGCATGAGGAACTGGAGCTGATAGAGGGAGCTCATCTGCCTCTCCCCGGATTCGAACCTGTGACCTGTCGGTCTTCAGTCCTGCCGGCACAGGGGTTTAACCCACTGCGCCACCGGGGGCTCCAGTGCCCCATATGATGCTTCCTCTATATTACTCCCTACACTTAAAAGGCATAATAGATGTATTTTTGAATTGCATTCTGGGTTCATTTTCCATGCAGTCACTGTACTAACACCCTCCTATTTGACTTGTACACACCTGCTGCTGATATAAATGTGTATAGCTTCTTTCAGAGAGCTGAATCTCAATATTTTAAGACGAATATAGCACTTAGGATTTTAGAGAGAAGTCTGAAGAGTACACTGTCAACCAATTCTGGTGCAGGAAACTTAACTATTCAGTTCTGCTGCATGGAATTCTGGAAGCCAGTGAGGAAAATATGGCAGGCCACTTGTACACCAAAAGCCAATAAAATGTAAACCAGTAAAGTTAGGAAAGAAGAAAAAAGTACTTCACATAACGCGTAAAAGCTTAATCTTAACAGCCTTTGTCTGCTTTTGTAACTGCTTATTTATTTCTCCTCTTCCTAATTGTTTCTTTCATAAGACCATATGTTTGATTATGAACAATAATCTGTAATTAAATCTACTTTAATGTGTCTTACAAAGAAAGCAAAAAAAATGGAGGGGGTTGGATTTTTATTTATTTTTTGCAAGACCCTTTTTGAGCATAGGTGGGTATGGGACTGGTTGTTTTTCAGTTTTTGCCTTCCTGGTTTGATTGCTCTGCTTGAGTACATCCATTACTATCTCTCACATTTCCCAAGAAGCTGTCACTTTTAAAAAAGGAATTAGCCAAAGTCACAAAGAAAAAATGTACTAGATATAATGATTAAATTTAGTTCCCAGGCAGTATGTCTGCCTGGGAACAGATAAACATTCAAGGACTATTGCCTTTGGAAATTTGCCTTTAGGCTTCTGGTATCAACAGGATATTGACTAAGGTAACATTCTCCATCATGCTATTCCTTTTATGAACTTCAATACCCATTGGCCTCAGCCAGCATGACCAATTGTCAATAATTCCAGAACTGTAATTTAGAACATCTTTAGGAAAGGACAGACCAAATTCATCTTTTGTCTGGAATTCTTCATATTTGCCTGGCACTAACTCTGATAGTCCCAGATATTCCTAACTTTGGAAGCCATCAAATTCCTACAAACAACATTAAGAGCCACATGTGGAAACCAGCTGGAGGCGGCTGGCTCCCATTTTACCGCAGCGCTTTTCATGCCTCATTAAGTACCCATCAGCATATAAACATTTATATCCCACATAAACCTCCATCTTCAGAGGTTTATTATACAATCAAAAGGATGTGCTCTAGGCAACATCCTGGTATTTAGGGTTCAGCCCCAAAATTGCATTCTTTGTTACAAGATTCAGAAGGAAAAGCTACATGTCACCTTTATTTGGATACTTGAAGAAAAGAATCTCAATATTTGGCTTGTTTTCCTTTAGTTAGAAAACAATTTTTACACAGAAGTGAAATTTAGTAAGCCATTCATTCATAATATGGGCTATTTGCTTCAGATGTTTCATTATTAAATATCATTATGCAGCCAAAGATATCACAACTTAATATTGAGTTTCTACACATGTGCAGTAAATAATGTTGGCACAGTTGAAAGAAGAATTTTGCTAGCAAGTCTGTCACACTTTTCCTGCACGTATAATTGCATAATAAATCAGAACCATCTCTAGTCTAACGTTTAAATAATACACACAGAGAGACACATGGAAGTGGGGGAGGGAAGGAAGAGGGAGGGGGGAAAAAGGAGGAGGTGAGAATTTCAACCAACAAACTGGAAAAAATCCAAGTTGATTCAAGTCTGCTTGATGATGCATACACATTTCCAACCCAGCACTTTCTAGAGGGATCATAAATTGAGACACAAATGACAAAAGGCTGAGATTTAAGTTCTTATCCCGTTGAATGGTTCTTCACAGAATCAAATCTTTGGCAGGCCTTTACTGAATCATCCACTCTAATGCCCTGTTTCAGGACAGATCCTTGTAAAAAGACACAGCCAGTGCAAGATTGTTATCAACAGTGATCAGCCTAAAGCTTCAGGGAAGCTTGAAAGGATGGTGTGAAAACAAGAGTCTCCCTTGTGGTTTGCTCAGAGTAGGGATGTAAACAGTAAAGATAATTATTCATTCCCAAGTCAAAAATCAGTCAGGAAACCCTGGCAGAAAGAATAATACACCCAACAAGAATTTTGCACCATTTTCTCCTAGTATTCAAATATCCCAGAATGACATGGCAAAATTATTCTTTGGAGAGAAAAAAAACAATGTGGGTGCACAGAAAAATGTGTACAAAAAAACTTCATGTGTTTTCTGTCCCATCACAGAATAATTTCTCTATGATATAACATCATTCAAATATGGGAAGAATTGCTGTTGCATACCCTCAAGTCATTTCTGACCTTATGGCACACCAATGACAGGGTTCTCCTGGCAACGTAAGCTCAGAAGATTACATTTGCTTTCCTTCAAAGCTGAGAAAATGTAGCTTGCCAAGGTCACCTAGTAAGTTTCCATAGCTAAGTCGGGATTCAAATTCTAGTCTTCAGAGTTGTAGTCCAATGCTCAAATCACTATACCATGGGCTCAAAGCCAACCTTAAAAACTCTGGCATAGACACTGAGAACTGGGAAGCCCTGGCCCTTGAGTGCTCCAGCTGGAGGACAGCTGTGACCAGCAGTGCTGCAGAATTTGAGGAGGCACGAGTGGAGGGTAAAAGAGTGAAACGTGCCAGGAGGAAGGCGCGTCAAGCCAACCCCGACCGGGACCGCCTTCCACCTGGAAACTAATGCCCTCACTGCGGAAGAAGATGCAGAGCAAGAATAGGGCTCCACAGCCACATACGGACCCACAAGGAAATCCATAATGGAAGACCATCTTACTCGTCCAACGAGGGATCGCCTAACGATCTCACATAATGTGAAGGTGCAGTTGAAGTCAAATCATAGTGTGTGGTATGAAAGGGCCTCTGAAATGGGGATAAAATAATGATTTATTTTTGCATGCAGTGATGAAATGTGAAATATAGAAACATGTAGATGATGTGTCAAATGACTACCAACTGAACTTGAGGGGTGTATGGAGGCCATGTGGGCTGGCCCCATATTTGCATTGAGGTCCACAAAGTATACACACACCTTGAAATATGTCATGGCCATGCCCACCCTGCCTCGCCATTTGACCATGATATAAAGGGAATTCATGCACATACTCATGTGCAAGGGTTTATTAGTCTCTGGTTTTACCTCAGATGGAGGAACTCCACACAGATTAATCATCAAAAGCATTTAGTTGAGTGTACAAATTCACACAAGTTCAAAATTCATTCTACCTTACTTCTAAATAAATGAGGACAAGAGCAAGACTTCCTTCCACATTCACTACCCACTCGGCACTCCTTCTGTTCAAAAGCACTTGCTTCTGCAGGGATGTGCTTGTTGTACTTTTTGTCCTTTGTCACTTTCATTCAGCAGCTAATCTCAATTTGTTGAAATATTTATTTAGAATGCAATTTACTGTAGTCAACCAGACACTATATAGTTGCAGAATGGGCTATCATCTTATGCACTAGAAAGGCACAGTACAGCACACCCATTGCTCAGAGAGTTACATCTCTGGTAGAGTTATGACAGCATGTACACAAGATTTTTTTCATTATTCTCCACAAGGAGAGGAAATATTTATCAGTGTCATTCAGCTTCTCCAAAACCCATCCATATTTTCTTCATGTTGTTGTGTGTGAGGTGGGGGGGGGGGGGGAGAGGGAGAGTTTGTGAGATGTTGGACAAAATCTTGCCTTGTCAGATAAAACTATGACAATGGAGTTCTAATATTGTAACTACATCTCATGATGCCAACTCCCAGAAAACCTCCCCTTTTAAGCCTGGAGGCAACCAACAGAAGAGTTTCTGACGCACTTCAGATCAGTGTACAGTAGGCCATCCACATCAGCCAATTTACCATTTACAGATTTGATTTGTTAATTTCATCAATATGTTCTCTCTAGGAATCTCTAGGCTCTCCAGTGTGACTCCAGTGTCTCATAAAAGTATCAAAATCAGTTTGCTTTTTCATATATATATATATATATATATATATATATATATATATATGGGGGGGGGGGTGATTTTTAGGATGTGGATAGTTGAATCTGTAGGTCCATTTTATTTATTGTTTGTTTGTTTGCAGCATTTGTATACTGCCCTTCTCAACCCCAAAGGGGACTCAGGTCGGTTCACAGTGTTGGCAACAATTCAATGTCATAGATACAGAGGGCTAATTGTGTACTCATTTATTTAAATATTTTGGGTGTTTATGAAAGCTTATTCTGAAAATATATTTTTCTTAGTCTCAAAGGTGGTACAAGCTCCTTTGTATCTTTCAGTCTGAAACAGACTGACATGGCTATGACTTTGAACATCATAAAGTTTCCAATGATGATCTAAAATGAACAGCTAAACTCATCTTTATGCATTCTTGGTTAGCTCTCTTTTTTCCTTTTTGATCATCAGGTGGCTAAACGCTTTCATCCAAGAACACTGTGTGTCAAATGCAAAATAGATAAGCAGATAAAAATAAAACTTCCAGTTCTGAGAATGAAATCCAATTTCTGTACATACACTGGTAATATCAAATGCACTAAGATAACAATTTGGGTTTTCTGGTACTTATTTTCCTAACTGGAAGTGCCAGATATTGTGGTGGGAAGAGCCAGCCAGGGAGTTAATGTCCCACCCAAAGCAGGATCAGCAGAGATAAGAAGTCCAAAATGTCCAGTAACATGTTGCCACCAAAAGCAGCCAGATAACAACTACTAATTTTCTCTTCCAATCATGTGATTTATTTATGTTCATATTACTGTTTCATAGTTGGCCAAAACTGTAGTCCTTTTTTTGAGGTCATCCGGTTCACTTCTAGTTAATTTTTCAGCATAAATATTCAAAATGTAGCTTCTTTCACAACAGCAATGTGGTTCTCTCCTCTTCTGAAAATTAGATATTTGATCAGGTATCCCTTGAGAAAATAGAGATACAAGTGGCTTCTCTAGCTGTCACTGAATAAATAAACTTGTAGCAAGACTGTTACTTGGGATCAGCTGCAGGGAACACACAACTCTCTTTTGGCAACAGCTACAATCATCGCTGGTTTGTTCCCAGGCAAATTCAAAGTGCTGGTTTTTGACCCATAGACTGTATAATTCAGGTCCAGAGCATCTGAAGGGCTGTGGCCTCCCAAATGAATCTGCCCATTTTTGAGACCTTCTAAAGAGGCCATTCCCTCCACCTCATTCACGGGCTACATCTGGAGAAAACACAGAAGAGGGTCTTCTTAGTGATTGTTCCCAGACTCTGCAATTTCCTTTCTGCAAAGGTTAGACTGGATTACTCTCTACTATCCTTTTGAATTCTATTTTTCTTTTGTTTTGGCAGACATTTGATGGCTGATTGCTGAAGGGGGAAAGGACTTTCAGAATGTGCTGTACTGTTTACTTGTTTTCTTTTAAAAGGTCATGCTTTTAACGGCATTTTTTCTATGGGTAGTTCAGTTTTGCTTTAAATGTTTGCTTGATGTGGATTTTGAGTTGTATTTTTTTTTAACTTTTGTAAGGCATTTTTGAATCCTGGATTGAGAGAAAGGTGTGATATAAAGAAATATCATCCATCATCATTTAAAAATATTTACATCAAGCTTGTTAAATAATAAGCTCTATGTCAGCATGCATACAAATACGCTGTCCCAGCATTTTAGAAATCTGTAGGACTAATGATGGAGAGGGAGGGGGCATTTTTTCAGACGCTGGTGACAGATAAATACTAGAATACGATATTTTCACAAAAAGTTATCTCTCTTCTCCTTTTTAATAAAATAGATCTTGTCTGATGAATCGTTCCTTGAAAGCCAACTGTCAGATTTATTACTGGCTGGGAGCTGAGGCTAAGATTAATATCCTCTGGCCACATTTCCACAAAATGACTGCATGTGTATGCAAGGCCCTTGAAGACTGGAGAAGGGTACAAGCAGATCCCATCCGTCTCATTTAATTGACCGAGCCCTATTACAGGCTGCACCATCCATATAAAAAACGCGTCTCCTATATTACATTTATTGGCCTGCAAATTTCTCTCATGGCAAGTCATTGACTCAAAATAATTGCACCTGGTCAGTTGTGAGAAGGGGAGGAGTAGGGAAGGGTTAGGAGTCCCTTTAGTATAATTACCATTCAGGTGAAATTTACTTTGCAATGAGAGATTGGTGAAAAGACAAGGATGGGAAGTGAAATTGGTGGCTTATTTATGACTAAACTTGCATAGGATCCCACTGGTTGTATAATGAACTTGCACTAACTTTGAACAAAGATAGATTGGGGGGAAAACTTGTTTGCTTTTCTGCATTGGAAAGTGAGACATGAAATAGCTATCGTGTTGATTTCAACCAATTAAGCATGGGGAAAATATTCCACAGTATTTGCCTTTCTCTGACAATTAAACTACTGTCAGAAACAGTTTGTCTCATAAAAGTCAGACTCTATTTATTTGGCATCTGAAGCTGCCTAATGCTTTTGAGTACAAAATGTTGATGTTTTATCTGTATTATACAGCATTATTGTTCTGTTAAGCAAACAACTGAAGTAATTACTCATGATAATGTTTAAAAGAAAAAACAAATGTTACTCTTGCTCTCAGCCTTTCATAATAAACCTATTAAGTTTGGCTTCAGTTGTACAACAGCAGCTTATGTTTAATAACATATTTTGTCAAGTGATTTATTGCTAATGGGTTTTTTATCCAAGATCATTTAACTTCCCCTGATTTCTAGAGGGCAGCTTAATGACCAAGGCGTAACTCCTCTAGGTAGAGCTCTAGCATTTTTTCTCATAGACAAGTACATTATACTGCCTCTTTGAAATTCCTGACATCTTTTTCCTTTAAAAAACATCAATGTAGCCTTTCATTAAAGGTGAAATTGTGGCACAGTTTTTTTTTTGGGGGGGGGGGTAATTCTTTCATTTAGAGCAGTGGTTCTCAACCTTCCTAATACCGTGACCACTTAATACAGTTCCTCATGTTGTGATGACCCCCCAACCATAAAATTAAGTTTGTAGCTACTTCATAGCTGTAATTTTGCTACTGTTATGAATTGTAATGTAAATATCTGATATGCAGGATGTATTTTCATTCACTGGACTAAATTTGGCACAAATACCAAATTTGAATACTGGTGGGGTTGGGTGTGTGATTTTATCATTTGGGAGTTGTAGTTGCTGGAATTTATAGTTAGCCTACAATAAAAGAGCATTCTGAACTCCACCAATGATGGAATTGAACCAAACTTGGCAAACAGAACTCCCATGACCAACAGAAAATACTGGTTTTGGTGGGCATTGACTTTGAGTTTTCGAGTTGTAGTTCATCTATATCCAGAGATCACTGTGGACTCAAACAATGATGGATCTGGACTAAGCATGGCATGAATACTCAATATGCACAAATGTGAACATTGATGTAGTTTCGAGAAAATAGATCTTGACATTTGGGAGTTGTAGTTGCTGGAATTTATAATTCACCTAAAATCAAAGAGCATTCTGAATTCCACCAATGATAGAATTGAGCCAAACTTCCCACACAGAATCCCCATGACCAACAGAAAATACTGTGTTTTTTGATGGTCTTTGGTGACCCCTCTGACACCTCCTCATGACCCCGAGGTTGAGAAATGCTGATTTAGAGGAATTTGTTTTCTTTTCAGTCTCAGAGCCAAAATCTATTTTAGGAAAATTATCAAGGGTCACATTTTGGTAACTGACATTACTAAAGGCAAAAAGACAAGACCAAAAATGCCAGCATATTCTGGCCTTGTTCTTCTTATTAGTAACTAACTAACCCTTAGGAGACAAGAACCTGAAGCGTTGAGGTATATCACTGAATACTAAATTTAGAATTTAAAAAGTTATATCTAGTAGAAGCATAGATGTTGCATGAGTACATCAGAATAGTTTCATTCATTCAGTTAACTGCAGAGAATTTGTAAATGTTACTTTTCTGTACTACAGCTCTCTAATCAGCAGGGCCAATGACATTAAAATGCAAACTGGAGGAATTAAGTTCAAAAGAAAACACTTCCCACTTCTGGAACAGAATTACTCACTAGCTTATCCAAGTAGCTGTTTGTAGTAAGACCTTTCAGGCCAATCTATGGTTTTAATTAAGGCAACAAGTGATATGTCCATCTGCCTTTAACTGTGACATGTCGATTATTGTGAATTTACAGGTTATTACATTATTCTGGAATATTTTCATTTTTCTACTTAGATACTTAGATTCAAACTTCTATGGCTTCTAGACATAGAAGCAAAGCTGAAAAGCTTGAACTAAAAGTCTGTGTTTCATTTTCATGCATTAATACATACGTTCGGAAAGCAATGGTGACCATCTCATCAAACTATCTACACAAGTGACATCAAAATGGGAAGTCCTGCCCTGTTTTAATCCAAGATTTCAAAGTATTTTGCAAAAACACCCCAAAAATGAGAAATACTTGTGTGTGATCAAAATGAGACACACATAAACTAAGAAATAAGACCAGTGAACTCTATGGGATTGGCATTTAAAAACATGCATATCAATGCACTCACACCATGATTGCAACAATTGCTTCTATTCCATTCTAAAACCATTTTCCTTCTCCATTTTATGTTACTGTTGTTTATTTGAAAAAGCATTCAAATTGTTTAACTTCTTTATTCTTCACTCACTCAAAAATTTGCTGAACTGAGGTTAAAAGTAGAGGTATGTGTGAATGTTTAAAGCTGTTCATGTTCTTTTTAATATTGGCTTCTGTCAGCAAAAATAGATATGGGAAAAATAATTGAAAAGGGTCATATCTTCACATACTGTACAGTAAATGGCAGAAGACATGTACAAACACATACACAAACAGACAATTTTTGAAATTCCTCACAGTCAAACTATTGGCTTAATATTTCTGTGTCTCCAACTTACTACAGAGGAAGAATTTTTTAATCACCAACCAATCCACCTAAGAAGGTTTTAGGACAGCAATATTTTGTTAAAAATATGTCACCTGATGTTTAGCAGTAATGTTTCAGTGAAAGCATCTCTTTCCACACTAAGTGTGGAAAGCAATTAAACGAGGCAGACATGCTCAGTATTCTTAGGACCAGATTTTGACAGCAATATTTATTATTAATATTTAAACTTCTAAGGTGGGTGGAGGGAGGGAAAAAGGAAAAGAACCAAAATTGCGGGGTGGGAAGATGGGGCAGAGGAGGTAAACCCAGAATTGTCATGGTTATTCCATGACCCTTCTTACATGTGATATAAGGGTCATATGTAATCAGTAAAATCATTCTTGTAGTCTGAGTTATAGCTACTTTGCATTGGCAGTGAAGGATGTCACGGTATGTAGGAGAATGTAACTGAATTTGAATTTGCATGGCTTAGGAGGCAACATAATGCAGGTTGCTGGGATTATTGAATGAACACTCTACTATGCAGAAGGAGGTATGGCAAATATCTACTGGATATCTTTTATCATGAAAGCCTTGTGTTGCACCAATTCAACATGAGATAAGAGATATTGCCAAAAAACGAAGCTCAGCTGGAACAGGAGATCTAGTATTATGGCTGATGATCAATGGATATTTAGCTGTTGATGTGCTCAGAGATGAAAGGAAAGTCCAAAGCTGAACAACATATGGGAATATGGAAAGTATGAAGCAAGAATCATAGTAGGCTAAACATAGAATACAAGAAATAGGATATGTGTTCCTGCATAGCTGGAGCTAGATGGTCTTTGTGGTCTCTGACTAGATGGCCTTTGTGATCTCTTCCAACTCTATGATTCTATGGTTCTATAAACATTGTAGTACTTGGGGTGAGTGGGATAAAGATGATGAAACAGGATTTTTTTTTCAGGAAATGAAAACCTAAGAAAAAATTGGATGACATTAATTGTAAGGAGATGCAGCAAACACATCAAGGGGATATAATTCAAAGTTTAACTCAGGCCTGTACAACATGTGGCCCCTGGGCCTTATGCAGCTCACGCAGGGCATTGGTGCAGCCTGCCAAGCACCACCACCACCGCCCACTGTCCCCATCCCTTGCCACTACTTGCACCCACCCCCCACCTGCCCCCACCCCTCACTGCCATTGTTGCTTGTGCCTGCCCCCCTCCTGCCACCATCTGTGCCAGCCCCCCATTTTTTTCAGCCCCAAGAGGCTTATTAATTTTAGCCCCGCATTACTGACAAGTTGTGCAGGCCTAGTTTAACAGAATAATATCAATAAGATTTCAAGGAAAATCCATCAATATAACTGTAATACAAGTGTATGTTCCAACCACGATGGCAGAAAAAGAGGAAATTGAAAGATTTTGTGCTGCAGACCAACACACCAAAACAGGTGTGCATAAAATGTCACTGTTCATGACTAAAGACCTCTACTGAAAACAAAACTGACCACTCAACCTAGTCCTGTTCAGGAATGTAGTGTAGATTTATTGTGATGTCTTTGGCAACCATTTCACAGATAAAATTTCTCTCATAAGAGCCAGCTGAGATTCTGTCATTGGAGCAGAATCCAATATTGAGGTGTCTAGCAATTCTGTGAGTGGGATTACACAGAATCAATTTGAATCGACGAGTACTGTTGATGTGGTCAAGATACTTTCTTAATTCCTGCTCCTCTTGGCTGGTCATTCAGAAAGGAGATGCAATTAGATTTCAAATACAGTGATGCCTTGAGTTAAGAATTTAATTTGTTTAGAGACTGAGCTCTTAATTCAAATCACTCTTATCTTAAAGCATTTTCTCCCACTGAAATGCATTGAAATGCTATTAGTTCCAACCCTGACCTCCCTTTTTTATTATGTGTTTTAAAATAAGAAATGTACTTTATAAATAACAAATAATGTATAAATGCACATTCACATGGAACAATAAAAAAGAAAGATCAACTTTAAAATGGTTGAAGCACAAAGTTGTGGCACAATGGTTGTAGCACAGTTGGGGCCAGAAAGCCCAAAGCACAAAGTGAAGAAGCAGAAGTATTATTTTCTTCATACTATACTCATTCCAGCCTCCCTCTCTCCCTTGCTCTCTCCCTCTCTCTCTTCATGAAGCCAAACATAATAATAAAAAATCACACACAATCATCTAACCCAAGGTTCCTCAAAGTGGACAA
Source organism: Anolis sagrei (assembly GCF_037176765.1). Taxonomy (NCBI): domain Eukaryota; kingdom Metazoa; phylum Chordata; class Lepidosauria; order Squamata; family Anolidae; genus Anolis; species Anolis sagrei. The sequence goes on from NC_090021.1 coordinate 77,993,742, forward strand.
GAGCAAAGCAGACAGCAATCTCACAAAACAGAAAAGAGCACAAGCCATGGAGGCACGAAACATGGAGGCTGTTCCCTTGAAGCCCTGAAGCCCTAAAGCCCTGTACTCCACTTCAGGAACGATTTGTCTCTGCTGAATTTATGACTGTTGTGCAGATTTTAGAAACAAAAGGTATAACAGAAAGATGGCTACCTTAAGAATTTGAGTGAGTGGGCATTTTAATTGCTACCTGATACCTAAACCTTGATATAAAGTACAGCTATATATTCAAAGCAATCTGTTCAGATCTATACCATGAATATCACTGATTAATGCCAAAGTTATAAATAAATAAGTTACATGTTAACACACAAGCCCCTTCTACACTACCATATAAAAATTATTTATTTATTTATTTATTTAACTTGTATACCGCTACTCCCAATTTGGCTCGGAGCGGTTTACAGAAGCAGATTAAAACAATACAATTAGCTTTAAAATAACAATAAGCAGCGAGGACGGACATAGCCCCGAGTTGTTCACCCATCAAAAGTTTGTCGGAAAAGAAAAGTTTTACAGGCTTTCCGAAAAGCAAGTAGGTCTCGGATGGTCCACATTATCTGCTTTGAACTGGGTTATATGGATAAAAGCAGATAACGTTTATTGTCTGCTATGATAATCTGGATTGTATGGCAGTGTAGAAGGGACCACAAAAGTCGCTGAACACTTTCAAAAGCTCTACATTGAAAAAAATCATACCTCCACTTAAAAAGAAGAGAAAAAGATTACTGCATAGGTCCTTCCTCACAATAATCTTGCTATCCTGCCTTGGTCGGGCTACATAGCAGTATATTTTTGTGTGTTTTGCATCCAGAGCTCTGCTGATGTTAAGCAATCAAGATAAAGATCAAGTTTGCTTTATAGGGAAAAAAATTCCAGTAGCCTAGCACTCTCTCTACATAACAAAGCTAATTTTAACCAACTAAGTTAAACATTTCCTGAGAAGACATACAGTACAGAAAAACAAATCAGAATCTTGAGATTAAAATAACAATGCAAAACAAGTCCATGAAAACCATGTTTTTACTGGAAAGTTCAAGGTTCTGATTCTGGAAAAAGAGCTGGGGCTAAGACAAATAATATCCAAAAATGGCAATCTGCCTTTTTCTTTTCTTTTTTAATTTTCAGTCTCACAGAGTCAGGCTTAGAGAGTGTTTATGTTCCTGATAGTTAGCAAAGCAAGAACTACAGTTCATGGAAAGATGGGATAAAAGTTAGGGATGTGAAACCACAGATGGATCTTTTCTTATCTGGATTTTCGAAATTCAAAATAGTCCACAATCTGCAATTGTCCACAAGTTTTTCAAAATCCAGATAAGGGATGCTCAATCTGTATCAGAGTACTTTGCTCTAGGTCAGCAGTTCTCAACCTGGGGGTCACGACCCCTGGAGGGGTTGTTTGGCAATTCTGGAGAGGTCACAGCATGGTCTCGTTAGGCCACGCCTCCTCCTGCAGGCCCCATGCGCCCTCAACAGCACGCCAGAAGCTACTGGAAGAGTGCATGTAAGAGAGAGGAAGTCTAGGAAAGAGAGTAGGGAAGCCTGGAAGTGTGAGTGTAAGAGAGAGAGGCAGGGAAGGGAAGGAAAGAGAGGAGAGAAAGAGCCTGGCTGTGTGCCTCCTTCGACCTGGAGGGCTTCCCTCTTGCCTAGTGGGCAGGCTGTTGTGGGGCCTGTGCTTCTCCATTACCGGGCTGTGCCTCTGCCCCTCAGTCCACTCTCTCTCTGGCCCTCCATGTTTGTGTCTTTCTCATGCATGGGTGCCGAGGCCTCCCGGGTCCATGCGGCTGCCTTCCCTTCCTGGTTGGAAGGCTCAAGAAGAGCGAGTGGGGGAAGAGGCCCAGGGAGCATGCTCCCTGCATGAGGCCTCTCCCCCCCCCCCCACGCTTGCCAGTGTCAGAGCGCGTCCCTCCCTCGGCATTGACAAGAGCGTGGGGGAAGAGGACCTGAGATTGCACTGATCAAGCACAGCCCCTGGATATGTGCTGCCACGTCCTCTTCCCCACGCAGGGGAAAGCCTCGTGCAGGGAGCATGCACCCAGGGGCCAGTGGAAGGAGCACAGCCCCTGCATGCATGCTCCCAGGGCCTCTTCCCCCACTCGCTCTTCTTGAGCCCTCCAGCCAGGAAGGGAAGGCAGCCGCATGGAGCCGGGAGGCCTCACCACCTGTGCAGGAGAAAGACACAACCACAGAGGGAGAGGGGGGGAGAGGGAGAGAGATATCTTTCCGTTCCTTCCCTGCCTCTCTCTCTTACGCTCACACTTCCAGTCTCCCTACTCTGAAAGAGAGAGAGATCTTTCCTTTCCTTTCCTGCATCGCTCTCTTACACTCACACTTCCAGTCTCCCTACTCTAAAAGAGAGAGAGAGAGATCTTTCCTTTCCTTTCCTGCATCTCTCTCTTACACTCACACTTCCAGTCTCCCTACTCTGAAAGAGAAAGAGAGAGATCTTTCCTTTCCTTTCCTGCATCTCTCTCTTACACTCACATTTCCAGTCTCCCTACTCTGGAGGAGCACAGGGTCTCTTCTCCCAGGCCTCTCCAGGCAGCTGTGCCTGGACCCCTCTCAGGATGGCAAGGAGGCCAATTCAAGAACGGAAGCGATTGAAGGTACTACAAATCTAATCTATTGTACATGCCTCCCCCAAACCCCTCCAGTATTTTCTGTTGGTCAAGGAAGTCCTGTATGCCAGGTTTGGTTCAATTCTATTATTGGTGGATCTCAGAATGCTCTTTGATGCCTGGTGAACTATAAATCCCAAAGGTCAGGGTCTATTTTTTCCCAAACCCCTCCAGTATTTTCTGTTGGCCGTGGAAGTCCTGTATGCCAGGTGTGGTTCAATTCTATTATTGGTGGAGCTCAGAATGCTCTTTGATGCCTGGTGAACTATAAATCCACACAGCTGCAATTCCCAAAGGCCAGGGTCTATTTCCCCCCAACTCCACCAGCGTTCAAATTTTGGGCTTATTGAGTATTTGTGCCAAGTTTGGTCCAGATCCATAGTCGTTTGGGTTCACAATTCTTTCCAGATGTAGGTGAACTACATTTCCCTAAATTACTGTCAATTCCTCCCAACCCCCTCCCGTATTTTCTCTTCATCATGGGAGTTCTGTGTGCCAAGTTTTGTCCAGGTCTGTAATTTGTGGAAGTCTCATTGGGCTGTGGAAATCATAGCTGAATCATAGCTGAAGTACTTCAAATACCTTCATCCATTGTCCATACTCCCCCAAACATATTGTTTTTATCATTAATCACTATGCTTTAATTATGTTCAATTTGTAACAATGAAAATACATCCTGCATATCAGATATTTACATTACAATTCATAACAGGACAGTTATGGCGTAGTAACAAAAATATGGTTGGGGCTCACCACAACATGAAGAACTGTATTTAGGGGTCATGGCATTAGAAAGGTTGAGAACCACTGCTCTAGGTATGACTTCAGAATCCTTGTATCTGAATTTCACAACTAATAGATGAGAAAATTTATTCTCAATGTATAATTTCTCACCCGCCCATTGCAGCTCTTGCTTGATGAGAATGCAAAGTCCACCAGAAGCTCGCCCTTTATTTTTTATTTTTTGGGCCGGTACATCCCAGCTTTGGAAGCCTGGGAGTTTTACTGGGTCCTCCTCCCCAGTTAACCAACTTTCCTGAATGGCTATTATATCAAATTTGGAAAGGAAACCTACTAATTCACTATCCACTGCTTCCTTCCATCCAGCTACATTCCAAGAAACCATTAGACTTTCCACAGAAGCTGGGCTTTCCACAGAAGTTGAGGAGGCAGGAACCCATTTTGTTTCCTTCTGCTTCAGGGTAAGCTTTGTTTAAATTTAACAGCTTTCAGCGCTGCTTTCTTTGAGAGGCGGGGCTTCCTGAGTTTAAAAATTAACTGCTCTGTTTGAGGGGAGGGGCTTCCTGAGTTTAAAAATTAACTGCTCTGTTTGAGGGGAGGGGCTTCCTGAGTTTAAAAATTAACTGCTCTGTCTGAGAGGCGGGGCTTCCTGGTTATCCTATATAAACCAGTGTCTGAACCCAAGGGGCAGCTGGGCTTTCCACAGAAGTTGAGGAGGCAGGAACCCATTTTGTTTCCTTCTGCTTCAGGGTAAACTCGTACACTCAGTAACCTATACTTTCACCCCTGCATACAGACAACAACATCAAACACACACCAAGAGGAGGTCATTAGCAACCTCCAGATGGAACAAACACGAAAACTTCCCATCTCATGCACAAGCTGTGGCATGTTCAGCTTTTTCACACTACAATTACTCAATTACATCTGCCCCAAGTGTACACAGATCACTCGCATGGAACACAGGATACGACAACTCGAGGACCGTATTAAGACCCTTAAGGACATTCAGGAACTTGAACTGTTCTTAGACACCACACACCACACTGGCCTAGACACGCAGCCCATATCACACCAACATTACGGGGAGGCTCAACAGAACAGCACCTCAGATGTGGACAACCCTCAGGCTTGGAGAAATGTCACCCTTAGAAGGACACATAGGACCCGGAAGCCTCCTCAGAATACTTCCGCTCAGCTGCAGTTACACAATAGATTCCAAATTCTCACACAACTAGCACCTGACCAAGAAACACAACATATTGGGGAAGACCAGAATGGCTTAGATACTGATCAGTGGCTCATCCTTGATCAGTGTGCAGGGGATAGCCCTGACTGGGACAACACTTCACAACATTCACACTTGCACAATCGTGCAGGTGTACCATCCCCAACCATAGACCAGGAGCAACAGGAACACATACAGGAGAACCATAGGCTCTTGGACGAATCTCAATGGATTGTCCTTGACGAATGCACCGGGGATGTCGAGGAGGAGGACAACACTTTTCACCTACACAATTCACACCAACAGGATCACTTTTCTGGAGACCTACACACTACATTGCACAAAAAAGGCCCTGTCATTCCTGAAAGTAAACAGGTCTTGGTAGTAGGCGACTCCCTCCTTAGAGGAACGGAAGCTGTCATTTCCAGACCAGATGGGATGGCTCGAGAAATATGCTGCCTACCGGGGGCAAAAATACACCATATCACTCAGAGGCTCACCAGGCTCCTCAAGCCCTATCACCGTCCTCCCCTCATGTTGATTCATGTAGGAACCAATGATACTGCAAGGCATACGTTTCAAAAGATCACAAATGATTTTCGAGCTCTAGGAGCAATGCTAAAAGAATGTAATGTACAGGTGGTCTTTTCATCCCTCCTCCCTGTTGTAAGACACGGACCCACAAGAGCCAGAAAAATAGTACAGGTCAATGACTGGCTTAGAAAATGGTGTCAGGAGGAACGCTTTGGCTTCCTCGACCATGGCCTGCTATTCCAGGAGGATGGCCTACTGGCAAGGGATGGGGTGCATCTCACACAAGTAGGAAAACACCTTTTTGCTCACAGACTCGCAAACCTCATTAGACGCACTTTAAACTAGGTCCACCGGGGGAGGGGGACAACAGCCTTGCGAACACTACTTTACCCATAATGTCTGGGAATCGCCAGAAGGCTAAACGGAGGGCTGCACAAACACAACAAGGACCAAGTACCAAAAGCACAATAATCCCAATTAAACAGCTCAAGGGAAGATCCCAGGGGCTCACATGTCTTTACACTAATGCACAGAGAATGGGAAATAAACAAGACGAACTCCAACTTCTAGCACAACACCACAAATATGATATCATAGCCATCACTGAAACCTGGTGGGATGACTCCTATCGCTGGAATGTAGATATCGAGGGGTATAACCTCTTTCACAGAAACCGAACAAAGGGGAGAGGAGGCGGAGTAGCCTTATATGTCAAAAACTCTTATGCTGCAGAAGAAATTCAAGACAGCAATCTGGGAAACCAGCTTGAAATCATCTGGATAAGAATCAAGGGAACTGGGACTCAAAAAGATGTCGTTGTAGGCGTCTACTACAGACCCCCAAGCCAGGAGGAAGATCTTGATGAAGTCTTCTGCCAACAGTTGACCAATCAGGCACAGAAAAGAGATGTAGTAGTCATGGGCGATTTCAACTATCCCGATATTTGCTGGAAAACAAACTCGGCCAAGAGTACAAGGTCCAACAAATTCCTCGCTTGCCTTGCAGACAATTTCATGGTCCAGAAGGTAGAAGAGGCAACAAGGGGATTGGCTACTCTTGATCTCATCCTAACAAATGCGGAGGACCTGATCGATGCGGTCGAAGTGGTAGGATCCTTAGGGGCAAGTGACCATGTGCTCCTGCAATTTGAGGTACAAAGGAAGGCCGAAACTAAGACAAGTCAAACCCGCATTTTGGACTTTAGGAGAGCTGATTTCCAAAAAATGAAGGAAACGCTGAGCAGCATTCCGTGGACACAGATACTAAAAGACAAGGGAGCTACGGATGGATGGGAATTTCTCAAGAGTGAAATACTCAAGGCGCAATTGCAAACCGTGCCAACAAAGAGAAAAAATAGGACAAGTGCAAAGAAGCCAGAATGGATGTCCAAAGAACTTCTAACTGTGCTAAGACACAAAAGAGACATGCACAAGAAGTGGAAAAAGGGAGAAATCACCAAAGAAGAATTCAAACAAATAGCCAACACCTGTAGGGAAAAGGTCCGCAAAGCTAAAGCAAAAAACGAGCTCAGACTTGCCAGGGACATTAAAAACAATAAAAAGGGCTTCTATTCTTATGTCAGTAGAAAAAGGAAAAACAAGGAGGCGATAGGACCTCTTCGAGGAGAAGATGGGGCAATGCTGACAGGGGATAGGGAAAAGGCAGAACTACTTAATGCCTTCTTTGCCTCGGTCTTCTCACAAAAAGAGAGTCTTCAACCTCAGCAAGATGGAGTGGATGAGGGATTGGAGGACATCCAACCCCAAATTGGGAAAGAAGTCGTCCAGGAATACCTGGCTGCTCTTAATGAGTTCAAGTCCCCAGGGCCAGATCAACTACACCCAAGAGTATTGAAGGAACTAGCGGAAGTCATTTCGGAACCATTGGCAACCATCTTTGAGAGTTCTTGGAGAACGGGAGAAGTTCCAGCAGATTGGAGGAGGGCCAATGTGGTCCCAATCTTCAAGAAGGGAAAAAAGGACGACCCAAACAACTACCGTCCGGTCAGCCTCACGTCGATACCGGGCAAGATTCTGGAAAAGATTGTTAAGGAAGCGGTCTGCAAACACCTAGAAACAAATGCAGTCATCGCTAATAGTCAACATGGATTTATCAAAAACAAGTCATGCCAGACTAATCTGATCTCTTTCTTCGATAGAACTACAAGCTGGGTAGATGCGGGGAATGCCGTGGATGTAGCGTACCTGGATTTCAGTAAGGCCTTCGACAAGGTCCCCCATGACCTTCTGGCAAGGAAACTAGTCCAATGTGGGCTAGGCAAAACCACGGTGAGGTGGATCTGTAATTGGTTAAGTGGACGAACACAGAGAGTGCTCACTAATGCTTCCTCCTCATCTTGGAAAGAAGTGACAAGTGGAGTGCCGCAGGGTTCCGTCCTGGGCCCGGTCCTGTTCAACATCTTTATTAATGACTTAGATGAAGGGCTAGAAGGCATGATCATCAAGTTTGCAGACGACACCAAATTGGGAGGGATAGCCAATAGTCCAGAGGCCAGGAGCAGAATTCAAAACGATCTTGACAGATTAGAGAGATGGGCCAAAACTAACAAAATGAAGTTCAATAGTGACAAATGCAAGATACTCCACTTTGGCAGAAAAAATGAAATGCAAAGATACAGAATGGGGGACGCCTGGCTCGAGAGCAGTACGTGTGAAAAAGATCTTGGAGTCCTCGTGGACAACAAGTTAAACATGAGCCAACAATGTGATGTGGCGGCAAAAAAAGCCAATGGGATTTTGGCCTGCATCAATAGGAGCATAGTGTCTAGATCTAAGGAAGTAATGCTACCCCTCTATTCTGCTTTGGTTAGACCACATCTGGAATATTGTGTCCAATTCTGGGCACCACAATTCAAGAGAGATATTGACAAGCTGGAATGTGTCCAGAGGAGGGCGACTAAAATGATCAAGGGTCTGGAGAACAAGCCCTATGAGGAGCGGCTTAGGGAACTGGGCATGTTTAGCCTGAAGAAGAGAAGGCTGAGAGGAGATATGATAGCCATGTATAAATATGTGAGAGGAAGCCACAGGGAGGAGGGAGCAAGCTTGTTTTCTGCTTCCTTGGAGACTAGGACGCGGAACAATGGCTTCAAACTACAAGAGAGGAGATTCCATCTGAACATGAGGAAGAACTTCCTGACTGTGAGAGCCGTTCAGCAGTGGAACTCTCTGCCCCGGAGTGTGGTGGAGGCTCCTTCTTTGGAAGCTTTTAAGCAGAGGCTGGATGGCCATTTGTCAGGGGTGATTTGAATGCAATATTCCTGCTTCTTGGCAGGGGATTGGACTGGATGGCCCATGAGGTCTCTTCCAACTCTTTGATTCTATGATTCTATGATTTGTATATTTTCCCCACAGGCAGACTGTTCTGTATGACATAGTTCACAATCAACAGGCTCTTTCCAGCCAGCTACATTCCAGGTTACAATATGAATAGGTCTTACTGTATATGATGGCACACCAGGAAGATCTAATGAGAAACTAAATGTGTCTGGCTATTTTCACAGTGACCATCGGTATGCCCTAAATTACTTTAATACCTCAAAATAAAACTCTACAAACAAGATTAAATTCAACAATTGTTTACTGAATAATCAAGGTATAAAAGTACAGTTTGATTATGATGGTGTTAGAACAGTGAAATATAAACTCTGAGATAACAAACTATAATTTCTATGAGGTAAGTATTCTATAAATTCTGGGGCATGTACTATCTATTCTATATAACATTTACTATAATCTATAATCTATTGGGCATGTATATCTGAACTATCTATCTATAAGGCAAATATAACTATTCTATGGCAAATATATTCTAATCTAAAATCTATAAACTTTGGCAAATATAACCATTCTATGAAACATGTGTTATCTATGAACTCTCTATCTATAAGGCAAATATGTGATAAGGATGGCCTGTACGGACTGCAAGCCAGACCAGACACTTTTCTGGCAACTATCTATAAACTATGACCAAAAGGAATGGAGCCAAAAAGTCTTTCACCAGGCTCTGAGGCAGAATGGGCTGAACCAAAGAGCTCGGCCTATAGGGGGAGCCTAAGCTCCTACTCTAAACTTGGCAAAATGGAACAGTCCAACAGGCAAACAGGGAAATAATACTAGGCTGAGACATCACACTGTATCTAGATGTTCTGGTTGACCTGGTTGTATTGGTATTGAAGAATCTGACAGTCAGTTTATATCTGGGGCTGGTACAATGCCATCAGTATCTCCAGTAAAAACGCAGTTGTTAAAGGTCTCTCTTCTCTCTTCTCTGGGTTGCTGCGAGTGCTGTCCATTGCTGGTATTTATCATAGCTTTTGTCCTCCTTGTATTCGCACTAACTTTAGTCATTGTTGCTTTTGTTTTTGCCAGCATAATGTCTGTAGTCATGTCTGTGTTATTAGTGTTCATTCTATTGCAAAATGAGTTTGGTGTTGCACTCATTTCCCCATTTTTGCTTATCTGACCATCTTGGACCTGTCTGTGAAAAGTAGTGCTGTCTTGGTTTGGTGCGTCCTCCTGATTTACGTCCTTGCAGCTTAATATTGGATTTAGCTGTTTCATTCCAGTTTGTTTCCTTGAAAACAGTGGTCTAAAACAAACGACCTTGTAATAGCGTACAGGGAAAATTCCCAAGGTGCTTAGGAATGCCTTCTTCCTCAATAATAATCCAGGAATATAAGCGTGTTTGAAATGGAGTGACACCCTTGTGAATTCCCAAGTACCCATCAGAGGCTTGACTGCTGTTAGAGATGTATTCCTGCATTTCAAAATCTCTCTGATATGGTTGTTAGCTTTGTGTACAAAGTTTTTTATCATTAAACTGTTGCCTTGTTCCTTTTGGGCCCGTTTGTTTGTGTCCATAGCCTGATAAGGGTTTTCCCCATTTTTGGCTTTCCCTTCTGCAGTCTCTACTGCAGGGAGTTGCTGCTTCCCAGTACTGCATAGGGCCTCTAGTATCTGTGATTGCTTCTCTGATTGCTTTGTAAGTAAATCCAGGATCTCTATTGCTTTGGAGCTCCGGAGTTCAAGTGTCTTTGCCATTAGAAGACATTGCTCAGAAAGCAATGATAAATCAATTCTGTCCTCTATGTGTTTTGGAGTTTTCAATATTGCCTCTTCCTCAACCCCCACATTCCGACTTACTTGATCAGGGAGTGGTGTCAGCTCCTCATCCCTCAAGGGCTCGAATCTGTTGGTTAAAGGGATAGCTGTCTCTTCAGGTGTCCTTGAGGGCCGTGCTTGGTGTGCAATTGCAAAGTCCTCTAAGTAACTTTGTTTTAGTAAAATGGATTCACTCACTGGTTTTGGAGATCTTTTCCTTCTTTTACAATCCTTCTTGTCGTTTTGCGAGCCCTGGACAGTTGGTGAGGCAAGTCTTTTCTTCCTTTTGGGCATTTTAGCTGTGCCTCGTCTCTCCTTGTTTTGTCTCCACTGCTCTAGGTGATATTGCAAAAATAAAATAAAAATGGCCAAGCTGGGAATCATAGTCCAAAGAGTAACTTTCTCAAACTCTCATTTCAGGAACATTGCTAGATAGCATTGCACTCAAACAAAAATTATACCTATCCAAATAAAATTCTCTTTCTCCCCAAGTTTCTAGAACAATGGTTCTCAACCTGTGGGTCCCTAGTTGTTTTGGCCTTTGCCTCCCAGAAATCCTAACAGCTGGTAAACTGGCTGGGATTACTGGGAGTTGTAGCTCAAAACACCTGGGGACCCACAGGTTGAGAACCACTGTTTTAGAAATTTCATCAGTGAGGCACTGAAAATGATGTACACCTAAAAGTCTTATGGTTGCTGTATTTGCTTTCTCTTTATAACTTTTCTGTTCTGTCTTTGGATCCCTAAACTCTGTTTCAAAATGCTTGACCAAAGCTCTAGAAAATTGTGGGATAATGGAAAAAATCACAGAGGGCAATCAGAGTTCATATTGAGAAAGACAATGCTCTCATTTTGCTTTCACGTCACCACACCCCTTTTTCAATGAGCCCATTCGGTGCAAGTCATCCTCTCTCCTTTTTGCTGCTAAATTGGCCTTCATGGTGAAGAAAAGGCAAATGCATTGTTGTTTGAGTAACACAGGCCTCAGGCAGTGAAAAGGCCCTGGAATCTCCCACATGTTGTTGTGCTTACACAGTCATATGGCATCATGGGGTTTTAAGTCTAAGAAAGAATCTCAATACAATGCTTCAGCCTGCATGATTCAAGATTGTCTTATAACATCATGATGTCCAGATGTCTCTCTGGTGGCATAGAAACTAATATATGTGTAAGGGATGGACCATAGGCTGTATATCGGTTAGATTTATAAAGCTCTCAGTGCTTGTGAATGAATGGATTAAATGATCAGATGACAGAACACATGGATGCTTATGTGATCCCACAGTACAATTTGGGGAAGGAAATGGGTTAAAAGGAGTGGTTTTCATAGCTGTTTTCTGGAGGAGTAATTTCCACTAGGTTGCAATTTTTAATGCTGTAGTTCTGATCAGATTAATCTCTCTATACACACACACACACACACACACACACGGCTGTGTCTAATTGTGATGTCAATAGCAGCAGGAGTAGGATACAAGCACACATGAGGAATCTTGAATTTCTCCTGGATCAATGTCAATTAAATCATCAGGCCCATGGTACAATCAAGGCCAGGAAAATAACAAGGAGACATCAGTTCCAGATTGCAAGCATGGCTGGATCAAGCGGATCAAGAAGGTCTGAGGAGGCACTGGGAAACTCCCCACCCACTCACAGTAGGAATTGATAGCATACCTTCAGACATTTTCAAAAATGAAATCTGAGACATGAGTGGCCAAGCAGCATCAAGATATCAATGTTATTAATGAGTAATAGCACATAAGCTAGGGAAGTTGTGGCATTTGCTTGTGCCTGGGTCCAAAAAGAAAGAAAAAATCCCATCCCCTCCACTTCTCCACTGAATTATTTTAGTGTAGGCTACTTTTGCCTTTTGAATTCAGTTTGCAGCACTTAAAGCAAGCTTAGGGTGAAGGGGGAAATGAGGGAAGCTGACAGAAAATATCCCAGTGTCAACAAGAACAAATGAAATCTTGGTAGCAGCAATCACTGGATACTTTTCATATCAGCATACTAAGCCCTAAACTGTAAAAACAAAATATGAAACCAAAGGGATCTTGATATCAGTCACCACTTGCCCATCATTTTGATTGAATCTAAAGAATACTCACAAATTGTATCAGTTGTTGATGAAAAATGTGTATCAACATTTTGAGACATCCCACCTAAAAGTTAGTGGTGATTTTCATATTTAGGGGGCTTTTTGCAAAACTTTTTTGCAATCCCACCATATTTCCCTGCCTCCAAATTTTTCATGCAGAAAATTCACTTTTCTGTGTAAAGAGTAGGGTGGTGCGATTGATGAAAAAAGTTTCAAAATGTATTACAAAATTAGGGGGTGCTGGCATTTCATTTCTAGAGTGTTTCTAAGGTATAGTTAATGAAAAATTTGTTATTATAATGGGAGTAACAAAAAATTTCTTTACAGCAATTGCGCAAATGGGGAAACTTCAGAGTCTCCGCTCTCTCTCTCATTATTACAGCTATTGGGGTGAAACTTGCTACATGGTAGAACACATTTATCACTGTTAGTCCATCAAGTTTCAGAATGTTTCACTTATCTATGGATTTTTTCAAAATTTTTATGAACAATGCTTTTTAAAAATAAAACTACAAGAGATATCTCCTTTAATTTTCTATACAATGACACAAAGATAACAGGGGATCATTCTCCCAAACTTTCATAAATATTAGTGCATCTTCTGCTTTTAGAGATTTTTTTAAAAAAAAATTACAAAAACATTTTTAAACCCACAACAGCTATCTTATTGAATGTATCTCATATTAACCAAAAGAACTTCAATTTAGAGATTTCCTTCCAGCCCATCACATAGATTTACTTACTAGAAGTTTCAGTCAGACTTCTTTCTAGATTCAACAATTTATTGGAATTCTGGCCGCTGCTACGGAGGAACAAATTTCTCCCCTATCCTGACTGGAGCTTTCTGATGTTGAGCAGAATTCTTGTAAATGTAGTTCAGGGCAATGCCTTTTGAATTCTCTGGCATAGGGCTCCTTGCCTTCCCAAACTACTTTCCCAGAATTTTGTGCTTTCTCAGAAAGCACAGAATTTCTTTCCTAGTGAACTCTGCTTTCTCCCAGCTGCTTCCTTCTCCTAATGGTGAGAAGCCATTAACTTAAAGAGGAATGTCAGCTTTTTTGGATTTGCTTTGCTTGCTTGTGCTGAACATGAAAATAACTTTGGAAGGTTTACAATATTGAAACAAAAAAAAGTATTGGGTAAGATTCAATTCTTAAGTTTTTGGCACAGGCCACACCCACATGTCAGATATTGCATTGTAAGTACAAATTTAACAAATTTGATCTGATTTACAATCACTAACCAAAAATTTGCACAGCACTAGAAAAGAGCACTGTTTTCTATGCAGAAACATTGGTGCCTGCATGGGCTGTGTGTATGTCACTAACAGGATGCTGATTGTAATCTATCCAAAGAGAAAAGTTTATTGTTGCCAAGTAGGAAATAAGAGTTGCGTCCTTATTCGGCCCTGACCTAGACAGTAATAAAAAATGTACTACACTTGATCTTAGCCAAAAGGCCGAGTACCTCCCTTTACACTGCCTTCGAATGATCTCGTGGATTGAGTTGGGTTTTAATAACCACTTATATGTGGTTTTAGCCTAGATTTTAAAATTTGTTGAAGTTTGAAGTATATAACCCCTTGGGTTTGATGTGGATATTCAGGACTGGGTCCCCCTGTTATGATCTGGTCATCGACCGTAATAAAGTTTACTTACTAAAATAAATGAATAAATAAATAAATGTTGCAGAAAACCCCAAAGAGGAATTACAGGGGATCCAAATGTTTAAGAATGTTTTGCAGATGGTTTGTAAACTCAGCTGAGCTAATTTCTAAATGAGTATTTACAATATTGCACTGTCAAAATGAAATCAAAACACAGATTTGGGGGAATATTATCCTTTTGTTACCCTACTCTTTTCCCTCTGTATTAGTTGGTGAGCTACCAAAAAAATCTGGTAGCTGTACAAGAGACTAGACAAGCCAATAATTCAGTAGCCAAAAATATTCACTTCTGGCCAAGAAGATATCTTAACAGCCAAGGTTGCCTATTTCCAGAAGCAGCCCATAGTAAGCTAGAAAAAAAATAAGGGCATGATGGAATTATTCTGTTTGCTAATGAAAAACTCTACATAGCATACTTGTAAATGTTATTGATAACATGATGAATTTACAAATTATACCATTTCAAATTATTTAAATAAAAAGTTATCCTATTTCAAGACACCCAAAGATCTCTATGTCATGGAACAATTAGCAGATTGATTAATTCAGTATATGTGTTCTAAAAGAGCTATGCTTTCTTTAATACTGTCTTTATCCAGAACACAATCTCTTGTCAAGGAACTCCAGTTCATTAAAGCCTTTGTTTGTCCATAGGCCTTTCTGTTCTTACAGAATTTGGGGTGTTGTCTAATTGGACCTAAATGATTATTGTAGTAAGCTTTTGGTCCCCATCCACCAGGTACTTCAAATGCTTTCCAAATACTTCCAAATACTTTAGATTCCATTCTCTATGTGATTGTCCTAGAATGCATCCTAATAAACAGAATGTGAACAAACTTAATATGTAGAGATGAAAGTAATTGGCAAACAAACATCAGTTTTGTTTCTGGAAAATTGCTAGTTTCAGAATGTACAGAACTTCTTCCAAGAGTTTCAAATTTTCATCAAAGATCATATTAAAATGCAATCCACAAACTCAACAACATGTTACTGGAAGAAAATGGAACATGAGTTATTTGTGTTTATATAGTGTTAGAATCACAGACTCAAAAGTGGCTTCGAAACAGAGTTTATTAAAACAAAAGAAAAAGGACACAGATGTACTTAAATGCAGTGCCATTGGTCAAAACCCAAGAAACAACCAGACCTGGTCCAGAAAGGTTAACAGAAATATAATCCAGATTAACTGGATGCAAAAGGAACTAATCAAGCAAAGGAGTCTGAGGCAAAACAAAAAGGCACAGTATACAAATGGTTAACAAAAAGGAGGGGCCGCAGGAAGAGAAGCATCATCAGCCGAAGTCCAGAGTTGAAGTGGGAGAAATCCAAAACAGCGCTGCTCCAGCATCCTCAGAAGCAGCGTCTTTAGCCAAACCAGTCCAGGTCCAGGAAGGGAGAAGTCCACATTCACGAGAAGCCAATCCGGGTCAATAACACGCAAACGATCAGGAGATCCAAACTGCAGATCCAACGCTGAACATGAAACAGGCGGCAACAAGTCTACAAGAATCTTTTCCAATACACAGCACCCAACACACAAACGCTCACCAACACCTTGTCTTCTGCAAGGATCCTTCAACCCTGAACCCACTTTTATTTACAAATCATCATCAAAAGATGAACTGACCACCGCCCCATCATTATCCGCCGCAGCTGCTCCCAGCTCTTCACGTGAATTCCCTTGTCTTTCTCTCCAAGTCCTCCATCTCCTGTCTCCGCAAGACTCCGTTGGATCCCCTGATTGCCAGTCTTCACCACCAGAGAACCCCATAAAGGTATCACTAGTTGTTGGCTCCTCACAAATAGCTTGCATTTCTCTTATCTTAGTCCAATCCATGGTGTCTCCTCCTTTTTCTTCTTCACTCATTGATCTATCATTCTCAGAGAATCCCTTAAACGTCTCCTCATCTGTAGGTGCTGTAAATATGTCCCGGACCCTCTTTCTCTGCTGCTCATCATCAGAATCCTGCTCCCGAGTAACCCTTTTCCCCCTTCTGGCACCTATACTACTGGACTCATCATCCCCAAAGAATCCCTTAAACGACTCCTCATCTGTAGATGCTGTAAATATGTCCCGGATCCTCCTTCTCTGCTGCTCATCATCAGATTCCTGCTCCCAGGGAACCCTTTTCCCCCCTCTGACACCTATACTACTGTTTGTAACGTTACTCACAGGCTCTACTACAACATATAGCATTATAATAGATAATCTGCATCCAGGAATCATTGTTAAGCATTCAGAAAGAGCTAGGAGTAAATGGAAAGAGGAATCAAGATGGCTGAAAAGTGGCTGTGTTGCCTTTAGTTTCCTTTTTTGTGAATTCCTACAAAGAAGAAATAAATATCCCAAAGCATAAACAAGCTCCTTTTTATCTTTGCAAGTTGTGCAGTGACTATGCTGACTGAAAGATTCTGGAAGTTATAGTTAAAAATGTAACTTTTCAAAGTTTTAGGTAACTATGTTTGACTGTCGCAATGGGAATAATGAGGAGATGTCTAGCACCTAAAGGACAAATACATACATTCTAGTATAACTGGCCTTCACTATTGTACTTATAGATTTGTAACCTAGAGCCATGGATCTATAACTGTTCCATATTCTCAAACTCTGTAAACAATCTGCTCTCACCTTTCTTGGGGGTTAGAGGAGCAGGATCATCACAGAAGTGGGGAAATGGTGAATATAGGCCTGCCATTTCTTTACCTGAGAGAACAATTCTCTTGGCATCTGTAGGTCTTCCAGTGTGATTCTATAGTCATCTTCTTCCAAATGTTGACCATAGAACTGCAATGGAGGACTAGAATATGCCTAAAGAGGACTTACTATTTTTTGTTGCATGCAATCAACCAGCAAAACACAACAATTGTAAACAATCAGATCTGCAAACATCATGCTAGTAAATGCCCTCTCCACCTATATTACAAAACAGCAGCTGAACTGAGAGATAAAAGCCTGTTTAGTAGGCCTGGGTAACAACGGAAAAATTTGTTTCTAAAATCGATTCGTTTTTTGGGGTTTTTTGCGTTTCGATATTTAAAAGAATTCTGAATTTTTTTAAAAAAAAAGTTCGATATTTACAAAATTTCGTAAATGGTAAAAAAATTACAAAACAATAACGAAACAATAACGAATCGATTCGTTAATGGCGGACGCGACTGCGTAATACGCTAAAAAACCTACAAATGGGACAGGGGGAACTTCTGAAGCTTCCCTCTCCCTCTGTTGTTGACTGTTGGTGTGATATTATAATTTTTTTCACTTATTAAACAAAAAACAACTATAAAACTTGCCCCAGACATGCGGAAATAATAACGAAACGACCTCAGACCAATAACGAAACGAATACATAACGAAATACGAAGCATTTACGAAACAAATTGAAAAATTCGTTTCATTTTTAAGCTGCTCCAGAATGGTTCGTTATCGCTTCGTTAACAAAAAAAATAACGAATTTTTAACGAATTACGAATTAACGAAACGAAACCGCCCAGCCCTACTGTTTAGCTGGTCATCAAGGTGCACATGGATGACATTTCCACTTCTCCTCCCATCAGTTAGCAAGACTGCGACAAGGCCCCTCTGCAGAGTACTCCTGACACAAAAATGATGTGTTTGGGGGGGGGGGCTCCCCCCCCACCTCCTGGCACATTATTTTTGTATGTCAGAAGTATTCTGCAGAGGGTCCTGCACTGCCATAGGCCCCTTGGATAAAGCTTTTTGGGGGGAAATGGGAGGCGGGGGGGGGGATGGATGCATCTAGCCACCCCTCAAATGAAAGCCCAGGTTTAAGTGAGGGTGTGGGAACAAAAATTTTGCCAGTGTAGAAGGGCCCTTAGTTATAGTATCTAACAGCACAGCTGCATACATGTCTTCTCAGAAATGAGTCCCGTTGAATTCAGTGGGATTTATTCTAGGTCAGCCCATATTGCATTTTAGGCATAGCAAGCAAAATATTTCAACAGGCCAAAGTTCTTATATTACATGTCTCTCCTTTTACACAGTCAGATGTATTTTCATACAGCATATGGCAGAGAGCCAATATAAAAATATGTCTGATAACCCCATTTATTATGTAGAGATGTTTCCTCCATATATTAGAGATGTTTCCTCCATATATTAGGTAAGTAATCTTATTAAGAATTGATAGATTATGCCCTACTGGGCAGGGCTATGATACAGTGTTTCATTTCCTATTATCAACAACATACAGAGCACAGCTGTGTCTTGACAACGTAAAAGAAAAGGGGGAGAGAAAAAACAAAGTAGAGAAATTGTACTGGCAGAACTTTATTACACATGACCAATATAGCCTAAAAGGAGAATTCTTTCCAATGGTATCTATTTAGACAAAGACAATAATTACGCAATATTGTACCTCTAACTTTCCTTGTGTTGGCAGGAATGTCAGGAAATGGGGCACAAATGGTGATGGAATGCTTAACCCCACTGACCCAGCCATATTGAAAGCAGGTGGAGGTGGTTATATAGTACAGTAATATCATACCTATTAAAGTAGAAAGTCTGCTCATATCTATGGGCAGCTGCTCATGTCCTAATCACATAACATATGATAATCATATAAAAGCACTTAAAATAGCCCCAGTAAATCATATTGCTCAAGAGGCCAAGGAGCACTGTTGAATTTGTTATTTCTCAGTGCAAGTATTCAGAATCTGTATTTCTCTGACCTATTGCAGACACATCATGCTTCTTATTATCACTTTTCCCATTCAGATAGATTTTCAAGGTTGTTATATTCTGCATTATTTAAAGAAATGTGTGTGTGCACATGTGCATACATGTGCATTTTATTCATTCACTCATTCATATCCTACCTTTTTCCTAGCCCCGGGAGTCAAGGCATTGTACAAAATTATAACAAGTAGAGATAAAATCCTGCATTACTAAGACATGCAAAAGTTAAAATACAATACATAACTGCCATTAGTGCATAACTCTAGGTTAGGCATTGGTAGATGCCCTAGAGACTCTCTATCTAGGTTTTAAAATTGCTTTTAATTCTACTTATAATTTAATTTAATTATATTTAATTAATGTAAGAGCTGTGTGGGGACCCTGCAAGTCTCCCAATCCTCATATACCTGGCAACTGCTGTGGTAGTTGACAGGAGTCCATTCCCCTCTTATTTCAGAAAAAGCTGAGTGATGTTTCCATCCACCCCACTTGTGTGAGCAATCTCCAGTGTGAGAAGCAATTGTGTCAAGAATGCTGCTTCTTACTTCAAATGGAGATTGCTCATGAGAGGAGGATGGAAATGGCAGTCAACTGCTTCCTGACAGACAATGGAACCGATTGAGAATCACAGTGGCTTCTGCCTGGTAAGTAAGGATGATAGGAGGGTTCACTGTGTTGCCCCACAACTACAAGTGCTTATGCATCCAAGGGTGTTCTAGTGAAATATCTTTTTAGTAACAGGAGTTTGGATTAGCTGGTCTCTGTGGACAACTATATGAGCCTATAAGAGAAAACAAGAGCCCATAGATAGGGAACATGTGACCTTTCAGATATTGAATAATTTCAGGTTCTCTCAACTCCAGTCAACATAGCCAATTATAAAGTTGTTTTTCCTATTCTTTTCTCATCCCCTACATTAAACAATGACTTTGTAATGCACCTGATTGAACCCAGATGAATACAAAAAAAATGCAAAGCAAACATGCTTCACATGCCAATTAAACCAGTGAATGGTTTTGCTTACTAATAGCTATTACTAATGGCTATTAATATCTGCATAAGGTCAATGACTGTGTTTAGGGTGCAGAATTCATTTATGTCCTTGGCAATTTTATCATGGAGCTCAAAAACACATGACTTTTGCCTGAGATGTCCAGACTTGCTGCTTTGTTCCAGGATTTTGAGGCCCACAAGATGGCCGCCAAAGGACAGGCACCAGAAATTTCAGCATTTTTTTTTTAAAAAAACCCTTTAAATGTGCAGATGCAAATATGCACACTGTTTGTAAGAGTTTTGTTCCTGGGTCATACATATCTGTTCCTCAAAACATGGTGAAAGTTGACTAGAGGGTAAAAACTTTGTGCTGGCGAGAGAAACTTCTCCCTCCATATGTTTTGTGACACAAAAACAAAGTTTATGGAGTAGGACAATGCCTTTCAAAATCCGGACCACACTATTACACTTTCAAGCCAGAAACAGAACTTCATCATTATTATTATCATTCAGAGGCTGCATGGCCATCTGTCCAGACAGATTTGGTCATATACTTGTGCCTGGGAACAATGGGATGATGTTCCTGGGTTATAAATATCTGTTCCTCATTGCTATTATCATAAAACCACAGGGAAACCTTTATTCCTGTGTCAGAAACTTCATTAAATGTGTGGAGGATGAAGTTTCTCTTGCCAGAATAAAGTTTTCACCCTCTAGTCAACTTTCACCATCTTTTCAGGATACACCCAATCAGGAACCAACATGTATAACCTGGGAACAAACCAACATAAAAAATCATGTATTTTCCAAGCCTAGGGTCATACAGAGATTCAAATATCTGCATTTTTCAGCCAGAACCAGAATATTCCTTCAACTGAAAATCTCATGTTTTTTGCACTTTGTAGTGATTCCTCCCGTGTTTTCAGGGATGTCATTTGGCCACCCACCATTTTGAACCAGGAGCTTCTAGGATACTGTGTGGATGGGTCCTCCTAGACATTTTCCTTTAAGGAACTATTTGAAACAACAGTAGCAGCCAAAACATGCTGTGGTGCTCTTATGTGCCCCCTTCCCGCCATCTTCTATTGGGGCTGGGGGGTGGGGGTTCACAGGATTGTGCCATTTCTTTTTAATATAGTGTAACATTTCCTGTTACTAAGGACTATATCAACAGCCAGCTGTAATTGGAACAGTTTAAGTTTAAAGCAGTTATTCACTGTTAAAGACAAAGAGCCATTTGAAAGTCTTTCAGAAAAGCATTCCATAAGCCAATTAAAAGCAGTGCTTTCACAAGCATTTTAGACAAACAGGCACTAAGAGTCAGCTTTGAAACTGACAAGATCAACAAAATGATCTAAAGTGCATATCGCGCTCTAATTAAAATCAGCCTAGGACTACTATAATCTCAGCTTGTTGAATTGTTTTGCCCTTTAATAATAGCCCTGTTCCCCATCCCCTTTAGGAAGACAATCATTGAAGTTATTTTAAAATTGGTTAATTATTTACATAGTTAGTCAAGATAGCCAGAGGCATGCTGGATAGTTGAAACAGAAGACACTCTACAAGGCATTTCACCATTCATGTTAAAGACAAGAGCATAATTTTTGGGAGCTTGGGTTCAATGTAGATTCTACAAGTTCTTATGATAGTTTTTATCTATCTATCTATCTATCTATGATCCACTTTCCTCTCTTAAAAGATACTCACAATGCTAAAATAATACAAGGTACAATTTACAACCTAAACAAATATGTAAGCTAAAATAGAATTAAGCATAAAACTATTAAAATAGTTAAAACATTAAAACTTAGACTGTCTCCCTTCCATAATTCAAATTCTGTTATCAGAATATAATGAGCATGTAACATTATACAAAGCTACTTAATATATAGTATTTATCATATGCACTATATAGACTTATGTAAATATTTCACAGTATAAAGCTTGATTGTTTCCTCTCTCCTCCTCCCCTATTCTCACTATCTTCTTCCACGAAAAAGAAATCAGAATAGAAACTGCTTGTGTGTTTGTGTGTGCGCGCATTAAAAGCCCCAAGCTTTAAAGGTATGTAGGGATAAGCAGTTATTTCTCCAGAAAGCAAACCACCCACAGGTTCTTACTAGCTCATAATAAAAGAAAACACCTTTGAACCACCTCTCCCAGTTGTTATCACAGTTTTGTTGTCAGGGACTGAGCCTGTTTCTCTGTGTCTGTCTTATTCTTTACCTGGATGAGATGTCTAGCATTTGACAATACGAGTAATGGAAGATGGACAGACCAATAAAGTCTCTGTCGGGAATCTGACGGAACATTACCAGAAAAAAAATAACTATTCTTTTCCTCATTATTCTGGCTCTTTCAAGGGAGGATATAAAATATGGGTGCAAAATCAATCTATCGCATTTTGACAAGTCTCTTTAATATTTCTCAAAGTCCCACATGTATAGCATCCTCCAAAATACTGTATGAAATAACAAGAAAACCAACAGTACACTCAGATCTAGAAAATGCCCTTTTTTGTAACCACTGCATCTCACTTTTTAAAACCATGAAACACAAAGCTATGTGCATATGTAGTTTGGCATTTTCATTCATTTTCAGTTCCCTAAAAAGACTATCACACCTTTGCATCTTAGGTGGTAAAAAACATTGTTGCCCTATGCTGGATCTACACTATCCTATATCCCAGGAACTGGTCCCAGATTATCTTCTTATCCCAGATTATCTGTCAGTTTAGACTCATATAATCCAGTTCAAAGCAAATAATGTGGATTATCTGATTTGATAATTTGGATTATACGGCAGTGTAGAAGGGCCTTCTGTTTAGATTTTTCATTTGATATACTTTGAGTCATAAAGCAACATTTCACTTATTTTTATAATTGTTGTAAGAAAAGAAAAAACAAGAGGAAACAAAAATTAGAAAGCTTCAGCAGACACAATCTCAGTAGGATTTTACTGATGGAACAAGAAGAGAATATCTTCTACATTTTTTCCTCTGATACAGTTCTAGTGAGAAAATTTCTTCCTTGTCTACCCACTTAATATTAATGATGTAAACTTAGCTATATTTTCTGGAAATAAAAATACATGGGGATTGGTCAAATGAGATTGAAATTGAACCTCATGCAGCCTCCTAATTTGAGAATAATGTAATTGTACACATTTCAGAGCACCTTTCACATTACACAGTTACAGTTCTATGATTCTATGATTTCATCCTATGGAAACCTGGGATTTGCAAGAAAGGGCCTTAGATATCTCTCAGCTGAGAGATTCAGCATTGGCTGCTTGGGCCCAGCAACATCATCAGTAGTATGAATGTGGTGACCTTGAGGTTGAACCCAGAACTCCCGGCTTTCAAGCTGATCTTACCTGCAGCAGGGAGTTCCTCGGTTCTCCATTGCCCCACTTGGGCCAACCTCCATGAATGTGGCCACAGCAGCAGCTGCAACCCAGAAGCCTTACTTCACTTTCTTCCCCTTCCTAACATTGTAACTAATCCCCCAATAAAGTATCAATTGATTGTAACTTTTTCCTCTCAATAGTGTTACTTTGTGGCTCCAAACTTATCTCTGCATAAATCTTTCCTTTCCCAGTCTGCAGATGGCTGCCGGCCTGCCTGGGATGCGATACCATAAAGAGAAAAGAATTGCCATCAAGGTTATCTTAAGGTTATCTTAAGGTTGGTTTCAATAGTCTGCTTTCCTTAAGTCCTCCTTGTCTTTCAAGAA
This sequence comes from Anolis sagrei, assembly GCF_037176765.1. NCBI lineage: Eukaryota > Metazoa > Chordata > Lepidosauria > Squamata > Anolidae > Anolis > Anolis sagrei. Next base: position 78,017,212 of record NC_090021.1, read on the forward strand.
AAAGTGTTATCTAACAATCCTATACTTTTTAATAAGTGGGAGCCTGCACCTTCTATGTGTGCCTTCTCACAGCACCCATATAGTCCTCAATCTGTTTATTTCATTTTTCATATTCTACTGTGCAGTCAAAAAGCACCTTCTTATATTTGTTGATCTCAAGATGCATCACTCCTGAGATTCCTGTCCTTTAGTTATCCTCAAGCAGGAAGGAATATACATTACCTATTCTAATGAAATGTTAAAAGACAACATTATTAGTACACAGACATTGGATCTAATACAATTTCTGTGGCTGTGTCTGGCAGGAAATTATATACAGATACAACATAAAAATTTGAGAGTGCTATTTTGCTATTATCATTTTATTTCATTGTCTCTTGCCTCTGCAAAGGTTATGCTCATTCAGTTACCAAATTATACAAAGACACAAATGCAGAGGTAAATTTTTGAACTGACAACATTTCATTTTAATGCAATAACTCTTGCTAGTCTCCTTCATTGCTGTTTCCATATTGACATAGGCAAGCTGACCATCTTTTTCCCACATGGTTTTCTCAAAAGGGCAGTGGGAAAAGGAAGCATCCAACCTCTACAGTCAGTCACCCAGTCCAGTACTTCATAACCCAATAGCTAATTTACTTCCTCATTTGTTAAGTCCGTGCCGGGTTTCTTTATGATCCTATCTAGAGAATATAAATCCAATTCCAAACTACAGAAATAGTGGAGGCCACAGTTTTTCTCGGCAGTTCCAGATAGCAAATATAGAATTTAATTTTTGCATGCTACCTTTATTTAGACTTCCTGCATTTGGAACTTTTGCCTTTCAACCAGGAGAGCCGGAAGTACTGTACAATGGGTTATTTTAGTACACTTGGATTGATCCACGGTGTCAGTTAAGAAACTGAAAACAATCTCCAGATTATGGATTTATGCAATAGGGCTGATGGGAGAAATTATAACTCATAGCTGCTAGAGAATGTACACAGTTTATATATCCCCTTTATATATTTCCAGTATTTCAATAAAATGTCTCATCCACACTGTACAATTGCATCGCAAACAAAAATACAGTTAACAAAACTGTGATGGCATGCCCGAGCCTTTGGGGAAACTATATTGTCTGGCTTTACTTGGGGGATATCTGATACTTTCCGTTAAGATTAAGACCTTAGCAGACAAATACACTTTAGGCACAGTGAAAAGATAACCAAATGAGTTTACTGAAACAAGATGAATAAAGGGTTAACTCCACTTGGGATTATCATAGAATAACTTAAAACAATACATTACAAAAGGAGAACTTGATGATTGAAGTCATCTTTCTGGAGTCTTTGAAAGTCTCTTTGGCTTCTGATGCAAAGTGATGGTTATAAACTGCCTTAATTTTCTTTCCTGTGAATCTTATGCTGTCCAAAAGCTTATTTTGTCCTTTGGACTGGTGGTATAAAATATTGCTAAATGCAGCAACAGGAGAAAGTGCTAAGAATGTCTGTTTTGAATTGCTAGGCTTAAGATTCCAGAAGATATCCAGGTCTCTAAGGCTCTACTTCAGAGGAGAGGAGGAGTCCAGCAAAGAGCTCTGTGGGGAAATGGAACAAACTGTTACACTCCAGAACAGGAATAACCCTCTGACTTTAAAAAACCACACATTAAGTAGGAAAACAATCCCTTTTTATTGAAGATAAGTAAAAAAAACAGCTCAGCAAAATATGCTTTAAGAAAATAGATAAGTCCAATAAGATAGGAAGATAAGCAGGCATACAGTATTCCAAGGCAAGGTTCAACAAAGTTCAAAAGCAAAATCAAGAGTTTTGTAATCAAATCCAAATAGCCAGGAAAACATTAATCCACAGCATGAGTATACAATCCCAAGAGGCAAAGAGGCAAACCATAAACAAGAAATCTTTAACATGAATCTTCCAAGCAAGGCTTCCATGGAACAATAACTAGGCTTAGCAGAGTTCTGAAATGATGCTTCATCTGACCATTTTTTCCCTGGAGAGAACTTTATATCCCAACACCCAGAAATTGCCCTTATCTCTCGAAGCCTAGCAGATCGGCAAAGGTCTTGGCTGTGCTGTCTGTTCTGACTAAATTCCAGCCGTGTGTCTATGTGCTCGTTATCTATCTATTCATTAATTCTTCCAGGTGTCAAATTGTTTCCAAACCCCAAATCTTGGGAACTCTCTGGGTCAGGGAGTAAACTATCATCACTATACCCCGTAAGAACATTCTCATGGGAAACTACACTTTGAACCAGCGTCCCTATGTCATTCTCTGCATTAATATCATTGACCAAACCATCTCCATCTTGACCCTCAGTGACATGTTTCCCCACATCAGAAACACCTTGATCCTGAAACACAAACATAGGCTAAACTCCAACACAAACCAACTGAGCCAGGCCTTTGAGGGGTATTTTAAGCTCCACCTAGAAACTAATACAAAGGAAGGTCTACACTATTGGGAAAACCTAAAAACAGGGGAACTGAAACAAAGGATGAGAAGGCAAAACCAAGACTTCACAAAAATGAGTTGTCATAAGCATATATACAAAAAAAGATCATTTAAACTGAATCTTTACTTGAACTACAGAAGCAGGCCAACTTTGTAATTTATTCCACCACTGAACTTTTTTTTTTTTTTTTTTTTTGCCAGAAACGGTTTATTCTTTGGTTACAATAGTGCTAAACACACTTGTGGATTGGAGACTTAACAGATATATTGCCTAACTGGCAAAATTTAGAAATCACTGGTTTACTTAAATAGATCTGTTTCTCACACTACCTTGAAATCTAAACTGTTGATGTGTTCCTTAAAAACATTTTCTACTTACAACAATCTTAAGGCAAACCTATAATTGGGTTTTCTTTGTAGATTTGTTCAGAGGGGGGCTTTCCTGCACATCATACATAACGAGTTGTTGTTGTTGTTCATTCATTCAGTTGTTTCCAACTCTTTGTGACTTCATGGACCAGTCCACGCCAGAGCTCCCTGTTGGTCATCATCACCCCCAGCTCCTTCAAGATCAATCCAGTTACTTCAAGGATACCAACCATCCATCTTGCCCTTGGTCGGCACCTCTTCCTTTTTCCTTCCATTTTCCCCAGCATCATACTCTTCTCTAAGCTTTCCTTTCTTCTCATGATGTGGCCAAAGTACTTCATCTCTGCCTCTACTATTCTTCCCTCCAATGAGCAGTCAGGCTTTATTTCTTGAAGTATGGTCTGGTTGAATCTTCTCACTGTCCAAGGCACTCTCAGAACTTTCCTCCAGCACCACAGTTCAAAAGCATCTATCTTCCTTCGCTCAGCCTTCCCTATGGTCCAGCTCTCACATCCATAGGCGACCATGGGGAATACCATTGCTTTAACGATGCGGATCTTTGTTGCCAGTGTGATGTCTCTACTCTTCACTATTTTATCAAGATTGGCCATTGCTCTCCTCCCAAGAAGTAAGCGTCTTCTGATTTCCTGGCTGCAGCCTGCATCTGCAGTAATATTTGCACCTAGAAATACAGAGTCTGTCACTGCCTCCATGTTTTCTCCCTCTATTTCCCAGTTATCAATCATTCTTGTTGCAATGATCTTGGGTTTTTTGATGTTTAACTGCAACCCAGCTTTTGTGCTTTCTTCTTTCACCTTGATTAGAAGGCTTCTCAGCTCCTCCTCGCTTTCGGCCATCAAAGTGGTGTCATCTGCATATCTAAGGTTGTTAATGTTTCTTCCAGAAATTTTCACCCCAGCCTTGCATTCCTCAAGCCCCGCACATCGCATGATGTGTTCTGCATAAAAGTTGAATAGGTTGGGTGAGAGTATACAACCTTGCCTTTCCCAATCCTGTTCAAGGTGCTCCACTGGCTGCCATTTATCTACCGGACCCAATACAAGGTGCAGGTTCTTACCTACAAAGCCCTGAATGGTTTGGGATCTGCCTACCTACGTGACCGCATCTTTGTATACGAACCCACACGATCTCTTCGTTCATCTGGAGAGGCCCGATCCCACCAGTATCGAAGGCGCGATTGGTGGGGATGAGAGAAAGGGCCTTTTGGGTGGTGGCCCCTCAACTCTGGAACTCACTTCCTAAGGACATCAGGCAGGCCCCAACCCTGGTAGTCTTTAGGAGGAGCTTGAAGACATGGTTGTTCCAGTGTGCCTTCCCAGAATAATGATCCCATAGCACTTTGTCCTCCAAAGCACTTTACACTTTTAGGTCTGCTTGTATGTCCTTCCACAAATGCCACTATCACCTTTTCGTCCATGCTCCAGCATTATTTCCAATTTTAATTTTACATTTGACCTTCCCACAGTTTTAATTGTATGTTGTCTTATTGATAATGTTGTATATTATTGTCTATGCTTTTTTATTTTAATTGCTTGTATTGTTGTGATTATTGCTTGTATTGTTGTGTTTGGGCTCGGCCTCATGTAAGCCGCACCGAGTCCCTTGGGGAGACGGTAGCGGGGTACAAATAAAGTGTTGTTGTTGTTGTTATTATTATTATTATTATTATTATTATTATTATTATTATTATTATCTTGAACCAGTCTGTTGTTCCATGGTCAGTTCTTACTGTTGCTACTTGGTCCTTATACAGATTCCTCAGGAGAGAGACAAGGTGATTTGGTATGCCCATACCACCAAGAACATGCCAAAATTCATTATGATCCGCACAGTCAAAGGCTTTGGAATAGTCAATAAAACAGAAATAGATGTTTTTCTGAAACTCCCTGCCTTTCTCCATTATCCAGCAGATATTGGCAATTTGCTCTCTTGTTCCTCTGCCTTTTCTAAACCCAGCTTGTACATCTGGCAACTCTCTCTCCATGTATTGCTAGAGTCTTCCTTGCAGGATCTTGAGCATTACCTTTCTGGCATGAGAAATAAGGGCCACTGTACGGACGTTTGAGCAGTCCTTAGCATTTCCCTTTGTTGGTATGGGGATATAAGTTGATTTTTTCCAGTCTGATGACCATTCAAGTATTTCCATATTTGCTGGCATATGGCATGCATCACCTTGACAGCATCATCTTTCAAGATTTGAAGACAGTTCAGCTGGGATCCCGTCATCTCCTGCTGCCTTGTTAGCAATGCTTCTTAAGGCCCATTCAACCTCCCTCCTCAAGATGTCTGGTTCTAATTCATTCACCACACCGTCAAAACTATCCTCAATATTATTATCCTTCCTATGCAGATCTTCTGTATAGTCTCGCCACCTTCTCTTGATCTCTTCAGCTTCTGTTAGGTCGCTGCCATCTTTGTTTCTTATCATGCCAATTTTTGCCTGAAATTTACCTCCAATGTTTCTGATTTTCTGGAAGACGTCTCTTGTCCTTCCTATTCTGTTGTTTTCTTCCACTTCCATGCATTGATTGTTTAAAAATAGTTATTTATCTCTTCTGGCTAACCTCTGGAATTGTGCATTTAACTGGGCATATCTCCCCTTATTACTGTTTCCTTTTGCTTTCCTCCTTTCTTGGGCTACTTCCAGCGTCTCAGGAGACAACCATTTTGCCTTCTTGGTTTTCGTTTTCTTTGGGACGTGCTTTGTTGCCACCTCCTGAACAATATCGTGAACTTCTGTCCATAGTTCTTCTGGGACTCTATTTACTAAATCTAGTCCTTTAAATCTGTTCTTCACTTCCACTGCATATTCACTAGGAATGTTAGTGAGATCATATCTTACTGGTCTGTGTTTTTTCCTTGATCTTTTTAGTTTTATTCTAAATTGAGCAATAAGATGTTCGTGTCTTGACATCTCACCAATAACAACATCCAGTTTGCCCTGGCTCATAGATCTTACATTCCAGGTTCCTATGGTGTGTTGATCTTTAGAGCATCGGATTCGTCGTTCACCTCCAGCACCGTCGGCCGATAGCTTTCCTTTTGGCTTTGAGCTAGCTGCGTTATCACATCTGGGGCTAGTTGAACTTATCTTCTGCTCCTCCCCAGTAGCATTTTAGCCATCTTCCGACCTGGGAGTCCCATCTTCCAATGGCATATCGACAACTCTCTAGTTGTACTGGTCCATTTAGTTTTCTTGGCATTAATACTGGGGTAGTTTGCCATTGCCTTCTCCAGGGATCCTGCTTGATCTGACCTCTCTGCCACAACCGTCCCGTCTTGGGTGGCCCTTCACAGTTTCGTTCGTGACATCATAAAGGGTATCATCACTATAATCCCAGTACAGAACTACCAGTAAGTGTATGTCAGCACTGCATAGCCCCACATTTTCATTAACAATTCAAGGATTTGGGTGGAGGGCAAAAGTCTTACAATACTATTAAGCTTTAATTTTCCTGCTTCCCATCTAGGTTATAGGCCCAACTTTCTTTGATAGATAATTAGGAGAATCTAAGCTTCTGATGAGGTTTTTCTCTCTTTCTTTCTCTGTCAAGGTGAGGGTTCCAGAAGTCATAAGCAGAGGTTGTAAAAATGAGAACAATTTAAAGAAGAACGTTTTGCCTTTAATCATTTGAATGGTGTTATGAATCATATCTTTTAGCAATATACTTTGGAGAGCCAGATTATCTAATGTAACTGTTCAGTGGTTCAATTCACACCTGACAGGATTCAAAGAGCACATATGCAAATTGATCTCCCAGCTGCAAGGGTAATTAACATGGTCGACTGCAGGGGGTTGTTCTCTCACCCATTCTGCCTCATTATTATTGTAGTGATTTAGCAATCATCTCAATTCGCAGCCTTGGAGTGAATCAGAAATAAAATTAACTCTCTATTTTATGCAAACTCTCTTAAAATAAACTGTCCTCTGTGAAAACAATGAGTCAGAGATACTATATTAAACTGATATTGGAACTAACAGTCCCCATCCCCAATAAGAATAATAAAAATAGCCAAGCCTGTGACAACATGAGCTTGCTAGCATAGTCTTAACATTCAGCATGTGGGAATGGAATATTTCAGTGGAGTGTTTTTCTTTCTTTTTATTGCTAGAATCAGAGTAAGACACATGCTAAATGACATTTCCACAGAGGTTGAACCGCAGAGAACTAGAATCATTCTTTATATAGCACTACACTACTGTGAAGCTTTGGGCTGGGGTCATATACCACATCATCAGAAGGTTTAATCACTCAAAAATTCTAAGAGATGGTTTGGGTTATGTGCTATCAATTGCGCTCTGCTTGAAACAGCACCTTTCCCCTGCCCTTCAAGATAGTCTAACATTAAAAGTCCTGAGGTGAGAGCACAAGCAATGTGTCAGTAAAAATAAATCAACTTAACTTGAACTAAAAACAGATTATAAGTACAGAAGTAAACTTTGGGGTGGTTTCTTTCCTTAATCATGGAAAAGAATGTAGCATGGGCTTGTGGACCTCCTGTGGCTTTTAGTTTACATGAGGGACCTCAAACAGTTATATTGGGTTGATCAACAGCTCCAGTTTAGGCTACAGGTATCCCTGGGACATCCAAATTGTAAATGATGGAAGCCATGGAGAGCAGTGGTCATTATGAATTAGGATGGTTAGGATAGTGCTGATTTCATGGATCACAGAGTCTAATGTGTAGTTTGTGGAAATCTGGGAAAGATGCCAAGAAGAGCCCCTTCCACCTCATTGCTGAGGTCTGATTATTTCAAAGCTGACATTCCACAGGGCTATACTTCTAATAATGTATGTTAAGGATATATAAATCTGTTCGTCTCACTTTCTCTTACATTAAAAAGTTTTAATCTAAAGTTTTTTTGATGAATGTGTGAAGAAAGTTGAGAAAGTTAGTAAGTTCTAAAAGCTAACCAAATTCACAACCCTTTCCATTAGTGAAAATCTGCATTTTGTTGTTTATTGTCACCATGTTGACCTCAATTTATGGCAACCCTATGAATGTCAGAGCTTTTTTTCTTCCTGATATCAACAGTTCTGTTCACTTCTCGCATGGCTTGAAGGTCTGTCCACCTGCAATATAGTCTTTGTCTTTTCTTACTGTCTTCTGTCTTACCAAATTGTTGCTGTATTTTCTAATATTTTCTCATAATATGTCCAAAGTATGAAAATTTCAAGTTAGGATGTCATCACATGCAGATACAACCCTTTCTACAGACTTCTAAAACATTTCATAGGTAAAGTTCCACAGAGCCCTTCAAACGATGCAAATTGACTTTCTGCTGTCATCTGTGGTATTTTGTCAATGAACTGTATTTTTATTGAACACAAGATAACAATCTTTGAGCAGATAATAAATGTCTATAGTGAACTTACATTGTGCTAAAGTATTTCTATATTATCTATTCACCTTCTTTACAAGTTCATTTCATTACATTTTGTTGTTTTTTTTTCTCCCACCTCCTCTCACCACCTTTCCCTACCCCACCCACTACATTTTCCTCTATACCTTTATCTTTAACCTTAAACACAATCTTCTTAATCTTTGTGCAGTATCTATGCTGGCTTCGCCTTCTTCTACCCATTTCATATAAATTGCCCATTTCTCTTTAATTTGTTCTGTTTTGTCCTCTTGTGAGCCTTCTTGTAATAATATCCAATATACATGTAATAATATCCAGTTGGACTTGCTCAAATAAATAGTTATTCCAATTTTCCAAATTCAATTTTTTTCATGTCAATAAACAGTATTAGAAGTGTGGAGAAATCATCTTCTTAGTTCCTGATGCACTTGGAAATGGGGGAAAGCACATCCTTACACATGGGATGGAATCTATCATATTCACTCGTGTCAATTCGTTTCAGTGATATGGGTTTCAGTGATACGGCATTCATATGGGTGGTCTCCTACTGAGCATTGAGGCTCCACTTCTTTTCCAATTCCTTCTGTAGTTTTTTTTAAAACAAAATAATGTTATACAAAGAAATTGCTCAGTTCCACTTTACGATCATTGTATTTTCTCCCATGATATTTCAGACTTCTGTGATGTTGAAGTTTTCCCCAATTAAAAAAAAATGAAAGAATGCGGAGTGAGTAGGGACTGCATTCACTTATGTAATAGTTCAGAATGTGGAAAGAATGGAAGAAAGGGGCAAAAACATGAAGCATCTGATGGGGTTTGTAAAATGAAATGATGTCTTTTTAAACACAACAGGACGATGTGCTGTGCTAAGAAGATGATGATCTCTCCCATTTTCTGCAACTCATTGAATGAGGTTCTAATTTACTTGGCTTTGATAGAGAAATCAGGCTTGACTTGCTCTTGGAGCCATTTATTTATAAGCTAAAGAAATCTTTCTCTCACTATAAAATGATCCTTTGAAGACCTTTAATTGTTAAAAAAAAAAGCATTTTAAAGCTGACCCAGAAAAATGCTCAAAGTCATTGAGTTGGCAATGCTCAAGACTAATTTCATGACAACTGTCAGTTCCAGTTATCAGGCAACTACGTTTAGCCTGGACTAATCACATTTTGTCAGCCATCTTCAAATGCAGCCTAATACATATAACATTATAGCAATTTGACCTGATAAGGAGGATTCAGCTGGAGCTACTTTGGATTTAGCACTATTTGAGCCCTTGTTACTGCATCACTGAAATACCTGTTTAGCCTAAGCATTTAAAATGTTGTGTTCTGTCCTCCAATACATATTGTCTCTAAAAGGTTAGCCTAAATTCACAGACGTTGAAGAGAAGAGACCACATAAGAACTTTTTAACATTTGTGTAAAGGAAGTTTCCACAGTCTCACATTCAGTCAGTGATAAGACCCACCATGTTTGCTCGTATTTACTCTGTGAGATGTGTAAATGCAACTTTTGTATTGCATCCTAGCACTGAAGTTCAGTGTTGTTTAATTGTTTCCAGTGAAAGAAGGTTTATTTTTATTTGATAGGTCCACTAGAAGTCCAAGAGGTTTGTAAATCCTTCACTAATTAGAAATAATAGTCCATAGTGGATAATATATGCAGTAATATAAAAAGCGAAGTAAGCTCTAGAGAAGTACTTCATTATGTCATCTATTATTGTTGCAAGGCAGAAAAAAATCATAATGATGATTCAGATCTGTTCCATCTCTCCTGTCCTTTTGAAAAAAAAGTGAAATCCGGGCTGTGGGATCAGGCCTTTGCAGACTATACTGACTTGCTGGCAAAGTTACAGTTTTAATGGACTATGATGGACTGCTTTTAGGATTACGACTGAATTCGGGGTTGTATTTAATGTTTTATATTGTTTTTATACTGTTTTATTATATTATGTATACTTAGGCTTTTCTTATTGTGGGCACTATGCTGTGCCGGTTGTTAGCCACCCTGAGTCCTTCTGTGAAGGTGAGATAGGATGGGCTATGAAAGCCATAAATAAATAATAAATAAATAGTCTCACATGACATATTTCTCAGGGCGGAAAATAAATGTAGCTCCCTTCTCCAGCTTTTTCTTACTTGATCCAATAAGTATGTTGACTCTTTTGTTTTTATTTTAAATGACTTTTACAGTAATCTCAATGTCAGGAAAAGAGCTATATTGTCACGAAGAAACAAGTGGAAGCTTCAGTTTAAAAAAATTAGAAAGGGATCGTGATGAAAGCAATTCAAAATTGCATCATTGAATGCTTATAAATAAAAGCCCACAGGTTAACTTGTTTAGCCAAAATCCAGTAGTTAGTCCCACTTGGAGTAAACTCATTGAACCAATTGCTGAAAATGAAGTCAGCATTTGGAAATTCCACTTATTGAACAGGCTTATTTTAGATGGGACCAACATTAGGATTTAGTCCACTGATATCATTAATGGTTTCCAGGGACATAACCACTATATATAAAATGTATTTTATTATATTCAGCAGGTGGCTAAATAATCCCACTTATGTTTTAGCATAATTAACCTCAGAGCTTGGAAACATTACATTTAATTTATTTATTTAGTACATTTATATATCACTTTTCTCCACCTAAGGGAACTCAAAGCGGTTTTCAAAATAAAGGCAAAATTAAATGCCATACACACAAACACATTTTCAAAGACAGTTGGTTTCAGTAGATCATTAAAAACTTCAGATGTGAAAGTAGAAATATAAACACATATACAAAAGAAAGAAAAGATAATGTTGTATTAGGATTCCTAATACATTTCAGCATTCAAAGTTGAGTTTGCATTACTGTAAAATGCTTTATTCATGTAAGTCATGGCACCCAGTTTTCACCATTATCTTCTGACTGCTTGACCCCAATAAGCTTCCTGGAGCATTTCCCATGAACATTAGGGAATGCTTTTGAGACAAACATCAAACAGATTGATGAAAATTCTCTATTTGGGTAGAATCACTTGCTACTAGAAAAGGGATGGGAAACTTTGCTTTATCTAGATACTAAATTTTAATTTGGGAAGTGTCTCGGGGAGCATGCTATAGCAAGAGAGTGGGCTAAGTGCATGAATTGGGGCCAAGCAGAAATGAAAAAATCAATCCAAAATATAGGAAAAACAATTGAAAAAATGGTTTATTGAGTGTCAGAAAATCATAGCAAGAAGAATTTTCAGTTTTGGATCATTTCTGTGAAAATGCTTTTTTGTGGAGAAAATAAGTTTTTGCAGAAAACTGCAGAAAATAACACTTCTGTGAAGAAAACAAATTTCTGTGCAGAAAATACTGTTATCTGTCAGGAATGAGACAGAGTAAGTCAGGTGCCATAAATAGGCTTTTTAGCGACATAATTTTTGAAGTTTTTCTTGTAGAGGAAAAGGGTAAAATTATTCATTTTCCTTGCAAAGACAAAATGTATGAAGACTTTACGTATGTAGGCCAAAGCAAGATGTACAGGTCAGATTTCTCAAATTATGATAAAAACACCACTCTGAATATCTTCTTAGGATCCTACCCAAGCCCTGTTTACCAGACCTCAATATCTAAGAAATTTCCAATTTCTAAGAAAATTCCTATTTCTTTCTTTAATCAACGGTTGGACATAACAGCAAAAAAGTGTTTCAAACTTGATGAGGAACCCCTCAGACTACATTATCCACATCGGCAAAGGTTTTTGTTGAGACCTGTGAATCCTTGGCTTTTGAGGATAAAGTCAAGGATTTATTGTGTGTGAGCCTGTTACTTCTGTGGGGGAAAGTGAAAGTGTTTTTTGAAATGTTTTAGATAGATCTGTTGTCAGGGAAACAGACTGTGAATCTCCCAAGGACTGATTGTGAAAGGAATATGGAGGAGAACAGAGGGTTACCGATAACCCAGCATTTATTGCTCAGATGGGAGAGACAGATTCCTTGTTCTCAGAGACTGAAAGATAAACAGAGGAAGGCCAGGTGTGGGAAAGAATGATGTTTAGGTAAGAGGGAGATTTCTTAAGGAATCTGAGACTTTGTTCAGTATAGAGATCAATGCTGGAATTGGTATCAAGTCGCCTGTCTATGAAGCTCCAAGTCATCAGTTCTGGTTCTTGGTTTTTGAATTTTGTCTTCCTTTTTAAGTTGCATGTCTCCTGTTTGGATTATAAATCTTGTTTCAAGTTTTCAAGCCTTTGGGATTGTAGCCAAGTTAAAAAAAATTAAGACTTTCTTGTTTTCACCACCTTGGAATTACAGTTCCTTGTTTTACATTCTGTGATTTTTGGATTCATGTTCAGAGTTCTCTTTGCCTTTTGTCAAGCACTTGATATCTAGCTCATGAATGTAACTTGGATACTGCTTTTTACAATCTGGCCTTTGATTTTACTTTCTTGCATGCTTAATTTGCTTATTTTAAATGACTTTTAGAGAATTGCTTGCACTATTTTATAAACTCCTTTCTTAATAAACTCATTTTTGCTGTTGTTGAACTGTGTGGTGTCTAGGTGAAAAGGGATCAAACAGGTGGCTGGGCTGCAACAGTTTCTAAGCCACACAGTAAGCAAAGCTATGATTGAACATAATTTTATGTATTTAGTATCATAACATTAGGGTAATAATTTTTAACACACTTACTTGTAAGTTACCCATATTAAACTGTTAAATGTAACAGCTTTAGTACTCATAGTTTACACAGCTTAAGCATTTCTTATCAGAAATGATTGGGACTAACTGTTTTGGATTTTGGATTTCTTTATAATTCAAAATACTTGTATTTGCACACATTTACATGATGAGATTTTTGAAAATGGGACCCAAATCTAAAAACAAAATTACTTAATTTAAACATAGCCTGAAGGTAATTTTTATATAATATTGTATAATAATTTTGTCCATGAAATCAAATTTGTGTACACTGAACCATCAGAAAGTGAAGGTGTCACTGTCTTGGTTACCCATGTGTATGATTTTGGATTTTGGAGTATTTGAGGTTTCAGGGTTCTGGATAAAAGATGGTCAGCCTGTTTTGTCATTCCTAATTGTTGGTCTTAGCCACATTCTTTGTCTTCCTGCATCAGCTAGTCTGAGTGTGCTCATCCCTCATTTTGAAATCAGAAATTAAATTTTATCCATACTAGAAGAGTTATGAAAAGTTCATAAATTGTATTGTTTGTACATAAATGTATTTTATATGTTTTTAAACAAGGAAGACGAAACCTGTCTTATTTCTCTGCTAGATTCTGGGGTGGGAGAGAGTAGAACTGATTGTTTCTCACCTTTTGCTTACAAATACCAATTACTCTCCTGTGAGATACATTACAACTCTCACATTCATAAACAAAAAAATAGCCATAAATCTCAAGTAAGCCACTGTCTAGAAACCTCAGTTCTTAAGAGTAATATGGGGACAGCAATACCATTCTACATTCTTGTTATGGACATTTCTCAGATAATGGCCTGAACCCTATTGTCCATCTCAACTAAAGTAGAATCACTGAAAAAGGGAGAATTACTTTTCAGTGTAAACTCATATAATCCAGGTAACGTGGATTATCTGCTTTGATAATCTGGATTATATGGCAGTGTTGAAGCGGCTATGTCTCCAAAACACCTTGAATTTGATTCTTTTAAAATATGATTTTCAAATGACTAAGCATTTAAATTTTCTAATGTGATATTAACAATTTGCAAGGCATTAATATTAAAGCATGCAAAACAAAATAAATGTTAAAAGGCTTAAGGGAATAGTGGATAGTGCAATAAAAATAATAAGTAACAATGAAAAATCAGGTTCTTGGTGAAATCTGAAGGATATTGCAAAGCCATTGTAAAGGGCATAAGTGCTTACAAGATTCTACTGCTGGACAAAATACTTGGAATGTTAAGAGGTAAAATTAAATTAAAGGTATCCATGCCCACATATCATCACAAATCAATACAAATTTAATAATCCACAAAGGTGGCATTATTCAGACAAAGGCCAAAAAGATCTATTGGCACATTTGCCTGTTGTTTTTATCCTTGATGTGGCATCCAGACATAACTACCATGATATATAAGGTGTGAAAACCTCCAGTGTATTTTATTACAATGAGGAAAGCAGAGCTTGGCTGGTTTTGACAGATAGCAATTCTATTAGCTGGCCTGTGGGACTGGGAGCTGATGAGAATACAGTCAATATATTAACCTTATAAGACACAGAGAGACATTCGGATAGCGACCATGGACATGTTCTGTGTCAAGCAACAGTGCGGAGGGCAGGAGAATCGACATTTTAACCTCTTTTTTCAACCACAGCAGTTATATAAATAGTAATCAGTAAAGAGTAGATCTAGGGCTCCAAATTTTCAGGCACTGGCAGTTTCCCAAAAACAAATTAATCACACTGCTGACTGCTCACATGATTTTAGATCTTCATTCCTGTGAGAATAGCTGCAAAGCACACAACTACAAAGAAATACAGTTTTATCTATGTGTGTATTTGTATTGTGCATCATCATATCACTGGAGCGGGGGAGAGTTTATTGCATTTAGCAATTTTGAATTTCTGTATTTGGCATTATTATTATTATTATTATTATTATTATTATTATTATTATATGTCTTACCTTTCCTCGTGGCTTGAGGTGGGTTACAGCATAATTAAAACCCTAAAATTCCATAAATACACATATTAAAATGTATTTCTATAAAATACATATTAAAATACACAGAACAGAGATTAAACACAGGATATGAGTTTAAAATTCACACTTAAAACTGGCTGGATAGAGATAAGTCTTTAGATTCTGATAGCTTATTTAGCTATCGGAGCTCTTCCAGCAGGTCATTCCACAGTCTTGGGGCAATCAATGAGAAGGTCCTCTGGGTGACTGTTGCTAGTCAGATTCTGGCAGATTGGAGTAGCAGATTGGGATTGCAACATCGATGATCCGTACTTGGTTTTTTTAAACATGATTGTTAGGTCAGGAGTATTGTGCTCCAAAACTCTGTCAGTCTGAATTCGGAAGTCCCAGAGTAGTTAGATGAGTTCATTTTTACTCTGACAGTAAATTCATTCTAGCAGGCCAACGTAGCTGTAGTGGCATGGGTCTTGGATTAAGATTCTAAATGCCTGGGTTCAAATTTCTACTCAGCTATATGACCTTGGGTCAATCACACTATCTCAGCTTCAAAGTAAGACAAGCAAACACCCTCTGAGCAAACTTTGCCAAGACAATCTTGTGAAAGATTCAGTTTAGGATTTTCCCAATTAAGAGATGATTTCAATGCATATAGAATATTCAGTCTAGGAATGTAAGACCTGAACTATTTTCTCCTTGTAAGTGGGAATGAATATTGACAATAGTTTTTGCCTCAATGTGGGAGAAAATGAATGTTTCTCCACAGTATTTTTTCTGTAGCAGAACATTCCAAAATATAGTGGACCAATTATAGTGCAGAGTAAAGTCACATTTTCTACCCCCACAGACTGGTTTTCTGTGCTTCTTTGCACATTAATGTTCTTGTACCCACTCACCCCCAAATAAATACAACCTTATATATTTCTACAGAGTAAATCATCTACAAAACATTGGATTACCAGGATAAAAATATATTGTATTTTTATCTCAGTGACTTGCTGTTTTATTATTCTTCCCAACAGTATCCCAAGAAACCTGTTTTTCAACCTGAGAACCAGTAATTACAAATATTATTTTCATTCATAATTCATCCACAATGGTATAATGCTCAATTCTGCCCCTGTTCTTGTGTTTTATTTAAAATGCTGGATGCTTTGTAGAATTTTTTACAGTGATTGAAACAACGTATGCCCTCTGACTGTGATTTTTGCAAGAACAGCAACCTTTATGTATAATATGTAGGCCTAGTTTACACATTGGTTCACATTTAAAACAACAATATGAAGAGTAGAAGGGCCTTGTGGCTAGAGAATAATCTGGCCTGAAATATCTCATGTGTGCCCTTCTACTTCCCACTACCACATTTACTGCTGAATTCTAAGCTACTTTGAGTCCCAATGTGCAGAAAGGTGGGGTATAAGCAGAGAAAGAGAGAGAGGGAAAGCTACAGCTTAAATTGGGCAATGCTTTCCAAAAGATACATTTCAATATGAAAACTAAGTATTTGGGGAGTACACACCTTCTTTCAATGGGGAAGTGGTTTCTTTTGAACCATATATTACCCACTTTAAAAATCTATCTCTTGGGCTAGTTCTACCATTAGAAAGAGCAAAGCTGCCTCATTTAAGGTATGAAAGAACAGCACATCATCACTTATTAATCTGTTATTATTATATATTTACAGCCTGGGCTGAAGAGGCTGCCTCTGGGATTTGATGTATTATGTTATAAAATAACTACTGTATTATATTCAGTAATGGAGCTTGGGGGAAAAAATCCTCACTACATCTCCAAAAAAACCATTGTTGACATGGTGACTGAAAGATTCTGGTAGCTATAGGTTTGTTTGTTTTTTAAAGGCATGCCTTCACATTTTGCTATATACTTCAATTTTGGTGGATGAGCAACCCTATGTCTTCAATTGTCATGGGGAACAATATATTTTAATGAATTTGATTCTGTAAGCAGGAAAGATGTTTAATTTTTGGCTTTTCCAAAAAGTTAGCTTTAGACAGCCCTGTTTCCAGTAGTACAGGGCTCTAGAGGGAAAGGATTTCAGCTAGGATATAGTTTTTGGAAAGCCCATATGTTCCTGGAATAAATACAAGCTGACTCTACATCTCACTGGTCACATGGATCATGATTTCTATTGCCCAAGAACAGAAAGAGCAGAGATGGAGCTGATATTGATGATAATACAGATAAGGTTACTAAAGACCCGATCAGCCCTTCACACGATGTAAACTACTTCCAGTTGTTATCCATTGTACTTTGTCCCGGAAATATAGTAAAAAGTGTAGAAAAGTGGTGTGTGGGGAGGACACAGGAGATGTGTCCCCTCTGCATTCTTAGTGCATCTGGCCACAAGAGAATGTTATTAAAAACACATGGGATGTGATCTGTTATATTTACCCACGTTGAATCATTTCAGTGAAATGGATGAATGGGTGTTCTTCACTACTTTGCATATCCTGTAGAAGATCTTGATAAGGAAACAGAAGCTCTTCATAACTGATATCATTACTTCTTCAAAAGACTATTGTTTGTATTGTGAACACAACTTATGTTTATTGTAGATTTTTGCTTATTGTATCTTGTATAAGCTGTGAAATATATGCTTGGCATTGTTATACTTTGGTAATAGTGGACCTGTTTTCTTAGTGGCTCATCTTCCTCAGCCCCAGAGGAGGGAGAGAAAGGTGCCACTGTCAAACATACTTTGCGGTGACTTATTTCTCTCCCCGGTTCTTTTCTGGGGCCCAAGAAGGCAACGGTCCACCTTCCTCAGCCCCAGAGGAGGGAGAGAAATGTGCCACTGTCAAGTGCTGCCGAGTGCTCTCCAGGTAGTGCTTGGCAGTCTCTGCCTCGACCCTCCTCTCAACCTGAGGGAGCAGTGGGCCACTGCATCCATATACTGAAGAGAAGGCCAAAACAAATAGGGGCTGGGACGAAGAGCCAAAAGGGTTCTTCACCCCAGAAAAGTAGTTTATAACAAATTGGTTTATAACAACAAAATGGTTTATATTAACACTTGTCTAATGGAGGGAAGGAAAGCCTGGGAGGAAGGGATCATGGGAAAGTGGTTTATAGCAACACTTATCTAATGGAGGGAAGGAATGCATGGCAGGAGAGGATCCTGGCAAAGCTGTTTATAATAACTGGTAAAATGGAGGGAAGAAAAACCTGGGAGGAGGGGATTGTGACAAAGTGGTTTGTAATAGCACTGGTCTAATGCAGGGCAAGAAAACATGGGAAAGATAGATTATGTCAAAGGGGTTTAAAATTCCTCCACTCCCCTCCCCAAATGGGATTAGGTCCATAGCAATCTTGGCACTCACTCATGTGATGGTTGATGGAAGAGCGTGTTGGTGATGACAAGTTTGTGTTCCACAATTTGGTGAGAAGTAGGAAGAGGTTATCTCACAAATCCCGCAACAACAAACCAGGGATGAGCTTGCAGTTTGGAAGAAGTCAGCAATGCCATCAGCCAACAAAAAAATAACAAAGCCAGCAGACCTGATGGGATCCCTGCTGAAATCTTTGAAGAGGGAGGACCTGAGCTGACACAACAACTCCACCAGCTCATAGAAAAAGTGTGGGTGACCAAGAAAATCCCAGCAGACTTCAAGGATGCCACCATCATCAACCTCTTCAAAAAAGGGGAAAGAACAGACTGTGGAAACTATTGAGATATCTCCCTGCTAACCTCCACTGGGGAAATCCTCGCAAGAATCCTTGGAAACCACCTTCTACCCCTCTCAGAAGACACTCTCCCAGAATCCTAGAATGGCTTCTGGCCCTCCAGAGGAACAGTAGACATGATCTTCACCGCACAACAGCTCCAAGAAAAATGCAGGGAACAAAATCAACCTCTGTACGTGGCGTTCATTGACCTTGCAAAGGCATTCAACACAGTAAATCACAGCGCTCTCTGAACCATCCTCCAAAAATTGGGTGCCCTAACAAATTTGTAAACATCCTGCATCTCCTCCATGATGGCATGATGGCAACAGTCTTGGACAGCAATGGCTCCCAAAGTGACCCATTTAAAGTGGAATCAAGTGTCAAACAGGGATGTGTTATTGTCCTAACTTTATTTTCCATCTCCATCGCTGTGATACTTCATCTTGTTGATGAGAAACTTCCCACCGGAGTGGAAATCATCTATCGGACAGATGGCAAGCTGTTTAACCTCAGCAGACTGAAAGCCAAAACCAAGGTTACAACAACATCTGTTATAGAACTCCAATATGCTGATGATAACGTCATCTGAGCGCATTCAAAAGAAGACCTACAAGCCACTCTAAACACCTTTGCAGAAGCATACGAGAAGCTCATTGAACATCGAGAAAACCAAAGTGCTCTTCCAGCAGTCACCAGCCAATCCCTCTCCAATGCCAGAAATACAGCTTAATGGTGTAACATCAGAAAATGTTGATCATTTCTGCTACTTTGGCAGCCACCTCTCCACAAGTCAACACTGACAACATTGACCATTAAAATACAACACCGCCTGAGCTCTGAGAGTGCAGCTTCTTTTCCAAATGAAGCAGAGAGTGTTTGAGGACTGGGACATCCGTAGAGACACCAAGTGGCTTGTTTATAAAGCTATTGTCCTCCCAACCCTGCTATATGCCTGTGAGACGTGGACTATCTACAGACATCACATGCAGCTCCTAGAATGATTCCATCTGTGCTGCCTCTGGAAAATCCTGCAAATCGCTTTGGAAAATAAGTGGACAAATGTCAGCATGCTGGAAGAAGCAAAGAGCACCAGCACTGAAGCGATGGTCCTCCGCCATAAACTCTGCTGGACCGGCCACATTGTCCGGATGCCCGACTACAGTCTCCCAAAGCAGTTGCTCTACTCCGAACTCAAGAACGGAAAACGGAATATTGGAGGACAGGAAAAGAGATTTAAAAATGGGCTCAAAGCCAATCTTAAAAACTCTGGCATAACCACTGAGAACTGGGAAGCCCTGGCCCTTGAGCACTCCAGCTGGAAGTCAGCTGTGACCAGCAGTGCTGTAGAATTTGAAGAGGCATGAATGGAGGGCGAAAGAAACATGCCAAGAGGTAGGCACGTCAAGCCAACCCCAACCAGGACTTCCTTCCACCTAGAAACCAATGCCCTCACTGTGGGAGAAGATGCAGATCAAGAATAGGGCTCCACAGTCACCTATAGACCCATCGCCAGTACACTGATCTTGGAAGACTATCCTACTCGTACAACGAGGGATCGCCTATGTAAGTAAGGTTCAGAATGCAGGGAAGAATGGGAAAAGGCATCTGATGGGATTTGTAAAACAAAACAATGTATTTTAAAAGGGAAGGGGATGAACCCCCCCCCCCACACACACACACACACACACACACACTTTCTGCAATGCTTCTGATGAAATCCTTAATGTTAGAGAAGGGATCCCTAGCTTCTGGTATCTTATGTTTTATTTATTTATTTCTATTTTAAGCAATTGTTGTGCTTAATATTTATTGTTTGAACCAACTTTTCCAATCAAACAATTAGGTTACACTTTTTTTCTGGGGAAAGAGGCAGAGGACTTAAGGACATATTTAAAAAACAATATTTATAGAATGGTTTTTCATTTCTGTTTCCCCCGCTTAATTTAAAACAATAGAGTCATCACTTTTTTCATATACCCAAAAAGAATGTAAAGGAATGTAGTGTGCAAGCTTCCAGGAGGCACTCCATAGTAAATTTGGCCCATCAGAATTTATGCAGGAAGTTAAGCTTGAAAAAGGTACTGACATGAAGGTGGAGAGGAGGATCCCCAAATGCAGCAAAAGAAAAGACCATGGAAAATAGAAAAGACACCTGGAAAATACTGCTAAAATCTAAATCAATTAGTTGTTTTAATTAAATCTGATGCATGGGACAAACAGAATGTAAGATGAAATCTAAATATGGTAAATAATAAATGGGAAGAGCTCTGTAGAATTGAAATGAACTCGCTGATAATAAAAATTGGAACATTAAGCCAGGGAATAAAGAGGACAGTGATGCAGTTTTTAAACCAAAGCAGATTGTCCTGGATATTCATCCCCAAGAGAAAAAATATGTCCATTGGGGGGTCCAAAAGCTCTTCCTTTAAGTCATCTGAACATTATTCTAAATTTGAGGTTATCAGCAGATAGATATTAAAACTTTAGGGACATTGAACCCTCTCCAGTAAAATAAGGTTGGTCTCCATTGAACATTCAGACACTTTGATGGGGATATTTCTGTATTCTGAAATGGTTCATTTCATTTTTTAAAAGAAAAAGGTGCAAAAACTTGTAACACAAACCTTTAGAGATATAGGAACAATCAAATTTGGTCCCAGTGTATGTGCGAGTGAAGAGCCTTGCTAACTAGAAAGAATGACTAGTAACTCTGAAATATTTTTAAAATCCCAAACTTTTAAATATGCTCTGGGGAGGTGTAGAGGAGGGTGGGCAAAGTAATGACCAGTAACATCTGCAGGCTTTCAGTTTGCCCACCCTATTGCAGCAAATACTGTTAATAAATGGCAAAAGTCAGCAGAGGAAGTTTTGCTGAAATCATTTGGAACTCACCTCCATGCAGAACACACAGCTATCCCTGACAGATTGAATATTCTTCAAAAGGAACTAAAAGAAGTGATCTTGGGAGGGAGGAATTGTTTTGAATTCAGTAAATCATCAAACAATGGAATCTGTAGAGAATTTTTTTTTCCTAGCTCCAGTCAGGAAGAAAAGAAATTCAGACCATTGCTGAGGTACAGATTAAAGAGTGCTCTATAAGAAATAATACTGGTACTCTGTTGTTCAATGATAAATGATTGGCTTCTTAATGGCTGGCATCATATCAACCTATACTGAAGTTGCAACCCAGATAAGATGATGTTGGGTATAATGAGATACAATTCACTCCGATAAATAATAATGCTTTTTAAAATATGCCCCAGACTTTTTGAGCTCAGAAGGCAGATCACAAAAGTAAACTGTAAATCTGCCCAAGTCTTTGTGCGTTCTTTCAGTAACAAGTAAATGTAACAGGTTAATAAAAAACTACGGAATGACTGGACGATGCAACTGGAAAATGATTTTAGTAAGAAGACGCTGATGATTTATGTTGGTTTTGTATGGTTTTTATATCATATACTAAATGTTTCTAATTGTATTTTATGTTTGTTGGAGCATCAAATTGTTGCCGACTATAAACCATCTTGAGTCGTCTACGGGCTGAGAAAGGTGGTATACAAATATAGTAAATAAATAAATATGGCACCATACCTTCAATTTTGTCTGTGAGCATATACACAAATGATGTGGTGTCTTATGACTTCTGAGTGCCATTTGGGAAAGGTATGAGTGAAAACAGAGTTATGGGGACAAAGGTGTGGTTTTGCACATTTTGGTGCATTTGATGTTTATGTGTTTTTAAATTGAAAATGAAGCCAATATAACTGAACTGAGGTTATAAGAAAATACATAAGAATGGAAATATAAAAGGTATGGACAAGAATAGACTACACGGGCAGAATCAGAAGGAAGTTCAACTACATTTTTATTTTTTTACTTTTTTAGTATTATAATTTTTTTATTATTATTCCTTTTTTTTCTCCCCTTTAATGAGTGGGAGGTTTGTCTGTCATCCCCCCCCCCCCCCCGGTATTTTTTGTGGGTTTTTTCTTCTTCCTCTTCTTTTTTCTTCACAGGATTGGGTTGGGTGTGTGCTTGTCTAAAATTTTCCTACTTTTCTATTCTCTTCTAATTATTCTCACACTTTCGCTGTATTTTAAAATAACTCAATAAAATTTATTTTTTAAAAAAAGAAAATGAAGCCAATTGGAACACCTAGAGTTCCAATTTAACAAAATTTTCACACTAAATAATTGTTTTTAAATGTTGGCCATACTACTCCTAGAATTATGTGCCTATATTTTGCTTTGATTGTTCCCATATACAGTTTGTGTTTTATATTTATATGTACTGGCCACTTTGTATAAACAATAAAACTTGATTGCTATTTCATTTTTCCGTTGCAGAAACTATTAGTTTCAATAAAATACTGTTATGATCATTCATTCATTTCTTTTATTGAAAAGGGGCAGGTAAAATATTTTAATGGGGATGTATTCTAATGCAAGTTTGCAATTTATTTTTGTACTATTCTGAGGAATTTGTTGTGATTAAACACTCTGATTTACCATTATCATTCCATATTGCCTTTGCAAAATTAGTATTGTTCAACTTCCATGCTCTGTTTTTAAATTGTGCTGATCTACAGTGCTGTTGGTTTTGTGATTTGCTTTTTACTTTTTAATAATCCAGAACAAACACGAGTAGGCTGGAAAATAAATAGGTATTTTGCAAGAACAAATTGCTTGGATAAGGGCAGCTGCTATCCAAAGTCATAACTATCAGTGGAGCATGAGCTGCTCAATTGGCATCATATTTACACACTGCAAACATATTTGTGCTGTTGAGCAAATCTGAGTTTCCCAGGGGATGTGAATCTGTGGGCAAACAAAAACAAAGGGCCTAGTGGTGAATTACATAAAATGCTTGAGTTAAAATCCATTTGCCAAATCAAGTAGGATCTTGGTTTTGTGGGCATGGAAGTGTAAATGTATGCACCGGTGCACACACATGCTTCTTAAAGTATGGCCTACAGTCCTCAAGGTTGTTCTTCTAGCTCACTCCAGCTATCCTCAGGCCTCATCTGACCCTACCCCTAGAAACAAAAATCTGTCCAAAATGCCCTTTTCAATTCCTAGAGTCCTCTTAGATAATTACATTGTCATTGAGCATGACACAATTCTTTCTCCATTTCCCCAAAACCTAAAAATAGGAAGTGAATTTCCAATCACTTTTGAGGGAAATTTACTCAATTTTGGGGTTGTTGAAGGCATTGGGTGTGGAAAAATGGACTCAGGTCTTCTAAAATAGTCTATCTCTGCTTTAAATCCTAAGAAGTCTCAAAGCTGTGCCTAAAGAGCTCAGGATACAATTCTACATTGCAGGGTGCAATATTAGTACATCCCTCCACCCAGGCATGTAGCCAGGGGGAGGGCTCGGGGGGCTTCAGCCCCCCCCCCCGAAATTCTCATGGTGGTTCGCGAAAAGGCCTTACTGGTGCATTATTTAAACTGTTATGTTTATTCATATCATGATCTGATCACCATACTCAATATATCCCATATGCATGGGGGTATTGGGGTAATGATACAAAAGGTTTGCTAGGCTAGACCCTCTTTCACTCAGACTCAGCCCCCCCGAAACTCAGCCCCCCCGAACCCCCCCGAACCCCCCCCCCCGAAAAAAATTCAGCCCCCTCTCCCCCCCCCCCCCCGAAACAAAATCCTGGCTACGGGCCTGCCTCCACCTCTTTTCAAGAATTCCCTATTCCATTCTGGCACTCTAGGACTGACCATTAAGTCAGCAGAACTTTGTTGGCAATCGTTGGTTCCATATCTCAGCATATACATCATGCCTTTTCTTTGTCACTAAAGAGTCACAAGTGATTTCAATGTATCTAGAATTTAGATGGTTTCCCTGCAAGAGTAGGATAGGATACTAAATGGCTTCAACTCAACATCTGTTATTTTAGAAATTAAGGTGGATAGGTGAAATAATGCGCATCTTGTGCAATTTATTTGAATTATTTCTCAGACAATGTGATCGGTTAATAGCCTACAAAAATACTTCCATATGGAAACAATTCTTTAAGGTTTGAAGGAGGTTTGTTGTTGTTTGCATGAATAACCCCATATTGTATGGAATCTTTTCATACTTTCTGGGGTTTCACTCATGAACCCCACCCCATGCGCAAATTTACTCTGAACAATGTGATGTCAAACATATATGCTCCTTCTATTTTCAGTAACAACTATCACTGCTATTTAAAATAATGTTTTATTATATATATGCAAAACTGTCTCATCTGAGAAAAATAAGTGAGGGATAATTTTTATTTCTATGATTTCAATTTCTAGGCTAAGCCCAACATCCCATTAAGAAATGAGTTTTATCAGTCACATCTAACTTGCTTGCAGCAAAACAGATAGATGAAGAAGTAGATTCCAAAACTTTCATAATGAGGCTATACATGTCCTATATGAATTATAGCTCCTTAAGGCAATATTTACATATACACAGCTTTCTCTGTATACATGTAGTGATATTAAACAATATAATTTCAGCTAAATAATTTTGTATGTATAGACCAACTGCTATACAAGTCATGCTAAAGATTTAACTAAGTGGAATAATTTAAAGGAAACCTAGAGTGTATCTACATTGTAGAATTATTACAGTCTGGCACCATTAATGGCTTTGGTTTTTAATTTTTAACATGTTTTTATGGATTTAACTGATTATTTAAAAATACCATTGATATTTAATTCTGTTTTAATGTTTATATATTTGAAGATTTTAAATTGTACTGAAATTCTTTAAATGTAAGTTGCTTTGAGTCTCCTTGTGGAGAAAAAATGGGGTACAAATAAACATAGTAATAATGACTTTTGCCCTCTTTGCCAAAAATGGTGGTGCTTCACCAAACTACAAATTCCAGGATTCCATGGCCTTGAACCATGGCAGTTAAAATGGTCTGGATCTGCATTAATTCTACAGTGCAAATTCACCCATTCTGAGTGTTAGACTGTAAGTGTCTAAAATGTCTCTCAATGATAAAATGTAAATCTCATGTTATTTGCTATGTGATTCAAACACACTCACAGTCTAAAGAATGAACACTTTGCACAGCTCAGATAGTTATGGGGTAGATAGATAAATATTTTTCTGCCCTCAGACTGTATATCTGCCAAATGCAAAGGCTTATTGGAATCGATAATCAAAATTTCAAATATTTCCCCTCATAGGGTAAGATCATGACTGCTTTTGTACATTTCCCAAATGCTTCAGAATTTTTGGGGGAAATTCAGAAATTGTCATTTATATCACTAGAAAACAAAATTTTCATTGAGTTAGGTCTGACACTTTTAACTAACTTTTGGCATCTGAATCCAAAAATGATCCCAGGTTTTTTCTATCACGTCATATTTTTAAGGTATAGGATACCCTCCCTTTATCTCAAAAATCATAGAAAATGTACATAGAAAGGAAAATAAAGAAAACATTACTTAAATATATCATTTTAGAGTTATTTTATTCACACAAAGGCTATATTTATTACTGTAAGTCAAATTGTGTACAAATAGTAAAGTTCTGCTAAAAATATACATATTAAGGTAAAAATTATGCTTATCACTTTTCCAGGAATGCTTAATCTGTGAACAATCCCACCTGATGCTTCAATGGTAATCAGCCATCGTACGTGCATCCCATCTACATTGATACCATGCCTCCATGGTCTTCAAATCTTGGTGGAATTATTCACCTTGCTCATCACTGACACTTATGACGAGAAATAGCAATAGTTCCATCAGGAAACCATGAAAGAGAAAATAGCTCTTCCCTATTGCCTGTCCATGTTCCAGGATACTCCCTTGAATGCAGAGCGCAGAAGGGTAATATGGTTTGTGCTGCCTTGGACACAATTTTCCAGGCTTGGCACTTGACTTCAGAAGTCATTATTCTGAAAATAATAGTGATGTTGATGATCATGTTTGCATTAGATAACCTGGATTCAACTGATGATGAGAAGAATAATAAAAGATATTTTGAATGTCCAAAAAAGCATGTTTCTCAAGTACTGATGAGTATCTTCACAGTTCCAGATTTTTCTATGCAAAAATTATATATGGTTGTTTTGTGCAGAAAACAGCACAGAAATATTATTTTCTGCTCATAATGTGAATGTTTCATAAATTAAATTCGAAATTGCAAATACTCTTTGAAAACGTTAGTCAAAGACTATTTCACAGTGAGAAGAAAATTGTTAAAACTACTAATTTCTTTCTCCAAAAACATTAGCAAAGAATTAAATCCCTACTTCTCAGCCCTGCTGTTTTTGATGTTCAACCCTGCGACTACTAAAAGAAAATAAAGCTCTTTGAAGCCATATTTTTCTCAGTGACCCTGATACCTAAGAAGAAACAGATTTAGTGGCCTTCAGCTGAAAGGACTGTGTTTATATGACATTGTGAAATTAAAGTAACATTAAGAGTTACTAGAGCAATACATTGTAGATCTTTTGGGTCATCAAGGAATGGCACAAAGCAAGAATTTTATGAGTAGGTATGAACTCAATGTATATCTAGAACACTTTTCCAATCTGAAAAACCTATGCAGATATTTGCAGAGAAGTACCAATAGCATTATGATGTTTCATGTCTTTCAGAAATGATTAAATGTTAGTGTGGAGAGGAAAAGAATATCCCATTATTAGTGGGATCAATCTTCTCCACACTTCCACCCCCACCCCCCATCCTCATATGTTTCCCATGGAAGCACTTCCTGTAGCTCTACTTCTATTGGGGGGGGAGGGGTGGCTATTCTAAGCACAACATCTCCCAGTATGAGCCCAGTCAAATTCTAAGAACAACTTTCTTTCAGAACCACTACTAGATCAAGCCATTCTGATGAAGACACAGAAGAAAGCCTTCTTGGTGACTACACTTGCACTGTGGAATTTCCTTCCAGGAAGGCTAGGTTGATCCCCATGTCTGCTTCTGGCAGCAAGCAACATCCTTCCCAAGTTTTTGATAGTTAATTGTCTGATGCAGATGTCCTTATTTATTGTTATTGTTTATTGTTTATATGTTTATTGTTATTGTTGTTGCTGCTGTTATTATAAATATATATTTAAACAGCATTTTGAAAGTTTTAATGATTTTAATATAATTGGTTTATAAATAAAATATTTGTATTATCCTTTGTTTTAATTCAAAGTGTGAGATTTCTTGGGTTTCATAATTGCAGAAAGGTGGAATATAAATACATAAATAACAAATATAGGATTCAGGTAGAGCTGGCATTGCAGAGTTTGTGCAAACAGAGTGCATGTGTTGTTACAAATCCTAAATAAAATTTAAAAAATACAACAGTACTCTGGTTAGGCATTGACTGAACTCTTTGCACTTCCAAACTCCCTTCTCAATTTCTTCAAATAAAATCAGAGACTCTTCAGTAGGAGATAGATTGTTCTCCAATACAAATCCCTAAAGTATCTTGGGACTCTCTTGGGTTTCTTCGGCTATAAACAAACAAACAAAGTAGAGCCATTTGATTGCTTTGTGATCTGATGAACCTTCCAGGGAGAGAAGGTGAGAAAAAGCTGTCTGTGAGAAAAGCATATGAAAAAAGAGAGAAAATGTAATGGGATATTTACATATCTGCATGACTCTAACACGGTGTGATATGCTATTTTAAGACATTTTCTCTTTATTCTATGAAGAATTGTGTGAAACATGTAGGATTCACAAAGAAAAAAACAATTAAAGCAAAAGGGTAGAATAGAGGGACAAACAAAAGACAGTAGACCTGTGACATGGTATGCATAGAGTAGATACAGTTTATTTTTACTGACACATCTTTAACAGGGTGGGCCACTTTATAGCTCTCTTCATTGCAAATGATGGGTTTAAATTTGTTTTTTTAATTTGCACTTCCCATCTTTTGCAACATTCTTCATATATTTGATGGAGACAACCTGGAATGTAAATATTTAAAGTGTAGGATATGATAAAATGGACAGATATATACATCTAACGCAAGAATTTTAAAGCTTCGGTCTTCAAAGGATTAGAAGCTTAAATTTCTCAATAAGGAGGTCGACTGCCTCACAAAACTACAAATCCCAGGATTCCATAGGATGCAATCATAGCAACTAAAGGGGACTCAGCATACTGGAAGTGTATAGTATCAAAGGGCTCCCCATAATGTTACCAATTGTGTGTCTTCACTGTTAGCAAGCATACCTAACTCATTACAGCAGAACCTTCTATGAGGGAGAAACAAGTGAGCAAAGACATAGTATAAACCCCTCTTCCTCCCACCAGAAATGTCAGTTGTGTTTTCTAAACCCCTTTTGTTTCCCACACAGTTTTTTGGGTGCTTTATACAAGCAGAAGCATCTCAATGTATTAACGCTTGAGGCAAAGTTCTGTGGCATCGCTACAACAGAGGCATAGATAGTAATTGGCTGCTGGATTCTCCCTGCTGAATAAATGTCCTGTTTGTCCAACATACAAGCCAGACTTCCTGGAGGATTACCATCTTGTCATGTGTTTGTTTGGTAAACGCTCACTGTACAATTTCTCTCCTGGTGGGACCCATATGGAACTGACTCAGGGCCAATTTTAGAAAGTATCTTTTAACAATGGTAGTATATTGGGACTTTATTCACTGAAATCAGCCTAGCAAAAGAGCAACACAGAGATGGCCCAGTAGACAAACTGTCCTCTTGGAACCCATTCATTTGGAGCAAAGACAAGAGTACAGAAGTACAGAAAAAGCTGGTGTTTGGCGTGCACTACTTTTTGGAACAGTTACACATTTTTCTTTTAGAAGACTTCTCAGCTCATTAATAGAGGGGCGTTTTTTTTCTTCTTTCGCTTAAATTAAAAATATGTTGGAGAGGAGGCAGCAGCCAAGGCTCCCATGCACACATGGAGTAGAAAACAGAAACAGAGGCAGCACTTTGCAACAAAGTCTGTCTATTCTTGACTGAATCAACAAAGGCCTCATGACCTTGCCTCTGCCTGCTGGAAGAGCAACAGAGCGTCATTGGAGACAGGCTGGGAAATGATGATGCTGTACATGTTGCTGTCTCCAACATAAAAGTTAAGGGCGAAATGGGGAAGATTGATATGACAGTCCAACACAGAAACCTCCTCCTCTCAGGATGAATAAGGAGAAGGTACAACAACAGGCTTTTTTTACCCAAGACACACAATCTCAAACAATGTTTGCCCCTTGGCCCGTATGTCCAGTACATACAATTGAAACAAGTTGTATTAAAATGCCTATCCCTTCCAAAAGACAGGTAGATTAATCCATTTATTGTCACATTTGAATAGACACTATTGATGTTGTTTACTCACCCATTTCTTAATACTGTAAACTATGTAACCTTCATATCCGATTCCCAAGCAAGGAACTGAAATTGTAGGTTTTTGCAAAGGCTGTACTGGGGAAAAAATTATCAGAAAAACTCCTTTTTTTGTGGAAAGAAACACAGCTTTTTATGGGTGTGATTTGAAATGTAGAATTATTCTAAAGGGCAGAGTGGATCACCTGGTACTCATGGCTTTTTAAAATAGAAATATTAGTAATGGGGAGGAGTACAAAAGTGGATATTGAACAAGGGCAACTTTAAGATCTTACACTTTCATCTTCCATTGCTGTCTAATTTTCTATGATTTTTAAAAAGAAAAGAGAAAGAAAAAAGGAACATTTCTTTTCTAATCTAAAACAGAAGAATAGAAAAGTGGATATACAGTGTTTTGAAACAAAAAAGATAGAAAAGTTGAGAAATGGAAAATAGAAAGCCCTAAATACCCTGTCTCTGCTGTCCATAATAAAAAAAATCTATTCTTTTTGCCATAAAACTTCTTATCTCTGGTAGATTAACTTTCCAGGATCCCTTTGATACCAAAGGGGATCCTGTTATTCCTGTCACTAATTTTTCTTTTCTTTTTTTCCTTGTTATTCCTACATCTCTGTGCTACTAATTTTTCCTTGGTGCTATAGAAAACCCAATATTTTTGTTTTCCTTCATTTAAATAGTCATTAAAAGACTGCCATTCTTCTTCAAATTAAGCCTAGTCAATTTGTCAATTTCTTATTACAGTTTTAGATTTCTTCTCCAAATTTGGCAGAGTCTAGTGATTGTGTAAACCTAAATTGTCCATTTCTACCAGGTCCATAATTTTTGTAATTCATAAAGTCAGAATTTCCTCTTGTTCCTGGTAATCACAAAAGCTCTTCTCCTATTATTTATCGAATCCACTCCATTTATATATTTTGAATTATCCTCGAGGTGCTCATAATGGAAATAGTAAATGATCATCCAATTCTTCTTCATGTGGAGTGGCATGCCACTGTAGTTAAACATCTTTTTTATCCACAATCTATTGAGGTTGCCATCTCCTCCTGTCCTCCTGGATGTTTGCATTCTCCTTTGTCCTCTGATCTTTCCTCTGCATTTAGGTATTTTCTGAACCCCTCGGAGTAATCCTGGGCCTTCATGACTGCCGTTAGCCAATACCTTTGTGCTTTATCATCAGCCCCTCTAGGTTTTTCTATCTGAAACTGTAAACTTTCTTCTTAAGTTTATCTGTCAGGAAGAAGTAAGCTCGTTAGATACCAGCTTTAACATGGAAAATATTTTGAAAGAAATAAAGAAACTGTCTAAAAAACAAGATACATTAAAGAAAGATATGGCGGACAAACAAGAAGAATTTTTCAAAAAGCAAGAGCAGAATTATAATAAGATGACGGAGGAGTTTCAAGAAATTTCTTTTTCTTTTTCTTCCTCTCTCTTTCTTTCTTTCTTTCTTTCCCTTTGCTCCTTCCCCTCCTTTCCGTCACAATCTTCCCTCCCCTTCCCCATCGCCCTGTCCCTACCCCCCCCTCCTCCCAGTGCCTTTCCCTCACATTATGTACCTGAGTTCCTTTTCCTTCTTCTTTTACCCCCCAATCTTTTAAATCATGTCACAGAAAATTCAATAAAATATATTTTAAAAAAAAAGAAATGGAAAAAAAAGATGGAAGAAGAATTTCAAATAATCACCCTCTTTCGTTGTAATTTTTCAAATATTTCAATAAAAAACTACTTTTTGAGAAGTAAGCTCACTGTGTTCTTTCTAATGAAATTCTTTGGATTAAAATATACCAAGAAGAAAGGAAAGCCGATTTCTAGTAGTTTCTTAAGAACACAACAAAACATTTGGCTTTCAGAAAACAGAAGTGCCAAAGAAAAAATAATTGCCTAAATAATAAATGATCAAAATATATGTGTTAGACCTAAATCTTAACAGCTAGTTTTGAATAGAATAGGCCCACTAAATTAAAAGGATATGTAATTAAAGCCACAATGCAAAGTTAAAATGAATGCCCTAACATTTCAATTTCTCTTTACTACATGAGTAAATTTGCAATTGTTATTTTCCTTTGAAATTAAATATTATGTGCCTAGGAAGGAAAATACAGCTACTAGATTGCAGTAGAGAAGGTGTGGGCCACAGGTCAAATGTGACTTCACTTCTGCAGCTCCCAAAGCTATCCATTAGTACCCCAAATTCTCCTAACCTTCTCCAGTTTTTTTAAATGACTTGATGCAACCTTAAGAATAAAATTGCCTTTCAAAATTCCCAAACTCATAAAAACATGCAAAAAAAAAGCCTCACAATCCTCTCTTGAGATTATTAAAATGCTTTCTTTTCTCTCTGTTTCCTGTACAAAATGGCAGTGAAAACTACTTCTGATTACAATTTTGAAGTGCAAATAGAGGAAAGAGAAGGGTTTTTGTTTTGTTTTTAGCATTCATGTAAGATTACCAAGAGAGTTAAGGTGAAATTGGCCCCAACACAGTAGCGATCCATGTACTAGATGAAGGTCAGCCAGAAACAGTGCAGATAAACTATAAATTTTCAGAAACGAATGTAAGGGAAAGATCAGGTGTAATTATGTGTTGAATAATCAGATACCGAGAAGAATGAGGCAGTGGTAGTGGAGGAAGGACAGAGGAAGAGGAGGAGTAAGAAAATAGCACAAAACAAAGCATGTCGCCAGCATTGTTATTATTTACCTTGCTAACCTCTATTCTATATACTTGCAGTTGTAGAAATTGGAATTTCTTCTCTACATTGTTGGCTGTCATTCTCTTTCACTCACACTGATTCAGGTTGTTGTTCCAGCTGGCTACTTTAGTTTCAGTTGGTATGCAGCGTTTCCAATAGTAGTCTTCACTCATCTTTCTCTCCAGCTTGTTCAAAAACATCCCACTGTGCCTTCAGACCTCTCCACCCTACTACTGGCATTTCTCCAAGCACTTGCTTTCTTCATATTTGTTGTCTTTCCCAAAGTAAATTAAGCTGGAATCATTTAACTTTGCACCAGAGACTTCTGAAATTCTTGCCCTCTACATGGCTCTCTGGGTCAGAAGAAGGGCCTAGGGCTGTCTGTCCATTGCCACAAGGATGTTGTTGAAAATACCTTCCCTGTCATAAATGATATTTGTCCCATACTTGCTATTTAGGTAGAAACATTTCTCTTTACTACATAAGTAAATCTCAAAGTTGCTGTTCCATTACACTATTGTGAACTGGCTTATACACTCATGATATATTTACAAAGTATACTCAGTTGACCTTCTGTATTCATGGATTTTGCATCCAAAGATTCAATCATTCACAGTTTAAGAATATTTTTAAAACATCAAAAAGAAACTGACATTGCTTGGAAAGGATCCCCAGAGACCATCCAGCCCAACCTCATTCGGCAGTAAAAGAAGACACTATCAAAGCCCTCACAACAAATGGCCAACCAGTTGGAAGGGAACCCTACATTCCATCCAGTCCAAGACCCTCCTTCCTTCCCTTCATCCCTTTTTCTACATTCCTTCTTTCTCTTCCTTTTACTTCTTTCCCTCCCTCCCTTCCCTCCTTCCTTTCCTTCCTTCCTCCCTTCCTTTCATTTTCTCCATCACTCCTCCCTCCCTCAGTCCCTTTCTTCCCTTCCTCCCTTTTTTTCCTTCCTTTTTCTCCTCCCCTCACCAGCTTCATCCTCCTTTATTGAATCTACAGTGTAGATGCACCCAAAGTCCCCCCTTCCACACTGCCATGTAAAATCCAAATTATCTACTTATGACTGGATGGCAGTGTAGACACATGCACAAATGGTCACAAACACACACACACACACACATGGATGGATGGATGTTGGATCACTAGTTGTTATATCTATATCTGTATCTATCTATCTATCTATCTATCTATCTATCTATCTATCTATCTATATATCTATACTTACAATACTTTATATATTACAATTATATATATTGCTATATCTATATAAATAAAAAAGTAATATTCGTTTGTGGGATTAACTGAACTCAAAAACCACTGGGCGAATTGACACCAAATTAGGACACAATAGACGTATCAGGCCAACGAGTGACTGTCACTCATAAAAACACTGAAAAATACAGCAGAAGAGACTTAAAAAGTAAAAAAAATACATTCCAATGCATGTGCAAAACCAGATAGATAGATAGATAGATAGATAGATAGATAGATAGATAGATAGATAGATACTAGCTGTGCCCTGCCACGCGTTGCTGTGGCCTATAGTAAAACTTATCAAAGTTGAGGTAGATATCTGGACTATTATGAAAGAGAGGTACCTACCTATTCCTTCCCCCTTTTCCTCCCCCTTTCTCTCCTTTCTTCCTTCTCTACCTCTTTCTTTCTTTCACTACTTGGTTTCATCCTTCTCTCTTTCCTTCATTCCCTCCCCCTTTCTTCCTTTGCCTTTCTTCCCTCCCTGTTTGCTTCCTTCTTTCTCTTTTTATTTCCTTTTATTTTACCACCATCATAACAATAACAATAATGCAATGCATTGCCTCTGGGACCTGACACCTCTCCCATTCCCCCAGGGTCTAATAGGAATAATAGCATAACAATAATAGAAATAACAACCTTTACCCGCCACGTGTTGCTGTGGCCAAAATTCCCTCTTTCTCGCCTTCTTTCCCTCCTTCCTTCCTTCCTTCCTTCCTTCCCTCCCATCTTTCCTTCTCCTCTTCCTTCTCTATCTCTTTCCTTCCTTCCCCCTTTTTCTTTCTCTTCTGGTCTCTTTAATTCCTTCTCTCTTTCCTTCTTTCCTTCCCTCCCTCTTTCTCTACATCTTCCCCCTTCTTTCACTCCCTCTTTCCCTCCTTCATTCCCTTTTTTCTTTCCTTCTCTCCTTCCTTCCTTCCCCCTTTTTCTTTCTCTTCTGGTCTCTTTTCTTCCTTCTCTCTTTCCTTCTTTCCTTCCCTCCCTCTTTCTCTACATCTTCGCCCTTCCTTCACTCTCTCTTTCCTTTCTTCATTCCCTTTTTTCTTTCCTTCTCTCCTTCCTTCCCCCTTTTTCTTTCCCTCCCTCTGTCTCTCATTTCTTCCTTCTCTACCTCTTTCCTTCCTTCCCCCTTTTTCTTTCTCTTCTGCTGTCTCTCTTTTCTTTCCTTCCATCTTTCCTTTTCTTTCCTTTTCTTCTTTCTTCTTTCTCTAACTTTCCTTCCTTCCCCCTTTTACTTTACCTCCCTTTCTCTTTCTTCCTTATTTCCTTCCTTCCTGTCTTTCCTGGATTTTGACAGGGCGGGAAGGGGCGGGGTGGGGTTTGGAGGTGGCGTGAAGTAAAAGGAGGTAAGATTGGGGCAGGGGAGTGATGGAGCGTGGGGTTGTGTGTGTGGGGGGGGGGCGGGGGGAGTGATGGAGCGTGGGGTTGCGTGTGTGTGTGCGGCGGTGGGGGGAGTGATAGAGCATGGGGTTGTGTATGTGTGTGTGGCGGCGGGGGGAGTGGGGTTGTGTGTGTGTGTGTGTGCAGCGGCAGGGGGAGTGATGGAACGTGGGGTTGTGTGTGTGCGTGCGGCGGCAGGGGGAGTGGGGTTGCGTGTGTGTGCGCGGCCATGGGGGGAGTGATGGAGCGTGGGGTTGCGTGTGTGTGTGCGGCGGCAGGGGGAGTGATGGAGCGTGGGGTTGCGTGTGTGTGTGCGGCGGCGGGGGGAGTGGGGTTGCGTGTGTGTGTGCGGCGGCGGGGGGAGTGATGAAGCATGGGGTTGCATGTGTGTGTGCGGCGGCGGGAGGTGTGATGGAGCGTGGGGTTGCGTGTGTGTGTGCAGCAGTGGGGGGTGTGATGGAGCGTGGGGTTGCGTGTGTGTGTGCAGCAGCGGGGGAGTGGGGTTGCATGTGTGTGTGCGGCGGCGGGGGGAGTGATGGAGCGTTGGGTTGCGTGTGTGTGTGTGGCGGCGGGGGAGTGATGGAGCGTGGGGATGCATGTGTGTGTGCGGCGGCAGGGGAGTGATGGAGCGTGGGGTTGTGTGTGTGCGTGCGGCAGGGTGTGTGTGTGCGGGAAGCGGTGCGGCGGGGCTTGGAGTGGGCATGGCTTTCGCAGAGGGAACATTGGTTAAGTTTCGTTGGGGGGGGTTGAGTTTTGTTGTTTTGCGGTTTTGTGAGTGTGTTGTTGTGCTGTTTTTCATTCTGAGTAGATATGTTTGTACCTTGTGGGTTGTGTTATGGCCATGGGAATTTTGGTTAAGTTTCGTTGGGGTTTTTTTAGTTTTGTTGTTTTGCTGTTTTGTGAGTGTGTTGTTGTGTTGTTTTTCATTTTGAGTAGATATGTTTGTACCTTGTGGGTTGTGTTATGGGCATGGGAATTTTGGTTAAATTTCGTTGGGGTTTTTTTGAGTTTTGTTGTTTTCCTGTTTTGTGAGTGTGTTGTTGTGTTGTTTTTCATTTTGAGTAGATATGTTTGTACCTTGTGGGTTGTGTTATGGGCATGGGAATTTTGGTTAAGTTTCTTTGGGAGGTTTTTGAGTTTTGTTGTTTTGCGGTTTTGTGAGTGTGTTGTTGTGTTGTTTTTCATTTTGAGTAGATATGTTTGTGCCTTGTGGGTTGTGTTATGGGCATGGGAATTTTGGTTAAGTTTCGTTGGGTTTTTTTAGTTTTGTTGTTTTGCCGTTTTGTGAGTGTGTTGTTGTGTTGTTTTTCATTTTGAGTAGATATGTTTGTACCTTGTGGGTTGTGTTATGGCCATGGGAATTTTGGTTAAGTTTCGTTGGGTTTTTTTTTTAGTTTTGTTGTTTTCCCGTTTTGTGAGTGTGTTGTTGTGTTGTTTTTCATTTTAAGTAGATATGTTTGTACCTTGTGGGTTGTGTTATGGCCATGGGAATTTTGGTTAAGTTTCTTTGGGAGGTTTTTGAGTTTTGTTGTTTTGCCGTTTTGTGAGTGTATTGTTGTGCTGTTTTTCATTTTGAGTAGATATGTTTGTACCTTGTGGGTTGTGTTATGGCCATGGGAATTTTGGTTAAGTTTCGTTGGGTTTTTTTTGAGTTTTGTTGTTTTGCCATTTTGTGAGTGTGTTGTTGTGTTGTTTTTCATTTTGAGTAGATATGTTTGTACCTTGTGGGTTGTGTTATGGGCATGGGAATTTTGGTTAAATTTCGTTGGGGTTTTTTTAGTTTTGTTGTTTTGCCGTTTTGTGAGTGTGTTGTTGTGTTGTTTTTCATTTTGAGTAGATATGTTTGTACCTTGTGGGTTGTGTTATGGGCATGGGAATTTTGGTGCAGTTTCGTTGGGGAGTTGTGGAGTTTTGCTGTCCCGTTGAACCAACCTAACAGATTTATATATATAGATGCAAACACACATATATACACATATACACAAATATATACCAACACATATACACACATACACACACAAAACATAGACTGGGTCACAGCAACACGTGGCGCAGGGGGTGGCTAGTAATGCATACATATTATATTATATACATTATTGTGTTTTTATATATATATATATTACTATGTTAAATAGACTCATAGAATACAGTTACAAGTGACTCTACCATGGTATTGGGGGAGAACAGTCAGGAAAGAAGGAGAGAAGAAAGGAGGGAGGGAAAAAGGGAAGGAATGTAGGAGGGAAAGGGGGAAGGAGGGAAGGAAGGGAGAGAAGGAAGGAAAGAAAGAGGTACCGAAGGAAGGAAGAAGAGAAAGCAGAAAGGGAAAAAAGGGAAGGAACGGTACGAAACAGGGAAGGAAGGAAGGAAGGAAGGAAGGAAGGAGAAAAGAAAATAAAAAGTGAAAGAAGGAAGAAAACAGGGAGGGAAGAAAGGAGACAAAGGAAGAAGTAGAGAAAGGAGGAGGGAAGGAAGGAAAGAGAGAAGGAAGGATGAAACTAAAGAGTGAAAGAAGGAATGAAAGAAAGAGGTAGAAAAGGAAGAAAGGAGAGAAAGGGGAAGGGGAAGAAAAGGGAGGGAAGGAATAGGTAGGTACCACTCTTTGATAATAGTCCAGATATATACCTCTACTTTGAAAATTCTTACTATAGGCCACAGCAACGCGTGACAGGGCACAGCTAGTTGCATATATAATGAAATTTGAGCATCCACAGATTTTAGTTTCCATGGGAGTCCTGGAACAAAATTAAGAGGATACTAAGAATGCACTGTATACTTTTTCAGCAAATACATTCAAACTGAACAATACCAAACTATAGTTGTATTCCTGTTCATGTCTTACACATGTGAAAACTCCCCTGCATTAATGACTGGACCTTTTGTTTGACATGAAATAGCTGTGCTTCATTCAAAAATGCCAAAGTAAAATTATGCATGTGGTTCCACTGCATACAACTGAATATTGTTCATGGAAGTACACACACATTCATGGAAGTCCACACACATGTACATACTGCATATTCTACATGCCAGTATATACAATGAAAATCACAATTCACTAATGACTATGTAACCACTCTATAACTCCATGATCATAAAGTTATGCTCCCAATTTAGGATCCTAGCCATTATACAGACAATCCTATTGTATTTTCCATCAGGCACCGCAGAGAGGCTTCTTATCTGTCCAAGGAAAAAGATATTTGAAGTTCCTAGTCCTGGGGCTTTTGCTAGGATCTACACAGACATCGGTAAGATAAAGAAATGGAGGGAGGATAAAAAGATGGGTTTACAAGAAAGGAAAATAAAAGCAGGATAAGTGACATGGTGGTGTTCTTAATAATCCATGTAACCATTTCCTTTTCTCCCAAGCACAGAACAAGGAACTGGGCAGTAAAATCATTGGTGCAACATTTTAGCTTAATTTTGATAAAGCTTTTAATGTAGTCATTTAAATTCAAACAATAATTTGACTTAAACATAATACAGGCAGTTCCCGAGTTACAAATATCCGACTTAAAAATGGCTCACAGTTAAGAACAGGGCTGAGACAACAGGAGGTGAGAGAAATCTACACCTCAGAAGGGAAATTCACTCCTGAAAGAGTTATCATGGGGAAAAGGTGTATCCATTGAAGGTTTCTCACCAATCCTTGTTTCCACAACACGACAAATTTTTCAAAATCCAATGATCACACGAACAGAAAATGAGGCAAAATCTTCTGAACAGGGGCACAGATAGCAAAACAAACACCATGGGGGTTTAACCTTTCCCTTTGATATCCTGTGTGTGTGTGTGTGTGTGTGTCTATATATATATATATATATATATATATATATATATATATATATATATAGCTTTTAAGTTACACTTAAAAATGTACCTGTTCTGATTTACAAACAAATTCAGCATAGGCCCCTTCTACAGATTATCTACTTTGGACTGGATTGTCTTGCAGTGTATACTCATATAATCCAGTTTAAACCAGATAATGTGGATTATCTGATTTGATAATCTGGATTACATGGCAGTGTAGAAGGGGCCTTAAGAACAAACATACAGAACCTATCTTGTTTGTAACTTGGGGACTATTTGTAGTTTATTGTTTTCCCTTCTGATAAGAATGGTACCTAATTTTAAAAACTGTGTTAACAATTCATTACACGTGTCAACTCTCTTCTACTAACTTTTGTGTTTTTGACTTGCATACTCAAACTAATGTAAAGGGGGAGGGGTTAGCTGGGAGTCATCATTGGTGTTGAAGTTTCACAAGGTCTTAAGCTTGAAAAATTTACACAAATGGCCTGGGCCAATGGCAGATGGACGGAGAATGCTTGTGTGAACTAACTGAAAAAAACATGAACAAATTCCTATGCACACTGCACATATCTTGTTTGTAGTGCAGAAAGAAAGAAAGTAAGTAAGAAAGAAAGAACATGTTTGAGAGCACAGTTTGAGAATCACTGGTTTGTCAAGTGGAATGAATGTAGTTTGTTACAATTTTAACTGCCATGGAGCAATGCTATGAAATAAAGAGAGTTGCAGTTTGGTGAAGCACCAACACTCTTTGGCAGAGAAGACTAAAGACTTTGTAAAACAACAGCTCCCATGATTCCATAGCATTGAGCCATGACAGTTAAAATGGTGTCAAACTACATTCATTCTACTGTGTAGATGCACTCAAGGTCACTAAGAAAGGCAATAGGTGCAACACACTCCAGATTGAGACTTGACACAGGAAAGCTCTCCAAATATGTCCTATTCTTGATGAGGGACACTTCAGCACTGAGCACTGTAGAATGAATGCAGTCTGACACCACCTTCACTGTCATGGCTCAGTGCTAAGGAATCTGAGGAGTTGTATGATTATGATTATGATTTTTATTACAGTATTCTATTTATTTATATCCTGCTTTCCTTTCTTAAAGGATGCTCAAAGTGGCTTTACAGCGGCCTGTATCCTTCCTTGCTAAAGAGTGCTGCTGCCTCACCAAACTACACCTTCCCAGGATTCCACAGCATTGAACCATGGAAGTTAAAGTGGTATCAAACAGCATTTTTCAATGCTGGGTGGTTTGAAAGAGGTGTGTGTGTGTGCGCGCGCGCGTGCCTTGGACATAGTTTTATTTGAGCAGCAGTTTATCTATTTTCATTTATTTTTGCAGTCTTCTTCTTCTTCTTTGCCACAGCTCATGGAATTTGGAGTTTTGTGAGGCACAAGCACTCCATGACAGGAAAAAGTTAAATAATAAAAATAATAATAGCATTTTTTACATTTTTTTAAACTTGCCTTATAAAAACCATGAAAAGCTGAATTCCCAGGATTCCATGTCACTGACCGATGGAAGTTCAAGTGGTATCAAACTGCAATAATTCTACAGTGTAGACAGGCCTTTAGCCAGGATTTTGATTCGGGGGAGCTGAGTTTGATTCGGGGGAGAGGGCTGAGTCTGAGTGAAAGAGGGTCTACCCTAGCAAACCTTTTGTACCATTACCCCAATACCCCCATGCATATGGGATATATAAAGCATGGTGATCAGATCATGATATGAATAAACACAACAGTTTAAATAATGTACCGGTAAGGCCTTCTCACGGACCACCATGAGAATTTGGGGGGGGGGGCTGAAGCCCCTCAGCCCCCCCCCCCCCCCCGGCTACATGCCTGAGTGTAGGTACACCCTTGGGTTTTGGAAAGTCATTTGGTGAAGAAGGCCTGATCTGAGAAGGATCTCTTCCCACTCACCTCTCTTGCTGGATCTGCCGGGGCCCACTTCACCAGGGCTCCCTCGCCTCCCATTGTGCACCTTCTCCCCTGAGGAAGTGCTGCCATGGTTTCAGGGCTATGTCAGTGCCGGTGGTGGTGGGGCCTCAGCTCACAGCTTAGAGCCTGAGGTAGAGGCGGTGGCAGCAAGAGCACTGTTTGAGAACCACTAGTATAAATGTATTCTCAGTCTTCCTATGGACATCCCTGCATGCAAAAACCAGTTTTTGGAACTCAGTTCAGCAAGATAGGGTGCATATTTCAGAATGTGCTCTTCACACACCCCTACTGTCTTTACTGAAGAAGAGTTTTGAATTTCTGATTGCAAGATTGGATGATGGGCCACCCACCATATCTCTGGTAGACCAAAGAGAAATGAAATAGATTTGAATATATAATCCAGATTCTTTTCTTTTTCCAACATTTAAGATACACACAGTTTAAAGGCAGCTATGGTTTTGCATATTAATGAAAATTCTGCAAGTCTGGATCCTCTCCAAGACCAGAAACATGAAATATTCTGCACATCTCTCTTTCTCATTCATGAACAATCACTTCTTGGTTTCATTATTCCAGGATGATCTTTGCAAATTCAACCACAATTCGCCACCAGCCACCCAAAGGGTTGATTTTTTGTTTTGCTACACTGAGTATATTCAATTCTTCTATTCATTCAAACACTAAGGATAATCCTGCATGGATGCTTGAAGGCAATTTCTAAAATTACTAATTTTACCTTATAACTTGGTCATGAAATACATTCTGCATATCATGCCAAAAAATCCTGGCAAAAAGAGCAGTGACAAACCTGATGGAAAGCAATTATTCATGAATTTGACTTTCAATTAAAGTATTTCAAGCTGGCTCTTCATTAGATACCACTTTAACTGCTATGTGATTTTTTAGTTTGGTGAGATACCAGCATTCAATGCCCATGATCCCATAGTTTTGAACCAGACAGTTAAAGTGGTATCAAATCGCATTAGTTCTACAATGCAGATGCACCCTCAGGGCTCTTCAACACTTCCCTAAATCCGGGGAAGAACTGGGTTATTTGAATCCAGTTCCTCCTGGGCTTTTGTTCCCACCCCAAACCCCGGGCTTTCCCACAGGAGGGCAGCTAGATGCCTTCCCAGATCAACCAAAGGTTGACCTGAAAGGGCATCCAGCCCCCCTCCAGCCCCACATTTTCACCTGAAAAACGTACCTGAGGGCCAGCTAGCAGCACAGGCCCCATCGGAGAGTTCTAGTGACACATGGAAATGCTGTGTCAGGAGGTGGAAAGGAGAGATTTCCATCATCCCCATGACCACCACCTCCAGATGCACTATTTTCACACATCAAGAGAACTCTCTGGAGGGGCCTGCACTGCCAGCAGACCCCTCAGGTAAGTTTTGAGGGAAAAATTGGGGTCTGGGGGTGTCATCCCACTTCTTCAGGCTGTAGAAGCCCAAAGAACCAGAATGGCTGTGGGGATTGACCCCCCAGGACTGCAGAAGCATCCCCGGGAGTCAATCCCCACAAGTCCAGCACCTCAACAGATCCATACAGTCTGGGTCTCTTGAGGAGTCAAATTAACCTGGAGAAAACTGGGATATACCAGTTTTCTCTAGATTAATCTGGGTTTACCTGAGGCATCATTTGGACACCTGAAGTAAACCCATTACCTATCACAGACTTTAGGGCCTGTGCAGAAGAGCTAGGATACAGTTGCAAAAGAGCTGTTGAGTTTAACTGGTTCAATTCTGTAAAGGCAATGCCATTCAAATTTAAGAGCTATAAATGATAAAGTTTTTTTTTCGAAGCAGTCCTGCCATGCAGTAACAGCATTAACCAGGGGATCATGTCATCAGGGTTATCATGAACAAAATGGAAGGTAAGAAGGAAGCCCTTTCTACATTGCCATATAATCCAGATTATCAAAGCAGATAATTCAGATTATCTGCTTTGAACTGGATTATATGAGTCTACACTGCCATAAAATCCTGTTCAATGCAGATAATCTGGATTTTATATGGCAGTGTAGATGGGAGTGCAGTATAAAATATTTGGATATCCTATTGTTTATCTGGTAGGTCTGACCTCAGATCATCTGCTTCCAGAGTCTTATTTCTTATATATATTGTCAATAGACCATACTGTAGATACACTCACTTCATGGATTTTAGCAGTAGTAGTGGTCCCACCACTACTTAGGATGGATCTACACTACCATATACA
The DNA here is from genome assembly GCF_037176765.1 of Anolis sagrei. Taxonomy (NCBI): domain Eukaryota; kingdom Metazoa; phylum Chordata; class Lepidosauria; order Squamata; family Anolidae; genus Anolis; species Anolis sagrei. The sequence continues at coordinate 78,060,393 of NC_090021.1, forward strand.
GTGTTCCCTCACTTATTGTGGGTGTTATGTTCCAGGACCACCCGCAACAAGTGAAAATCCATGAAGTAGGGACTCTCCGCCCACTCCTCTCTCCCCCTCCCCTCTCTCTCACAAGGTTATTTAGGATGAGGACAAGGACAAGGAGGCACTGCTGGCCAACAAGGAGGAGGTGGCAATGGTGGCAGGAGGAACAGGCGGCCCTACACAGGCCTCAGCACCAAGCGAGGAAGACCAGGCCTCATCCCAGTCTGGCAGTGGCATCGATGACATCAACGGCACCCAAGGGACCTCCGAGGAAGAGGAAGAGGAGGGGGAAGAGGAGGGGTAGGGGAGCCAGGCACTGGGCCTTACCCTGGGGTTTGATGTACTGCTCCCCCCCCCTCCTTCCTTGGATGCTTCTTGCAGCCTGTCAGTGGTATTAATGGCACCCAAGGGGTCTCCAAGGCCCAGTTGGAGACAAGTTTCAGGGTAAGGCCCAGCGCCTGGCTCCCTCTCCCCTCTCCCCCCACAAAAGGAGAGGAAGGAAAAACCCACAAAACAGCGAGTCCACAATAAGTGAACTGCAAAGTAGTGAGGGAACACTGTAATCCAAATTATCAAAGCAAATAATACACATTAACTGCTTTGAACTGGATTATATGAGTCTACAATGCCATATAAGAGTGTATGCAGCTATGTATATCCAGCCTGCTTTATGAAAAAAACTTTTGAAATTACATGCTACATTTACATTTCCATAGTACAGTTTATTTGGATTAAGACATGCTGAGTAATTTGAAGTACTTTGTTATATTTTATTGTACTTTTTATATTAAGCTCTGCATTACCACTACTTACTAGGAATTTGCAGAAACGTATCATACATACTAAAGTCTTCCTTCTCAATCATTGTCCCGCAAAGTAAATATTCAGGTTCTCAGTATGGCATATCAGCTTTTAGATCAGAAATTGAAACTGGGGGTTTGAGGTGATGCCACCTTCACATCTCAGTGACTGTACGCTGGACACTTTGCAGGATATATTATTACTGCAAACCTCAAACTACTTTTGCCACTGCTAGACTTACCACCAACATCTGGCGTGGTATTTCTCTGTGGTGCAGGTTCATTTCCCTGGACCACAGAGTGCTGTGAAAATCCAGCACAAAGTGTAGTCTATAGCTCCAGGAAGAAAAGCAAGTAAAATGTCATGATTTCAGTGGTATGGATAATAACAGCAATTCAGTAAGAACTGTGTGCAACCCATAGGCTTTGTACTGCCAAACCTTGTTACAAATGGCAATTGCTCCCATTCAAGGAGTTTTCAGAACTTTTAAGATGCTATTTTTTATTATCAATTGGGCATATAATTAAAAAGGATGTCCAATATATGAGCTTGCAATGCTTATTCCTACAGTAAACTTCTGTATTATTAACTCAGAAGGGCACTGTTTGAGCAAGGAGCCCAAAGTCTTTAATTTGAACCTTTTCTTTTGTGGATTCTAATTACCAGTTCAGGGTGATCTTAATTTTATTAATGAGTTGCTGATGAATTGCCTATCAGGTCTTGTTTCTTGCGAAGTGCGTATGTCAATTTATGGGACAATTCATCAGTAAAGTTAGGCCAACCTGAACAGGCTTAGTAGTTTTTCAATGACTTGATATTGTTTTGTTAGTACTTGCCAAAGGCTTTGTATCCAATGTTTCTAACTCAATAATCCCTTGTAAAATGCTAATAGGGGTGTTTTCATACAAATTGGTTAGTTAAATTGAAACTCCTCACATATCCCACTGGGGTGTGGCTATGGGAATGGGCAAAACGATGGTACTGCTCAGTTCAAATAAGAATTTTTCTGTCCTAAATGAAATTTCCCTTTACTCCTCATATTTTTAAAATTGCAGAGAAAGACAATGAAAATTACACACACATCTTGAACTCTTATATTTATTATGTTTACATTTCCTTGGCAACTCTATCTTCTTCTTCTCCTGAGATGCCTTAACTGCATTTCTAAATGCTTAACTGAAGTTTTAAGATATTGCAATACTAGAGATTTGGGGGCTGAAAGAAAAGTGAATGGGGTTTCAGTTTTTATTTTATTTTGCCCTTTTTTTTTGGACCTCATCAGATGGGGGAAATTTAGCGTCCTAGGATGCTTTTACCCTGTCTAATGGACAGAGCTCCTCACTGGCCATCACACAATGTCATAAAACTTCTGTTGGAGGCCCGACCCCAAGCATCACCTAATACTTTCCCCACAACACAGGAGATTTTCTGTGTTGTGCTGGCTCCAATTGATATGGTCAGCTGTTACGACAATCCCATTTGTGTACATGATGATTTCTAGAGATGAGCTCTAAATGCATATCTACATTGGGTAGAAACTATGTTCCTCTCCAGATTTGTTGAGCTGCAATTTCAAATAGCTAATTCCAGCATAGCAGGAGTGCTTTGAGCTGCAGCATATCACATAGCTGGAAATAGCACATAATTCACACCCCAATCTAGAGACAGATAAATAAATACACAGACAGACAGACGATAGATATGCTATTATAAAAGCAAGCATGAGTACACAAAGTCCCCAAGTTACGAACAAGATAGGTTCTTTAGGTTTGTTTTTAAGTTGAATTTGCGTGTAAAGCCGGTACATTTTGAAGTGTAACTCCAGCTCTTTCTGTCTTTGTGAGAATTGGGTTTTGAAAAATTTGGCTTGTTGTGGAAACAAGTACTAGAGATAAAGCTTCAGTAGAGACACCTTTTCCCATGATAACTCTTCCATGAGTAGAATTCCCTTCAAAGTGATAATTTTCTCTCACTTCCTATTTGCTCACCCCCATTCTTAACCATGAGTTATTTGTAAGTCAGATGATTGTAACTTGGGGACTGCCTGTATTCTCAATTTCAAGTGAAATTTTGAAAAATCCTCAACAAAAACCACAATAAGATAATATAAATGCATGGATAGTAAAATATAACTTTTATGTTTAAAAAATGTGTGGATATGTAAAGAGTTATGAGAGGGAGGGAAGGAGATTGAGATTGCACACATTTACACATAGATACTTGTGACACTTACAAGATACTGGTAGTTGGCCATATAATTTTTTGAACAGGCATAGACATGCCAGCAAGGCATCTTTTTTCAGAACCACAAAACATCTCCATTTGAATCCCAAAAATATATCACTTCCCTGCACCAGGCATACAAAAAGACATTTGGATTCCTCACAACAACTGAAGAACAGCTGTGCATTTATTTCACAATGAAATTATCATCTGGTAAAGCCTAGACAAACCACAGTCCTGTGTTCTGCTAAGAAAAGTGGGGAACATGTTGTGTAGGATACTATATGAGGAAATCCACTTAAAATGTTACCAGGAAGGAATATGTCATGCTGAATCTTCTGCCACCTTGATTTGTCAACATGGTAGAACACAGAGATATTTATGATTACATTTATTTTGGGTCTCTGGATCACACTGTACAAAGTAATATAACACCAAAATACAAAAAGATTATTCCCTGCCCCCAAATTTCCTTCAATCCAATTATAAAACAAGAGACAACAAGTGAAAACAGATGGATTGAAAGAGATAAATATGCAATAAAGCTTAGCATATTAAGCAATGGTTTCCACACAGCAGCTGCTTTACTCAGATCCCAGGCATATTTGTCTTCTCTTTTCTCTACCCCCACCCTCAATACAGAGTGCTACCACCCTAAAATATTTCCATGTGTTTTCCATCCTAAACACTAGAAGGAAGCATAATTGAATATTAACAAAATATTGCTCTCAAGCCAGCCTGTTTTTGCTTATGCAATGATTTAATGGCAGTTTCATATGTAAAAATATTGATGGTTATCATTTTTGCAGTCTTCTTCATAATTTGTGAGAGCAGTAAGCAGTGTGAGAATCCAAGGTCAATTGTGGATCATTTCAGAGTATACACACAAGCTTAATTTGTCTGTCACTTTAATCCATGCTCTGTAACAAAAGCCAATGTCTACATAGCCAAAATAAAATGGACTCACCACTCCGCTGCTGTAGGGTGTCCATATGATGCACAACTGGATTCACAGCAGAACTGCTGCATTCAGGCATTAATCCAAGTCAGTGGAACTCTAGAGTGATCCCACAGTTTCAGAGGTATGAACAATGGGATTGGGTTGGATCCCGCCTGATCCACTCTCCACACTGCTAATGGACCCACCACTGTGTTGCTGCTCGCAGCCTGTTCCTTTCCAGATATTTCTCGTGTCAGGGCAGCCAGTCAGTTATATTACATTTCTAACAGAACAAAGCAAACAAACAGAGAAAATACAAAATGTGTGAATTTGGTAGTTGATTAAATGTCCTTTGACCAGTATCTGGCCACTTGGAGTGCTTCTGGTGTTGCTGCAAGAAGGTATCCATTGTGCATGTGGCTGGGCTAAGGTTGCATTGCAGCAGGTGGTCTGTGGTTTGCTCCTCTCCGCACTCGCATGTCGTGGATTCCACTTTGTAGCCCCATTTCTGGTGGTAGTATACCAGAGGACTGAGACATGTGATCTGAAATGCAACATCACCAACAAGTTACTCTGAGGGAGTTGATTCTGAATGGTGATGTGGTGATGTGTAGCAGTGGCCCTGAGCCCTGGCCTATTGTGTAGTCAGCCAAAGGGCATCAAAGCAGCTCCAGAGCAGTTTATCCTAGATTTATCCAGTAGCTGGGTATTTTGCAATAAGGAGTGAATTAAAATACATTTTGAGCATCCCTTATCCAGGAATCTAAAATTTCCCAGAATCCATAATTGTTCACATGAGTAGCTGAAATAGTGACACTTTTGCTCTTTGCTGGTTTAATATATCCAAACTTTGTTTCATGCACAAAATTATTTTAAAATACTGTATAATATTTCAGGATACATGTATAAGGTGCATATGAAACATAAATGTGTTGAGACTTGGGTCTCATTTCCAAGATCACTTGTGCACATACTGTATACGCAAAAACAATTATTTGAAACTCCAAAGCCCTTCCGGTTCCACACCTTTCAGGGATGCTCAACTTGCATATGTACTAGCTTAGTTTGTCTATTTCTTTACACCATGTAACTAAGTTTAAGCTGGAGTTCTCTGCAGTAAGAACTGGATTAAAATACCAGTTTGGAAGCAAGAGACATGCCTGCATTGACACCTGCCTGCTTTTATCTGCATATGGCTTAGCTCAGCTTGACCTTGTTTCTCCAGTGTCCCTTAAGCTTGCAATCTGGCAATGTTTAAAAGTCAGGTTTGTTATGTAAATAGCAGTTTTCTGAGTGATTCAGACAGAAAAAACCCCTCACTGGATTTCCACATGGGAGCAGCTGGACTCTGCTTCCTAGCCTGGTGAAGGTCCAGCACATTACCATGGTCTCTAAGAAAGTGGTAGGTTGCCTTGCACTTGCTGTCTGCTGGCCTCATTTTATGCCAGCTCCCATGCCAAGGCTTGCATTTTAATGAGAGCTAAGATTACCTAAAATCTCCTTTCTTCCACAAAGAAAAATAAGAGGGGAAATGGAAAGATTTGGGAATAATGGCTAAGCTGATGCAGTGTGTAATCTAAGTCAAACATCTCAGAGTCCAATGTTGACACTGTTACGTATTCCATTTTCAAGATTTGTTAGAATAGTTTTCAAGGGGAAAAGAGACACTTGAAAATCTTTCTCACTTTTCAATCAAGAATATTAAGTATCAGCTTAACAAAACTATCATCTCAGTATCCATTATAGCTGAGAATACTACAGGAGAGAGCAACTTCAAATCCTGATATATAATATGTCAGGGTTGTATGGTCTTGTTTCACTATAAAAACAGAATCAAAATAATCTTTCTTTCTGAAATTGGGTACATTGGTAGACAACAGTAGCAGAAACTGTCTTCACTCATTCAAGTATGACCACATATTCTCCAACCATCCCAATTTGGCAGGGACAGTCCCTATTAATTTTCTGCCATCCTTTTCAGCTGTTAATATGTCCTAGTTTCTCTATTACCTCCCACGTTCCCCCTTTCTCCTTATCTTACTTCTGTTGCTTCATAATAAGTTCAAAGTATAAACTTAGTTTGTACTCAGTTAACTCTGTGGAGAAAAGAGGAAAGGAGGGGGTGAGATATTGTCCTTCCCAGAAGACTCGGGCAAGAGCAAACTACTGCAGCCTCTCCTAGCCTGTGTGTTCTGCTTCATTAGTTATATTTTGATATCTTGATTATACTGTGATGTTGTTCAGCCATACAGCTATGAAATGTTGGGGGGTGGGGCATGTGATTTTTAGCCAGAAATCACAGACATTAATACAAATCAACATATGAACTACAAATTTTGCATGTATTTCAGCTGGCAGGTATCTTTACCAATTAACTAGGGTTCCATATTGTCCCCATTATTTTATTATTATTATTATTATTATTATTATTATTATTATTTTATTTGTACCCCGCTAGCATCTCCCAAGGGATTTGATGCGGCTTACAACAGGCCGGAGCCCAACACAATACAACAATACAATACATAGCAAATAAACAGATAAAGCAGAAAACAATAGCAATAACAATACAACAGGACATTATTAACATTATTTCTCTTGTTGCGGACAGCAGCCAACAGCCATATCTGGGGGTTTTTAGGGGGGGAGGGCAATGTATAAGGTTCTCTCCCAAGGTTTCACTTTTTTCCTTGGCCAGTGTCTACATCTACTCCACCACACTTTTGGTCCATGGTTTCTAAAGAAGGTTGAATGGGTTCCTCACAGATACGTTTTGTATTACAAAAGGAGTAATACGTTGGGATCCCATTGAAACCCATGATTACCTTGAAATTATTATAACTTGATTATGGGTAAGTTTGCTCTGAATATAACTGAGAACTAAGCATAAATAGTTTCCTTTCTTTCTGGCACAGAGTTTTCTGAAAATGAAAACCAGACATTTTCTCTTAACATTGAAAGTTTACCCAGAGAAGTTGGCAACTTTGGTTCTCTGGATATTATTAAATTACAACTCTAATCAGCACTTGCCAGCATAAGCAATGATGACGAATTATGTCAACTACAGCCCAAAAACATCTGAAAAGCCACAGTTGCCCATTCCTACGTATATGTGTGCCTCTATGTGTGTTTATTATGTAACATATAAAAGAGAATGCTACCTTCTACAATCTATACCATGAAATGTATGCACTAGGCTTGTTTGATCACAGAAAAAAATTGTTCAAAACTCATTTCAGATGTAGGGGGCACTGGCGATTCAGTTCGGAAATGATTTCCAAAATTTCCTTGGGAAAAATTTTCCGAAATTTCCGAATTGCTTCCTTAATGGCGGGTATGATTGTGCGATACGCAAAAAACTGCTTCCCCAAGGTAATTTTGAACAGATAAAAGCAGATTTGTAGTTCCCACAAGCACTGTGTGTCTCCCAAAGCAAGGACACCTCAAGGCAAGTAGTGTTGTGTGGTTCACAAAGGTAATTTTGAACAGATAAAAGTAGATTTCTATCTCCCACAAGTCAAAAAGTACAATAAAGTAGTGTGCAACCCCAAGCAGAGATATTACTATTAGAAATTATTATTACAACGTATTGGAAATTGTTAGCAGATAAGGGGATTCTGAAAGTCCAAAGGGACTTTCAGGGATCCCAAAATCCAAGGTCTCTAGAAAGTTTAATTCAACTGACAGACAGTGACAGGCAAGAGAACACTTCTCCCAGTTGCCCTTTTGTGCTGCCCTGCCCTTCTTCCCTCCCCAAGCAAGCCTCGCAGGCAACCTGCCTGCTACCAGCCATTCCCTTCTCCCCAATTTGTTGTTCCCTTCCCTATCCGTAACCCTGTTGCTCGGTAGCACCTTTCCCACCCAAGCTGCCTTCCCGACCCTATCCGTTCATGTCCCTTGCTCTCAATGAGTCCACGAGGCACATGCAGCCCCTTTTAAAGGGCAATGGCTGCTGTGTCATAACCCCTCCCCTCCCCACATGGTTTCCCTTTATTGGCTAGAGACAAGCATCCCAGCATGCAAACTGCTGCTTGCATTGCTGCATGCTTGCCTCCAAATGCTGAGTCATTTCCGATTCACTTCCTGACTCGGAACAAAGATGGCAACAGTGGCTTCGAAAGGGCCATGATACTTCCGGGTTCCCAGATCGCTTCAAAATCGCTTCAAAAAGGAATTTGATCTGGATTTAATCAGAATTCTGAGGATTCTGAACAGGCCTAACCATGCCTAGTATGCACCCTACAAACTACCAAAGCACATCCAAAAGTTTTTAAATTGACTTCACACTCTCCAAACTGATGCAATAATTTCATATGCTTTTTCCATTATACCTAAAAAAGTTTCACTTCTATCACTTAACCATAAAAGAAAAATTAAAATTCAAACCCCCCAAGTGATTTTTCTTCTTTTCTCATCTTTATAAATGTCTTATAAAGCTCCCTGTCTTTTAAAAAGCTATCAATGGGTTCCTTTCTTATTAAAAAAGACAATTTATCAATTTCTGCCATTTCAGGTATCCTCTTCCATTGTTGGCATATCCACATTTTTCATTTCTGAATATACATCCATCTTGCTACAATAATCAAATAGTGTAACACTTTTTGATTCATGTGCCCATGTACATGATTTTATCTATACAACATTGCAGGGTATTCTTCTTGCATCTGCCATCAGGATCCAAGAGATGCAAGAAACATGAACAACAGCAGAAATTATCCTGTGAATGACAACTCTGCATGGTTCTGGAAGTCTTTTCCAGGCTAAGTATTGCTAGCTGCATTGAGATTTGCTTCAATCAGACATGGACAAACTTCAGCCCTGCAGGTATTTTGGACTTCAACTCCCACAATTTTTATCAACCATTAAACTGACTGGGATTTCTGGGAGTTAAAATTCCAAACACCTGGAGGGCGAAGTTTGCCCATGCCTGTCTCAGATTATCCATTTTACAAAATGATATTTTTTTTCCTGCTGGACTAATGAAGAAAGCAATTTGAATATGATTTTCCTGCTTCTTGGCAGGAGGTTGGACCGAATGGCTCTCAAGGTCTCTTCCAACTCAATGATTCTATAAGTCTATGAAAGCTGGAAGGAAAGACAAAGCTACATGGGTGTACAATCTGAACCATAAAAGCCCAGATATATTATGGACACTAACATATTCCTGAGTTCTAGAACCTGCCAGTTATGTCTCATGTCTTTATAGAATCATAGAGTAGGAAGAGAACTCATGGGCCACCCAGTCCAACCCCATGCCAAGAAGCAGGAAAATTGCATTCGAAGACCCCTGATGGATCTCAGATATTGCTGTGACTTGATCTGTTTTTATACTGTGGACTATTACCTGGTCTTGGATTTCGATCCTTCTCTAGTATGTTTGTGGACATGGGATTGGCATAATCCTTCACCTGCTTTCTCTGCTCAATGTGTGCAATGTTAGTGGTTACAGTTTTAAACAGCTAAACACTATAGCCACTATAGCAACACCAAGAACTAATTATACGTTTTGGAGAATAGATAGATAGATAGATAGATAGATGATAGATAGTTCTGGATTGAACTTTCCACCTCCTCATATGTTTGGCTAAGTATGTTCCAAATACCCGAATAAGAGCATGTGCCCTCCAGATCTTAGGAGTTAGAAGCTCATCCCATTAGAAACTGCTGCATTTTTAGGACCCTAAAAATGGTTCAATTAATAATTTGTAGAATGCTTTTTTAAAAGAAAGAAAGAAAGAAAGAAAGAAAGAAAGAAAGAAAGAAAGAAACGATATAAATTATGTGCACTGAAAACCTGCCAATTATAGCAAATTAAGGAACTTGGCAAGAACATCCTCTGGAAGCAGATGGTAAATAATATTCAGATTCTTATTTGAAATACGAGTAGAGATTAGCTGTAACAGCACAGACAAGCACTCCAAATGCATGAAAATGAAGACGTTTTAATATGTGTGCAAGGACTCTGGGTTGTTTTAGAATAGCTGCACTAAAAATGTTGATAATACATAATTGATCACTTGGTCCCACAAGTAGCAGTAGGATTAAAGACCATGTTTGCTGATGTGTTTGAGAAGTGTAACCATTTGTTTTGCTTTTATGCAAATGTAAACAACCACCACTTTATCAATCTGAAAAAATGATCTACTCAAAAGGTGGCACTTTCTGGATGGCCCTGAAGAAACACAGATTTTACATGAAACTTCCTTCGCCTGGGAGTTTTGCTTATGGTACAGGAGGAAAGGTTCCAGGGCCTTGGGAGCTTCACATGTAACTTGTAGGGCTGCCATTCTTAAAGCATTGTGCAGGTATTTGGTCTTTCTCTCCTTAACAGATTTTGCCTGAGTTAGGAAAAGATAGAAGAAGCAAAGAGGAAAAAATATAAAATGATGATCTCAAGTAAAGTTCTGCAGATAAGGCAATGGTAACAATGATCCCTTAAAGACTTTATCACAAGGAAATGATGAATAGGCATAGTTGTGCAATATATAGGCATTTCTGTGATGACATCCTCCATTCTCCCTTTACTGGAAAAAATATTGTTTAGAGAAGCGCCTGTAAAAAAAGAAGAGGAAGCAGACAATGAAGAGGAGGAGGAAGCGGCTGCAGCAACACCACCACCACCAGAACACTGGAAGGGAAGGAGTTTACAACCCACCTAGAAGTGTGGCTGAAGCATCGCAATTGTTTGGGTTTGAATATCATACTACAGATTGAGATCTAGCCCAACCCACTGCCATGCAGAAAAACACAATCAAAGCACTTCCAACAGATGGCAATCTAGCCTCTGTTTAAAAAAAACTTCAGTCATATTCAATGATCATTATATACGGAGACCAATTCTAAATACCTGGAACAGATATAAAAACAGAATTTACACAAAGACACCAGAGTGGATGTCCCCACATGAGGCATATTATAAAAAGGAGAACATCCTCCAGGGGAAATGGCTAACCTACAGGGAACTGACCCAGATGGATTTAGAAAATCCAGAAATGAAATCCCTAGAAGAATTGCACCAAAAGGGCCTTAAATGCAATTGGCTTCTGTATAGACAATTGCGAGAGAAATTTAAAGAGCAAATTAGAACCTCGGGCTTCCAGACAGCGAAAACATGGTTTGATGTGACAATGTTTCAGAAACCAAAAAGACTTATATCATATATATACAAAAATTTACTGACTTGGCACACGGAAGAGGAAATAGTAAAAGAAAATATGGTTAGATGGGCCCAAAATATAGGCCAAGAGATAAAAATGTCACAGTGGGAAAACACATGGAAGAGAAGAATGAAATACACTGCATGCCAAAACCTAAAGGAAAATGTTTATAAAATGCACCTGCAATGGTAACTCTCTCCAGAGAGACTAGCTAAGATGTATAATTACTCCAACAAATGTTGGAAATGTGGGAAAGAAAAGGGTACATTCTACCACACATGGTGGACTTGCAGCAAAGTAAAAAATTACTGGAAACAAATCCATGTATATCTTGAAAAAATGTTAAACACAAATTTCAAAATGACACCTCAAATGTACCTTTTGAATATGCCCAAGGAAGAATTAGAAAGAAAATTTGGAAAAATTTTGTTTTACACAACAATGGCAGCTCGAATAGTATATGCTAGATATTGGAAAACCCCAGAGATACCTCCTTTAAAAGAATGGGAAAAATATATTATAGATATGCTGATAATGGACAAAATAACTGTATTATTAAGAGGAGAACTATTAGATAACTTTGTTAATGAATGGCAACCAATGATTCAACACCTTAATGTAAAATTAAACTAAAAAATGTATATAGATGATCCTATAAAATTATAGACAAGGAAGAAGCGGATGTAAAGTAAGAGTCTATGATATTTTTATATGTATTATTTAGATAGTAGACTGTGACCCCTTAATGGAAATATATTATCAGATAAATGATTATGGAACATTAAAAGATAGAAAGTATTGCACTGTATGCAACAAACACTTGCAAATGTATGTCTACTTAAATAAAATAAAATTTAAAAACCTTCAGAGAAAACTTCAGCATTTTCTGAGGCATATTATTTCAATGTTGAACAGTTCTAACCACCAGGAAGCTCTGTTTAGTTGGCATCTCTTTTCCAGCAGCTTGAATCTATTCCTCCATTGTGGGAATATTTATTTATGTCCTTCCTTTTTCTGTTTAAAAAGAGACCCAAATTGTATAATAAACATAAACATAAACATTTTTTAAACTTAAAAAATATATGAACACCAAAAGAAGATTAAATATAGAATGCTGTGGGATAAAAGTAATGAATAGCTCACATGTGGTAAGGTCCAAAGTCAAAGGGATGATGAATCTACCAGACTTTAAAGGAGCTATCCAAGGTGCTGCACCTAATTGGCATGATATGGAACAACAATGTTGGCGCTTCCAAACCAACAAACATTTTCATGTCCCTCCTTGTATATAAGCCAGACATTGCCACTGAAGTGAGATAATGCCATTGAAGCATAAGGCTCATCTGGAAGCAGCCTCAGCATTCTTGGGTTAAATCCCTTACTGCTTTACATACCACACATTCTCAATTTAATGTTTCTTTGAATATTATACTATATGGAGCCCTAAGAATTATGAATCCATGAAGAGTTCTTGCCCACAGCTTTTCTCTCATGTAAAGGTAAAGTACCCCTGTCGCACACACAAAAATCAGAAAATTTTCTGGGAAATTTTCCTCCTAGTACCTTTTGAAAGACAACAATTGATTATCATACAAAGCTGCTCCTATGTTGACCAATAACTTGGGATTGTGCTGAAATAATTATCTGATTAAGAAAATTCAAATTGTTTAATCTTAGAATGGGAAGACTTGTTGGCCTATTCAATTTTATGCCACACAGTTTGCATGTTATTTCATTCTGTTTTCTGAAACACGGGTTATCAAAATTCTCCAGTAGCATTCCTTTTCATATAATCATTTGGACTTAAGTATGTTGCTTTATATTCTGTCCTTATCTTTTGCACAATGTCCTGTCTGCCTCATTTGGGAGGGGAGGTAATATTTGCAATATCTTTTAGCTCCTTTTTGGCAAAAGGGATAAACCTCTTAAATAATTTTCTATATTTCCATCTTGTTTCTCCCTTCCTGCTTTACCAGTTAAGATGCCCGTTTTCTCTTCAGTTTTAACCTAGTCATTGCATGATTTATGTGATAGAAATATCTTTTTATATCTTCCTTCTTGCATGCTATCTCTGAGGTTTTAACTTAATAGCTGATATTCTAACTAATTTTAAGATTAAAAGGGGCAAGTAAAATTGCATGGGGGGGGGGGGAGAGACACGTGTTCCATTATTGCAGATTCATAAGCATTCCTAACTAATTTTTTGCCTTCAAATACTCTTTGATTAGGCTTGGCCCCATGTAAGCCTCCATCTCCCTTCGGGGAGATGGAGGCTTACATGGGGCCAAGCAGGCATCTTAAGCAGGCATCTTAACTTTCCAAGCAGGCATCTTAACTTTCCAAGGCAGTCCAAGGCACTCCCAGAACTTTCCTCCAGCACCATAATAATAATAATAATAATAATAATAATAATAATAATAATAATAACAACAACAACAACAACCTTATTTTTATACCCCGAGGAGATGGAGGCGGGGTATAAAAATAAGGTTGTTGTTGTTGTTGTTGTTATTGTGCTGGGGGAAAGTTCTGAGAGTGCCTTGGACTGCCTTGGAAAGTTCTGAGAGTGTCTTGGACTGCGAGAAGATCCAACCAGTCCATACTTCAGGAAATAAAGCCCGACTGCTCATTGGAGAGAAGGATACTAGAGGCAAAGATGAAGTAATTTGGCCACATCATGAGAAGAAAGGAAAGCTTAAAGAAGACAATGATGGGGAAAATGGAAGGAAAAAGGAAGAGGGGCCGACCAAGGGCATGATGGATGGATGGCATCCTTGAAGTGACTGGATTGACCTTGAAGGAGCTGGGGGTGGTGATGGCCAACAGGGAGCTCTGGCGTGGGCTGGTCCATGAGGTCACGAAGAGTCAGAAATGACTGAATGAATGAACTATTATTATTATTATTATTATTATTATTATTATTATTATTGCCCAACCCTCAACACAGGAAGAAAGGCTATTTCCCCCTTTTAATCACTTATTGAAGTACCAAAACTAAAACAATAAGAATAGTAAAAAAATAATTGCAGTATCATTGACTTTTAATTCCATAGTTTTAACTTTTGCTTTCAATACTTAGAATGGTCTTCTCTGGAATAAATCTCCTTAATAGAGCCCCAATAATTCAAACGATGATTGTCACAGGCAACCAGGTTGAATATCAATCTGTTCAATACCATATTCCATCAGATCTGTTTGGCTATCAGAATCAATTATTAGCTCTTCCAAATTCTGAAATGTAAGTCTAGTTTCAATTTGATTTAGAACTAAGTGGAGAAGAAGGAGCTAAAAGTACAAAGATCCTCTTAGGACTGAAGTCACTGATAAGATGACAAAGTCAAGTGTGTGTTAGTCATTTAATTCGTACTCTTCTCCAGATGCTAAATATAGGAAATGACTCAATCGCCATACACAATTACAGCTATTTTCAGGCGGTAAGTGATGTAGCACAGCCATACTGTTGCAAAAACACACCCCAATTAGTTCCTGAAAGAGCTCTCACAACAATGTACTGTCTCCTAGGAACCCTGAATCTAATTATATAGCCCAGTTCCCTCTACACTCTCACACTCTCACACTCTCACATGCTCTCACACACATAGAGAGCTCATCTCATTTCATTACATGGTTTTATTTTGCATGTGTAATAATCTGCAAGGGATGTCACTGGACTATTGTTTCCTTTCTGTGTGCAAGTAAAAAGATCAGCTGTTTTGAGAAATACATGGTCACTGCTGACAAGGTTTTGTTTAGGCTTAGATACAGTCATCACTAACCAAGCAGCTTCCTATACAGGCCAGGAAAGTTAGAAGGCAGAAAGCTCTAGACCTATTTTTGTATCAAGCATCTTGATGCATTCCTCAATATTTTCCTTTTATTGGGAAGCATTATTTAAGCTCTAGGGGTGGCTTTGGATTCTGTAGATCAGAAGCATCGACTTCTTTGCCCACACTACAACCTCAGAAACCATAATCTCCAGAAGGTTAATGGCTATGGATCTTGCTGCTTCTGTGACATAGAGGGGTACCCATCCAAAGTAAAAAAATATTGTTGTTGATGTGTGTCTTCAAGACATTTCCTGCTTATGGTAATTCTGGCATTCCTATCATGTGTATTTGTTGTTTGGCATGAATTGTTCAAAGGGTGGTTTGTTATCCTCTCTGGTTGAAAGAGTCTGACTTGCCCAAGATCCAGTGGGTTTCTGACCTGGTCTCTGGAGTACTAGACCAACAAGCAAACCATTGGACCCTAATGGTTCTCAAGTGTACTCCAACAAGCACCAATATTAAAAGTTACGCCTAAGAACAGTTGATAATAGGGCTGGGTGGTTTCATTTCGTTAATTCGTAATTCGTTAATAATTCGTTAATTTTTCCAATTACAAAACGATAACGAACCATTCTGGAGCAATTTTTTTTAAAAACGAATTTTTAAACACATTTTGTAAATGCTTCGTATTTCGTTATTGTATTCGTTTCGTTATTGTTCTGAAGTCGTTTCGTTATTATTTCCGCATGTCTGGGGCAAGTTTTTTGTTTAATTAGTGAAAAAAAATTATAATATCACACCAACAGTCAACAACAGAGGGAGAGGGAAGCTTCAGAAGTTTTTGGAGGTTTTTTAGCGTATTTCGCGGTCGCGTCCGCCATTAACGAATCGATTCGTTATTGTTTCGGAAATCGATTCGTTAATGTTTTGTAATTTTTTTCACATTTACGAAATTTCGTAAATATCGAACTTTTTAAAAGGAAAATTTTGTAATTATTTTAAATATCGAAACAAAAAAAACCCCCAAATACAAATCGATTTTAGAAACAATTTTTTCCGTTGTTACCCAGGCCTAGTTGATAATGAGGATGGAACAATTTAAGCTGGTGGTCAATATAGTAACACTTCCCTCCTCAAAAAAGTTCCAGCTCTTGGAAGAGAAGAGCTGTCTTTCATCTTGCCCCTAGAACTAATAGGAAAAAAATGAAATAAAATTGTTTCTCTTTTTCTTATCTATGAGGCCAAAGTAAAACATATTCCCCATTTTCCCAGGGTGGGGGTGCCCATGGGAGAAAAACAGGGAGCAGATCAAATTTATTGTTCTTATAAAGATTCTTATTCTTATTCATCAGGTTTCCCCCTGACATGATGCTAAATGAGGCTTCCCTTTTCTTAGCAAAGAGTAGCTTCCAAGTGGCATTTTATATTGGGGTCATGGCATTAATGCTCTCACTTAGCCCCATATGAAGCCACAGTGGGACTCAGGTCTCCCTTCAGATGCTATACATCACCATAAAGGGCATATTATGTCTGGTCTGACCATGAGACTCCACTAACATTTTTTCCCTGCAAAGCACAGGTTTGGTCTAGCGGATGCAGAAAACCAAATCATAGAATAAGGTGCTGTGCCTACTAAGTTCAAAAGAAGATGAAGAGATGGAGATCATAGACAAACAGTCACAGAATCATAGAGCTGGGAGACAGACTACAAGAGCCATCCAGTCCAACCCTATGCTATGCTAGAATACAGTCAAAGCATTCCCAATAGATGGCTATCCAGTATCCAGCCTCTGTTTAAAAACCAAGGAAACTCTACCATAATCCCAAGGAAGCTTGGGGTGAATGAGGTGGATTGCTCTCATGGTGCAGGGACAATAATCTGGTTCTTAAAGTTAATAAGACCAAGGAGCTCACAGTGGACTACAGAAAGAACAGACCAGAAATCCAGTCCTTGATCATAAATGGAGAACAAGTGGAGCAGGTGGCCAATATAAAGTTCCTGAGTATCACTATTAATGAGGATCTGACCTGGGTCATTCATACAGCAGCGTTGATTAAGAGGTCCCAGCAGATATTGTACTATCTGAGACTTCTAAGGAACCAACAACTGAATGAAAAACTGCTGGTGACTTTCTACCACTGTGCTATAGAGAGTGCCCTAACCTACTGCATCTCTGCATAGTTTTGTAGCTACACAGTGTTGTTGTTGTTGTTGTTGTTGTTATTATTATTATTATTATTATTATTATTATTATTATTATTATTAAACTTTATTTATACCCTGCTAGCATCTCCCGAAGGACTCGATGCGGCTTACAAAGGCCAAGGCCTCAATACACAACATAACAATACACTTAAAGCAAATTAAAAACAATTAAAGCAGTATTAAAACAACAAAACCACAAGCAATAAACAATACATCAACAAGATAAAACTGGGCCAGGCCAGAGTAGAGGGTACAGGATTAAAAAGTGCTGATGTGACAGGTGATATTATAGGGCAAGTCAGTGTGCAGTGTGAGGCAGTCTTATATTCTAATAAAGTGCTTCTGGGACTTGGTATTGGAGATTTCCTAATTGGGAGAGGCACATCGGAACAGCCAGGTCTTCAAATTCTTTCTGAAGACTGCCAATGTAGGGGCCTGTCTAAGATCTTTGGGGAGAGTGTTCCAGAGACGGGGGGCCACCACGGAAAAGGCCCTGTCTCGTGTCCCCACCAAACGTGCTTGTGACGCAGGCGGGATCACGAGCAGGGCCTCTCCAGATGAGTGTAATGAACGCGTGGGTTCGTAGATGGAGATGCGGTCACGCAGGTAGGCTGGTCCCAAACTGTTCAGGGCTTTGTAGGTAAGCACCTGCACCTTAAATTGGGCTCGGAAGATAAACGGCAGCCAGTGGAGCTCCTTGAACAGGAGGGTTGACCTCTCTCTGTAGGGAGCACCAGTTAACATCCTGGCCGCTGCTCGTTGGACAAGTTGGAATTTCCGAGCCATTTTCAAGGGCAGCCCCACGTAGAGCGCATTACAGTAATCCAACCTAGAGGTGACCAAGGCATGGACCACCCCGGCCAAATCAGCCTTCTCGAGGTACGGTCGCAGTTGGCGCACAAGTCTTAGTTGTGCGAAAGCCCTCCCAGACACAGCCAACGCCTGAGCCTCGAGCGTGAGCGATGAATCTTCAGCTTGTTCCGAGGACTCCCAGACTGCGGACCTGTGGTTTCAGTGGGAGTGTAACCCCGTCCAACACAGGTTGCCACCCTATACCCCGGTCAGGTTTACGATCGACCAGGAGGACCTCTGTCTTGTCAGGATTGATCTTCAGCTTGTTCCTCCTTATCCAGATAGACACAGCGGCCAGGCACTCGTCCAGCACCTGAGAGGCCTCCTTGGAATTGGGTGGAAATGAGTAGTAGAGTTGTGTGTCATCTGCGTAGAGGTGGCACCTAACTCCAAAACTCCAGATGACCTCTCCCAGCGGTTTCATGTAGATATTAAAAAGCATGGGAGACAGAATGGAGCCTTGCGGGACCCCACAGGTCAAGGGCCAGGGGTCCGAGCAGGCGTCTCCCAGCTTCACCATCTGGGATCGACCCTCCAGGAAGGATCGGAGCCACGACAGAACCGTGCCCCTGAGACCCATCCCAGAGAGACGACCCAGAAGGATACCATGATCGATGGTATCGAAAGCCGCTGAGATGTCCAAGAGAACCAACAGTCACATTCCCCCTGTCCAGCTCTCTACGGAGGTCATCCACCAAGGCGACCAAGGCTGTCTCGGTGCCGTGACCAGGCCTGAAACCAGACTGTGAGTGATCTAGGTAGTTGATGTCATCCAAAAAGCCCTGGAGCTGGGAGGCGACCACCCGCCCCAGCACCTTACCCAAAAAAGGGAGGTTGGAGATCGGTCTGTAATTGTTCAGCACCGTGGAGTCAAGGGAAGCCTTTTTGAGGAGTGGCCGAACCACAACCTGTTTCAAATTAGATGGAAAAATCCCTTGCTCCAACGATGCATTAATGATCAACACAAACCAATCAACCAGCCCCTCCTTGGCCGATTTAATTAGCCAAGATGGGCAAGGGTCTAGAGTTGAAGTGGTCGCCCTCACAGCTCCAAGGACCTCTTCCACGGTGTCAGGAAGAACAAGCCTAAAAGAATCCTACAAAATTGGACAAGCAGATGCCTCAATCACCTCATCTGGTACTGTGATGAAATTTGAGTCGTAGAGTGGCAGATCAGAAGGTGCTCCAAAGGATCACCACCTGCACAGTGAATAATTGGTTGCCCTCTCCACTCTTTGAAAAAACTTTACATGTTCCACAGCCTTAGGAAAGCTCAGAGTATTCTTAGCCCATCATGGGAAAAGCTAAAAGGAACAGTGACCTCTCTACTCCCCCCACCATGGCACCAATTCTGGCCTTTTTGAATGCCTAGGTGGGGAAATGGTGGTGGTAGACACGGGTGGTTTGCCTTGTGATGTGGGATTGTCATTTCCTCTCTCTGGAACATCATCCTAACATATCAATTGGTCATATCACAAGCCATAATTTGGCCCCCAAATCTGCCCTCAACTTATACATGAAGACAAATTAATCATGAGTATATATGATGGGTGCATATAAAGTAGTGGTTCTCCTGCACTTTTGGGTAAAAAAACTGGTCCCCCTACATCACATATTTCAAGAAGCACTGGTCTAGATTTATTGCTCAGGATATCTCTTGTTTCCTTTGATGTTTTGAAACAAATGTTGTGAAAATTCAGGTGATTATAGGCCAATAGGTTTCATTCTCAATTTCTGTTCCACGTTTGTCACGGCGACACATTGTTTGCAGTTATAAGAGATATGCTTACATTAGAGGCAATGCAGCAAAGTTCAGGGTAAATTACAGAAAACCTGCCTAGTAAGTCAAAATATAACATCTCTGTATATTGTAGTTTTCTTTATGTGTCATATCAAACAGGCGGTGCTAATAGTTACTTGTCTTTCTTTCATTTCTACCTCAAGAGAGTTAATTTTGAATTAGCTACCTGAAGGCAAAAACATATTGTGATACAGAAAGCTAATTTAACCATCAACGTCAATGTGAGCATTAATGTATCTACTTGCTTATCTAGCTAAGTATACGGACAAGATTTGTCTTACACATGATATAATCTAAGTATCAATTTGTTTTGATAGATACTGACCTTAAAAGAGACTAGATGTTCAATTAGCATATTTGTGGATCAGTGGAAAGCTATTATCATTTCAAAGAGCTGGGTAGGCGGGTCTGAATTTTTCACTATCTGAGCCTATTTGAAAACTGCGCATAGAACATAAAATGATTGTATCCATGAAAAAGATAGTGACACCAATTGTCATTTTTTCTGTGAAGGTAATATACTTGTTTATGTCTTTGGGGCATGCTTAGTTGCTAGTTCTCTACTCTGATCAGTCACAAAGAAACACTTTCGTCATCATAATAGCAGGTAGCTATTCCATACTTTGGAAATAGACTGAAAAGGTGGAAAAGATATTCATTTCTTATTTAGTGGATAGAGAACCTGCTAAAGTACTGGATAAGGCTGGCCATTATATAATATACTCTGTACATTATATTTACATTATAATTATATAAATTCCATCTGTAGAAGTGGAACTTGCACCAAATTTTGCATTATGTGGTACTGCTATTAGGGATTCCAGATATTAAACTGATAAGAACAGATACTACTAGGCCTGTCGGTGTTAGTTCGTTAATTCGTTATTTCGTAATTTAATCGTTATTTTTACCATATCCGACGCGATTTCAAAACATATTTTCAAACCCGGAAGGGTTTAAAAATATCGAAACAGCAGCCCCATTTTTTTTACGAGCTTCAGCTCGTCTCGTTAATGGGATGGAGGCTGCTGTGCTGCTGGTGCCTGGGAGCCAATCCGGCGCTCCCAAGCACCCCAGCAGTAAATGGGGCGGGCGGGGCGAAGGGGCGGCGCGAGCAACACAGCTGGGAGGAGGAGGAGGGCTCAGCAGCCGGAGCCGATCGGATGGCGCGCGCGCTCCTGCGCCCTCCTCCTCCTCCTCCTCCTCCTCCTGGCACTTCCTGCAACACAGCTGGGAGGAAAAGGAGGAGGAGGAGGGCGCAGGAGCGCGCGCGCCATCCGATCGGCTCCGGCTGCTGCGCCCTCCTCTCTCTCTCTTTGCTTGGCTGCAACGACCTTCTCCTGTTTCTGTCAATCATCTGCCCCGCCGGCCAATCACATCTCCCTCCCTTTCGCGCGCGCCCTTCTCCCCTGCCTTCGCCTTGACCATCAGTTTCCCTCCCCACACACGCCTCAACCTGCCAACCAAGCTTCACAGACCAAGCAAGTATTCAAATACGTATTTTTTTTTTGAGGAAGAAAGTATGTCCCTTCAGGCTTTCCGTAGGTGAAGCAGGGAAAGGGATGCTTTGCTCACGCCGTCGAGCAGTAAAGATGGCGGCGCCCAGGAGAGCAAAGTGATAGCGTTCTGGAGGGGGATCTTTTGGCCAAGCAGGTAGGTGGCTCCTCATAGTTACTCAGGCTATTTAATTTATTATTTAGGCCTGTTTGATCAAGAAAAAATTTGTTTCTAAAATGTTTTGTAAATATTTACGAAATTTCGTAAATAACAAAACATTTTTTTGGAAAGTTTTGTAAATATTTTAAATATCGAAACAAAAAAACACCCCAATTACAAATCGATTTTAGAAACAAATTTTTTCTTGATCAAACAGGCCTAGATACTACACTTGATCTTAGCCAAAAGGCCGAGAAGCGAACAAGAGAAGTTGAGGATCAATCACTCTAAAACCAAAGTAATGGTATTCTCCAAAAGGAAACAAATGCATAATTGGAAATTGGATGGCCATTAAATAGAGCAGTGTCATAGCTTTAAATATCTGGGCATACACTTCTCATACAATGGAAATTGGAAGAGCCATATTGAGGCAGCCAAACTAGCTGCATGGAGGTCAGTGAACTCAATCCTAGCCTTCGGGAAAACAAAGGGAGGGTCCTTGGTATGTCCCACAGCAAAGATTTTTTCTGCTAAAATTTTACCCCAACTATTATATGGAGCCGAAATTTGGGGACAGGGCAATTCAAAACAGGTTGAATGTATTCAGAATAAGTTTGCAAGAGCTCTGTTAGCACTTCCCCCTGGGACTCCAGCTGCCTTGTTAAGGCTGGAATTGGATCTTCCCTCACTTAAGGCCAGAATGCATAAGCTTAACATCTTATATGGGAAGAGGCTCCTGGGAATGGAGGACGAGAGTATAACAAAGCAATGCATGATGGAGCAGTATAAGCAGGGAGGATGGGCACAATACTGGCAAGCCTTGCTCCTTCAGTACTTTGATGGGTCAACAAATACCCTAATGCATCTGGACAAGAAGGCGATTAGAGACAAAATCTTTGAGAGGGATGCAGCTGACAACTTGCCGATTAGCCAACTACAAGGTTTCTCTACCTGGTATCCTCGGCTAAAAAGTGACCAATATCGTCAACAATATCTTCAAGACCTAACGTCAGCGGTCCTGAGGAAAGCATTTACAGCCCTGCGATTCCAAACAATGCCATCAAACTGGCTAGAGGGAAGATACAGAGGGATCCCCCATGCCCAACGACTTTTCATTTATGGCACAGGGGAAAGAGAAGACCTAACACACTATTTGCTACATTGCCCCTTGTACAATGACCCTAGGAAAAATCTCCTAGGATCACTCTTGGAAGAAAGGGCATCATGGCAACAATCTGTGGTGATCTGCGACTTGCTAGCAGATCATTCTAAAAATATAACACTAAAGGTTGCCACATTCGCAATCGCAGCCCAAAAGATCAGAGCCAAAGTAGCAAAATCCATACTGGGGGTCAGAAATGGAAACGGTTTGGAATGACACAAAGCAGACACTGTTATTGTCATGTTTCTGCTTTCATAATTTTAAAGAACTTGTTTTAGTTTAATTCTTGTTACGTTTTAAGGTTTATATTGGAAAGTGTTTATAAAGTTAGTATTTTACTGATGTCATGGCCTATGGCTAGTACAATAAACAATTCATTCATTCATTGACAGAATTCCAGTTACCATTCTATTTTTTCAAACCACCTCCATTTTCCTTTTCCCCCTCCTCAATGGCCAATAGATATTCCATGATCATTGTAACCCTCAGCCTTTATGCTAAGAGCAGGTTACCCCCCCCCCTTTGGAGTTTTTTTAAAAAAGACTTTTTCTATGTGCATATATGTCAAGGTCTGTCAGTAATGCTGCTATACTCATCCCAAACAAGGAAGAAGTCCATGGACTGGCACATTTTTATTGTGTTGTCCTATGTGGTTGATGGAGAGCCCAGAAGAAGGCCAGCCTTGCCATTATACAAAGTGAGGTAGCTGCGTCCAAGATCCTGAGAATATGGAGTAATTATAAATTACCTGAGAATTGAGTTCTGTGTGCCGCCTTGCCTTCTATGCAATCTCCTGTATAGCAGAGAAGGATTTTATCCCATCTCCATTAACCACATTTCATTCCGCATTTGTACATAGAACATGGCAGACAGATAAATAAATAAATAAATAAATAAATAAATAAATAAATAATTACAGACAGAGGCCTAAAGCAAGCTGAAAAATGGATTAGCCTGAGGCTTCCAAATGAATCCTCATGCTAACCCAATTTAACCTGGAGTAAACCTGGATTTCTAGGTTTCTCCAGGTTTAAAAATACCTGGGAAGGTGAGGACCTGTGTGGAACCAGCCAGAGTCCCACGGTTCCCTTTCTGTCAGGTACAGCCATGGCTTCAGAAATGCCACCTCCATAAAACAGAAGAATTTTAACAATAAATTTCTACTAATCAAAGGTTGTTCTTTTCTCTGCTTTACACCTTCAGACTTTACTGGTCTGAAATGTTCCTTATTTAGACTGCTATGAACAGAGAGCTCAGCAGCTGAATGAAATGCCTTTCTAAATCTTCTCAGCTCATTTCCATGCCTGGGGCCTTTTGGCTGGGAAGGTTCTTTCTGAAACAATGAGAATAATGCTTTGGATGCATAAAACTGTTCTGCAAGTGTAGCAAGCAAAGAATGAACATATGTAAACTGTGCATTGATGCATAATATGCACACAGAGACCACATAGCCAGTTGGAAAATACCTGAAGTGCAGCTAAAAGCCATTTCAAGCTGCTGAGGAATGTGCAGTGTGCCTGCACTGTGTTTCAGAGTTTGTAAAGATGTCTGCATGAATCTGCACTGTCATTGATCACTTTTCCCGCCAGTCTTTCTCCTCCTTCTCCCGCCCCAATCATTTCTGATTTTAGACTCTAGATTGAATGGGCAAGTAAAAGAAGTGAAGCTAAATAACTGTATCAATTTTTCTTGGAAATGCAAGTCATATCAAGAATGACAAAATGATTCCTCACAGTAAATGTACAGTCTATATCCACATATTTTGCATCCGTGATTCAACCATCCCCAGCTTGAACACAAGATCCAAAGAAAAAATCTTAATTGTTGTATAAGAGACATCATTTTACGATGCCACTATGTTCAATGGGACTCAAGTATTATGGATTTCAGTATCCATGATAGGCCGGGGGTCATGGAGCCAAACCCTAGTGGATACTGAGGGCTCACAGTATGCTTACCGAAAAGGGGAAAAAATATTTGGAATCATTACATGACACATTTAATAGAAGAAAATGTGGGAAGAGAATGGGATATTCCAATAACCATGCCAGCTATTTAGTCGTCCCTGCCCTTACCCCCTGTTCAGCACCATCATGCTACCAGGTTGAGGAAGTCAGGCTCATTCTTTAGGTTTCTACTACTAAAATGTCAAGAGCCTTATGACAGATAATTGCTGAAAGTCTTAGGCAGAGCCAGGGACAGGTGCAAGACCAACTTACGCATGAGGATAGAAGCATACGCATATTTTTCAAGTGAAGTACTTTTGTCCTTAGATTATTCCTTCTTATCCTGAAAACAAGAGATCTGGCAATCCTGCTATGGAAATAAATTTCTGCTAGGAAAAATTAGGGAACAATAGAACATTGTGTTATACAAGGGAGTCACAAAATCTCCCCATCAGTCCATAAGTCCTACTATTTCTAATCTTTTGACCTTGTCACACAAATAAGATCCACATAGGCACCAAAACACACATACACCTACACACACAACATGCTTGAAATCTGTGTAGCCACAAACGTATTTGAAATTGAAAGCAATTCTCTTCCTCCTACATAAAAGATTATGCTAAGATTCTTCTTTTTGATCAGCAAAACAAATAGGTTGTCATCACATCTACAATGAGGCTGCAAAAATCCCATTGATTTCAATGAAATCAACTTCAGTGGTATCTATTGTTTAACTGCTTGAAAGATTGCAGTCCACAGGAACAAAATATGTGCAAACACAAACCCATCTTCTGTTCTCAGGGTATATATAATATCATTGCTAATAGGTATTGAAATAATGTAAGACTCCCTCAGTATTTAAAATAAAAATAATAAAGGCTCTCTGAACAAAATGTTCTAGTGCACCCTGTGACAAATCCTATGAGCCAGAGATCCGTGTTCTTGAAGTGATTAGATAACCCATTCATTCCCTCCTCTCATTTTCCAAAGAAGGCCTTTATTATAATCTCAAATTGCCAAGAACTTAGCATAGTAGAAACGTTTGTTCCTTGTTCCAGGGGAATACACTGAGCATATTGATAGGAAAGCAGAGCAGATAACATGTGTAACTTGAAGTGCTTTTATGATGATCCGTGTGTCTTCTTCTTTTACAAAGTTCTCATATTTAAGAAGCAATTTGGTGATCACTTGGGCCCATGCGGTTTGACTAAATTTAACGGAACTACACAATGGTCAGAGGGACTGTGAAGCATTCAGTCAAGTGGGTGATTTCACAGTGCTTGGATTTCTTACATCTTTGGACAACGCCCAAATATCTCAGCCAGCATGGACATTGGCTTTTCCAACTGAATTTATTTTCAAGGTTCCATGACTGAACATGATTTTTGTTTGTTTGGTTTTTTTCCTATTGTTCTTAATAGTCAAACAAGAAATTGTTTGCCCTCCTGCATCTAGGTAACACTCACAAAACAGCTTTCTTCCTTACTTAGGAATAACTTGCTCTGATCCTCATACAGAGCTGGTCCACACTGGGCCAAAACAGGATTAATTGCAAATGGACCACTTCATGATGCACAGCAGTAAGCATTCTAGTTTTTTCAGCTTACACTCCCAACTTTGCCCCACTTTAAGTAAAATCAGGGATACTCCGGAGTTTGCTGATTGGGTCTGGAAAGCTGGATTGGGTCTGATTTGGCCAAACCCACTATTCATATGGACATTGACATTGTCACACATTCCCTGTGCTTATCAGGGGATGGATCATGCCTGTGTTGACATCATCACCACTCCTAGTCAGCCACAGAGGTTCGTTCAATCTCCCGATGATTGCGGATTCCCTTTCTGTCAGAATGTGTCATCCATACAGCCCGAAAGAAGGAGGAGGCCCAAGACCATCTGAAGAATGGTCTCAGATTTGACATATAAGTGCTGAATTCAGGGCTGCTCCAAGGGCAATTTTATATCAGGTAATTTGTCTAGGGAGATGTGCCCACAGTTTCTATGACTCATCAGAGACAGGGGATAATAGAGATACCCTGCTTTAGTCATGACCAACACAGGGCATTTCATGCCACACAATTATAGCTGCATGATTCCACTTTAACTGCCAAGGCAATATCCTTTGAATGCCAGAAATATGCAGTTGAAGGTGGGGTATTTAAAATTCTCAGATGGTGTCTATATCATTAACAGGATATAACTCTCTGTGTTCAAATAAATTGAGGGCAAAAAGCCTGTGCTTTGTTAAGTAAACATATTTAGGACATGATGGAAGACCTTTTGGGTTTTTCATAAATTAACGACTTACTGGAAACACACTGAGATGACCTGATAAGGGGAAAAAACTGATTTCACCAAATATGTCTGGATGTACCTGTGAGAGTCATCTGAACCGAGGCTGACTCAGTTTCCCCGTCACCATGAAGCTCTGTGCTGAGTGAGGTGTAGAAACAAAGAAAGAATCAAAGAAAGCAAAGGTGTCAAGTTAGAGGTATCACTACTGCTCAGTCTGAAAAACAGGCAAAAGGGTGACATCATTCTCTGTTGAGAGTTCTATGACACTAGGAGTGCCCTAGAAATCTGATGGGAAACCAGAATCTGTTAGAGCAGTGGTTCTCAACCTGCAGGTCCCCAAGTGTTTTGGCCTTCAACTCCCAGAAATCCCAGCCAGTTTACCAGTTGTTAGGATTCCTGGGAGTTGAAGGCCAAAACATCTGGGGACCCATAGGTTGAGTACCACTGTGTTAGAGGATTGATGTGGAACCCCCTTTCAGTTCTGCTTCTGGTTTTGGAAATTGGGATTAAAGAGTCAGAAGGGGCTGCAAACCATTGAAAGAATTAATCTTTCCTCTAAATTATTTCCAAGGAAGTGATCCTCTTTTTTGGTTTGGTTTGGGGATTTTTGTTACCAAGAAGGGTTTGATCTGCAGAGTCTGGGAAATGCTTAAATGCCTCAAAGGGATCAAATCCAATCTGATCTTGTAAGATAAACAGGTTCAGCCCTGGTTAGTACTTGGATATGAGACCACTAATAAATACCAGGTATTGTAGGCTATATTTCAGAGGAAAAAACAGACAGAAAAACCTCTGAGTACTCCTTGCTTCAAGAAACCATATGAAATTCATAAAGTTGCCACATATTGATAGGCAACTTAAAGGCACCCACACACATACATACTAGGGAGTCGGTGTGAAGGAGACAAAAAAAGTTGTGGGGAGGAGGCAACCTAGCATTGCATTTCCCGTGCCCTTGCTCGAATGAAATTTTAATGGAGACTCTGTAACCACTTGCTGTTTGAAACTGCAGTGTAAAAGCCTAACAACAATATGGGTGGGTGAAATGGAGTAAACTGTTTTTTTCTTTCAGATTTACATCAAGGCTTCTTTTAAGCTTCTCTCACTCCACACACAATGCACAAGAACCAAGGGGCTGGTAACATACATATGTTTTTCCTCTATTTGTCTTTCTGTGTTTTTTGTACAGCCATTTACAAAAATGATGCAGCAAAGGTGCAGTTTACCCCTCCCTTAAGAAGCAGGAGAAAGTAGTGTTTTTCTAGCAGCAGGGTGTGTGTAGGAGTTTCATTGGATTCACTACTATCAGAAGGGGAAGGAAGAGAAGACACAGCTCACTCTGACTGAAGATACACTGGCACTGTCCTTGAGGTGTGATGGCACTGTGGACTAATTAGAATTGACATAATGTATGTAATGGGAACATTCATTACAAATTCTGAGGATGAAAAGCAAGACTTTCTAGGTGTCAGTGAGCCCTGCAGCTATGGCACAAAAGGAGTTCTGGATGCAGTTGACAATGCCTGGAGCAACACAGCTGGATCCAAAGCAGCAATATGTAACTTCATGCATGTATCCCCTTTGGCCACAGTTGGAGAAATCTGGTAGTTGTTCTCAATAAGCATACTGTTAATATATGCTTATAAAGACTGAAAGGTAACTATAGTAATTTTAATATTTTGTTTTTCCCTAATTTATTTGTTCTGAGAAAAAAAAAACAATTTTCCTGATTAAAGGCCATATGGCCAACTACACAAAAACTTGTTTTCGACTTTACATTTTATTTTCATGTTGCACAAAATGTGTCCAGCTGTGCATTATAATACTAAATTTAAATGATAGTAAATACCCAAAAGGCACCAGCTCCTATCTGAAATGAGAAGCTAAGGAAAAACTGCTGCGGCTGCCATCCCTACAGCGCTGCTTGGAGGAAGAGGAGACGGAGGAGACGCCATCTGGCTGCGCTGTTGATTTCTTACTGCGTGGCTCGGCCCTGCGGCCTTCCACCTGGGCTTGCTCGCCCCCCCCCCTCCCCTGCCGCTGGGCCAACTAGGCTTTACCATCCTGGCCTATTCCATCCATCCAGGCCCACCGTTCCTCCATTTGGCCTTCGCCATCGGGCAAGTGGCGGATACATCTCTCTTCTCAACCTCACTGGGTTGCTGTGTAGTCCATTGTGTAGACCATTATAGATCTCTGTGTTGTTCGATTGTGTGCTGACCGATTGGTATAGACCTAGTGGTGTAAACCGCTTTTTGTGTAGACCGACGGTGTGCTGTCTGCGCAAATTAATCGGATAGAGACCAACTGGCCGACCGTCACCGTGTCGATCACCTCCGGAGACCCATCCGCTATTTTACATCAATCGTCGGTTGTTTACATCTGAATCATAGCATTGGTACCAACTGTCAATCACTTATTCACTGTGTTTACATACTGCCAACATCGAATGTTATAGTTCCATCCTACCTCGCTGCTAATTGTGTAAGAGCATAACATAGCACTTTAAAGGCGCCTACCTCTGTGCCAACTGTTTTGCACTTTGTCCCTTCCCCGATTCCTCCTGCCGCACTTTAATAACATTGAGGGCTAGTTTTGAGCATATTGCACTTTAATATCTTACTGCACTTTAAGTTATTGTACTTAAGGACTACCCTTGTAGCCAGGGACCTTGCTATTGTTACTACTGCTGCACTTAAGACTCCAGCACTTTAGGGTCTACCCTACTTCGCGGTTGAACGCTTACCACCTGTATTTACCATCTACTGAAGTGTATTGTCTCCACCCATGTGGCCCCCCACCCTCCTATGTATATTGTCTTTGATACTACTGACTGGTGGAAGAAGCAGGGGAGGAAACGGGCTGGAGCCTATGAAGAACAATGAGGAGGGGAGGGGGGATGAAGAAGGCCAAAGTAAGTGGCAAGAAAGAACACCAACATTTAAATCATCTGATGAAATAGAGGTTAAGACCCTGATTAGGAACGGCGGCATGGAGGAGGGGAGATGTTCCACTAGCCGAGGGGCCCCCATAGAGGTCGTGGTGGGAAGGAGGAGATGCGGGAAAAGGAGACCTCAAATTCGGCCTAATTCGGACCACTTATCTAAAACATTAAAAATTCCAACTCGGTCTCCCAAGGTAAATTGGTGTAACCAGGTGAGCGGACCCTCTGGATTGAAGGTTGTGCTGTTGAACGCCAGATCTGTCAACGGAAAAATGACCTGGATCCAGGATTTAATCCTGGATGAGCGGGCAGATCTGGCGTGCATTACGGAGACCTGGTTGGAGGAATCTGGAGGAGTAAATCTGACCCAGCTTTGTCCCCCGGGTTTCTCCGTGCAGCACCAACCAAGATCCGGAGGGCGGGGAGGCGGGGTCGCAGTGGTCTATAGAGATTCCATCCATCTGATCAGGTGCCCCATCCCGCAGACCGCAAATTTCGAAAGCATCTACCTGAGGGTGGGTGACCGGGACAGTATAGGGATTCTGTAAGTGTACCGTCCACCTCGCTGCACTACAGTCTCCCTACCTGAGCTAGCGGGGGTGGTCTCGAGCCTGGCGTTGAAGTCTCAACAGTTCCTTGTGCTGGGAGACTTCAACGTCCATGCCGAGGCAACCCTCACAGGTGCGGCTCAGGACTTCATGTCTGCCATGGCAACCATGGGGCTGTCCCAACAAATATCTGGCCCCACCCACTGTGCTGGACACACATTGGACTTGGTTTTCTGCCAGGGATGGGAACAGGGTGGCGGTGTTGAGGAGTTGTCCACCTCTCCGTTGCCATGGACCGACCACTTCCTGATCAGATTTAGGCTCACTGCGCCCCCTAACCTCTGCAAAGGTGGAGGACCTATTAAGATGGTCCGCCCCAGGAGGCTGATGGATCCGAAGGGATTCCTGACGGCTCTTGGGGATTTTCCCGCCACCTCGGTAGGTGACCATGTCGAAGCCTTGGTGGCTCTCTGGAATGGGGAGATGGCCAGGGCTATTGACATGATTGCTCCGGAACGTCCCCTCTCAAGTAGCCGAGCTAAACCAGCCCCTTGGTTTACTGAGGAGCTGGCAGTGATGAAGCGAAGGAAGAGGGAACTAGAGAGCGTGTGGCGTTCGGATCCGAGCGAGTCAAACCGAGCACGGTTTGTGTCCTTTCTTAGGGCATATGCCGCGGCAATAAAGGCCGCAAAGAAAACTTTCTTTGCGGCCACTATTGCGTCCGCAAAGAACCGTCCGGCGGAGTTGTTTCGGATTGTCAGAGGTCTCTTAACTCCCACCACTGCAGGTGGGAGCCCTGACAATTCGGGCGCGCGCTGTGAAGCATTTGCTCGGTTCTTTGCAGACAAAGTCGCCTTGATCCGTTCCGAGCTGGACGCCGCGTTAGATGCAGACTCCGAGAATGTAACGAGAGCACCTGCTTGTCCTATTTTGATGGATTCTTTTCCGTTTGTGAAACCCGAGGATGTGGACAAGATACTTGGAGGTATGAGGCCCACCATGTCCATCCTAGACCCCTGCCCATCCTGGCTTCTGAGGGAGGCCAGAGGGGGATTGGCTGAGTGGGTAACAGTGGTGGTGAATGCCTCCCTTCGGGAAGGCAAGATTCCAGCGAGCCTAAAACAGGCTATTATAAAGCCGCTGTTGAAGAAGCCATCACTGGACCCCACTAAATTAGACAACTTTCGGCCTGTTTCCAATCTCCCCTTCTTGGGCAAAGTCATGGAAAGCGTGGTGGCCTCACAACTCCAGGTATTCTTGAGAGACACGGATTATCTGGATCCGGCACAGTCTGGTTTCAGACCGGGGCATGGTACCGAGACGGTCTTGGTCGCCTTAGTGGATGATCTGCGCCGGGAGCTAGACAGGGGGAGTGTGTCCCTGTTGGTGCTCCTGGACCTCTCAGCGGCCTTCGATACCGTCGACCACGGTATCCTTCTGGGGCGCCTTGCGGAAATGGGTCTTGGGGGCATTGCTTTGCAGTGGCTCCAGTCATTTCTGGAGGGCCGCACCCAGAAGGTGTTATTGGGGGACTCCTGTTCCGCACCACAACCTTTGTCTTGTGGTGTGCCACAGGGTTCCATACTGTCCCCCATGCTGTTTAATATCTACATGAAGCCGCTGGGTGAGATCATCCGGAGTTTCGGGGTGCGGTGTCATCTGTACGCAGATGAGGTCCAACTCTGTCACTCCTTCCCACCTGCTACTAAGGAGGCTGTCGAGGTCCTGAACCGGTGCCTGGCCGCTGTAACGGTCTGGATGAGGGCGAACAAACTGAAATTAAATCCAGACAAGACAGAGGTACTCCTGGTCAGTCGCAGGGCCGAACGGGATATAGGGTTACAGCCTGTGCTGGACGGGGTCGCACTCCCCTTGAAGGCGCAGGTTCGCAGCTTGGGTGTGACCCTGGACTCATCGTTGAGCCTGGACCCCCAGGTTTCAGCGGTGACCAGGGGAGCATTTGCACAGCTCAGGCTCGTGCGCCAGCTGTGCCCGTATCTCGGGAAGTCTGACTTGGCCACGGTGGTACACGCTCTTGTCACATCCCGCCTGGATTACTGCAACGCTCTCTACGTGGGGCTGCCCTTGAAGACGGCCCGGAAGCTTCAGCTGGTTCAGCGCGCGGCAGCCATGTTACTAACTGGAGCGGGTGGCAGGGAGCACACAACGCCCCTGTTGTCCCAGCTCCACTGGCTGCCGATTTGCTACCGGACCCAATTCAAGGTGCTGGTCTTGGCCTACAAAGCCCTAAACGGTTCCGGCCCAAAATACCTTTCCGACCGCATCTTGGCCTACGAGCCCACGAGGACCTTGAGATCGTCTGGGGAGGCCCTTCTCTCGGTCCCGCCGGCGTCACAGGCGCGGCTGGCGGGGACGAGGGAGAGGGCCTTCTCGGTGGTGGCCCCCCGGCTGTGGAACACTCTCCCTGCTCACATCAGACAGGCGCCCTCCCTCATGTCCTTTCGGAGAAGCCTCAAGACATGGCTATTCGAGAGGGCATTTAATTAAGTGCTAACAACAAGACAATATGGTAATGAGAACTGGAATGGAACAAGGAATATGAGATTGGCTATGATTCCACTAAGAGACGAAGCGGATTTTTAGTGTAGTTTGTAAGTTGTTGTATTGTTTATATGTTGTCGAATTGGATTTTGTAAGTGTCTTCTATGTGTACTGTACACCGCCATGAGTCGCCCTTATGGGCTGAGAATGGCGGTTAATAAGTGCATCAAATAAATAATAAATAAATAAATAAGTAGAGTTCATTCTGGTTAGCACTTGGATGGCATACTACCTATGAATGCCAGGTATTATAAGCTATATTGGAGAAAAAGACACTAGCAAAACCATATCTGAATTCTCCTTGCTTCAGATAACCCTATGAAATGTCAATGCCATATGCTTTACAAAAATAGTAATATTTGAGAAAAGAAAAACGGTCACCACAAATCATAGTGATATGTCATCTTGTCACCTAAAAACGGATGTTGTTTGGGATTCCTAATATATCACTTTTGGTCCATAAAATGTTATGATAACCTCTTCCAGGCCATATCATTCATTTGTTAATGAAGAGTCTGAAGGACAGCAGCTGAATGTTCCATCTCTTCCATGAATTACTATTTTTCTTTTTCCAAGGACTTATTTACAAATAGATAAAGCAGCCCTTCCTTCCAGCACAAAATGTGATATATCAATGCCAAAGAAGATAGGTTGCTGTCCTGGCTTGAATCTGATCTTAATTCTGAAAATAACATGCCTGCCCAGGCCCGTAGCCAGGATTTTGATCTGCGGGGGGGGGGGGGGGGCTGAGTTTGATTTGGGTGGGAGGCTGAGGATCTACCCTAGCAAACCTTTTGTATCATTATCCCAATACCCCCGTGCATATGGGATATATTGACCATGGTGATCAGATCATGATATGAATAAACATACCAGTTTAAATAATGTACCAGTGAGCCCTTCTCCTGGACCACCCTGGAAATTTGGGGGGGGGGGGGGGGGCGGACTACATGCTTGTGCCTGCCCTTATACAGATAAGAGATATAACAATATTGATATAATATTGATATATTATATCAATACAGGTATGTCTGTATAGCTCTCCAGTGCAGTCTTTTTCTTTGAACTTTGTGGCTATCAATAATAAAGCAATGTTGAAATAAGGAAACACAATTGATCTCAATATGGATTGTATGTAGTATCACACAAGAAATCCCATACAATGGAGATGTAATTTCTAGCTCAAATAACATCTCTATTGCTCTTCAAATCATCCTGAGTACTGCTTGTTGTATTGTGTGCCTTCAACTCCATCACATGGGTTTCGAGAGCTGAGAATGTGTGATTGGCCCAAGGTCACCTAGGAGTCCCCATGGCTCAATGAGGAATCAAACTCTGGTTTCCAGATTTTTAGTTCAATCTTTTTTCCCAATATAGTATCTGAATGCGATTCGATGATCAATCTCCAGTGGAAGTTCACCATGGAGTCATGCTGGAAGACTTAAAATCCCTAGAGAGATGTTCTCTCAAGTTAAAAAAAATAGTATTTGTTTAATGTGTGATTTTCCACTGCACATTTTTCATTTTGTAAATATGGAGGGATAACTGCAATTGAAAATGTTCCTGGTAAATCAGGGCAATTGCCTGAAGAGAGTTTCTTTCTAATCAAAGTCTGGGATTTCACAAAGGGGTGTTAATGGCTTGGAACAGACACTCAATGTTTTTTCAAGAGAGGAATACAGGGAGGTTTCTGGGGTGACATACCTTTTCTTTCCCCGATCTGATGCCCTTCCCTATAACAAGCACGATGTAAACGAGGCTTTTGTGTGTAAAGATCAATAGAAGCATTGTAGATTGTAATACAGCAAAATGGAGATATGGCAATTTAAGAATCAGAACTTGGGGAAGTATTTATTTTATGAAATTTCCATTCTTCCATCATAGGACCCAAGGTGACATACAACATTTTAAAAGCACAATCAAATTTTAAACTATTAACACAAAAATAAAATACAAACTACAGTAAGTTTCTATTTTAAAACTCACATGTTGAAAACAGCATGCTTAAAATTAGGCTTGCAAGTTAGTCTGAGAGGAGTGTGATCTGAATGCAGAAACGAACAAATTGCCCTTAAGCATAACAAAGAGATAACTGGAAAAAGACAAGGAGAACAAATAGAGATATTAAAGGGAAAAGGCATATATTA
The DNA here is from genome assembly GCF_037176765.1 of Anolis sagrei. Taxonomy (NCBI): domain Eukaryota; kingdom Metazoa; phylum Chordata; class Lepidosauria; order Squamata; family Anolidae; genus Anolis; species Anolis sagrei. The sequence goes on from NC_090021.1 coordinate 78,095,427, forward strand.
TCTGGTAAAACAACAATACTGTTAGAAGAAAAAGGAGAAGAGAGAAAAAATTGTGCAGAGTGGAGAAAGAGACATTAGTACCAGTGGATGTATAGACACATGGAGCTGTAATAGAGACTTGGGCTAACTGATGTTTTTTTAAAAAAAAAAAATTAGCCTGCCCTTTGCTTTCTTCCAATTTTAAAGAACTGCTGTTGCTACCTGGCTGCTGCAAAGAGCAATACAGAATACGCAGTTGGGGTGTCTCCGGCCCCTTCTACACTGTCATATAATCCAGATTATCAAAATATATAATCCAGATTATCTGTTTTGAACTGGATTATATGAGTCTACACTGCCATATAATCCAGTTCAAAGCAAATCTGGATTTTATATGGCAGTGTATAAGGGTCCTCAGTTGCTTTGCAATGTGTGATACAATTTGGAGAAGGAAGAAGTGGTATTTGTTTGAATGCCCATGGCTACCTGAAGCACAGAATTTAGAGCATTTTTTGAGTGAGAGGAAGAAGGGGAAGGAAGAAGAATTGAATGTGTGACAGATACTGTTTGCCTACACGATTATGGATAGTATGGTTTAACAGTGGTGTTATTGGTTAAAATGTTTTTAAATGTTTTGATGTATTTTATAATTCTATTTAAAATAAAATGTTCATTTTAATTGTATATTGTTTTTAATGGCATCAAATAGTTGCCTAAGAGTAAAGCCATCTTGAGTCCCCTCCAGGGTTGAGAAAGGCAGGTAGAAGTGTCATAAATAAATAAATAAATAAATAAATACACACATACATACATACATACATACATACATACATACATACACAGCACCGGTATGCAGTGCATTTGACAACTCTGTAGTTTGTTATACTATGTTTCTATCAGTGAGAGTGGGGGAAAACAGGCAGGGTAGCTTGTTAACAATTTTTATTATCAGAGAAAGAGATAAGCCAGATATTATTTTTCAATATGGTTTTAATGACAGAATAGTAAAAATAATAGCAATGTGATAGCAGTAAATAATGCTCTACGTTATTTCTGGAATGTGGTAACAGTGACAAGTAAGAGGTAACATTACTAGTTGTATTTTAAAAGTGACATTTCAAGCTTTCCAGTAAATACACATTAAATTATTCTTTCTAATTATGTAGACCAAATACCATAAACATAATTTGTTTTGAAACTAAACACATATAATCTGGTTAGAAATGAAAGGTACAAATCCTAGGTCCCTGGGAGATAGGATCAGAAAAAATCTTGACCCAACTCTTATGGCCAGTACCTGTGATAAAATATAATCTGATGGAGGAACTTAATATGAATTATTTTTAAAGTGAAATCTTTCGAGCCTCATTATACTTCACAAAGTCACACTGATCTTTTTGAAACAAAAATACATTGTAGCACCCTACACAGAGATATGTATAAATATAAGAGATGAGCTCCTTATCATATTTTTCCCTTTTCATTTTTCCAGCTTTCAAAACACCAAACTGATTGTAATGGAAATATATTTTCTTTTTTGTTTTGAATTTGATGAAAAGAATTAAAAAATCCTTTTGTAATGCAAATGCTAGAGCTAAAAGGATAGATTACCAAATAGGGAAAGCATATCTTCTCCTGAAGATATAATTCAGTATTTGATAGAAAGCCAATTTTATATGGTATTAGGAATAATCTTTTTTTTAAAAAAAAATAGGAAAATGCAAAAAACTGGCCAACACTAAAGAAACACTTATATCTTATTTCTAGAATTTGTGAGTCTTTTCAAGGCTTTGTGACTGAAAACATCTTTCAGCTCACGTTACTTCACCACAGATAAGAAAGCTGACCTGCCAAAGTTCACCTGGCAACTGTGGTCATGCTGGTTGGAGAGACCTAACCCATTGTTATTGTAGTAGTAGTTTGGCTACTGCTGAATCTATTTTGGCAACATACTCACCATTTAGCATCCTCCACAAATCTCCAAGTGTAGCATCTCAACAGAGATGGAAACAGCAGCCATCACAAAAAGACGTGGTAAATATTTGGAGAAAATTCTGCAAATGAGACCCTTTCTAGAAAGAGCTCTTTTAGAAATTTGCAAGGGGAGGGGGATACTTATTTATGTAATTTATATCCCACCTTTCTCTCAATTTGAAAGCTACCATGGTTTACAGCTCACTGAATAGCAATCATCTAAATTGAAATGAAGAATACAGTTTTAGAAAGTTGACAGACCTTTGCTCTCTTCAAAGTTTCCAATAGCTATTTAGGTTATTTATTTATTTATTTATATCCCACTTTTCTCCCGTGGGTGGGATTCAAAACAAAGTACAATGGTTAAACATGACAAAATTACATAACATAAACATACAACAAAAAATCATATAAGAAAACTAAACAGAAATACACACTATATAAGCTAAAAAATTGACAAATTAATAAATTAAAACATTATACCATTATACTATTAAAACCATTAAAAATTCCCTGACCCTCAGGCCATTAAGGTTATCCAAAAAGTTGTTCTAGGATCCTAAAAGCTCAATTTCCTTTAGGTCATGTTAAAGTATTGCTGGTCTGAAAGTAAAGGTAAAAGTTTCCCCTTGACATTAAGTCTAGTTATGTCCAACTCTGAGGGTGGTGCTCATCTTCATTTCTAAGCAGAAGAGCTGGCATTGTCTGTAGACACCTTCAAGGTCATGTGGCCAGCATGACTGCATGGAGTGCCATTAACTTCCTGCTGGAGCAGTACTTAATGATTTCTTCAGATTTGGATGTTTTTGAACTGCTAGGTTGGCAGAAGCTGGGCCTAACAAGGGGAGTTCACCATGCTCCTCGGATTTGCAACACTGATCTTTTGGTCAGAAAGTTCAAAAGGTCAGCAATTTAACCCACTGCGCCACCAGGGGCTCCATATCTGGTCTGAAATAACATTCCAAATATATATTACCCGTATGTATATGGCCATTTCCTATTTTTGATCTTCAGGAAAAGCCTAGTTCCATAAAAAGCAGAACTTGAGTTTTAACTTGAGAACGAAAGTCCAATGAGGAGGGGGCCGATTGCTTCTCCCTAGGAAGGAGATGTTCCAGAGTCATGGGGTCACTACCAAAATTTTTCTTTATTTATTTGTGATATTTATATACCGCCCTTCTCAACCTCAAAGGGGACTCAAGGCGGTTCACAGTCTTGGCAACAATTCAATGCCATCAATAAAACAGTATAAAACATTAAAATTGACCTCAGATAAAACATTAAACATTATTAAACACATCAGGTAAAATAACATCACCTATCACACAGAGACATAGCTGTTGTCCATAAACAGGTCTGGGTCATTGCACTTTCAACTTTCACTTTCACTTTAAATATTTCTATGATGGGCCGAACGCTTGGTTCCACAGCCAGGTCTTCAGCTGTCTCCTAAAGGTCAGGAGAGAGGGGGTCGACTTGATCTCACTCGGGAGGGAATTCCACAGCCATGGGGCCACCACTGAGAAGGCCCTGCCCCACGTCCCCACCAGTCGCACCTCTGAGGCGGTGGGACCGAGAACAGGACCTCCCCGGAAGATATTAATCTATGAACTGGTTCATAAAGGGAGATACATTCAAACAGGTAAGTTAGACCGGAGCTGTTTAAGGCTTTATTGACTAAAGCTAGCACTCTGAATCATGCTCGGTAGCTAATAGGCAGCCAATGGAGTTGCAGCAACAGGAGGGTTATATGCTCCCTGTGCAATGCCCCAGTTAACAACATGGCTGCAATGCGTTGGGCCATTTGCAACTTCCGAACAGTCTTTGAAGGCAACCCCACAAAGAGCATTTTGCAGTAGTCTAAATGGGAAGTAACAAGAGTGTGGACTACCATGGCCAAGTCAGATTTCCCAAGATACGGGCACAGTTGGCACACAAGTCTTCGTTGTGCGAACGCCCCCCTGGGGTTCCAGGCTCAGCGATGAATCCAGAAGGACTCCCAAACTGCAAACCTGTGCCTTCAGGGGGAGTGTAACCCCATCCAGGACAGGCTGTAACCCTATACCCTGTCCAGCCTTGCGACTGACCAGAAGTACCTCTGTCTTGTCTGGATTCAACTTCAATTTGTTTGCCCTCATCCAGCTCAACACAGTGGCTATGCACCGGTTCAGGACCTGAACAGCTTCCTTAGTAGTTGGTGAAAATGAGCAGTAGAGTTGGATATCATCTGCATACAGATGACATCGACCTGCAAAACTCGAGATTATTTCACACAATGGTTTCATGTAGATGTTAAACAATATGGGGGACAGTACTGAACCCTGCAGGACTCCACAGTTCAATAGCTGTGGAGTCGAGCAGCTATCCCCCAACAACAGCTTCTGGGAACAATCCTCAAGGAAGGACTGGAACCACTGCAGCACAGTACCCCCAAGGCCCATTCACACAAGGCATCCCAGAAGGATACCATGGTCTGTGGTATTGAAGACCACTGAAAGGTCCAGAAGAACCTTTGAGCTCTCTGTGGAGATCATCCACTAAGGAGACCAAGACTGTTTCAGTTCCACAGTCTGAAGCCAGACTGTGCTGAATCTAGATAATTTGTGTCATCCAAGAAACTCTGGAGCTGCAAAGCTACCACACGTTCCACGGATTTGCCCAAGTAGGGGAGATTGGACACTGGCTGAAAGTTATTCAAAGTAGTGGGGTCCAGTAACAGTTTTTTCAATCGCGGCTTGATCATAGCTTGTTTTAAGCTCGCTGGAATTTTGCCTTCCCGAAGGGAGGCATTAACCACCACCTTTACCCACTCAACCAAATCCCCTCTGGCTTCCTTTATCAGCCAGGAAGGACAAGGATCTTGGATGCATGTGGCACTCTCTCTCATTCCCACCAACCACGCTTAAAAATAATGTCTACAGATTATTTTATTTTAGTATAATCATGCTATTAACATTTATTTTTTCTGCATTAGTGGCAAAAATATGGCCTGACATCTTGTCAATGACTTATAATGCTGTAAGTCACTTTTTCAGTCATTGAGTTCAGAATTCTTTGCTGACTTTTTGCAATGATCAAAATCCCTCCTAAAATACAACTACTTGCTACTTGTTTCTTAGAACATATTAATGACAGAGGCAAGTCACCTAGTTACTTGATGTCTTAAAAACATAGAATTGAATTATGTGCCATTCAAGACATTCAAAAAGCTATATTGCAACAATAAAACCAAATATTCTGGCAAATGCTAAATATTGCTTCTGTAGTTTGGCACTTCTGCTCTGGAATGGAAGTGTAATAAACAAGGAACAGCATTTTATAAACAATAGCTACTCTGTGGAAGTTAGGTCAGCATCTAATTATGCAATTTTTGACCTCTCTGTGTTTTGCTATTGGTTTTGTTGTTGTAGACACTACATTTGTCCATCTGTAGAAGAGGTTACTGAATAATATATTGTCATTTAAATGTAACAAAAGGATGCTTGCTTGTCAAGCAAGCGCTGCACACTGTAAAAACTGAAAGAGATTTTAAAACAATATAAAAAATAGCAGAGGATCCAGAATATCTCAATTAAATGTATCTCGGCATTTTTTTCAAAAAGAATTTCTGACAGTTTCTTCAGAACCACACTTTTCTTTTTAAGAAAACAGAAATAGAATGTATTTTTGAACTTTGAACTCAGAAGCTATTGAAGTAAAGTGAGAAACTAGCAGGAAAGTGGGAATTGAAGAGAGAAACCGGGATATTTTAAAACTAACAGAAAAAGTAGGATGAAAAAGAATTACTTGGATTTTTCTCTGCCAAACCAGGACAGTATGATCAAAGTGACAGAGTTCACAGAAACTCTCATAAAATCTTTAAATGGAAAACAAAGTTATCTTTAAATCCTCTAAACAAAGAGCTAATTGTGATCTCCTTCTCAGAAATGATTCCAGGAAATCAGAGGACCTTAAATGCACTTGGTCATTGGTGGGTCCTTTTGCTTCCTTGTTAAATCACTAAAACAAATCAACAGATTGTCCTAGTTTGCTTTCATAACTAAAGTTTTCAGTGAACCAGAGTCCCCCATCAAAGAATTTACATGCAACTATTACCACATATACTCAAGTACAATGCACCTTCAATTGTAATACACACCTCAATTTTGAAGGGCACATTACAAAAAAGATTTGTTGTTGAATGAAATGTGTGGCTTCCCCTTGCCCATCAGCCATTCCACTGTCCGCTCTGGAATGGTCCACAGGCAAAGAGAAGCCACGCCCCTCCATCTTGCCGAGGCTGGTGAACTTGGTACCCATGGCCTGAGGAACAGGAGCAGCTTCCCAAATGGCCTTTTTCATGAGGCCAGCAAAACCAAGGGGTTGGTTTTGAACACCTCATATAGGAAGCCAGTTGGGAAGCCCCACCACTCCATCAAGTCAAAGCTTTGCCTGATGGAGGGGCACAGCTGGGTTTATGTGCACAATTCTAGTGTGCCATGAAATCTAATGCACACCTAAAATTGGACGATGTAATTTAGCCAAAGAAGGCAGCATTAGATTTGAGTAAATATGGTAATTAGAATGGGAGGAGCAACATGTAAAAGGAATGTAAAAGGAGGGGCAATATCATCATAGATATTTCTATCACTGCCCTGTTTAAATGTTTGCTCAAAAAGGGTATGTGAATATGCTGAAAAGATGCAAGTTCATGCATATTTGTCCCAGTTACAGTGTCCCTTGTGTGCCTGCCCTATGCTCTCACTTTCCAAACCTCCTTGCATTTTGCAGAGATGGTTGTGAGGAGACTCTCCTATTTACACTTGTCTGGATGTGGGGCCAGTCTACCCCTCTATAAAATGCTGTTTGAAACTGCATTATATGCTGTAGCAGAGTAGATGGGGGCATGAATAGACTCCTTCTGCAGTTGGGAAAAGGGAGAAAGCAGAAAACGCTTCAGACCATGCCTTTCAATAAAGCAAAGAAGGGAACTGGAGCCATTGGAAGCAAGACTAACTACTCCATAATACTCGCCAAATTCAGCATCCTAGGACACTTTCAGCCTGTTTTGGGAAGGGAGCCCCACACTGGCCATCACACACCCCTAAATTGGGATGAAAGCATCCTAAGACCTCCCCATACAACATGGAAAGTTTCCAGAATATCTGTATTTATTTATTTATTTACTATATTTATACACCATCCCTGTCAGCCCTCAGGTGACTCGGGGCAGGTTACAGTTGGTACCAAGACCATAAAATACAATTTCAATACAATAAAAACAATCGGCTAATAAAACCATAGTAAATCAATAAAAACATGTATCATTAGGGTCTCCTTGTTAAAAACATTGTCCAATCACATTGTCCAAACATTCCATTTTCCTATGTCTATTACACTATGCCTGCTCAAAAAGCCAATTCTTGACTGTCTTCCGAAATGTTAAATGGAGGGGGCCAATCCGATATCCTTAAGGAGGGTGTTCCATAGCCAAGGAACCACCACTGAGAAGGCCCTGTCTCTCGTCCCTGCCAGCCATACTTGTGACGAAGGCGGCACCAAGAGCAGGGCCTCCCCACATGATCTTAAAGTCCTGGAAGGTTCATAAAGAGAGATGCATTCGGACAGGTAAGTTGGGCCAGAACTGTTTAGGGCTTTATAGGTTAAAGCCAGCACTTTGAATTGTGCCCAGTAGCAGACTGGAAGCCAGTGGAGCTGACGCAACAGAGGAGTTGTATGCTCCCTGAGCACCGCTCCTGTTAGCAATCTGGCTGCTGTCCATTGGACCATTTGAAGCTTCCGGACAGTCTTCAAAGGCAACCCCACATAGAGAGCATTGCAGTAGTCTCTACAGGATTGTAACCAGAACGTGGACTACCATGGCCAAGTCACACTTCCCAAGGTATGGCGCAGCTGGAACAAAAGCTTTACCTGTGCAAATGCTCCCCTGGTCACCACCGAAACTTGGGGTTCCAAGCTCAGAGATGAGTCCAGGATTACACCCAGACTGTGAACCTGTGTCTTCAGGGGGAGTGTAACCCCATCCAACACAGGCTGTAACCCTATGCCCTGTTATGCCTTGCGACTCACCAGGAGTACCTTTGTCTTGTCTGGATTCAATTTCAATTTGTTAGCCCTCATCCAGATCATCACAGTGGCCAAGCACCAATTCAGGACCTGAACAGCCTCCTTAGTATCATGTGGAAAGAAGTGACAGAGTTGGACATCACTGCACCCCAAAACACCCAATGATCTCCCCCAGTGGCTTCATGTAAATGTTAAACAACATGGGGGACAGTATGGAACCCTGAGGAACCCCACAAGACAATGGTTGTGGGGTTGAACCGGTGTCCCTTAATAACACCATCTGGGAATGACCCTCTAGGAAGGACCGGGGCCACTGCAAAACAGTACCTCCAGGACCCATTCCCTCGAGGTGTCCCAGAAGGATACCATGGTCAATGGCATCGAAGGCTGCTGAGAGGTCCAGCAGAACCAAAAAGGACACACTCCCCCTGTCTAGATCCCGGCGTAGATCACTAAGGCGACCAAGGCTGTCTCTGTTCCATGTCCCGGCCTAAAGCCAGACTGTGCCGGATCCAGATAATCTGTGTCTTCCAAGAATACCTGGAGTATTCTTGGTATTCCAGGACTTTGCCCAAGAAGGGAAGATTGGAAACAGGCCAATAGTTGACGAATTGAGTGGGATCCAGTGATGGTTTTCCAACAGCAGTTTTATCACAGCTTGCTTTAAGCTCGCTGGAATATTGCCTTCCTGAAGGGAGGCATTAACCACCCACCACCTTTACCCACTCGGCCAATCCTCCTCTGGCTTCCTTTAAAAGCCAGGATGGTCAGGGGTCTAGGATGCATGTGGTCACCCTCTTCCCTCCAAGAATCTTGTCCACATCCTCAGGTTTCTCCAATTGAAATGAATCCATCAAAACTGGACAAGCAAATACTCATGTTACATCCTCAGAGATTGCTGTTAACATGATGTACAGACTGGAACGGATCAAAGCGACTTTGTCCATGAAGAACAGAACAAAAGCTTCACAGTGGGCTGCCGAGTTGTCAGGGCTCCCATCCTGAAAGAAGGATTTAATAGGCCTCCAACAACTTGAAACAGCTCCGCTGGAAGGTTCCTCGCAGATGCAATATTGGCTGCCAGAAAGGATTTCTGTGCAGCTTTTATTACCATGGCATATGCCCTTAACAGGGCATCAAGCCGTGTTCGACCATCATAAAACACAAATATAACTCAATACTGTGTATGTTTTTTGTATGTATTCTTAATTTTAATTTTTATGCTTAAGTGAATTGTATATTTTAACATGTTGTAAACCGCAATGAGTCGCCGCACAGGCTGAGATATTAGCGGTATACAAGCATACCAAATAAATAAATAAATAAATAAACTCTCCTCTTGCTTCAGTTCATCTGCTTCCATCTCCTAGACCTTTGGTCAGGATTTCAACACCTCAATTTATCCTCTGTCATGTCATGCTCTTTCGTCCAGCCTCCCCTAAGTCAGTATGTAATGTTTGGCTGAAATAACACACCATTTGGACACCAAATGGACGCTGTCCTTTGGGCAGTGTCCAAAGCCACTGCCAAGGACTTCTGCTGGTGAAATCACCAGTTAGCCATGCCTCTACAAAGGCTACTGATGCTTGCGTAGATTGCAGTGAATAATCTCACAGGTACAGCTGTTCTTATCAACACCATCATCCCACCAAAGCAAAACATTTATGTACTCTATTATATTATATCTTCTTGGCCATGGAAAATTCACTTATTATTAAGAGTACTCCTAAAAATGTAAAGTCTGAATGTAACGAACAAATCTAAACAAATATGTTTAGCTACAGATGTGCAAGATAGGGCTTGGATTCCATGTCAACTCAGCAGAAAATCTGGGTCTGCTGCCAGAGTTTGGAAACTTACGATTTTAGAATACAGCTCTTTGAATACCCCACAAGTGGCTATTGCCTATGAGGCAACTTGTGCTTATAGTCCAGAAAGTCACTTTTCCAAGCTTGAGGAGCAGCTATGTAATAAATGAAAAAAAAACCATGTGCTCAGCCAAGCAAGACAACAACTTCACTTTCTTGAAAGGTACATTTTAAGTGCCTATGAAAAGGAGTTTGATGCTTGAGATATATTCCTTTCTTTACAGGGTAGCAGCTGCCTTCAGGAGTAATGCAAAAAAAAAAAGCAAATTAAAAACAAGAAGCAAGCAAGCAAAAACAAACAATCTCTCCCCCACCCCCCTTCTTTAAAAAGAAGGCATTGTGATCAAAATCCTTCTGCTGAGGAGGAAAAAAAGGACATTCACAAGCATGTCCCACATGCTGTATGACGCACAAACTTCTTTCTAAACATAGAGCATATTATCAGTGCGGCTGTACATATAAACAAGTGAGTGACTGCTGAATACCATGTTTATCTAATGGCCCATAATAGAATGAAAGTGCACAATAGGAGATGGAGAGTATATTTCAGGTTAGCAAAATTTCCTTTCCTCCCTTCTCTCAAAAAGGAAAAAGGTGGGAGGGAGCATTATACAAGACAGAGCACGCAGCAGTCCAACATGCACTGAACCTTAGCACAATGGCCTTGTTTAGATAACTAGTGAATCTGTGACATTATTCTTAGAAAATACGGAGCTAAGGCCCAATCTACACTGCCATATAAAATTCAGATTATCAGCTTTGAACTGGATTATATGGCAATGTAGAAGGGGCCTGAGATTTAATATAAAACAAATACCTCTTCCAACCATGTTCATTTTGTATAGAACATTCTGTTCTACATTCTTCACAACTCAAATGTGTGCGAAAGCTGAATTTGACTGCTTGGCTGCAGAGCTTGGAAAAGTTACTTTTGGGGACTACAATTTGCCAAAGTCCCCAGTCACAATGGTTATTGCTCATGTTGGCTAGAGGATTATTGAAACAGTAGGCCAAAAGATAATATTTCCAAGTTCTTAAAGTTGGGAGCAAATAAGTTGGCAGGGTTAGGGAATTCATTGCTTGCAAAATATTATTTCCACAGTCCTAAAGTTCCACAGATCTGGAAAAAAATAGATTGCAAACAGTTTCCTTGAATAACTTTTCATACTTTAATTTGAATTTCTCTGGTGAACCAATATAGCATAGCATGATAATGATTTTTACTTCTATTTGTCACAATTGTTTTTTAATTTTAAAGATTACAGTGGAATATAATTTACAATGATCAACTGACTTAGATATGGAAATCAGATCCCTCCCCAAAAATGGGCAAGTGGCCCATGAGATCAATACTTCATTAAAACAAAACTACATTGAAAGTCAGTGACTTAAGTGTAGGTGATTAAATTTACAAAGTAAGAGAAGGGGACAAGACACTAATCAATGAAGTAGCATCTTAATGTGTCAGATTCCTGAGTGGCAGCTGGTAGCTTCCATTTAAGTGGGCAGTAACTTTGCCTTAGGTTTATTTCACAATTGAGCAGAGCTATCAAAGATATTAATCCTTATTCCTAAAGTAATTTCAGCATTTTGGATAACTCGAGCCCCTTCCACACAGCTGTATAAAATCCACATTGAACTGGATTATATGGCAGTGTGGACTCTGATAATTCATTTCAAACAGATATTGTGGATTCTAGTTGGTGTTGCCAGACTGAAAATAGGGAGGGGGCTCTTGTAGGTTTTAAAGTTTGTGAGGCTAAGGGAATTTCAGCAGGTCTTTTGTTTGGGTGATAGGCAGCACCTGCTTAAATTTTGACTCATACATAACCATTAAAAGCACCAGGAGACATTTAAAAAAAATTAGTCTGGCCACCCTAAAACTTCCCTGTGTAAATTTTAAGTGCATTTACAGTTTGGTCAAAGGCATGTAAGAAACATGAACCAGAAATGTCTTAGTTCAAACTGAAGAAAAACACTTTCTGTTGAGAACCCTCTTTCTTTGCTCAACAGACCACAGTGGAAAATTATCCACTGCTTTTTTAAAGGGTGAGGAGGACCTCTCCCAGGAGACCATGCTCAAAGTGGTGGATATGGTGTCCATAGAGAAAAGTAAAACAAAGATGCCGAAGCTTCTCCTGTTTGTTGAATAGTCTTGAGGATCCATTAAGACCATACACACAACTCAGCTTCCAGTCACTTTCAGAAATAACAATTCAGTTCTCTTCCTGCTGGGTTTATATCCCCACACTGTAGAGACACACAGCTGCTTGCTAGCAATTACCTTTGATACACTAGTAGACATTTCCTGAGGGAAATGAGTAACCTGAGGGAAAAGCTGTTGGCTGGAGCCTCTCAATGTCTGAGCCTGGCTTTGTGATTACTGGGCCTTGCATGTCCCTGGTTAGCATTTTTTATAGGTGTCAACAAGGAAGAAGAAGGGTCGGTACACTTGAAAGATATTCCATGCATTTGCAGATGATAAAAAGTTTTCTGTCCCTTTCATCAAAGTAGCAACAAATTAGTCACTACTTCGAAAAGGGTCTGCAACTTTTGTAAATCAAATCCCAAATGTCAGATCAAGAGGCATTTTGTTTCAGTAGCTATCACATGCTAAGTTTGTTTTACTAATGTCTAAATCACAAGACACAAGAAGGGATTCTCTTCTCCTGCCCATGAAGTAGTTGCTTTTTTTACATTAATCTGATGGTTCATCATGAGAACAGAGCGTTCTTCCTCATAAGGGGTTTCACACAATGGCCTTCATGGGTCACATTGACAAGTTAAAATTTCAGTCAGCAGCTGATTTTATGATTATTTTGTGCTATTTTGGACATTTTCTGTGTAGTTAACTTGGATTAGGTAAAATATGGTTATCTAGATGTTGCTGCACAACAACTTCTAGCATTCCTCACAATTGGCTACACTGGCTAAAACTGATAGAAGCTACAGTCCAACATCTGCTAGACCAGGGGTCCTCAAACCTTTTAAACAGAGGGCCAGGTCATAGTCCCTCAAACTGTTGGAGGGCTGAATTGTAATTTGAAAAAAGCATGAATGAATTCCTATGCACCGTGCACATATCTTATTTGTAGTGCAAATAACACTTAAGAACAATACAATAATTAAAATGAAGAACTTACTAGGGAAGTGTGGGCCTGCTTTTGGCTGATGAGATAGGAGTGTTGTTGTTGTGTGCTTTCAAGTTGTTTCAGACTTAGGTTGACTCTAAGCGAGGGCCAGGTAAATGACCGTGGAGGGCTGTATCCGGCCCTTGGGCCTTAATTTGAGAACCCCTGTGCTAGATTATGTATCAGTCACTCTAGATCCCTTTCACATTGTACAATGACATCACTTTGATTCTACTTTAACTGCTTTGGCAACATCCTATGGAATCCTGTTTTTTTATCTCTAGCTGAGAATTCTATGTGTCTCCCTAAACTACAAATCCCAGGATTCCATAAGAAGTTGTTAGTGCAAAGTTCAGTCAAAGCACCATAACAATGGGCAGTCAGCTATGCATATCTTCAGACTCTGGATCCATGTATTTAGCCACCCATGGTGTGAAACTATTTTTTAAAAAAGAATTCCCTAAAAGCCAACTTTGATTTTGTGATTTTATATCAGGGACACCATTTTACTACACCATTGTATATAATGGGACTTGAGCATACAGGATTTTGATATCTGTGGTGGTGTCCTGGAATCAAATCCCTGCTGATATCAGGGGCCCACTGTAGTACAAAATAGAACATGGTCTTCTTAGCTATGGCAACCTAGATATGGCCTATGAGACCTGGTTTGTCATCACTTTGGTTTAATTAAAGCACCAAATTAAAATACACTTCACCAAAACTTTTGGGGCCTAGTAACCACAGCTACTCTGTGATTGAAGACTTCTACATTAATATATAGTATATCTACACTGTGCTGTTTATTGTATCTACCCCATCAAGAGCTCTAGGGCAGAATGTAAATATTGCAGTAAAAAAAACCAAAAATAAATAATCAATCTGTGGATATTACATCTTTAGGTCTTCTACATGAATAAAAAGGATGTAGAATAAATTACTGGTGGGTTAACAGGCTGTATTGGGAAGTTTCAGTCTATCACTAGAGGTCTGAATTAGGAAAGCAGTTTTTTGTCACCATCCAAGTGCCAATACACTTATCTAGTGTCACAATGTTTGTGTTAACAAAAAGAGTTTGACATATGCACAGTGTTGATAATGTAGTTGTCACAATCAGTTTTGTGTGCACATATTTTCCTGTGATCTCACATGTGTACAGTATTTATTTATTTTATTTACTCTATTTATATCCTGCCTTTCTCTACCCCAAAGGGGACTCAAAGCGACTTTACATATGACAACTATTTGATGCCTTTAGGCAACAGACAACTAAATACATTTAAGTTAAAATTTAAAATTAGAATTCAAATGCACATTAAAACACATAACATTACAATCACTATTAAAATCATGCCATCCACAATCATAATCTGATACTGTTCCAAGCATCATTGCACATATTTCATAGTTATTACTGCACTGTAGTTAATCTCCAAAGGCTCGAACCCAGAGTCAGATTTTCACTTTCCTTCTGAAAGCCAGGAGGTAGAGAGCTGCTCTAATACCACTGGGGAGGGTGTTCCACAGATGAGGGGTCACCACTGTGAAGGCCCTGTCTCTCATTCCCAGCAGACAAACCTGCACAGGTGGTGGGACTGAGAGCAGGGCTTCCCTCAACAATCTTAATCTCCCAGGTGGTTCATAGGAGGAGATACTTTCAGACAAGTAAGCTGGGCTGGAACCATTTAGGGCTTGTGTGTGTGTGTGTGTGTGTGTATCACATTCTGAATAATGCTTTTGCTTTTGATTGTTTAAGTTATGAAAAACTGTGTTTTAGTCTAAAACAAATGGGTGTCTCATAACAAAATAACAATCATAAAATGTTTGATTTTATTTAAATGTTGGTTTTATCCTGAAATAGGACACAGAAGTAATAAAAATTAAATAATAACAACAATAATAAGCACAGATTATTTATGCAATGTAAGAGTAGATGAGAAAGATATAACAACAACAACAATAACAACATTATTTTTATACCCCTCCTCCATCTCCCTGAAGGGACTAGAGGTGGCTCACAAAGGGACATGCCCAACAAGTACAGGTTAAAACAAGCATAAAAATACAATCAACAACAAAAAATCAATAAAACATTATAATCAGATAACATCATAAAAACAACATCATGGCTGAACAACAAATGATGGGTTCGGGCTCATAATTCCTAAGTGCAATGATTCCTATGTAAAGCCGAGGGAAAGTGTGACATCGGAATATTTAAATATTTACTATAAGTTGTTGTGTGCCTTCAAATCATTTCTGACATATGGTGATCCTAAGGAAAATCTTTCTCAAGGTTTTCATGGTAAAATTTGTTCAAAGGAGGGCTTCCTCTTGCCTCCCTGTGAGGCTGGGAGGGTATGGCTTGTCCATAGTCACTCAGAGTTTTTCATGGCCAAGCAAAGATTTGAACCCGGGTCTCTCGAGTCACAATCCAATACTCAAATCACTACACTATGTTTTCTCCCTGATTCACACATAAATCAAAATTAAGACTGCTGTTAAGAAATCAAAGCTAATGAGGATTTAGAAAAGGAGCAATGAAGCAACTAGATAACACTGTCAAACATGAAGATGTATCATTAAAAATCAGATCCCGCACATACTAGTATTTCCAATTTATATGTATGGTTGTTAATGCTGGACCATGTAGAAAGTTGACGGGGGGGGGGCACAACTAATTTGAAATGAGCTATTGGAGAGTCCTGCAGATACCATGGACTGTTCAAAAGGCAAATAAATGAATTCAAGAACATATCAAGTCTGAACAATTTATAAAAGTCCAAATGATCAATGTGAGAATATCCTACTTTAGACAAAAACAATAATAATAGCTATTATTTTAATTTCTAGCCTGTTTCTAGTGGGACTCAAGGTAGATAACAACATACTTAAAAAACACATGTTTAAAAATATACAAAAGTTTTGTTAAAAGTATAAATATAAACACTATTTTTAAAGCAATTAAACAATTTATAAACTTAAAACATTGAAAATTTAAAGACAATGTAAATTTAAAAACCAAAGTTACAACATTAATATGAGATGATATATCATGAGATGACATGATTAATTGAAAAAGATTATATTTGATAATGCAGTAGAAGAGGAATCCCACATTACAGAAAACCATTTTATAACATTTACAATTGCCCTAGCTATGAATATCATTACTACCAAGTTTTTATGTCCAGGACTATGTGGCGAACAGTGCTTTGAGACAAGTAGGTGCCTTTATGGCTTCCTTGAAATTGCATTTGGCACTAAGCAGCAAAATGCAACATGGGCAGGAGATAAACCTGTGGATTATATAAGGCCAGTTTGTTTTATCTGGATAATTTATTTTATTTTACCTACCCTATAATCTATTGGGAGATTTTTGCCAATTGCACAAGGGTTGTATCTGCAAATAGGCTGCCTCTGGCAGGTATCACAGAAATAATGTAAGAATTTGGTGTAAAGTATACTTTGCTACCCCTTTGGGAAAGAGTGTGGTTTTGGAATGACCTCTTTTGGTCCTGTGGCCCGGGAAATTGTGCCTACGCTCTCTCTTGCAAAGTCCTATAACTTGAGAGCGAGTGCCCTATGTTTACCTTCCAGGCTGAGGAACCTATAGCATTGGATTGCCCTCAGAGTAAGGAGTTTCATCCAACAGAGTCTGAGATGGTGGTCACAGGTTGACCCACACCAGATTGTTCCCCCACCCCTTTGCTCATCCCCAGGCATAACTCAATTTCAATTTGTTTCCAGGAAACAAATGAAACATGGATTGTGAGATAGATATAGATATATTAGAATGATGAAGTCAGCCTCCTAAACTACTCCTGTTTGGTCTTCCTATCATGTTTTTTGACAAGTGAGATAATGACACTGGAAATGATAGCAATGAAAGGTCTGCTTGTGTTTATTACTTTTTATTTATGAACTGCATAAAAATATATCAGGTTCCAATTAACTGTCATTTGGGAAAGTATAACTGAAAGTATCTGTGAAATTTGGGGATGTGGTGTGTTCAACTTATTCTACATCTTAGGAAGAGAATGTTAATTATTTCACAGTAAACATTTTTGCTTTTGCCTCTTGATGGAAAATTATGGAGCTTCTGGTTCAGTTTACTTAAGTGTTCTTGAATGCTCTAGTGGAGACAATAATTCTAGAAGTCTTGCCAACCCACCTCCCCCCCCCCCCCCTTCACATTACTACTTTAAAGAGAGAGAAAACACTGGATTAAACAACTGCCAAATGTATTAGCCAAACTGAAGTTTGATTCTGGAAACTATGGTTGCACTGCCCAAAGAGTTTTACAGCTCACATAACCTTGCTATTCTCTGTAGAATTGTCTTAAAATGTGAGCTATCAGATGTTATTCTTACTTTACACGATAGGGCTTTAGACAAGGAATATTTCCATTCAATTGCTGAGTTATTTTGCTGAAGGTTTTTTTAAAAAAAACAAAGCATTATTTTTCACGAAATAATTTTTTTAAAAATGATTGTGTAATGTTTTCTTTCAGAATGATGAATAATATGTTTAATACAAAGTGTTCATATATTTCTTTCCCATGACTTATTTCTGCAATCTATGTAGAAGGTAGACCTTCATGTAAAATTGCATAAAGCATAGTTAATTAAATCGGTGGGCTGTACACTGGTGCCAATGTATCCATAGTGAGTTTCCAGAAAAGAAACAAGTGTAGGAACCAATGGGCATAAATATGGTACCAGTATTTGGTGTATTAGAAGAAAAAAGTGCTAGTTGTGTACAGGATCAGACCATTGTAATTCCTGGCCTTGGTTTCTTTTTCTGGGAATGGGTGTGTTATGTCTGCTTGATATTAAGCAGAACCAGGGGATACTATAATTGTCTTTGTTTGTTGTTCATTCATTCAGTCGTCTCCGACTCTTCGTGACCTCATGGACCAGCCCACGCCAGAGCTCCCTGTTGGCCGTCACCACCCCCAGCTCCTTCAAGGTCAGTCCAGTCACTTCAAGGATGCCATCCATCCATCTTGCCCTTGGTCGGCCCCTCTTCCTTTTGCCTTCCACCTTCCCCAGCATAATTGTCTTCTCCAGGCTTTGCTGTCTCCTCATGATGTGGCCAAAGTACTTCAAATTTGTCTCTAGTATCCTTCCCTCCGACAGGGAGCTCTGGCGTGGGCTGGTCCATGAGGTCACGAAGAGTCGGAGACGACTGAACGAATGAACAACAACATCCTTCCCTCCAATTAGCAGTCCGGCTTTATTTCCTGGAGGATGGACTGGTTGGATCTTCTCATAGTCCAAGGCATTCTCAGAACTTTCCTCCAACACCACAGTTCAAAAGCATCTATCTTCCTTCGCTCATCCTTCCCTAAGGTCCAGCTCTCACATCCGTAGGTTACTACAGGGAATACCATGGCTTTGACTAGGCGGATCTTTGTTGCCAGTCTGATGTCTCTACTTTTTACGATTTTATCGAGACTGGACATTGCTCTCCTCCCAAGAGAGGAGATTTCCTGGCCACAGTCTGCATCTACAGTAATCTTTGCACCTAGAAATACAAAGTCTGTCACGGCCTCCACATTTTCTCCCTTTATTTTCCAGTGTCAATCATTCTTGTTGCCATAATCTTGGTTTTTTTGATGTTTAGCTGCAACCCAGCTTTTGCGCTTTCTTCTTTCACCTTGATTAGAAGGCTCCTCAGCTCCTCCTCGCTTTCGGCCATCAGAGTGGTGTCATCTGCATATCTGAGGTTGTTAATGTTTCTTCCAGCAATTTTCACCCCAGCTTTGCATTCATCAAGCCCCGCACATCGCATGATGTGTTCTGCATACAAGTTAAAAAGGTTGGGTGAGAGTATGCAGCCTTGCCGTACGCTTTTCCCAATCTTGAACCAGTCTGTTGTTCCATGGTCAGTTCTTACTGTTGCTACTTGGTCCTTGTACAGATTCCTCAGGAGAGAGACAAGGTGGCTTGGGATGCCCATTCCACCAGAACTTGCCACAATTTATTATGATCCACACAGTCAAAGGCTTTAGAATAGTCAATGAAGCAGAAATAGATGTTTTTCTGAAACTCCCTGCCTTTCTCCATTATCCAGCGGATATTGGCAATTTGGTCTCTCGTTCCTCTGCCTTTTCTAAACATCTGGCAACTCTCGCTCCATGTATTGCTGGAGTCTTCCTTGCAGGATCTTGAGCATTACCTTACTGGCATGAGAAATAAGGGCCACTGTACGGAAGTTGGAGCAGTCTTTCGCGTTTCCCTTTTTTGGTATGGGGATATAAGTTGATTTTTTCCAGTCTGATGGCCATTCTTGTGTTTTCCATATTTGCTGGCATATGGCATGGATCACCTTGACAGCATCATCTTTTAAGATTTTAAACAGTTCAGCTGGGATGCCGTCGTCTCCTGCTGCCTTGTTGTTAGCAATGCTTCTTAAGGCCCATTCCACCCCACTCCTCAGGATGTCTGGTTCTAATTCATTCACCACCCCGTCAAAACTATCCTCGATATTATTATCCTTCCTATACAGATCTTCTGTATAGTCTCGCCACCTTCTCTTGATCTCTTCAGCTTCTATTAGGTCCCTGCCATCTTTGTTTCTTATCATACCAATTTTTGCCTGAAATTTACCTCCAATGTTTCTAATTTTCTGGAAGAGGTCTCTTGTCCTTCCTATTCTGTTGTCTTCTTCCACTTCCATGCATTGCTTATTTAAAAATAGTTCCTTATCTCTTCTGGCTAACCTCTGGAATTGCGCATTTAACTGGGCATATCTCCCCTTATCACTGTTTCCTTTTGCTTTCCTCCTTTCTTGGGCTACTTCCAGTGTCTCAGCAGACAACCATTTTGCCTTCTTGGTTTTCTTTTTCTTTGAGACATACTTTGTTGCCGCCTCCTGATCAATGTCGCGGACTTCTGTCCATAGTTCTTCTGGGACCCTGTTTACTAAATCTAGTCCTTCAAATCTGTTCTTCACTTCCACTGTATATTCGCTAGGAATGTTAGTGAGATCATATCTAACTGGTCTGTGTATTTTCCCTGATCTCTTTAGTTTTATTCTAAACTGAGCAATAAGAAGTTCGTGATCTGAGCTACAGTCAGCCCCAGGTCTTTTTTTCACTGACTGGATGGATGTCCGCCACCTTTGGCTGCAAAGGATGTAGTCAATCTGATTTCGGTGTTGACCATCTGGTGAGGTCCATGTATAAAGCCGTCTTTTAGGTTGTTGGAAGAGAGTATTCGTTATACACAGCGTGTTTTCCTGGCAAAATTCTATCAGCCTGCATCCCGCTTCATTTTGTTCTCCCAGTCTTTGTTTAACTCACTGCTTTTCTTCTATTCTTACTGTTGGTTTGATTTTTCCTTGACTGTTAGACTCACATTTTCTTAATTTTATTAAATGTTTCGATTGTTCCTCCCACAAGAAAAAGGGAAATATTTCTTGTTTTCATGGCTTCCAAATTTCTAGAAAGTTTACATTTCCACTCTATCCTATCAGCATCCCTTATTGCTGTCCTTTGTGTATGTCAAATGTCCTCATGATCTATTATGTGACAAAGCAAAGGTGTTTCTGTCAAAGAAACTTTGCGAGGAGCATAAAACTAGAGAGGATTTTGTACCAAGGCATTTAGTGTGTCTTTAAAAGGCCAAACTATCACCAAATAAATTTGACGCTATCAATAGGAAAGGTAAGGCTGAACATGATGATCAACTAAATTAAAAGAGAACAAATTGTCAAATAATTAATCTGTTATATTTTACCATGCCAAAAGGGAACAATTTGGATTTTCCACATTTTGGGAAGTTTACTTTTTGAATAATGACCCCTGGCCTCAAGACCACGTGAGATGAAAGGGAGATACAGTGCAAAAAACAGCTTTCGCATTGTTTTGCCCCCATGCTATCTAACTGCTTGGAAGGTGAATTGGTTACACAGGGAAAGTATGGAGGACACTTAGACAAACAGTCAACAAGGATTTAATAACTGATAAAGGCTTCAACCCTTTTCTCCTCCCGAGTCTAACTGGTGCCGTCCTCTCGAAAGATAAAGTCCTTGAGAAAAACTTCTCTGTTTTTCTTCCTCTTGTTGGTGTCTTTCTCTTTAGTGATTCTGATATGTGAATTGACTTTGTAATAACTGACTTGACTCCGATGTGACTCCATCTGTGACATGCTATTTTATGGATCATCCTAGCCTTCCTCTCTTCTTACCTTCCACTTGTAAAATGGCTGATTCTCCAAGGAACAAGAAGGGTTTTGCCTGAGGCTCTACCCTTGGGAAGATTCTTAAAGGGTCAGGGAGAAGGAGGCTTTAAAGGGGAAGTTACTATCTAGCCTGACACTCCCCCCCCCCCCACAAAACTATACATGAAATGCTAATTCCCTCTAACTAAAAAAGGGCTGAAATAGGGTTCTCGCAGAGGTATGACATACATCCTGAATTTTCCTTCCTTGAGCCATCACTGATGAAAAACAGGTGAAAATGAAAATTTGTTTCCAGATACTTTTTTTGCTCTATCTCCCTTCAACCCCCACTTAGTTGTCTGGTTGAGTTATTTCATCTTCTCATATTGAATTGTTTGATTTATGATAAAGCTCATTATATTGGATTCTATTTCTTTCTCAATGAACACCAGTTTATTCAACTGGAAATATATCTGCTATACTTTTGAAATTTGGACTGGGTCAACTGAATTGGATACTGGGACCTGGAAAAATGTATTAGACTCATAGCTGATAAACCTTTTTTGTATTTAGGACACAGATTTTAGATGTCTTCTAGGGGAAGCAGTTTTAACTGCCTCTATGTGAGAATTGTCAGGCTTAAATGATCCATTTTGTATATATTATGGGATATTTAGCTCACTCTAAGCTTTTGTTACAAAATTGGAGCTTTTCTACTAGTTCCATGCAAACCTAGCAATTAGTTGGAATTAGAGTTGAAAGCTGTCTTTGCCTTAGGAGGGTGCATACACTTCTTCAAATAGAAAGGTTTTTAAGATCAATTCAGGGGGTGCTGTGGTTTTTAACTTTGAATTTGTTTTAATGGGGTTTGACTGGGAATATTGTTAATACTGTTTATATTTAATCCTGTTTAAATGTTTATATATTTGTTTATTTTAAATGGTTTTGTTGATGCTTTTGTGTTTCAATCCTCTTTGGAGGAGATGAAGCTGGGTATAAAGATGATGATGATGATGATGATGATGATGATGACAAATGGCTAGGATTCCTGTATAGTTTTGTTCCTGATGATGTAACCATATGAAGAAGGATTGTTTGATTGAGATGATTTTACATAGATACATTCTGGGACAGAAGCACTCATAGGTCTGACACCAACTTTATATCCTATCCCAGATCAAAAGTTGAAAAATATGGAAAATATAACAACTATATGACATATAATTCTTCCATGTCTGTTAGTGTAAGCACAACATTTTGGAGTCAAAGCTGGGAGGAGGAAGGGAAGTACACAATACTGCCTATGGCCACAGTCCAAAGAACTGCATGACTCACTTGGAACACACAGCAGGGTTTAGATTTGTGTTTTTTTAATTGCAATCTACCATGCATGACAAATTGCTTTTGAAATTCAGGAGAGTTTCCAAAGCGCTCTGTGGTAGAAATTAGGTGAACTCCCCCAGGCCCTATTTGCATGGGATCAAAATAAGGCAAGCTATTCTCCCTTCCCAAACTGGGAAAAAAACTCAGTTTATTGTAAAATGATCCCAATAGATTTGGCTCTCCATTGTGCTTCCAATCCTTACCCAAAACACATAAGCATCTAAAATATTTCCATCCGACCTCTTAAAAGTGTGGTGAAAAAGAGGAAGGGGATTGAAAAGTCCTGTGGAAATGGAAAGGTTTTGGAATTTGGCTTGATAGGAGCTGGATTTATTTCCAACTGAGATTACTGTCAGAGCAGGAGAAAGTTATTGGCATCTAACACATATCTCACATTTATGTAAGTATTATGAACGTAGGGATTTATTTATCTGAATCAGAATTATCTCAGTTACTGTACGTCTGTTAAGACTGCTGTCATTACAAATCAAGTTTTAAAAAAACCTAAAAATTCTCACCAACCTTGCAAAGTCTTGTGTGCAGTAAAAATGATCTGCCCAGACAAGCCAGTGTTTCCTACAGGTGGAGAAGAGAGGTCAATTCCCTATCTACTTGATAATGAATAAGCATTCTCTTTATAAGGGAGAGGAATAGTTTTCCATATACATAGAAATTTTATACTGTATTATAGCAATTTACATTAAACTTCAACCTTTTGAACAGGAGGAGACTCTCAGTTTTTGTCTTGGACTGGCCTGTCTGTCATACCACCTCATCAGATGGGGTTTTTTTTTCTCTGTTTGCTTACTGCCAGCACATTGCTGGGATGAGTCCACCATTGCCCATCATATGTTGCAGGGCTACTTCCGGAGAGGCTCCGTTGGGCTCCGTCCCAACAGTGCACCAACTGCATGCTCAGAGGAAACCCTGAGGAAATGGGATGGCCAATTTGTCTGATTCAGTGTGCTTCTACACTGCAGAATTAATGCAGCATGACACCACTTCAACTGCCATGTTTCAATGCTATGGAATCCTGTGAGTTGTAGTTTTGCAAGGCTTTTAGTCTTCTCTGCCAGAATGCTGTAGCCTCATCAAACTATAGATGCCAGGATTACAGGGCATCGAGTCCTGGGAGTTAAAGTGATGTCAAACTATTAATTTTACAATAGAGATACATCCTTAGACCCCAATGTCTTCTGCCTGCCTTGTTCCTCTCTTGTCACAAACTAGTTTCATGCACAACATCTCCACAGGCCCTGGAAGACTGAATAAATTTCCTCTAAGAAACTACCTCAGTCAGAATGGCTTGAACTCTGCCTTCAGACATTTAAATGGAAATTGGGGGTCAAAACACATGATTAAAAGTCTGATATGAAGCTTCTGTTATGAAGTATCCATAGTTCAGATATTGGTCTATGTGTGCATGAATTTTACCTCCTTAAAAAATCTTAACAATTAAAAGCAGATGTCAAGGAGAAAGGCTACAGGGCCAACCCAAGACATTTTCTTACCTCAGAAGGTAGAGATGCAGAAAATCCCACAGGTACCTCACATCTTGCCAGCCAGTCAAAATATAAAAGTAATAGATTAAATTGCTAACTATTTGCTCTCATGACACCCAAAATGAGCTGTTTAGGTGGTTGCCTCACTCTTTCTAATGGCAACAGCAGCCTTGACATTTGACCTTATACAGACAGGATATTCACCTGCATTTTACATTTTTTCAATATTTTTAATTAAAAATGTTAACAGAAAAATACAAAATAAAAACAACAGCAATACTGATGCACACGTAAACACAGGCATACCTAACGATAATTACATATCAAACTATACAACATACATCTCTATTCTACCTATAAGTCTAAACTATAAACATATATGCATTCCTTTTCTATGCCTTCTCTGACTCATCTGAGTGACTAGGTTTCCAAGTCTTCAATTGGATTAGAATCCAAGGTCCTATTGACACTATGCTATGATTCTGCTTTAACTGCCATAGTTCAGCCCTATGGTATCCTGGGATTTGCATTTTAATGAGGGTTATTTAGAATTCCCAGCTAGAGGTCTCTTTATCTAGCCAGATTACTAAACCTAGCTTTCCATATTACAGCTGTTAAAGAATAATCATAGTACCATAATTGCATAGTGTGAATCGGTCCCAGTCTGTACACACATTTCAGCCGACATGTCAGAACCTACTTTGTTGCTAGTTTACAGATCTGGTTGTCACCTACTGTTTAATTTTGTATATCTCAGCAATACATAAGTTATAAGTGTGTGTGTGTCTTGAACCTTTGCCCCCCAAACATCCCATTTCTTTCTGTAATGCTCCTGTTTCACTATAAGGAATATATCTACTCTTTTTTGCATGGCCATGGTCAATTAGAGGTTGTCAGGTCTTCTTGATATCTTAATCAATCTGGTCTGCAGACAGTTACTGTGGAAGTTCTAAGTGATGACCATCTGTAGACTATATAGCTTTGCTGGAATGTGAGGATGTTGTCACAGTTGCTGTATTCCTCATTGCTATAACTGTTTTGAGATGCTGCTGAGTAAGATTAAGATGCAACTACTGTGTTTTGGGCCAAAAAAGACCAACAAAAGACAGCCATAGGTTACTGTCATTGGGACAGACAACCAGGCCCTCTCCACACAGCTGAATAAAATCCCACATTTTCTGCTTTGAAATGAAATATATTTTTTATTTATTTATAACATTTATATGCCACCCTTCTCACCCTGACGGGGACTCAAAGCGGCTTACAAGGTATATATACATACAATATATAATATTATTAGCATAGTACAATATCAGTATTAAATATTACTATATTGTACTATGCCATTATATTGTAATATTATTAGTAATATTACATGTAATATAAATATATAATTATAAAATCATGTTATTAGTATTATATTGCATTACATTATAATATTATAAATATTATATGCATATATACAATATATTATATTATATTATATTATTAGAATAGTACAGGAAACAAGGTGGAACAGTCCCCTGGGGGCCCCCTCTCTTCATTCAGGCCCAGAGCAGCAGTTGGTGCTGGAGGGAGGGGTCCCTAGGTGATGACATATGGAGGAGACAAGATGGATCTGTCCCCTGGCCCCCATATGGCAGTGCGAACTCAGATAACCCAGTTCAAAACAGATATTGTCTGCTATTCTGGGTTATATGACTAGGTGGAAGAGCTCTCAGATATCTCAGACATTTTTCAGTTGTTTATGGGAGTTGTAACCCAAAACATCTGGGGGTTTTCTTTTCTATAGCTCCTTCAGACAAATATTGCAGTTTACTAACCTGAAAGAAAATCAAGAACCTCTCTTTCTTTCTTTCTTTCTTTCTTTCTTTCTTTCTTTCTTTCTTTCTAGGATAACTCATCTTTCAGTTCCATAAATAAATGTTGTTCCAAGAAGACATAAGAAAAAACAATAAGAAATGACACTATAAGATCATTCATGCTCTTTTCTGTATTATCTTGTTTGTTATCAGTAAACATTTATTTATTTTTTCTTTGAGTAGCTGAGAGTTCTATATGTTTCTTTGATTTACTGTTGGACAATTCATTGTTCCATTCGTCCCCTTTGTGTATTGTTACTTCTGTTTTAGAAGACAGCTTCTAAAGGTCATAAATGTAGAACCAGGTGCTCCCCCCCTCCCATCTCTCTCTGAAGTAAGTTATTCATATTCACTTTGGGAAATCAAAGTGACCATTTCATTCTAGCACTACTCACAAGATCTCCCCCAAGTGACCCTTGTTTTGCAAACAGAAGCTCTATGCTGAATTTTTTTATTATTAAAAAAGGTTCTAAAGTAATTTCTCCCCTTTGTCTCTTTTGCTATTCCCTTGTTTGTCTCTTCCCAGTGAATTTTATCTGGTTATTTTTCAGCCCCCCCCCCCCCCTTTCAAATTCCTTTATGGTGCATCCATCCTACTGAAAACTACAGATCCATAAATCGTGGTTATAAACCCTGGCAGAGAACATCGATTTGGTTTGGAAGCCAAAAATCTGGATGGATATATTCAGACAAACTGTTATTTTCCCTCAACAGCTCAAAGCCAGCGAGTGCCCAGTGCTACCACAAATGCCAAACAATCTCAGATTCATTATCAATTCAGCCCAAAGCCTCTTTCCAATGTTCTGAACCAATATTTTATGATTTCCATCTTTTGCCATATGCATATTTGAAAACCATAACATTGTGTATCCTTTCCCTAGTTTTTACAGAACAATGATAGGGTTGATGTGCCTTTTTTGAATGTTCTGTGAATATTCCGTGGAGACATCATTTAATGTTGTTTTTATATACAGAACCGTGCACAGTTGTACATGCAATAGTTTATAACAAATTCACTGGCCTTCATGGCCTTCCATTTCTTTCCTGCTGGAAGCTTTGATGAAAGACAATCTCTGAATACTATCATACATAAATCAAAATGTATTCTATATTCATTTCTCTTGTTGATGTTGGAGCCATTACATGATGAACATGAATGTGTGAACTTGCCCTATTTCTTTTTGACCTACTCATCGTGATAAGCAGGTACTCACTTCTGACAATGCTGTTTCTATAATATGTCATTCCACTCTTTCCAGTTCCTTGGGATACCACATTACTTGAAACGACTAGAAAAAGCCTTTGCTGAAAATTTCATTTACAACACAATGGTTGTATTCAAGTAATATTTCTGAGGCATTTGATAAGGAAGGGCAAGATTTGTGCCCAGGTAGAAAATACTTTACAATCCAAATAACACTTTCCTTTTAGTAGTATCTTTTCCCCTAGAAAATTAAGATGCAGTAGTTTTATTGGAATTTGTTTGTCCAAAGAGGTATTGAAGAGTGCAACATTATGGGAAATCTTATCCAGTTTGAACCTGTCAGTTTCTGGGCTGACTGTGTAAATAAAACAGGCAGCTCTTAAAATCAATATTCCTTTCAACCCATGGAATCAAGCTGCTTTGGAAACAAACAGCAGGCACTTACACCTTGGAGACATCAGTGTCATCAGCCAAAGTAACAAAAGGGAATTCAAGGTTTTTAAATGAGCCAGAGAAGCATAAGGCTTAGCAATTACATGCTGAAAAGGTTTGCCCAGCATGGATGGAGGGTTGTGCAGATACACTTTAGATGTATCTGTTACTGATAGCTTTGAGTCCTCGGGAAGTAGTCAGGTTGCCCATTTATTTTCAGCCCTCTCTTTGCTGTTAATTGGTTTCTTTTATCATTCAGATTGAGAAGAGCCATTGGCTCCCAGTAAAAGACTTTGTCCCTTGGAAGAATTAGCAGAATAAATCCTTTTTCATCAATGTGTCTTTCAAGAATGTGTGAAATTCCACACCTCTATCTTGATTCCCAGGAGGGTGTGGGGTGTTGGGTCAATGGGAAAGGGCTGCTTTCAATTAATCAATTATTGTATTTAACTATGGAATCATCAAACTAAATAAACTATATATGAACTTATGAGTGTTCATCATGATGCTCACTTTATCTATAGTTATTGCTTCATGTGGTTTTCTTGATTTTCAATAACATCAAGCTTTTGTTGTTTTTCCTCCATTGATTTTTGTTTAACCTTACCCTATCCTCCCTCTGTCATCGCCTTCCATACGCCGCTCGACCCTCTTTCAGAGAAATGCCACTTCTTTTCACTTCAGGAGAGGCTGATGAGACAGCTGTCACTCACCAGACAAAAGATGTAATATTTATATCGCATACTGACCGTTCCAGAACAAACAACTTTCAGCCTCTTCTTATTTTCTGATTCTTTTTTTTTAAGCATTACTGGATACCTTGACAAATGAAAATGACAGGAAGAGGGTGGAGAATGCAGTTTGCTACAAAAAAGAAAAACACTGCTCCCCATCTAAGTTTTTTTTAAAAATACATGTCAAGATAAATTTTGTGAATATGAGTAGTATTAGATTCATGTAAACAGATAAAGCAAGCATTCAATTTGATAGACAATGAAGACGCAACTTCCTGAGACATTAACATTTTAATAGGGCAATGTTTTATTTTGGTCAAATCTTATTAAAATCTTTTAGCACATTAATGATTTCTTAATATCTATGATTTTCCTTAAGGCTAACAAACATGGAAGCCATTTTGTTTTCCACATGACTGGGTTTAACATCCTGTAGCAGATTACCATGGCAACATGGGCTTGTGAGTCTGGGGTGAAAACAACAATATAGGCCTGCTTTCCTAAAAGCGTGTTCTGTTAAAGTTGAATCACCAATTAAAATATTTTTGTTTGTGCTCTGGGGCTTCAGAGATGCAACTGAGTTGTGAAACCTGGCTAATGAGCTAATATAGCTACTAAACTTCATCAATTCTTTCTACAATGTTATGATTGAGATGGAAGTGAAAGAATCTCACTTTTCCATAGGATTTCATGTAGTTTGGGATGAACATTCAAATTTGAAAAATTCCCTTGGCATAATGGATTTGAGACTGTTTAGCTGTGCCTTCTGTTGAGGCAAACATATTAAACAACCGAACTAGCTTCCATTGAGATTTCTGTTATATCTAGAACAACTTGTTTGTCATCATTTTCTGAGAATATATGAGTCACTCACATTTGGTGTGTAAGCAAGGATTAATTATAGCAGTGTTTAAAATATATTCTGATACTAGTCTGTGGGATGTCACCTCCAACGTAGCAGTCAGGCATCATTCATCCTTTCACAAATGCAGAACTATGACACATTTCCTTCAATCTGTCTTAAAATAAGTACAGATAAAATTAGTTGCATACAATTTGTGTTTAAATTAGTTGCACACATGATTTATGTTTATAAAATCAGAGCTACACAATACTCCACAAATATCATGAAACTATCTTTTTAACAGAATACTGACATCCATATACTAAGTCGTGTAGCCTTATCTAAAATGCCAAGGAAGAAAAATGTTTCAATGGGGGGGGGGGATCATTTGCATATATACACATTAAGATATACTTTGGAAATGGAACCCAAGTCTAAACTTAAAATTAGTATCGGAATACAAGTGACTCTATCCTCAGTCTTAGAGATTCCTTGGTCTGATCACTACATTCTGAACACCCAAATAGAGATTCCACCACCACAGCGTCCGGAGACTGAACAAATTTTCGCGCGGCCAAGGAAGCTGATGGATCCTACTAGACTTTCGAGTGTCCTTAAAGAACTGGATTACACTGCTGATTCTCTAAGTGAACAAGTGGAAAACTGGAACAAAAATCTATCACCTGCCTTAGACATAGTTGCCCTTAAACGGGCTCTTCGCCCCCGCTGGAATAGATCTCCATGGTTCATGGATACATTATGTTGGATGAAACTTGAGCGGAAGAGATTAGAATGTAATTGGCACAAGAAACCCGATGAAACATCGAAGTCAGCTTTCGAAATATATCGAAAAATCTATGAAGCAGCCACCATAGAGGCCAAAAAAGAATACAATTCCTCATTGATAGCTTCCCCCAGATCTCGACCTGCTCAAATATTTAAAATTGTTCGTAACATCACAAATCCAACCCATCCGGCCAAAGATGTGGCTAGTCAAGATATTACCGCAGAGACTTTCCAAAGCCACTTCATAAGTAAGATCAATCTGCTCCACGAAGGGCTACCTCCCACAGAGGACACATTGAAGGAACTAGAAGCCTCCTGGCCATTTAGTGGCCAATTTCTCGAACATTTTGTGTCATTAGAAATGGAAGACCTGGAAAAGACTCTAGATGCAGCAAGACCAACCACCTGCTCCCTCGATACTTGCCCCTAACGGTTGGTTAAGGAGTGCTGGGAGGGACTACAAAATCCCTTAAGGAGCATCATCAACAGCTCCTTGGAGCAAGGAATTTTTCCAGATTGCCTTAAAGAAGCAGTGGTCCACCCTCTCCTGAAAAAACCAAGCCTTGATGCTGCCATCCCTAGTAACTATCGCCCAGTTTCAAACCTTCCATTCCTGGGCAAGGTGATTGAACAGACAGTGGCGGGGCAGCTACAGCAATTCTTAGATGAGACTGCAGGTTTGGACCCCTTTCAATCAGGCTTTCGTTCACATCATGGGACAGAGACTGTCTTGGTAGCTATTACTGATGAAATTCGTCGTCAGTTAGACCGAGGCGGATCAGCGCTATTGGTACTCTTGGACCTCACAGCTGCATTTGACACCGTGGACCATGACTTGCTGATTCATCGATTGGCTCTGACTGGTGTACGAGGTTTAGCCCTCAAATAGTTCAATTCATTCCTCCGGGACCGGAGACAGAGGATGGAGTGGTCAGGCCAAAGCTCTGAGAGCTCCTGCCTTTGCTGTGGAGTTCCCCAGGGTGCTATCCTCTCGCCCCTGTTATTTAACATCTACGTCCGACCACTTGCTGGACTGGTGCAGAGCTTTGGCATAGAGTGCTACCAGTATGCAGATGATACCCAGCTACTCTTGCGTCTCAAACCTGGGACAACCGTGATTCCTGAGAACTTTAAGCTGTGTTTGGAAGCAGTGATGAGTTGGCTACGAGCAAGCAGACTAAAAGTCAATCCTGCAAAAACTGAGATACTCTGGCCCGGCCAGCTGCCAGAATTAACCCAGTCTCTGTCTGATTTCGATGGGGAAGCTCTGGTTCCATCTGCCACTGTTAAAAGCCTTGGGGTTGTGTTGGATTCATCGCTGATGATGGAGGCCCAGATCACTGCCATAAGTAAGCAGGCCTTTTTTCATCTTCGCCAGGCAAGGAAATTGGCATCCTACCTTTCGGTAGAAGCATTGGCAACGGTAATCCACGCAACAGTCACCACTAGGTTGGACTATTGCAATGCCTTATATGCTGGCCTTCCGAAGTCAACAACCCAGAAGATTCGGATGGTCCAAAATGAGGCAGCCAGGCTGCTAGTGGGATCATCTATACCGATTCTACAACAACTGTATTGGCTACCAATAGAACATCGGATCTCTTACAAGATACTGATCCTGACATTTAGAGCTCAAAATGGCCAAGGACCTTTATATCTTAGGGACCGCCTCATTCCTTTTCCCCATCAGTGGTCACCTCGATCCACCCAGGAAAATCTCCTATACATACCGGGTCCTAGGGAGGCACATTTGGAAGCTACAAGGCGTAGAGCTTTTTCGATCTATGCTCCAATTCTGTGGAACTCATTGCCTCCATATATTAGAGCAATGTCGGAGTTGCAACCTTTTGTAAAGGCGCTCAAGACTTGGCTGTTTGGTTGTGTGTTTAAGTAATCGGATCAAATTTTGCCATAGTCACTGCTGAATGTTTTTATGTTGAATGTTTTTATATTGAATGTTTTTATGTTGAATGTTTTTATATTGAATGTTTTATATTGTGTATAATCTATTTTAAATTGTAAGTCGCTCGGAGCACTTTGGTGGGGAGTGACTAATTAAGAAATAAAGAGATGATGATGATGATGATGATGATGATGATTTATAATTCATACACACCTTATACTTATAGCCTGAGTGTACCTTTGTACAATATTTTAAATAATTTTGTGCATGAAACTAGGTTTGTGTACACTGAACCATCAGAAAGCAAAGGTATCACTATCACTATCTCAGCCACCCATGTGGACAGTTTTGGATTTTGGAGGATTAGGAATTCCTAATAAGGGAAGCGCAACCTGTATGTATATGTGTGTGAACACACACACATACAAACACATATTGTTTACCATCTGTAGCTAATATAACCAATGGTGAGGAATGTTGGGAATTGCAGCTCACCATCATCTGGAAACCCACATCTAACTTTATTGCAGATAATCTGCTGAATTAAAAGCTCAGTTGAATTTGAGTTTCTAGTCTTGCTGTGCATGTAACATTTTTATTTACTCAGGAAACCTAGCTTAAATAAGAGGATGCAGGAAATGAGCCTGAAGTGCTGTTTACAGGATACAGTGGGAGGGGGCAATTGACCAAGTAATGTAGCTAAATATGTCTTCTACTTTATAAAGATCTCCTCTGCAAATCTGAATGCAAGCAGTACTGTGCAGTATTATTAAATATTAGCATGAATGATCATTTTCTTGCCAATCTTCCTGCACAATATCGAGCTAAAGATTTATATATTTTGTATCTAAAGGAATAAATAACATTCAACTTAAAGAACTCATTCATTCATTTTATTCTGCCTCCCCACCCCCGCAACAACTACTGCTCATACTACTTTATTCTTATATCCCGCTACCATCTCCCCAAAGGAATTCAGTGTGGTTTACAAACAGCACAAAGTGCCTAAAACAAACATAAAAGTGAACACAGTATAAAATACAATAACATAAAACACATGCACATATAAAAATATCATTTCAGACTCAATAAAAACTGCGATCCTCTCACCATGGCAGTAAATTACTAGCACCATGGCCGGGCTGTAAACATTGGAATAAACTAAGTTGCAGCCGCAATAATGGAGAGAGGGCATGAGATAAAGTTGCCATACCCAGTTGCAATACAGTTCAAAAAATAGTCATTTGCAATTGCTTTATCAATGTGATGGTTGTTGTTGTTGTTATAACAATATTTTAAGCCAATTGTCATGATCCTTTGGTTATAAAAGATCATATGATTATGCATAAACACATATAATTATTTTAGCATAAAGCGTAAATTGGGTCAGGCTTAAAACTGTACCAACAAAAGCAGAGGACAGGAAATTCAATTTTGCATACAAGTCAGATTTTTAACGTATGGCTAATAATCTTTAATACTTGAAGTAAGGATGCAAAACCTATTGTTACCCCAAACAAAGTCATTGAAATAATGGGATTCAGCTAGGTGTTGACAATGGGCCTGTCTACACTGGCCCTATATTGGACCAGAAGCTGAACCTAGGTGTCCAAATGACATCCAAGGACTTCAGATCCTTACTGGGGGAGGGGGGTAAACCGAATAACTTGGTATTACCGCATGTTATATAAAGTTGGGCAGTGAGTGTAGACAAGCATGTGCAGCTCTAATCTGAATTTGTCTGCTGTTTATATGGGCTGGCACTGTCACCTGCTTTTTCCTGCATGCAACAGTACACGAAAAAGGGGATGTATTGGACCCATGTCACCCTTTCTCTGCCACTGTAGACAGCCATGGGCATCTTTTCTGACAGCAGTAAAGGTGCCAACATGACTAAGGGGAAGGAGGGGGATCAGCAAACGCGCCCAGTGAATGCAGCTTGACACTACCTTAAATGTCATGGTTCAGTGTTATGGAATCATAAGAGCTGTAGGTTTACAAGATCTTGGGTCTTCTCAGGCAAAGGGTGCTGATGCCTCACCAAACTAAAAATCCCAGGATTCTATAGCATTGACCCAAGGCAGTTATAGTGTTGTCAAGCTGCATTCATTCTACAGTGTAGATCAGCAACAACCTCCCTTCTTTTTTTCTTGCTTAATTTACTCTTCCACCACATTGCCAGGAAAATTCGCTGTGTATAATGAACACTCTCTTCCAACAACCTAAAAGACGGCTTTATACATGGACCTCACCAGATGGTCAACACCGAAATCAGATTGACTACATCCTTTGCAGCCAAAGGTGGCGGACATCCACCCGGTCGGTGAAAAAAAGACCTGGGGCTGACTGTAGCTCAGATCATGAACTTCTTATTGCTCAATTTAGAATAAAACTAAAGAGATCAGGGAAAATACACAGACCAGTTAGATATGATCTCACTAACATTCCTAGCGAATATACAGTGGAAGTGAAGAACAGATTTGAAGGACTAGATTTAGTAAACAGAGTTCCAGAAGAACTATGGACAGAAGTCCACGATATTATTCAGGAGGCGGCAACAAAGTACGTCCCAAAGAAAAGGAAAACCAACAAGGCAAAATGGTTGTCTGCTGAGACACTGGAAGTAGCCCAAGAAAGGAGGAAAGCAAAAGGAAACAGTGATAAGGGGAGATATGCCCAGTTAAATGCGCAATTCCAGAGGCTAGCCAGAAGAGATAAGGAACTATTTTTAAATAAGCAATTCATGGAAGTGGAAGAAGACAACAGAATAGGAAGGACAAGAGACCTCTTCCAGAAAATTAGAATCATTGGAGGTAAATTTCAGGCAAAAATTGGTATGATAAGAAACAAAGATGGCAGGGACCTAACAGAAGCTGAAGAGATCAAGAGAAGGTGGCGAGACTATACAGAAGATCTGTATAGAAAGGATAATAATATCGAGGATAGTTTTGACGGTGTGGTGAATGAATTAGAACCAGACATCCTGAGGAGTGAGGTTGAATGGGCCTTAAGAAGCATTGCTAACAACAAGGCAGCAGGAGACGACGGCATCCCAGCTGAACTGTTTAAAATCTTAAAAGATGATGCTGTCAAGGTGATCCATGCCATATGCCAGCAAATATGGAAAACACAAGAATGGCCATCAGACTGGAAAAAATCAACCTATATCCCCATACCAAAAAAGGGAAATGACACTTACTTCTTGGGAGGAGACACTTACTTCTTGGGAGGAGAGCAATGTCCAGTCTCGATAAAATCGTAAAGAGTAGAGACATCACACTGGCAACAAAGATCCACCTAGTCAAAGCCATGGTATTACCTGTAGTAACCTACAGATGTGAGAGCTGGACCTTAGGGAAGGATGAGCGAAGGAAGATAGATGCTTTTGAACTGTGGTGTTGGAGGAAAGTTCTGAGAATGCCTTGGACTACGAGAAGATCCAACCAGTCCATCCTCCAGGAAATAAAGCCCGACTGCTCATTGGATGGAAGGGTACTAGAGACAAAGTTGAAGTACTTTGGCCACATCATGAGGAGACAGGAAAGCCTAGAGAAGACAATTATGCTGGGGAAAGTGGAAGGCAAAAGGAAGAGGGGCCGACCAAGGGCAAGATGGATGGATGGCATCCTTGAAGTGACTGGAATGACCTTGAAGGAGCTGGGGGTGGTGACGGCCGACAGGGAGCTCTGGCGTGGGCTGGTCCATGAGGTCACGAAGAGTCGGAGACGACTGAACGAATGAACAACAACACCACATTGCATTTGTAATTTTTGTGTGTGTCCCCCCTTTGTTTTCTATCCTTATTTTCCTCCCACCACTCACTTTTTGCCCCCACCCAATTTCTTTCAGCTGCCCGGCACTGTGCCCCTTTCATCACTGGTCACCATCCTTATATCACCACTATGAACCCTTTTGGCTTTTGTCATTATATTTGCGTGATACATAACACACTAATGTTATGCGACACAGCGTTTGGAAAGCTCTTGTGGATCTGCACCCTCAGTTTCAGTGTAGTTCTCAAGATGGTTAGAAACACATGCAACTAGAAATACAAGGAATCATAGTAAAATTAAATAGACAATTAAACAGATTATAAAATGAAAACCAGTTAAAAACATATAAATGGTAATTATAATGAAAAGCATTCCCTATGAATTGCCCCTTCCTCCACAGTTCAGTCACTTGTCAAAAGTCTTCCAGAAAGAAAATAAGAGAATATTAACATTTTTACTCCTTTAAAAAAAGTTATTTTATCTTTTAAAACAAAAACTTTCTCTTTTAAAACAGCTCAGACTGCAGGAAAATATGATTTATCCAGTCTGGACTGCCATTGCCTCTAGGTGGGCAAAATGTTTTGGAAAGAGTTTTTAAGGCCTATAATATGGTTCTGTTAACATAAAAAGTTACATTGGATGTCTCATGCTATATACTTTAGAAATTCATCAGAATGTATCATGCTATATAAAGCTGATGATAATTTTTAACATAATGCTGTACTATGCTACAAGTGTGAATCTTTTCTTTAAAAATGCCAATCAAACCAAACTCAGTCCAAAGGAAAAAAGAAAAGGCCATGAATAACTGCAATGCAATTATTTTTTGTAATTCCGCCTCACCTCATTCAAAGTCCTCAAGTATCATGACTGATTCATGGAAATCGTTGTAGTACAGCAAGGGTTGAAATTTAGGAACTGTTGTTTGATTTGTGACTTCCCCAGCCCTGTGAAGTTCCAGTACTGCTTCCAGGCCATACACAGTTCCGTTTTCTTTGATGGAGACAGAAATGGAGATTTATCTCCAACCTTGCATCAAATACCAAAAGAAGGACCAAACTGCCTATAAGTAAATGGTCTTGTAATTTCTTAAGACTACAAGTACTGCTTATTACTATCACTTCATTTGAGATATTTTGTGTCACTTTTTTTGAATTATGACATTTACATACACATTTCTTCTCACCTATCAGGAAATCATCTAATTCACAAATGAAAACTGAGCATCCCAGACTTACCATAACTCTGGGAATATGATTAATGGATTATTCATGAACTAAATTATAAAATACAAAATGATGTTAAATAATGAAATTATTACAAAGTTAGGCTAATTGCAGTCCTGTGTCTCCAATTTTCAAACTTGAATTGTTGTGAACCAGCCTGAGTCCCTTCTCAGAGGTCGAGAAGACCGGTATATAAAACTTCTAAATAAATAAATAAATTTAAAGAAATCCTACAATCAAAAAAAAAATCAGGTGATTGTTCACTCCTAAACATCCAAAGGTGTTTAAACATCATGCAGGGACACATATACACAGGCACTATAACACCAAGTGGGCGAGAATAGGCTCTGTGGTATTTATATGATGCATGGAGCTATTTTCCCCCAACCGCTTAATGTGGTTTTATTCCACATTAGAGAAAATCAGGTAATGCTCCAGAGCTTCCCTGTAGTTTGGACAGAATTAACAGCTGAGCAAGGAAAACAGGGTGGCACTTACCTATCTCATGTTGTCATCACTGTAACGTACCCATGGACCTCCAAAGAGGTCCTGATCATCCCTGGGTACCTTTGGCAGTATAAGCAAAGGTGCCTGTATGACTCAGAGAGGAGAGGGAGATTACCTTTTCCATTATCCCTTTCTCTCCACGTACCTTTGCTTTCATCAAATACATTCAGGCACAGCCAGAAGCTCTTTGGAGATCCATGGCTGCCACTACAATGATGACAACATAACGTGAGTAAGAGTGGCTGTCGAGCAGGGCTAAAAAGAGTTCAGCCTTACTGGATCGTCTGGACTCTGCCCCATCATCACAGTATGATGGAGGTGGGCAGTGTAGCTGCCCCTGAGGCCAAGCTGGAATATTCCCACACAGCAACAAGTAAAGGACTTCATATTTTAGCCACTAGGTTTTTATTCTTCTTCAAAATTAATTTTAAAAAAATTCTAATGGAAATCAGGTTATGCAATATGATGATGACGATGATGATGATGATGATGATGATGATGATGATTATGATTATTATTATTATTATTATTATTATTATTATTATTACCCCACTTTATCTCCCCAAAAGGGACTCGGCTTGACATAAAGTATACAATTTAAAATATATAAATATGGGGGGGGAAGAAGAAGAAGAATTAAACAAAACCAGCATTTAAAAAATCACAGTTTAAATCAATCAAAACAGTTTAAAACCACAGACTGGCAGCCAGTGGAGCTGCTGCAACAGTGGGATTGTCCGCTCCCTGTGGCCAACCCCAATTAGCAACCTGGCTGCAGCTTTTTGGACCAGGTGAAGTTTCCAAGCATTCTTCAGAGGTAGCCCTACATAGAGAATGTTACAGTAATCCAAGTAGGATATAAGTAAGGCATGTACCACCGTGGTCACATCTGACCACTGACCAGGAGCACCTCTGTCTTGTCAGGATTTAATTTCAATCTGTTCACCATCATCCAGGCCATTACTGTTGACAGACACAGGTTGAGGACCAGAATGACATCCTTAGCTTTCAATGGAAAGAAGTAATAGAGTTGGGTGTTGTCTGCATAAATATGACACTGAACTCCAAAACTCTGGATGATCTATCCCAGAAGTTTCATGTATATGTTAAATAGCAACTGGCCAGGGAGTCGAACAGAGTCACCCAGTACTATCTTCTGGGTTCGGTCCTCCAGGAAGGAACAAAGTTACTGCAAACCAGTGCCTCCTAATCCCATGCCAACAAGGATACCATGGTCAATTGTACTGAAAGCTTCTAAGAGGTCCAGGACAACCAGCAGGGTCACATTCTCTTGTCTAGTTCTATTCAAAGATCATCTTCCATGACAACTAATACCATTTCAGTTCCATAACCAGGTCTGAAATGAGATTGAAATGGATCCAAATAATTGATTTCTTCCAAGAAACTTTGGAGTTAAGAGGCCATCACCTTCTCAAGAACCTTTCCCAGGAAGGGAAGATTTAAAACTGGCCAGAAGTTGTTTAGTTGAGTGGAATTCAGTGCTGTTTTTTTCAGTAGAGGTTTTGCTGCCTCCTTAAGGCTGGATGGAATTTTGCCTTGTATTAAGGAGGCATTTACCAGCACTTTCACCCATTTAGCCACCCCCCCCCCCCCCGGTCTGCCTAATTAGCTAGGATGGGCAAAGATCAAAGATAGAAGTGGTCAACCTCATTTCTCCCAAGACCTTGTCCACATCATCAGACAAGACAGATTAAAAAGAATCCCATAAAACAGGACAAACAGGGGCCCGGGTTAAATCAATGGACCTGCATCAACACTGGCATCCAAGTTGGAACGGATCTGAGCCACTTTATCTGCAAAGAACCTTGCAAACACTTCATAATGAGCTGTTGAGTGGTCAGGGTCCCTAGTCTGAGAGAAAGGGTTTAATAGTCCTCTGACCATTCAAAACAGTTCGGCTGGGTAGTTCTTTGCAGATGCAATGTTGGCAGCAGCATAAGATTTCTGTGCTGCCTTCATTGCCGCAAAATAGGCTTTTTAAAATGCTCTAACTAGTGCTCAGTCAGATTTGCTACAGAGTTTCCGCCAACGCAGCTCTAGTTTCA
This sequence comes from Anolis sagrei, assembly GCF_037176765.1. NCBI lineage: Eukaryota > Metazoa > Chordata > Lepidosauria > Squamata > Anolidae > Anolis > Anolis sagrei. Next base: position 78,134,835 of record NC_090021.1, read on the forward strand.
GCTTCACTTGCTTCATAACCACCAGCTCTTGGGAAAACCAGAGAGCTGGTTTAGCTCTTCTTTGTGAAAGGAGACATTCAGGAGCGATTGTGTCAACTGCCCTGGCCACCTCCTAGAGGTGGGCCAGATCTTTGACAGAATCACCTACCAAGGAGGCAGGAAAATCCCTAAGAGCTGCCAGGAATCCATCCAGATCCCTAAGTCTCTTGGGGTGGACCATTCTAATTAGTTCTCCACTCCTGCAGAGGTTAAGAGCCCCAGTGAGCCTGAACCTGATCAAGTAGTGATCAGTCTATGACAAAGGCACCATAACTAGTTCCACAATACAATCACCATCATCCTGCCTCAAACAGAAGACCAAATCAAGGGTGTGTCCACCACAATGGATGGGGCCAGAAACCACTTGGGATAGACCCATGGTTGTCATGGCAGTCATGTAATCCTGAGTCATTCCCAACAGAGTGGACTCGGCATGGATGTTGAAGTCCCCCAGCATGATTAGCCACTGGGACTTCAACACCAGGCCTGAGACCACTCTGGCTAGCTCAGGAAGGGAAACCATTGAGCAGCAGAGTGGACAGTACACCAACAGAATCCCTGTTCTTTCCCGGCCGCCCACCCTTAGGTAGACACACTCAAAAGTGGCTGACTATGGGTCGGAACATCTGGTCAAGTGGATGGTATCCCTAAACACCACTGCAACTCTGCCTCCCTGGCCCCTAGGTCTCACTTGCTGCTGCACACAGAAACCTGGTGGACACAGAAGAGAAATATTAAATCAACCAGGTCTCTGTGATACATTCCAGGTCAGAATTCTCAACCAGGATCAGATGATGAATGGCAGCTATTTTGCCATTCACCAACCTGGAGTTAAGCAGCAGTACTTTCAGCCCATGGGGCTTGCCTTCTGGGTTATCTAGACTAGCCATAGTTTGATATGGCTTGGGAACAGCAAGAACCCTTTCACCTGCATCCTACCGTCTCAGTCTCCCACCTCTCCTCCTGCCCTGAATTACCACTATAGGCCCTCCCCTGACCCCAGAACTCTCCCCCCCTGCTCCTCATAACACATTCTCTCCATTGTTATTCCATTTCCACCATTATCAGGCTATGTTCTTTTAATGTTGCACAGTTTGGATCTGAGTTAAATTAAAGCCGAACCCACCCCTTCCTCCCCCTGTTATAATTTCATCTTCCTCCAAACCACCCCTTCCCTTTAGAGCCCTTCACAACACTCAGCCCCTCTCTGATCTTAAACAATAACAGTAAACTAAAGTTTATGACAAAGGGATGAATGGGACACAAGGTCAGCCCCACTTGGATATGCTCCCAGTTGATATGATGGTAGGGTGATTTAGATGTAATGATGGTGATAGATCTATAGTCTCTATGAATCAGGAAGGGATAGGAGTAGGTTGGGCTCATCGGCATAGCTCCAAAGTTATCAAATAAGCAAATAAAAGTGCTTAGTGCAATATTCCTGATGGTTTGGTGATTCATAAGTCCTATGTCAGTTTGAAAGACCAAGGCCTTTGAGTTATTACCAGGGTTCACGGTAAGGGCAACACAATCGGGCAACACAGTTTATGGTCAACACAATATTAAAGCTAACCCAAGATAGATAGTGGTTCTCAAAACTTGCTCCTCCAGATGTTTTGGACTTGAGCTCCCACAATTCTTAACAGCTGGTAAACTGGATGAAATGTCTGGGAGTTGAAGTTGAAGTCCAAAACACCTGGAGGAGCACAGTTTGAGAAACACTGCTGTATAGAATGGGGCATGTTTTGTTAAATTTTTGGTGAAACACTATAGTTTTTTCCAAGAGTTTCCAAAAATGTATGTGGGAGAATTTTTAGATACAGAATTGTATTTTGCTACCCAGAGTCTGCAGAAGTTTCAGGAACTGGAAAAAGTCTGTAGAAACCCTTGCTTTCCATCATCAAAGGATTAACCACTAAACCTGAAATATATAAAGCTAATGGATCACATGATGAGTTTTCCCACAGTGACTAAGTGCTAAATTTCTTTGAAGTGCTAATTTTGATGCAAGGAATGGCTGTGCAAAAAGCAAGCTTGCATTAGTAACAATTGCTTTTGATTTCCCTTTAAGTTATTTTCATTTGCATCTTTTTATTTTTGAAAATTTACAGCTTGCCCTTCGTATCCATTTGCACCACACATGGCAGTTCGCATTCATTAAGAGCAATACAAGTATATACAAATAAAGCAAATGACTAGTCAGTAGATTATTTATTTCAGAAACGTATGCTAATGTGATCTAACTAAATGATATCATTAGAACTTTTCACAGAACACGTGCTATGATAAATAATAAAGTCTGCAGTATATTATCATAGTCGTCATCATCACCATCATCATTATATCCTGCTTTCTCTCTCTTAAAAAGACAGAACAGCTAACAATACCAAAAGCAATACATTCTACAAATTAAAACTTAGAAAACAGAATTAAATGTGAAATTATTAAAACTGTTGTACGGTCGTATGTGCATGCATCCATACATTTTATGAAAATGGAGTTGCCACAACTTTTTTCAATAATTTGAGGGTTAAGACTACAAATACAACAGATGTGAGATAAATTCCAAATTGTATGATTGCTAGAAGTCCTATTCAGCTATTTCTGCATGGAATTTGTTCAGTTCATAAATAAACATATATCTGAGCTAATGTCAACTTTGCAAACAATCTGGGATTTGAAGGTCAAACGGGTTTTTTTATGTCTTAAGCATTCCAAGCAACAAAAACTCTCTATACCAATCCAAGGCCGTATTTTGTGAAATATATCCCCAGAGTATCACACAAGACAAGGTTTGTATATGTCTAATCAAGGAATGTATTTGAACCTTGGTTATTGGGAACCTGGCATTTTTTTTTTTGCCAGGTGTCTCTTTAGCTGGAATTAAGTGATGACTCTGGGTTCTTCTACACTACCATATAAAATCCAGATTACCTGGTTTGAACTCTATTATATGGCAGTGTATGCTCATATAATTCAATTCAAAGAAGATATCTGTTTTGATAATCTGCATTATATGACAGTGTAGAAGAGGCTGCTATTGATGAAGGGTATGTTAGTCCCTTTTTCTTGCATCCTTATAGTGTTTATGGGTTTTGCTCTAATTCTATGATTTTCTTCTATGTATTTGTATTTGTTTCAGTATCACCAACAAAAGTGGCGCAGTGGGTTAAACCCCTGTGCCGGCAGGACTGAAGACCGACAGGTCGCAGGTTCGAATCCAGGGAGAGGCGGATGAGCTCCCTCTATCAGCTCCAGCTCCTCATGCAGGGACATGAGAGAAGCCTCCCACAAGAATGATTTTAAAAAAACATCAAAATCATCCGGGCATCCCCTGGGCAACATCCTTGCAGATAGCCAATTCTCTCACACCAGAAGTGACTTGCGGTTTCTCAAGTCACTCCTGACACGACAAAAAAAAACCCCAACAAAAGTCTGTTCTGTATCCAGTAAGTTTTACCTTGGCACTATTAAGCATCTTTCTGATCTAACGTTTATCTTGGGATTACCTGTGGGCTCTCTTCTCAGAGCTTCTTTGAAGTTTTTGCAGAATACATTTTAGCTTTTCATCCCAAATTTACATTGTTAATGGCACTTTGCTATCTTTGTAGCGTCTTCATTTGGAATCATTAAGCATTTCCAGCTTACTCTTCATATACATTTACATTGTACTGGTCAGAAAGAGATGAACTGGAAATATTCCCATGAATGATAATATGAGAATAACAACAAAACTGCTTTTTATTAGTTACTAGCTTGGGTATCTGGCAATGACTAGGTTATTTGAAAAAAGCATTATTTGTTTTGAATCTTAGGTAATATCACTTATATTTCATAATGCTATATATTAGAAAAAAGTCAGTCTTTCCTTATGTTTTTTTATGAATGCTCATATTAGAAAATGCATAAGGATGTGGGTGAATTACAATTCCCAAAATAATGGGTCGGTCTTCCCCAATCCCTGCCAGTATTCAAAGTTGGCCATGTTGGATCTGTTTGCTGAGTTTGGTGAAGATCAGTTGTCTGCTGGGTTCAGTGCTCTCTGGATAAGGGTAAACTATAACTCCCATATGTCAAGAAGAATCACCCCCTAACCTTGCCCACATGCACAGTTGGCCATGGTGGGTCTGTGTGCCAGGTGTGGTCCTGATCGATTGTTAGCTGGGTTCAGGGCTCTCTAGATAGGGTGAACTACAACTCTCATTTGCCAAGGACAATCACTCCCAAACCCCACCTGTATGAACAGTTGGCCATGCTGGAACATGCAACAGAACATAGCATTAAATAACAACTACAAGCTTCAAACAACAGAGGGAAAAAGAAATTATGTGAAAATTGATCAAAGCAGACATGTCCCAAGATAATATTTTGGACTCTAAAATTCCCATTTAGTATATCTTCAGTTTTCTTTCAAAACTTTTTTTAGCCAATCTGCATTGCAGCATACAATTGCTTTTTGTTGTTTTGTTTTGATCCAGGAAAAGCTAGAAAAGCAAAAGTGAGGAATAAATCCCTTTGTGCTGATAAGTTATGTTTTTGTAGAGGAGCAATTTAAATTGAATGATAAGCAAAATAATTTTCAGTCGGATGACTGAGGAAGGAAATCATTGTTGCCTCATGCCCAGTGAACCATGAAAACCAACCTGACACAGGTTGATTTGACTGCGCTCTAACAAAACCAATCAAAGGTTTTGGGGTTTCCTTTAACTGCAAGGCTTTTTTGATGAATAAACAAAAAGGGACAAACAGGTATATCACGTTTACTAACGATACCTAATTCTTAATCTGATTGTGTTTCTAGAATGTTCTCAATACGGTATCACACAAGCACACATATGAATGGAAAAATTATGTGCACTGGTTACAATAGATTGGTTTTTCTAAAATTGCACTCCTACTCCTTAGCAAATGCACTTAAAATGAAGAATTGAATCAGCTATACTTTTTTAAAAAGTCCTCCATGTTTGTTTTTTGTTTCATTTATATGATTTATATTCCACCTTTCTTTCAATAGATCCAAGGCAATTATCAGTATATTTAAAAACATCAGCTTCAATAAAAGTAGAAATTATTGTGCACACATATCCTTCCAAATGTTGATCTTTTCACTCTCATATAAGAGCAACAACAAATAATTCTGCAATTCACCATTTTTTTCAGACACAATTTCCATTGAATTCAGGTGGAAAGATGGCTTGCTTATCTACAAATTCACTCCAGGTTTATCAGAAATTCACTACGATCCAAGACATTGAAGTTTCTTTGGAAGTAGTGGGTTTTTTAAAATTATCTTTATTAAACTTTTGCATACAACAATAAAAAGAAGGAAAGGGAAACTGGGATGGGGTTGGGAAAGATTGGGATAGTTGGGTAGGGTTGGTATGGGTAGTGATATGGCCTGGGAATGTGAAGGTGTGGGATTACAGGGGATTAATAGGAGGACAGAAAGAGAAAAAGAAAGAAGAAAAATATCCAAATAAAAATATAAATAAATAAAATAAGAATAGAAATAAAATAGGTAGTCTATATGTTGACTTCCACCTTCCTCTTTCCTGGGTCATGTTGTTTTTCCCTCTTGGATCTTTTGTTTGGTTAACTCTTGGACATTTCTCTATTATATATTAAACTTCTTGATTTTGTTATGGAGTACAGAAATATTGTGGGCTCTGTTGAGTCTTCAAGTAATCCTTGTATGGTGTCCAATCTGTGGGTAATATGGGTTTACCCTTTGTGTCCTTTAGATAGAACGTCAGTATGTCCATGTCCATGATTTCCCAAAGTTTATTTTATCATTCTTCTTTCGTTGCCTGTTCTTTTATTTTCCATTTCTTTGCATATGTAATTCTGGCGGCTGTTGTTATATAAGTGAATAGTTTGTCCTTATTTCTGTCAAGCTCAATATCTCCATCTGTGATTCCAAGAAGGAAGTATTCCAGTTTGAGTTGCACTGTGGTTTGTAAAATCTTCTGTGTGGCTTCCTGTATATTTTTCCAGTATTTTCTTGCTATAGGACATGTTCACCACATCTGATATAGAGTTCCCGCCTGCACTTGACATTTCCAACATTTGTTTTGGGACTCTTTATACATTAAACCCAATTTCTGTGGGGTCATGTATCAGCAGAAAAACATCTTGTATCAATTCTCTTTCAATTTGATTGCATACGTGTATTTTAATTTCACTTTCCATATCTGGTCCCATTCCCTTAAATTTATAGGTCTCCCTACATTTCTTGCCCATTTCACCATACAATCTTTTATTATCTCCGTCTCCGTGGACCATTCTAGAAGTTTTGAATATATTTTAGTTATTATTTTCTTTCCATTTTGTATGAGGGGTTCCCAGAAATCTTCCTTATCCGTAAATCCTGTTACTGGATCTTTACTAAAATGTTCCCGTCTTTGCAACATTTGGCAACAAGATATATTCTTATATTCTGATGTTATCTCTTCTTGTGGCTTTACTTGAAATTTGCCATCCTTCTTCCTTAACAGATCTCTGTAGGTGGGCCATTCAGTCCAACCTAACAGTCTCCGTTGATTGGCTTCTAGAGGAGAGATCCAGATTGGTGTTTTTGAATAGATTTTTTTTATATATTTTTCCCAGATCCATATTAAGGCTGATCTTATGAAATGGTTCTTAAAGTTCTTTTCTATTTTTATCTTTTCATACCAGAGGTATCCATGCCAGGCAATGCTTAAGTCAAATCCTTCCAGAACTAATATTTTTTCTCTTCTTAGTGATATCTAATCTTTTAGCCATGTTAACCCGCATGCTTCAAAGTAAAGTTTGAAATCTGGAAGGCCCAGTCCTCCTCTTTTTTTAATATCTGTCAAATTTCTATACTTTATCCTCGGTTTTTTCCCTCACCAAACAAATCTTAAGATGTCTTTTTTCCATTCGTCAAATGCATTATTACTTCTAATGATCGGAATATTCCGGAATAAATATAGTAATCTTGGTAATATATTCATTTTCACAATCTTTCCCGACAGTGAAAGTTTCAAATTCTTCCATATATTTAAATCTTTTTTAATCTCCTTCCATAGTGCTTCATAATTATTTTTTAATAATTGTGAGTTTTTTGCTGTTATTTGTATCTCGAGATATTTGATTTTGGCTGCAGTTTGCATATTCACAATTTCTCCTAATTTCTCTCGGTTTGCCTTTGACATGTTCTTCGTCAGTATCATTGTTTTCTTCTTATTTATTTTGAAGCCCGCCAGATTGCCAAATTCTTTGATTTTTTGAATCCATTTTTGATGTTATTTCTTGGGTCTTCAATAAAGCATATCAGATCGTCCACAAATGCCTTTATTTTATAGCTATGTTTTCCTACTTTTGGTCCTTTTAATTCCTGATCTGCTCATATAATTCTCATTAAGATTTCAATTGACATAATGAAGATTAGTGGGGAAGGGGGGTGTCCTTGTCTGGTACCTTTGTATATCTGGAAGTCCTCCGTCGATTGGCCATTGATCCAAATTTTAGCCTTCTGTGTGCTATAAATTGCTTTAATAGCATTTTTGCATTGGTATCCTATATCGATTTCCTCCATCAGGAGTTGGAAAAAATCCCAATTCAAATTATTGAAGGCCTTCTCTGTGTCCAATGCCAAGAAGGCCACTTCCTTCTGATGGTTCATCTCATAATATTCTATTAGATTGATGACCGTTCTAACATTATCTTTGATTTGTCTATCCGGGAGGAATCCACTCTGGTCTTCTCCAATCCATTAATTGAGTCAGATTTTGAGTCGGTCAGCTAGGATGTTAGCAAAGATTTTATAGTCAATGTTAAGTAATGATATTGGCCTATAGTTCCTGACATCTGTCTCGTCTGGTTTTTCCTTAAATATCAATGTTATATTTGCTTCTTTCCATATGTCCGGTATATGTCCCTCTGTTAATGGTCGGTTCATCAACTTTTTGAGGGAAGGTGTAATCTCTTCCAATACTTTATAAAATGTTGCTGTCAGGCCATCTGGTCCTGGTGCCTTATTCCCATCCAGTTTTTTTATTGCTTTTTTATTTCCTCTTCTGAGATTTCTCTGTTTAGTATATCTCTGTGATAGTCTGTGATCTTTTCCAGCTTTTGACCTCTTAAAAATTGAGTTATATCTTGAGTTAAGTCGTAGAACTGGTTTTTAATCTCTATGTCAGATAGTAGCATTTTGTTCTCAGCTTGTATTTTAGTTATTAAATTTGTTTGCTTTTTCTTCCCGATTTTCCTTACTAGCCAGCAACCTGGTTTGTTTGCATTCTGAAAGTTCTTTGTTTAATAAATTTCAGCTCTTTGGCCATTTATTCTATTTCAAATTGGTGTTTTTGCTTTTTCAGTGAGTCCAAGTTTTGACTTACTTGTTGATCTTTTGGGTTTTGTTTAAGTTTTATTTCTTTCTCATTGATCTTCAATTGCATCTCCTGGGATTTCTGTCATTTTTTTTTTTTGGCCACATTCTGCTGAATGAAATGGTCTCTCGTTACGGCTTTGCAAGTTTCCCAAATTGTCTCTTGTTTCACATCTGGAGTAGTATTCTTATCGAAGTATTCCTTTACCAACATTTTATTTTTCTTGATATTTTCCTCCTTTTTCAATAAATTGTCATTTAGTCTCCATCTCCTCACAGTATTTTTATGATTTATCTTCATTTCTATGGGGCAATGATCTGAGAGGTCTCTGGCCAAAATTTTTATTTGGGAGATTTTTGAAATTAGTGATTTTGAAGTCCAAACCATATCAATTCTTGACCAACTTTGGTGTCTACTTGAAAAGAATGTGTAGTCCTTTTCTTTTTGATTGTGTATTCACCACACATCCTGTAAGTCAAATTCTTGTTTCAGTCCTAGGAAGGTTTTTGGAAGGGTACTGATTTCTTCTTGCTTTTTATTTTTCCTTTTTGCAGTTTTATCTGCCTTGGTGTCCATGACTCCATTGAAATGTCCAAGTATGATCAAATTGTCAAACACTTGTTCTTCTATAGCTTTCTTGAGGGCTGTCACAAATTTGGACTTGGACCTGTTGGGGGCGTATATGTTACATACTAATATTGTTTGCCATCCCATTTTTAATTTTACCCCAACGATTCTCTCCTCTTGATCTCTGAAGGCTAGTTCAGCTAGGATAATCTCCTTGATATATGCTCACCCCTTTTATTCTGGTGCTAATGAGTGGAATTCTTTTCCCAAATTCTTATGTGGTAGATGTGATGTTTGTTTTTGCTTTATATGAGTTTCCTGAAGTGCCACAAGGTCATATTTAGCTTTTTTAATATAATTGAATTTTTTCACTTTTAGTCAAGGAATTTAGGCCATTGACATAGTTTGAAAAACACTTTATTTCAAATTGCATATCACTCATCATCATCATCATCTTTATTTAACACATTTTCCGATGTGGTTTCATCATCTTCAGGATTATTCAACAGTGGGTTTGCTGAGCTAATTATCACCCTCTCGTATTCTGGGGAGGAGGAACGGCGTTTTTTATTCTTTCCAGTCTTTCTCGGTTGGTCCGGTGTCTTTTGTTCTTGATCTTTTTTCAGTTTCTTATAAAAATCCAACGCTTTTTTCTTCCGAGGTTAGCCAGAGTCTTTTTTCTTTGTAAATAACCATAATGCCTTCTGATTTTTCCCACCTGAATCTAATTTGTAATTTTTTAAGTTTGTCAGTTAGGAAAAAAATATTTCCTTCTATTCAAGGTGGTCAAAGGGTATTCTTTTAGGATGGCCACTTTGTTTTCTTTATAGAAGAATTGTGTCTCACTATTCTTTTTAAGAATTTCATCTCGTATTCTCTTTCCATTGAATTGAACAATGACATCCCTGGGCACCTTGTTTCTTCTCGCGTAGGTGGTGGAAATTCTATAGGTCCTGTCTATTTCTTGATCGATTTCTTCTGTCTCTCTTTGTAGAATCAATGCAGACATTTTTGTAATTAACTGTCTTAGATTTTCCTTTGGTTCTTCCGGAATATTTCTGAACCTTAGTTGGAACTCTAAATCTTTTTGTTCTAGACTTTCTTGCATCAGTTCCAGTTTCAGGTTTTTGGTTTCTAATTTTTCAACTCTCTTTTGGATCATGTTTTGTGACGCTTCTAATCTTTCTTTGTCTGCTTTGAATTCTTTCATCTTTCCGTGTACTATTTGGAGTTCTGCTTTAATGGACCCAATGTTGTTTGATAGATCTATTTTCATTTTCTGAAACTTTTCCTGAATTCTTATATTGATCTTTCTGTCTTTCCGCCAATATCTCCATTTTTTTCTGGTGTAGTTCTTGTTTCTCAGCTAGCTTTTGTATTTCTCTCAGGACATCATGTATTATTGCTTCTTCTGTTCTCGAGGCTCTTCTTTCCGTCCCCTTAATTTCTTTAATGTCTTTATTTTTTGGTGTCGTCATGGTCTTCTAATCTCTTTTACCTGTGGAAGTTATTATTTTATTAACTCTAATCACTTTGTAGTGTGGCTGCTATATTGCTTTAATGGGTAAGTTAATTAATTCACTGTCTTCTTGGTCTGTTTTAAGGCAAAATGATATAATTTTAAGAAATTTATTTTAGACTCTTGATGTAATAAGACATAAAATATAGAAAGCTATATATAAAATCTAGAAGGCTATGATTCAAAAATAGTTCATACAATAGTTACTTTGATGTGGGGATTTAGCAGTTGATTTAAGAGAGTTAATTAACTATTGAGCTTCTCCCCCTGATTAATTTTTTGAATTCGAGAATTAATGCACTCTTTTAATATTGAATATTTGTTATACAGTAATTTAATTAGATTATTAAATAATTTTAAATTTATTCTGGGTGCTTAGGGGTGCAATTCTCCTGAATTAATTAATTGTCTTCTCCTTAGTCAGGTTGATTCTGCTTTGCTAATACTTCAGGGTCAGAGAATGAAATGCTTTTTGTATGGGGGGAGCAGGGATGGAGTGTTTATTGGTGTTAATTAATAGTTATGCAAAGAAAGAAAAAAGCAGTCGACCCTACTAGTCTTGTTAGCTTGTAGTTCCGTTCCCATATCTTCCATTACGCCCTTCCTCCTCTCATCATTCTTGTAGTTCTGTTGTCTTTCCATTGTCTTTCTCACTTTACTTTTATCCCTCTCCGTTTGTGGTATCTTTTCTTCCTGTTGTCTCTCTTGGTAAATCTCTCCCTCTATGTATCTTGCTTTCTTTGTGTTGGTCTGTTGGTCTGCTCTTTGTAAATTTGTTGTGTAGCTCTATGGTGCCTGCTGTTTCCACCCATACCTCTGAGCTTTTGCCTTTTCTTATAACTTCCTACTTCCTGTTTCCTATTACATAGTTCCTGACAGTCCCTACCACTCTATCTCTCTTCCTTCCACGCTCTATTGTTGGATTTGTTTATCGCGAGCCTCCTTTCTAGACAAAACAGCTCGCCCTCCAAGGTCAGTACGATGTAGCTAGTTTTGTTGACTTCTAATCGCCATGTTTAAATGTTTGGATAATAAAGAACATGAAAATCACCCGTCAATTTATTTTAATTTATTTAAATTCGCTGATATTCTACTTTGGTTTGGTTTTAATATCTTAGAATTATTTAGGATGTTTGTAGCTGGGTATTGGGCCCCCGCATTCGGATACGATACGTTCACTGGCAATTTTTACCCAGTTCCCAATTCCCCCAGCTTTCCCTTATGTATTTGCTTTTTGTTTAAATTTAAGTTGTAGCTATTATTTTCTGCTCCCGGTGTTTTGATGAAATGTCCTCTCCTTGCCCATAGGGGGTTTGAAGGGTATTCTTTGGTAACTTACTGTTACTTCTAAGGCTGGTCTTCCGTCCTCGCCTTTTCCTGTCTTTTTCTTCTTCTTCAGAGTTAAAAGTGAGCCGAGCTGGCAGTTCTTGTGAGCTGTCGCTCACTTCCCTCTTCTTGGTCTGCTTGCCTGCACACCTTTGCCGGACCCACACAGTCGATTTCCTTGAGGGGAAATCAACTTTTGGGGTCATTGGCAGTGTTGCTTGGCTTCGTGTCTCCCCACAGCCTCAATCCGCCTGGGAAGGGGGGCATTAACTGCCCTCCTGACCGATGAAGTGGTTGGCACTCTGAGAGCCCTCAGAGAGCCCTGCCTGCCACCATCGATGCTCACCAGAAGTCCTCTAGTATTTAGCATATCTATTTTAAAGTGTGGACTAAAGTGGACTAAAGTCCAGAGTAGATTCTATGTTTTACTGACATGGAAGACAGAAAACAATGCTCTTTACCAGGTTGCATGGATGATTGCTTATCTTTTAACTACATTTTATTGTGATTCACTTTGAGTACCCCATGAAATGCTATTTTAGTAAAGAAGGAAGAACACAAAAAGGGTTGTATACATCTAAAATTCAAGAAAGAAAGAAAACCAACACATACAATTTCAAAATGTTGTCATTTTAGTAATGGTGTGAAGGGAGAAAAAACAGCATGAGTGATAGGATACTTCTACTGCCTGTCTTTCCAAAAAAGCCAATTGTATTGACAGAACAAATGATAATCCAGGAAGGGAATGAAATTACAGGCACAGATTGTTGTCCAGTGAATGACTCATCCACAAAATAGCAGCAGAGCAAGACAGGCAAGTAGGTAGTTTTGACAGAAGAAAGCCTTCTGGGGTGAAGAGAGAAAGATTTTAAAATAAAAAAGCTATTGTCATCTGTATAAATAAAAATGTAATGTTCGTTTATGGGATGAACATAACTCAAAAACCACTGGATGAATTGACACCAAATTTGGACACAATACACCTACAAGTGACCATCACCCAAAAAATTGATTTTGTCTTTTGGGAGTTGCTGGGATTTATAGTTAACCTACAATCGAAAAGCATTTTGAACTCCACCAATGATGGAATTGAACCAATCTTGGCACGCAGAACTCCAATGACAAACAGAGAATACTGGAAGTGTTTGGTGGGCATTGACCTTGAGTTTTGGAGTTGTAGTTCACCTAAATCCAGAGAGCACTGTGGACTCAAACAATAATGGACCTGGACCAAACTTGGCACGAATACTCCATATGCCCAAATATGAACACAGATGGAGTTTGGGGAAAATAGACCTTGACATTTGGGAATTGTAGTTCCTGGGATTTATAGTTCACCTACAATCAAAGAGCATTCTGAACCCCACAAGCGACAGAATTGGGCCAAACTTCCCACACAGAATCCCCATGACCAACAGAAAATACTTAAAGGCATCGAGTCCAACTCCCTTCACCAGGGCAAGAAAACGTAATCAAAGCCCTCCTGACAAAGAGCCATTCAGCCATAGATATAGATAGATATATATGATTCACACATAGATATAATATCATAGATTTGAAAGGGACCCCTAAAGAAGGACAAGTACATGTGGCATGTTCCAGAGTAGGCAAACTAGACAATCTCCACATCAACACTGATGAAGAAATAAGAAGAAATACTTTTAATCCACAAGATTTACATGTATTAGAAACCAATACTTTCTCATTACTTTATTTTCCAGCTCATGGGACTGGGCCTCAGCAATGCGTGACAGGGGATAGCTAGTGGCAAATAAGAATTCAACACAAAACAGAAAAGAGGGTGCTAAATTACCTTATTTGGGACTGAAGTATGATTTAATATTTGGGAACTATTTGTAACTGTAATTTCATTATTGCTGCTGTGTGCCTTCAAACTGCTTCTGGTTTATTTTATTTATTTATTAATCGAATTTATATACCGCTACTCCCCAAAGGCTCGGAGCGGTTTACAACATACATATGTAATACATTTAAAAACAAAGAAAATTTTCAATCAACCAGATTCAAATGCCAGCCTAAATAAATAAATTTTACAAGCTCTATGAAAAGATAGTAAATGACAACTCTTAGGCTGGATCTACACTTCCATATAATCCAGTGTCTGATCCCCAGATTATCTCCTTTGAACTGAATAATTTGAGTCTACACTGCCATATAATCCAGTTGAAATCAGATAATCTGGGATCAGATACTGGATTATATGGCTGTGTTTTCTTGGCAAGTTTTGTTCAAAGGAATTTGTCTTCCCCCGAGGCAGAGGACTCTTCACTCAGCCATATAACTGTCATGATTGCAAATGTTTCTGGGGCTTATTATTTTTCATATGAGATCAACAATAGCAGTTCCTCATAAGGGATCCTATAAAAACTTTTTTCTACATAATCCCTTTTAGAGCAGGGTAGATAACTATGAAAAATTGAAGGGATACATCTATCCTATTTTAAGGGCATCTGGAGTCACCAACGGCCACATCACACCATGCACAAAGGAGGAAATAACATTCCAGTCACTTTTGATTGTAATTTGGAGTCATTTCAGCCATTTGGATGTGTATGTATAGATCCAGAATGTAAGGCTGGATCCAGACAAGCCTTTATCCCAGAAGCATCCGCATCAAAATAACGTGGATGTTTCTGAGGGCCTGTCCATACCCACCCAAGAAAGTGCATGCTTTCTGGGATGGGCTGTCCAGATGTTCTCTCAGGACTAGACCGAGAGAATGTCCGAAGGCCCTACAACCCTCCCCCAAGCTCCCAGACACCTTAGAAAAGTAAAAAAAACTTACCAGGCCTGTAGTATGCCCCCGGAGCAGCTCTCCTGGCACATTATTTGTACATACTGGGAGAGCTGCTCCAGGGGGAAACTGCATGCCTGGTAAGTTTTTTTAACTTTTCAAAAGGGTCTGGGGGCTTGGGGGAGGGGTGGGTATTCCCACAGTTTACTGGCTTTATTTAGCCCGATAAACTGTGGGAATTGTGTCTGGACTGTAGTCCAGACACCAGAAATAGTGGATTTATCCTGTGCCTTCCAAGAAGGCATGGAATAAATCCATTATCAAATTAATTCACTACAAACCAGGGTTTTCCTGGTTTGTAGCAAATTAATTCAGGACTGTGCAGAATGTTGTCTGGACAGCCCCTCCTTTATTGCGGGTGTTCCCACAATAAAAGTCTTGTCTGGATGGGCCCTTAGAGACAGTAACTTCCTGGAGGTCTTCGGGGTGCAATAATTTTTGTGTTCGTGATTTTTAATATGGCAGGAGGAGGGAGAGCTATAACAGTACCATCATGTTTTAGAGTTACATTTTTAAGCAGGATATCTTGGCGTGGTGATGGTGGTGGTGGTGGTGGTGGTGATAGCATGGTGTGGTGGTTTGAGAATTGGGCTATAATTGTGGAGACTGAGGTTGAAATCCCTGCTCAGCCATGGAAGCCCACTTATTGACCTTGAGCAAGTAATGCTCTCAGCCTCAGAGGAAGGTAAAGGCAAACCTGAACAAAGGCAAACTTCAAGAAAACCCTCTGATGGGATCATCTTAGGGTCACCATAAGTTGAAAATAACCTGAAGGCACAAAGCAACTGCTTCTGCTATGAAAACCCCCAGTAATGCTAGATTTGAAAGCACTGTGGATATTTTCACAGTAAGGCTGAAGTTTTGAAGGTGACCAAAGACAGATATTTTACCTTTATGCGCTCTGCCTTCTACTTCAGTTTTCAGACTGACAAGCATTGTATTTGATTTGATGCTTGGCTGAATTTTATTGGCAGAGATTACTTGGCTCTGGCATGGATTCATATAAACTGATGCTTTTAATATTCTCATTGCTGATCAGTCTGTTGAAAACCTGAGTGAGTGTGTCAAGACCCAGGCGGACCAAAGAGGCAAAACA
Organism: Anolis sagrei; assembly: GCF_037176765.1. Classification (NCBI taxonomy): domain Eukaryota; kingdom Metazoa; phylum Chordata; class Lepidosauria; order Squamata; family Anolidae; genus Anolis; species Anolis sagrei. The sequence continues at coordinate 78,150,548 of NC_090021.1, forward strand.
GCAGCTTAAGAGTTAACAGAAGGTGTTTAATGGCAAATTAACAAGTCAAAAGGCTCTTATCAGCAGAGCTTGTAAACAAAGGAGGAATGTAAACAAACAGCAGCCCAGGCAGTCTGGGCAGGAAAAAGGAAAGCAGGCAAACAGTTCGCAGTAAGAACAGAATATAGGCAGTCCAAAAATCACAAGGCAATAAACAGTATGAGGAGCGGTCCGACGTCAGCACAGGAGACAGGCAGAAGCGTAGAATGGTCAAGACGGTCCAAGGGTCAGGGCAGGAGACGAGACTCACGGTTCCAAGCCAGGCAAAGTCGTCAGCACGATCACGGAAACACAGTTCTGGATGCAAGGACTCAAGGCAAGAGTTAACAGCAGGATACACAGGTACACGACACTTTGAACTCTGCAACATAATGGACCCCAGGCTACTCCTTAAATCCCATCAGAATCACTAGATTTGCTTCCAGGTGCATCTAGTTCCACAGGTGAACTTCGTTCTCTCCATTGTTGCCAGTCTGCGCTCCGGGCTGCATCCTGAGAAGCAGTATCCGAAACCCATGTGTCTGTGAACCCTTGGAACTCATCGGTGGAAGTTGGAGCATTAATCACATCCAAAACCTCCTGGACCCTGGTCCAGTCCAGCTCTTCATCATCACTTTCAGACCCGTCGCTATCTGCTATATCTTTAAGACGCTTGGAAATGGATTCCTCATCACTGTCTGAACTGCGTGATACTCACTTTACACCACGGTAATCCTCCACCTCCATCTCCTCACGAGTAAACCCCTGAAACTCTTCCTCATCACTAGATTCTAAGAACAAGTCCCTAATGCGCTTCAGCTGCTGTTGAGCGTCTTCCTCTTCCAAGCCTCGTTTTCTCCTACTAGCACTAGTAGATACATGAGGCACACGCTGAGTTACAACAGAGTGTCATACTTACATTACTGTTGGGCACTCACAGTATTTACCTGGAACTTTAAATGAATGTAACCACATGGAAAGGTCAAGCCTAAAACAAAACAGAGGAATTGATGGTGTGGTTTATATTTCCTACAATTAAAAGTGGAAGCCCTGGGAAGTAATGGTTTGCATGTTGGAATAGAACTCAAGGTTAGGAGTCAAATCCCCATTTGGAAACTGGGTAGTTCAGGGAAGACACTCAACCCCCTTCCACATAGCTGTATAAAATCCAGGTTGAACTGAATTATATAGCAGTGTGGAGTCACATAATCCAGTTCAATGCAGTTATTGTGGATTGTCTGCCTTGATATTCTGGGATCTCACTTGTGTAAACTAACACAATTTCAGTTTAAAATCATGAGGGCCAAACCCAGTTTCCAAATATAATTTATTTGGCCCAATATGAATATCTGTCCTTAATCCCATTGTCTCCTCTGAGAAATTAGAGAAATGGCTGATGTCTTTTAGTTTCTTTTAATACTCTTTGTTTTGGCAACTTATTCTTCCATCTGCTTAATTTATATTTCTATCTGCACAGAACAACAAGCCATAAAGTTGGCACATCATGTTTTCACCCTCTTCTCCAGAAACAACCAAATTCAGTGTAAAAAATGGTATCTCCTGTTTTTTTTAATTCAATGAAAAAGACATTTCTGTGTACCTTATTACGTGCCTTATTATCCAACATCTTCAAGGTCAGTCAGATAATCAATGTTAGCCAAGATCTTCTCCCTACCAACTGGCTTTAAAAAAAAAGTCAGGTATATTCAGTGAAATTTCTTCAAGCTTTTTTTTCCCCTGACCCTTTACTTGTAGGTTTCTAAATATTGCTATTCCTGCTTCATCTTTCTTATTTTCAAAAACAGTAAGAGAAGAATGCCAAACACAGTCACATGGCTTTACATTTAATTAGCCTCCTAGAGTGAACAAGATGGACAACTCCTTCCTATTTCTTATCCAAGTTAAAAAAAAAAAGCTTGGAAAACTAATGAGCAATCTCTTTTTTTAAAAAAATTGACAACTATCCGCTAATGTTTGCCATCTATAAATACAAAATAACTAGAGCACCTCAAGAAATGTTTATTCCTAAATCTGTTCATGCTTTTTTCATTATTATACTCCATTTGGTGCATTTCTTTTGTGAAGTGGAAGCTACATTCTGTGTACAAAATAACGTTATTTTTTGCCCAAGGGCTGCAACCAAGAATGAAAATATTCCTAGTTCATACTATCAGCCAGCCCTATAAGCAACCATCTGTTTCAGCTAGAGAACATGATCTGTCAGCTTTATTATATTTACTGGCATCAGTGGCACAGCCCTATGCAGGCTCACCTTCTGAGAGTTCCCAGGCTGACCTTGGCAACAGCTCAGTGGTTCCTAGTTACAAGTGAAAATTACATGCAAAAAGTTCCTTTTTGTAACAAGAATATACAGAAGTGGCATTTCAAAGGTATCTTAACAATTGGGAATTATGATTAACTGCAGACTATATAAAATTTAATATTACTAATCACTTTTCATATTGCTTTCAGAGGGCAAACTAAGAGACATTTTGAGAAAAATGTTTCATATTTAAATCATTTTCTTCTCAATCCTAAAGTGTGTGGATTTTTGGTATTGTTTCATTATCCAGGCGGACACCAAAAGGGGGCCTAGACTGAGACGGATAGTCCATTTTACAGAGTGAGGAATAAGAAATAATACAATTTTCTCCTGTTTTCCTGTTATTCCCCTACCCATGTTGCCATTGTGGAAACAACCTGACTTGAGCCACAAGGAGAGATGGGTAATAATTATTATTATTGCTATTATTTGGAGACCACAATTCCTTAGTGCCTATTTACTGGTGGAGGTTTAATTTTGTGGGGAACGAACATTAGGGTTAGTTATTCAAGGTAATGATGCTCCATGCAGTCATGCTGGCCACATGATCTTGGAGATGTCTACGGACAATGCCGGCTCTTTGGCTTAGAAATAGAGATGAGCACCATCCCCCAGAGTCGGACATGACTAGACTTAATGTCAGGAGAAACCTTTACTTTTACTTTTATTCATCATCATCCCACTTTCCCCTCTTAAGCAAAACTCAAAGTGGCTTTTGGTTTTGTTGTTTCCTTCTTTTCACCATCCTTGCCATCTTCAAATGAGTTTTTATTCCCTGGTTAACAGTGGCTATAGTAGGTGAGCAACAAGTACTACATGCATCAAAGAATGAGAGAGAGGAAAGAGAAACCCAATAGTTTGTGACACATTACAGAGAAAGGAAGCTACAGAAAGACAATGGAAGAAAGAGAAACACATGACGAAAGAGAAAGGAGAAGGAAACTCATGAAAGAACGAATTAGTATACAAGAAATGGCAAGATGATACTGAGATCCCATCTACACTGCCATATAATGCAGTTTGAAATTGCAGTAAATGTTCAGTGTATATTCATATAATGCAGTTTAGCTGCATCAAACTGCATTATAGGAGTCTGCACTGCATTATATGGCACTGTAGGTGGGGCCAGAATGGTTAGACACAGAAGGATGCATGAAAAGTGAATCAATTTAATGTTAATTTTAAACAATAGATCACAATTGATGGAATTAGATCCCATTTTCCACATAAATGTAATTAAGAAAGGTTTCACCAGTTTTAGTGAATATTGCTGTTCAATAGCTTTTCTATTGTAATATCTTCCATGTATAGAAGCACTAGTTTTACTCTGCCTTTAATGCCATTGCCTTGAAGTAATACCATCATTATACAATCTAAATGAAAGTTAATAGACATTTTGGTAGATTTGTATCTACTGAAATAACTATTATCATGTTGTCATGTATATAAGATAGTCACCAAGTTATATATATATGACTGTTTGTTTACACATTATATCACTGTAATGTACTTTGAATGCAAATTTTAAAAATCACAATTGTATTGTATAATTTATAATTAACATCTTTAGATGTCATCACATTTATAACACATTCATCAATAAAATGTTATCCTATATGACAAGTATATTCTAGAAATTGTAGAATTGTACTGTGAATGAAGTATTTGATGTAGGGGAAGCATGTGTGCATATCTATGTATGTTTGTTCCTTTTTTAAAGATCTTGATTGAAAAATTTTGGGGTAGGGGAGAAAAATATTATTAAAAGCTGTAGCAGGAACAGGGTTGGGATAGTGGTAGGTAGGATCCAAGAGAATGGGGAGGATAGGGAGGGGAAGAGATTCCCAGGAGAGGTATCAGGAAAAATATTGGGGGGTGGGGAAGGAAGCTAGCAGAGCAACAAATAATAATAATTTTAAAAGAAAAATATTTATTTATTTATTTATTTATTTACAATATTTCTACCTCGCCCTTCTCAACCCCCAAGGGAGGACTCAGAGCAGCTTACACTGGCAACAATTCGATGTCGCAATATCAATATAACAACAATATAAACACATAAATATGAATTAGATTCAAAACAATAACATTAATTATACAATCTCAATGACGTTTCCATTATGATAACAATCATGGTCCAGTTCAGTGTCCAAAGTGCCGCTGTGCCTGCTAGTCGAAACCTTGGTTGCAAAACCATGATTTCAATTTTTTTTCCTAAAGGAAAGGAGGGAGGATGCCAATCTAATCTCACTGAGGAACAAATTCCACAAGCGGGGAAAAGAATAAAAGAAAAAGGGGGTGGGTAGATGGGGAGTTTCTCAGGTCTTCCAGTCTTCTTCCTCGGTTATTTGTGTCCTCTTACAATCTTAGATTAATTCCATTGTCTTCCCTCCTTTCGTTTCATCCAGCGAGATCACAATTCTCTAATGGTCTTTTAGTGGCCTCGAACAATAATCTTCTGAGTTCTCCTTATTCATATAGTCTCTAAATAACTTCCAATCGGTTGACTTCTTAGGTCTTCCATTATGTTTTTTTTTTTCATTTAAAAAGTAAGTCTGTCCATATCCATGATGGTCCCATACCTTGTCTAGCCCCTGGTCTTTTGTAGGAGGTTCTTTTTTTCCCAATTTTTGGCAAAGGCAATCCTTGTATGATTGTGCCTTTAAGTCACGTGTTGGCCTATGGCAAAAACATAAATATTATAGGAGTATCTTAGGCAAGAAATACTATCCTCAGATGTGGTTTTGCCAGTTTCTTTTCCTTTTGAAATATCTCCCATTCAGGTACTAACTGGGATTGACTTTGCTTAGATTCCAAGATCAGACAGGATCTGGTGTGTTTTGGTTGTTTAGGAAGTAGATTAGGGGAGCATTATACAGGAAGATTATATTATAGGTGGAGAACTCAGAAAAAAATTTTATGCCTAGCATCAGAACAGTGTGGCAGGCAATGCAGTTACTCTGAGGGCTTAGTAGCTTTATCTTGGATGACATTAACCAGCTGAACTTCCACCTCTTCTCTTAGGCCCCTTCCACACAGCTGTATAAAATCCACACTGAACGGAATTATATAGCAGTGTGGACTCAGATAACCCAGTTCAAAGCAGATACTGTGGATTATCTACATTGATATTCTGGGTTAAATGGCTGTGTGGAAGAACCCTGACTCAGGCTGGATCTACACTGCCCTATATCCCAGGATTTGATCCCAGATTATCTTTTTATCCCAGATTATCTGGCAATGTAGAAGCATATGATCCCATTCAAAGCAGATAATTTGAGATCAGATCCTGGGATATAGAGGAGTATACATCCAGCCTTAGTTTTATTGGAGTTTTATTGGAGAAAAGATAGACTTTTAACATGTTGTGACCAGGGGGTCAAGCCCTCCCTGAGACAGATGCCAATTCTACACTGCCATATAATCCACATTATCAAAGCAGAAAATCCACATTATCCTCTTTAAACTGGATTATATGAGTCTATACTGTCATATAATCCAGTTCAAACCAAATAACCTGGATTTTATATGGCAGTGTAGAAGGGGCCTAAGAGAGCACCTACACTGTAGAATTAATGCAATTTGACACCAGTTTAACTGACATGGCTCAATGCTAATCTGGCCAGGATGGAGAATAATGGTTGCAAGTAACAGTTCTAAAGAGACTGTAGACTTCCACCCCATTTCTAGACATGGCGTCATGAAAAAAAACCCCTACAAGTCCAATGCCCTGCCAGTATTTATTGTGAAAGTAGAATATGATAGCAACATTTGTTGTTCAGCTGCTTACAAAGCTCTGTGTTAACAACCCTAGTAATCACTGACCACAAGAGATCATGGAAATAATTCAGTTTTAAACCTCAGCTCTAAATCAGTGTGTGGATTTGTCTTTGTAGACATTAGTGTCTCTTCTATCCCATGCTGGTATCACCCACTCACAAACACACCCAATAACAGTCCAATAACATTATTTCTTTGGGTGAAAACAACAAATCTGTCCTTTACCCTTAAAATACAGAGCTACATTAGTTGGAAAAGATCACCAGGGGCATGCCATGAAGGATTTCTCCAGCATCCCTAATTAGCCAGGTTCACCTCAAATAAAGAGAAAGGTCATCAGAAACCATTTTTCTTCTGTTGCTAAAACAAAGGGGGTTATAGTCTTAGAATGACATTTAAGGTATGGTTACAAATATAATGTCATTCTTGATCATCTGTCATAGTAAAATACTAACTTGTGTTTCAACCAGGGTAAGAATGGAAATTTGATCATTTAATTCACAAAATACTTGTTCTTCAAATCCAAGTAAATATTAGTACTAGTAAGTCAACACTACAAAAATATTTTCAAAAATCTATTTACACTATGAATGTTTAGATTTTCTTTGTAGGTTTTTTTACCAAGTAAAACATAATTGCCAAGTGTAAACCGCCTTGAGTCGCCTTTGAGCTGAGAAAGGCGGTATATAATTACAGTAAATAAATAAATCAAATAGATGAGAACAGCATTCAGATTAACTTGAACAGATATAATGTGCATGTTTCAAATATTTTCAAATACATACATATGTAAGGATGAAAATCCTTGATTGTTTGGTCCTTGGTTTGATTTTCTTCCCAATGTGTGTCTGCGGGGAGTGGGGAGTGGATAGATATTGTTCACAATATTCTCCCCATATATGAATGTTTTCAAAATACTGCGGAAAAATTATTATACAGAGAAACACACATCATTTTTTGTTTACACAAAAAATTGTTTCCATTACACACATGCATTCCAGATTTTTTCTTTTCAGAATATTTTTTCCCAGCACATTGGACATAACTTTGAGTTTTATTAAGAGAGGAAAACAGATTATTATTATTATTATTATTATTATTATTATTATTATTATTAGCATCATCATAATCAATAAAAAATAATAGTATCATCTACATAGGCAGTATTAACTGGGTCAGGTGAGAATCGGCCTTAGGATGCCCACATGACACATGGGCTTCCATGACATTCTGGAGCAGCCCTACACTTTGGGGTAAACAGTTGGCTCAGTTCTGAATCAGAGCAAGCCCCACTGTTCACATGGCCATCCTGCCCTCCCAGATTTCTATGTCCAATGAAAGGGGGGGGGGGGTTGCACCTAATTTGGTGGTCCTGTCACCATTGTCATAGTAGCCATGGAGCTCGAACAATCTCTTGGCCAATTCTATGAAAAATAAACAAAATTCTTGTTTGTTTATTCTCTCTCTCTTATCTTGGTAAAATTTTTATTGTATTATGTGAACATAGCATACAACATACAAAATTCAACAATCACAATACAAGTTTTATTTCCCCAGTCCCACCCCCAATCCATTCCCTCCCATGAATCACCACCCAAAAGCAAGTCTCTATTTTCTAATGAGATCTTCATTATTTCCTGTTATTCTTCTCAATAGGATTTCATGACTGAAAATTTTCAATATTTCTCACTGTTCTTTGCAATGCAAATGTGTGTGTGTGTGTGTGTGTGTGTGTGTGCACCTTCAGGTTCATGCAGCTAGTCCCTTCCTTCCCCGTGTCACAATAGTTATCTTTTCCTGAGGCATGAATATATATTTTACATGGTTACATTTATGTTTATGCAGCTACATTTGTGATTGGCCAAGATACCCCTTCTTCCAGCAGCCCCTGAGAGTTCCATGTCAATGAGGTGCTAAATCTATTCTAGATTTTATCCTGAGATTTCTATTCTAGATTTTAGTCTAAAATTCAGAAAACTCTCTTTTCTCAATCTATTTTATATTCGGAAACCTTAAATCTCAGGATAAATCTTGGAGAAGATTCACAGCCCTACTGACACGGAAGCCAATATATGCAACTGTCACTGCCTGTTCAATTGCTGATTAATATCTGTCTGTCTGTCTGTCTATCTATCTATCATCTATCTATCTATCTTTCTATCTATCTATTTCTATCACAGATTAATGCACACATTTAAATGCAGTGGTATCACTAGCAGGGTGCAGAAGTGTGTATTGCACTGGATGACACCATTAGAGTGAACATGACTGTCTATCAAATTTTTGTCAAGAACATTTCAGCAGAAATTTATTTTTAATTAAAAAATATCCCTGTAGTTAGATACTGTATAAACACAAAAATACTTTTTGTAAGCAGAGTTTACATGAGCTATATCAGTATACAAGTTTAAAAGTAATGTACAGGGTTAGTCAAAATGCATAGGCCAATAAGCCATTCAATTGAATGGCTTATTGGCCTATGCATTTTGACTAACCCTGTACTTCTTGAACTTTCCAATGCACATGCACCCTAGTCAGAGCTATCATTATCACTCTGTTACAATAATGCTTTGGATCACGTAGTTTTGTCTGAACCCGCTACAAGCACATGTTGTTGCTTTCATTGCTGCTGGGTTTTTAGAGTCTCTGATTTTGTTAAACTGCCTGGTATTTTAGCTACAATAGTATGGCATGGTCTGGTACAAGAAGAGGCCCACAGGAGTGACACTATGAGTTACCATACTGGGTGACACAAATCCAAGTTACACTCTTGTTTAAATATATGCTTATGTGATGTAAACGTAAACATAGTACCTATTGATTTGTTTCTCTCATGTCCTCTGTTCACATGAATGTGTGTTCACACTCACAGAGACAGATTTTCACACTAACGATTTCATCAAATGGGGGGTTGGGAAGTATCCTAAGACACTTCCCCACCAATCCATTGATGGATGGGCACGCTGCCCATCCCATGGCATTATTGGACTTCCCTCCCAACACAGGAGGCTGCCCATGTTTTACTGGCTCCAATGGAGCCTGCACAGATCCTGGCCACATGGGCCATGCTTCCCTTGTGTGATGGGGGAAGCATCACCGCAAGGGAGCAGCACACAGGGCAACCAATTCACCCTGCTGCTCCTCTGTTTCTACAGTGAAGCCAAGCGAAGAAAGCCACTTTGCCTGGCTCATGTGATAAGGTCATTAGAAACAGATTGAGTATGGCTGCAATAGTTATGTTACACAGAGCCAGGCCATCAGCAACCACTGCATAAAGCGAAGCC